>NC_053494.1:162923100-164123100 GCF_905171775.1 Rana temporaria | reverse complement strand
GCAGATCACACCTGACTGGCCCTGTGATGTTTGCCTGTAGTCTATGCTGTCTAATGACAGCGTGATCACATGCATTGTGACGGCACCTGCCAGGAGAATACTCATTTCTCAGAGAATGTTTTAAAACCTCCTCTAACAGTAGGTCCCTCAACCGGCCGGTTTGTCACAATGGCCGATCATGAGGGGGGTTAAAGTCCATTTAAAACTACATGTCAATCTAGAAATACTTTGTCAAGAGGGTGACAAAGCTGCTGTGTGATATCACTACAGAACAAAAAGCACTATTACCTTGTCAAAGGATTATAAAAAAAAAAAAAAAAAAATATTTAAGAAGATCAACAGGTAATACAAAAATGTTATGGGGGATTAAAAAAAAAAAAAAAAAGAAAACTACTGTCTAAAACCCAAAAGCAAACATTATATTGCAGCGTGCCAGATCTTAGATGTGATGGCTGCAATAGTTTCATTTTTTAGGCTTGTGATCTAGCCAGTAACTCTGTTTTTCAAAACAGCTCTTGCCGTTACAGGGATAAGACAAACCATTTACCACTGACAGGGGTGTTTACAATAATCAGATTTTATTTTTGTAAAACCCTTTTCCCCCCTAAGAGGAAAAACAACTTTGCTGTAAATACTTATAAAGTGTTAGCTGGAGTTTGGCTTCAATTTAATGTATTTAAATCTGCTAGTACATTTACCACTCCTCTCCCCCCTGACTGACAATGCAGATGTCCAAATCTGCATCCTGTGCACGTTCCTCCAGAGTGAAGGAATTCTAATACAGACGGTGTGTCACTGGCGAGATCACTGGGTAATTTTCTATTTTGCTCAGTTTCACTATAAATCGAAAGTGACCGGCTAGGTTAACACTTGTGCGATGCAGACACCGCATGAGATTCGCACAGGAATCGCACCGCATTTCTAAGTACATCATATCTGACGACTATTCTGTGTGATTTGAGCCATACATTTTGTATTGCTCAAATTGCATCTGCACCAAAATGGTGCAGGACCCTTTTTCCGCACCTGAATCCTATCACATGGGTGGTCACACCCATGTGATGCGATTCTGGCAATCATACTTCATTTTTTGTAATCTGTTTTGGGATGTGTTAATCTAACATTGGCACCTGCAGTAGATCGCATGGACGCCGTGCGATTCCTATGCAGTGCGATGCGAGGAAATGTAGCATATGTTTTTTGTTTTCCACATTGCATCAGTGTGAACCAGGGCTCAGTCCACTTAAGACTGATATCTGTGGTAGCTACTAAAAAGTTGAATGACCTAAGAGTTCTTCAACTCCCTCAGGGACTCCAATGGTAAGATATCTGCAGTGCCAAACAATTGGGATTCCACACTCCCTGACTTTTTGTTTACTTTTCCTTGAGTTTAATGCTAAAAAAGGCCATAGACGGTTTGAATCTTGGCCGGTTCAGCAAGGACCGTCCGAGATTTTAACCATGTATGAGCAGGCTGATTGTACCCAATTTGATCAATCAACTTTGGTACAACCAGAAGGTCAGATCTTTTATGCGATTATTGCCATAGGCTAGCAATAATCACTGCGTGTTCTCCCAGCTGGGACTGCACCTTGTGCCCCCCTACAAGGGGAACACAATAGCTTTGTGGGAGCTATGCAAGAGGGAGCATTGCAGGATAAGCCAGCTTAAAGTGGATGTAAACCCAATTCATGACATTTGAGCAAAGCACATATATCTGCAGTATTTTGTTATTTATTTTCAAAGAGCTAAGTCCCACAGCTCTCTCCTGAACTGTTCTTCTGTTATCAGCCTGATAACTACGGACAAATTCTCTGACACATCAGATAAAAGCAGCCTGAAATTTCTGTCAGGGGAGTTTGCTAAAATAAATGAGCAGGGAGCTGGCCCTGTTACAAAACACCTCTGAGAGTCTCTGCCTATGATGAGAGGGGGTGTGTGCCTTTCCTCCAATCAGCAATTTTAGCTATCTTGGCTGTATGCCCAGACATCACACTCTGTGTTAAACAGGAAGAGAACATTTCCTTACATGAGCTGAACTTTCTAAACAGTATATAAATGTGAAGACAGCGGATATGCATATAAAACGTATGTAGGGAGATTTGGTTCACCTCTGTGTATCATCTGAGGCTGTTCACTTCACTGGGTGTATGGAGGGTTTATATCCACTTTAAGGTGAGCAGGACAATTACCATAGAACTAAGGTTAACAGCGCTCTCAAGAGCTCAATTATCTACTAGCATAGCCATGTATCTGACTAAAAGTGTGGAAAATAAATGTCAGCAGTTGCCAAGAACCAATGGATTGACATCCAACTATCTGGATGTCATACCATTAAATGTTTTTCAACAATTTGTTAATTTTAAATAGCAATTTTTAAAATATCTCTTTCCCTTTATAATAACCCTGATATTAATATACCATTGTTTCTTAACATGGTTCCGTAGAACCTTAAAGTGTAAGTTCTCCTTTACAGAAAATCTGTATAGTGAACTTACACCGGACTCCCTTCCTTTCGCACCCGGTCCCTGCTGTACCTGAGGCCGGCGATCTCCCGCACTGACATATCTTATAGCTGCTTTACCGGTCTGAAGATTTGAAATCCCCACAGCTTTCTCTTCTCCAGCACTAACAGGACCGGCTACACGGGTTCTGATTAGTCGGCACCGCCCATGTAACGCCGCTGACCAATTAGAATGCCTCCTAAATGTACCTTTACAAGGTGAGTTTAGAAGATTAAGCCATTGAGGATTTCAGATCCCCAGACCGGTACATCGGCTATCCCGGGAGATTGCGGGCTTCAGGTATAGCGGGACCAGGTGCGATGGGAAGGGGCTCCACTGTAAGTTTATCTTACAGATTTTTCTGTAATAGTGAACTTACCCTTTAAAGCTTCCTCCAGAGGATCCTTGAGCAACGTCTACCCCTAAGTTCCCGCAGACAGCAATGACCTTTTTAGCTATATGCAAGAGGGAATTCTTTCCAAAGACCACAAATGTAAGGAACATTTCTCACAGCGATCATCACACTAATGTACCATGATCGGTAGATATAATAATTATTTGCAGGTGAGACTTTTTTCAAGTGTTTCTCTATGCTAAAAAGAAAGGTTGGGCTGAACTATGCGGTATCCACATGCTAGGAACCAGGCATTTTTACGAATTCCTTTTCTATCAGTCTTTTTGAAATCGGTCTCCTAATGACTGATCCCATGCTGGTATCAAACACATGGATCATACACCAACCTATCCTGGTGTCACTACACTACAATGTGTATGGGCGTTGTGACCCTGGGGCCTTTGTAAATAAGTTTTTGTTTTAAAATGTTTTGCTTATTAGGGAAATCTAACAGTGAACCTTCGTCTCTTACATTTTGACACATATAAAAATACCATATAAAAAATAAAAATGTGAAAAAGATTCTAGATTTGCATTTATTTAGGTGGATATGGTAAACCTTGTTGTATGATTATTTGATTTACTGCTACTAGAAAGATATATGGTGTAAGATGAAATTTCTTTAAAAACATTCCAGCCTAGTCACTGTGTCATGGGACTTTGGAAAAGTCAGCTCTTTTCCATCTCATGGAGAGGATTGTGAAGAGGAAGATTTTAGCCTAGCAAAGGTGACAGCCACATTCCCCAGCCTCAAGACCGGGCCTCTCCATGGGGAGGGGGCTATCCTCTTAACACTAAGCAGCGAGGACTCACCTTGGCAGCTCCTTCCGAGCCTTCTTCTTTGAAATCGTCAAATTTCATTACCTCCGCCATAATGAATCCCTTCTCAAAATCTGTGTGAATCTTCCCTGCAGCCTGAGGAGCCTTTGTCCCTTTCTGTCAAAAAGAAAAGCAGAGAAAAATGAATTGTTTGGGAAGACGGATTACAGGAGGGGTGGATCTGTCAGCTCATGTGAATATGGACATGGCTGGGACTCCCTGAGAGCTGTTAACAGGTCGGCCTCACAGCCACAGTTAATGCATAGCACCAGGTGGTTAAGAAAATCATCTATATTAATGGCAAATGGTACCAGTATGCAGGAATACACATTCATACATATCTCTGTGCAGAACGCTTGTCACACTGTGTTGATTTTATACAAACCACAACTTTTTTTTTTTTCATTAAATAAGCAGTAGATTTGACCTCTAATTCATCCTTCCAAATGATGGCCTTCACATGCTATTTTTGTACAATATAAAACATTTTTTTTTTTTTCACACTGGCCGTTTTGAATGAAAAAACAAAAAAACATATCTATATCTTTCAACAGGAAACACTAAAGGCAGTGATGATTTGAGATCTAAAATGACAGTTTAACAGTAAAAATTTTTTATAAAAAGAAGCCCGTCTTAAAATTTCAGTCTATACTACCAAATTAATAAAAAAAAATATATAATATATATATATATATATATACACACACACACACACAGATTATATATATAAAAAAATAAAATCTCTCAATGTGTGTTTATGTATGTATGTATATATATATATATATGTAGAGATATATATACACACACACACTGTGTGTCTCTATAGATATATCTAGATAGATAGATATAATAGCTATACATTTTTTATTTTTATTTTGGCAACGTAGCCTTTGGCATTAGATTTCCTTTAGGAAAAAGTTAACATTTATACCTGCTGTATGTTTCCAGATCTTAGAGAGCTCATCTTATTGTATAAATAATATGCTGCCCTACTTCTAAGTGACAAGATCCCAGATCAGATTTTTGTTTTTCCAAGTCTCACCATTACAAACTCAAATTTTTAAAACAAAAAATAGAAATCAAGAAATTAGGACTCCTTTTCAGGGACACACATACTGTCTTTGGTGATGACAGATAGCCATAGGCCATGCAGCTCCCCTGCACACCACCCACGTATGAGAAATAACACTGACCTAACGCTGCCTAATAATGCGTATGAAGCTTCTTGGTTTCATGGCAAAGCACAGTTTTTACAATACAAGATATATTGGACTAATATAGATAGTCACTGATGCTTACCTTTCTAAATATCTGAGCACATTAGGATTAGGCTGAATGCAATCAGTCTTGTTATTAGAACCAACCTTCATTTTTCTTCACTAAGTCCTAAATAAAACTGCTTGGGCTTCCTCCACACACACCTTTTCAATGTGTTATCCGCCATGTTTGAAGCCAAGTACATTTGGATAGCTCTTCAACACTTTGTGTATATATATTTTTTTTCACAAGACATTCTTTTATGAATACATTTTATTGCCAACGTTTTTAACATTCTTGTTTAGGTTGCCAAGAATTTTTTTTTCTGTACTTTAATATATATTACTATTTACTCCAATGGTTAAAGTGTGGTATTTTACATAGTTCTGTATAGAAACAATATTCAGAAACGAAAACTTTAGTCTTAAAAGAAAAGACAACAGAGGATGTTTTTAAAGAAAATCTGTCCAAATCTACATCAGGGCATAGATTGACAAGAAACTCATCCTTTAAAGTTTATATATATATATATATATATATATATATATATATATATATATATATATATATATATATATATATATATATATATATATAAATATAATTTAAAGAAAATCAACCTTTGACTTAAAAGACTGTTCTACAATATATTTTAGGCATCTTATTTTTACTCTGGTTTAATAAACCCCTAATTACAGCTATGAAAAGCACAGAAGGAAATTTGTGGCCTACCTTGGTTAAGGGCCTGACTAATTTGTTCACTGTTTAAGCTCAGCACAGGGAATGTATTTAAGCCTGAATGTATTTATTAATGGCAGCATCTTCAAAATCCATTACCAAAAGTAATAATTCTATTTTTAAATCTATATAGACAAAGTTGTGAATACAATGTAGCTGATTAAAGATCATTCACACATTTTCACTTTTATTATTATTTGAGATTATCCAATCATGTGAAAAGAAAATCCTTGTTTACCTATTTCATCTGCACCACATTGGATAACTGAAGTGAATATCCACACAAATTATTGTGGGAACATTCTCAACTTTTTTAGTAAATCAGCCTTAATGTCTCCTAAATTCTGAAATTTTAATTTTCCTCACACTGAATGCGTGCCACAAGTTTACTGTACTAAAACTGGACTTGCTTAACAAAGAGGAGGAACGTGCGATATGGCTCTGTGAAGAAACTGTGTCAGCAGATGACATTTATATCAGAAACAGGAAAACTTCTAATAAAGGCTTTCATTCATTCAAATTGTGGGTCATTCAAAATGACAGAATATTGATCCTAAAACCAGCAGACAACACAAAACAATTGCCTGGTCATTCACAATTCCTCACCAATAGTAAATGTCACAAGCTAATATAAATAGCACTTTGAAACATCAAAGTTTTATTGTATTTTCTGTTAATTTTCAAAGTGTTTTAAACTTTCCATGCTGTAATTATTGAATATCACAGTGGTATAACGACCACTGATAAACACCAATAAATGAACAAACCATAAAAATCAACACACTATGACAAATGAAGCGTCCACCCTATAAAAAAAAAAATATATATATATTATTTATACATTTTACTCTTACTTTTATAATTTTGGAATTTATGGTGGTGATTTAACTTAAATTTTTGCTATGTCCTGTATAAAAGCACAGTTTAGAGAAAAATGATAAAAAAAAAATTCTAGAATATTATATATATATATATATAAAATGTTTCTTTTGTATGTGTACTGTGTTTATATATTAATGTGTCTTTGTAAATATATGTGTATCAAAATAAATGATTACTGAACTATCAAACTATCACAACAGACTCACAGTGTTGTTAGCAAAATATATGTATATGTGATGAATTTTTATAGCCACCTCTAACCCTATCACAGCTGAGAGACTTGGCATACATTTTTAAGGCACAAACCTACATGGCAGCAGGGAAAAAGGAAAAAAAAAATATCTGATTTAAAATTTGTGCAGCTTCTCTCTAGAAATTCTATGTCTTTGATGGAAATCAAAGGAATGCTGAAGTCTTTGTGTGTTCCTGTAATAATTATATATTTTGTAATACATAATTTGTAGCTACATATGCTTCAATGTATGTGGGAATAATAGGAGCCATCACACACAGGGTATTTTCCATTTAAAAGCAACACCGCTCCACTCTTTATTGTCCTGTGGGAGCAAATTAGCCAGTCGCCACGGGCGCAATCAGCGCATATCAATGTTTTAAACCCAGATCATCGTTTTTTTTTTTTTTTATTAGTGTCAGGATGGAATGTATAGCATTATCAGAACAAAGTCTACCTCTTAAATTATAAACCACTTAGAGAGATGAATTATTACACACTGGCTTTACGTTTTGGAAACCAGCTGTGCATCTGCAAGGAGTGTAATGATGTTATATTGCTTTCACAGCTGAAAATATAACCCAGGAGAAGAATTGGGGGCTGATAAAAAAAAAAAAATACAAGAAGGGAGGACTTAAACATCCACAAACCAAACAAAGTTAGTGAATACAGAATGAAGAGCAGCATCAATTTAACTGGAGAAGAACCTCGGTCACACAGATTAACCAAGTACAAAGCTTGCGTTTCTTATCTAAGCTTGCAGGAGGGGGGGTATCCAGGTTCAACAGAATGAAGAAATATAGACTGTGTAATAGGCAGAATCAATTGTTACCTGCCTCAATCAATGCTGCTCCACTTTTACTGTTCAGCAGCTCTCAAATAATTAAAGTTATCCTGGACACGAGGGGTAAAAAAAAAAAAAAAAAAAAAGCTTGTGTAATGACTAGCTATCCTCCATCATGACAGACTACCAAGTGCCTGATATCCATCTGAATTCGCAAGTGGGGGTGGGGGGATGGGAGGGTGCTGATGAATAAAGTCAAAGTCTTACCTTGATGGTCCATGCTCTCACTTCATCGGGGCCTGCGGTGAAGAAGTATTCAAGCTGCAGTGTAGCATATCCAGTTTTAATAATCTTGGTCAAGACGCTGCAACAAGAAAGAGACTGATCAATTATCAGCAAGTGAGGGGACGGGCTTGCAACATCACTACTCGATACCAGGAACTGGCATGCTTACGAGAGGAGCTGGTTAAGTGCCACCTGGCAAAATACTAACTTAACCCCTTGTATCTCCAAAAGATTCAGATTATATCAAAATAACCCCTCAATGGTAACTTTTTATGTGGGCATTTCACTTACCTGACGCAGGTTGCTAACAGCAAAATTTACCAGTCTATCTTACCATGTTTATGGTGAAATAAAATATAGAATTCTTTTTTTTTTAATAGGCTCTTATTTTTACTATAGCATGACGAAATAATTTTTGGGTTGATTATAGCCCTCTAAGGTAACCCCCCCCCTTTTTTGCCCCCCCCATACTATAATTAAAAACACAGCACTCTGATGACAGATGACAGTTAAAAGCTTAATTTAAAATAAATCTTTTCAACTCTGTCTCATGATAAAGAAAGGAGAAGATTCCCTCTTTATAATGGTAATTACGCTGTCATTTATTATTCTATCAGTGCAAGCAATTAAATTACAGCAAGGAAATAGTTGATAATAAAGTGTGGGGAAAATGAATGCTAATTAACCTTTGTGTCACAGTCTCTTCCAGATACTTCTGCTTCTCCTCATCACTCATGTCTTGCAGCTTCAGTTCCAAGGCCCCGCTAAAAGGGATGACCAAAGCGCCCGGGTCATGCTTGTCCACCCACTCCTTAATTTTTATCAACCTGTAGACAAAAGAGGGCACAACATTATCTTGTAGTGCATGCATGACAGTGCCACATTCATTATTATCAAGTAGCACATCCATATTCATAAGAAGCGCACGACTTTACAATGCCACTTTCTTGTATATTGCTTTCCAAGGTCAAGGCATTAACAGGGCATGATTGCTTCAGGTGTACTCCATTAATATTTCACTCTTATTCACCCTTACTTTTGGACAATTTTTCTAGTCTAAAGTGCTGTCTTAGGAGGTATAATTTAAAAGACATGGAAAGAGCGGTAGAAGAACTTTGATATCTCCACCCAAAAGCAAATATTTAATATTGGGTGGGAGTTGCAATGTTAAACAGAAACCTGAGATGTTGCTCATCTTTATGGTTGCTGGGGTGAACATTGTGGGAGCTAAAGTTCCTATACAATGCATTTTACCATTGCCAATAAAACTTCACCCTAGTTCAATCGTGGTCACAACTCAAGCTAAGGATGACCACAGACAGAAAGACATTTTTGCATGCAAAACCGCTGGAAGCTCATTGTACTAGTGTGCAGAAAAGACATATATGCACAAGTACTTGCTTTTCCTCTTTTTAATGAGAAGCATGCCAAAATCTGAATGAGCTATTCTACTGGCTAGAATTATTACACAAGCTGATCCTCACCTAAGTATTTAATTTAATTGCTTTGCTGATGCAGGAAAAGGCTGGGTCATGCATGGAAACCCTAATCATCTAGGTTGAGGGGTTAAGGGGGTGGGGTCTATGACCGCAACATTCTAAGATAACATCAGAATGAAGAGTGAATGGAAGTGGCAAGGAAAGAAAAGCAGGGTCTTTACCACAAGCAGTGCTCATTCACACCAGAATGGATAGTAATTAAATTATTTAGTACAGGATACACATTTTTAAATTAATCTTTAATAATGTTCTCTCAAGTACTTGTAGGCTCAGACTTTGTGGATTGGCTGGCATTTTTTATAATTATCACTTAGAAAAAAAGGGAGCCAACTGGATTTTCCATGCTGCTGTATTAGAACACAGACCCATTAGAAGACTATTGTCAAAAGGCCCGTCAGGATCAATTTGTGTCTACTCAGAAATGGCAGCAAACTCTAGTCAATAGGTTTACCTCTACGAAGACCGCTAAACCCTTAAGTTTTTTTTATTTTTTTAAACTATAAATAAGTCGAATACTTTTTCTTAATATCACAGGACTTTTAGTAAAAAATACTTTTCCTAATAATACATGACTTTCAATTTTAAAGTAGCTCTAGTAACTCAAGTGGTCAAAAATTAAACTAACACCAGTGTTGATCAACACATTTTAAGAAAAAACACATAAAAACTGCAGTATAACTTAATAAAAACTAAGACACACATCTGAAAATTAAAAATGTGAGGTAATAAGTAACTTGGGTGTGTCTCTCTGCCTTTAGACCAATAGTCTATTACAGCTTTATCATCTAAAGAACAGATATGGGGACAGTAGAACAAAGTATACATTAAAAATTCATCAATAATCATGCAATCCCTCTATTTGATCTTAAATTGTAACTCCGGGGAAAAAAAACATGTATTCCACGAAAAAGTATTCACTGAATGCATTTTAGTGTAATGAATATATAATTACCGAAATCAACTATATAAACCAGATTGCAACTGAGTGGCTACAAGCTGTAAGGATCTACTTCACAGCACAGTGACATTTCCTAATATGTTTCAGACACTAAGGCCCAGATGGAAGAGGTTATTTGTCTCCCTTACCTGTAAACCAGCCTGAGTAAGTTGCAGAGCTGCAAACTGAATTGAGGTGTCATGCTTTATTCATAAGGTGTAAAACGGTTGTTTAAATCGCAAATGTTAGGTTGATAAAGCAGTTTGGATATATGTAGTTCAACTGGAGCCCAGACACTATATTATTGAAGTTATTATGTATTAAAAATGTTCCCAATTAGTCTTGTGAGATAAGGGGACTACTTTCCAAAATATATGCTATAATTTAAAGCAATGACATTGTTATACCCGGCACAGAGACAATTTTCACAAAATAATGCATACATAAAATGTTTGTATGCTGTATATACATACTACACACATACACATTATTTTCAAGCTGCAGAAAAAACAATGCAAAAATCTTACAGAATAGACATCACTAAACATCTCATTCTGTGTGATAGAACAACTGATGTTTGATCACAAGCTCAGCTACTGGAGGTTAATGAAATAATATATAACTTGGGCTGTATAAAAGCTACGATTTCTGTACAAGAAAACAGAAATTTGCATACATTAACTCAAACAGAATCTTGCTTCATATATATCATTTGTAATGATAATTGCAGAAGAAGGTTTAAACGCTGCAGTTAATGTCACTGTTTACCCACCACTCACAATTTTGATCCATGGTCAAAAGCCTGTTTCAAGCAAAGATTTAGACCTGGATGCAACATGCAGCAGGAGGAAGAGTTTGTGAAATGGAAAAAAAAAAAAATGGAACGCTAATTATAAGTGATTGTACTTCTCACTGAGATCATCTTCATGCAAACATGGACTTCCCAATGTTTTTTTTTAGCAATTATTTAATAAAGAAAGAAAAAATAAATACCAGGGTACAAAGGGTATACATAATAACTACCGCTTGGAAAAATGAGATCACACCCTGTCATGGGTAGCTGAATGGAATCTACAACAAAAGCCAGCGGCAGGCCTAAATCTGACATAGAAAAACTGGTACACTTGTGTCTGGTGGCATAGTGTACTACTGCAATACGGCCCTCATAAAAGAAGGAACATATAAGCCCATGAGAAACACTCACCTCAATATGCATACCACAATTAAAACCTTAATTGGGGTGAAAAAAAAGTGGGAATGGTACGGAGGTCCATTCCTCTATCGCGACTCCTCAAAACATTCATGTGCCAATAAAACAATTTTTTCAGAAAAGTATCTCCTGTGCCCCGCTCTGTAGCCGCTAGTTGCTCCATTTCATTAATTTCACATATTCTGGTCAGCCAGGTGACAGTTGAGGATGCCCGTTGCTTTCTCCAGAAAACCGTAATATAGCTTTTTGCTGCACTGATCAAAAGTGGCACAATCAAGCGCCTATAGTCAGAGCTTGGGATAATGTGATGATGAAAAAAAACAAAAAACAAAACAAAAGAAAGGTTCCCAAAACAGTTCATGTCCGTGAATTTTTGTGTAATGCAACCTAAAAGGTGCGAAGCTTGGAAGTTACTCTCCAACTGCTTCTTTAAATTTCCAACAGCTCTCCAACTTTCGAGAGAACATTTTATTTAGTCTATAGGGAGTATAGTAACATCTAGTCCAAATTTTAAATACAGACTCCTGATACTTGGAACAGATAGCAGTTTTATATGTAAAGAGGAATATTCTATATTTGTTTTTGTGAGAGACTAGGTCGATGATCCCGCTCCCATCTAGAAATATGAGAAAGCTTGAAATCTACCAGGGGAGAATTGAGTAGTCGGTACATAAAATAGATAGGATGATGTAAAGGTGTCAAGAGTCACATAATTGCTCAAACTGCATAAGATTAAGTGTAAATGATTCAGCTGGTGGTAGGGAGGCAAGATAATGCGATTGTTCTAATTTACACCAAAAATTCAGATTAGACAATGTAGGGTGTAAGGCCATCTCAGCCATACAGGGTCATTTGCTCCATACTATAAAGGGCTTAGCCTGAAATAATTTTTGATGCGACAGAGTCGTTAGAAGTGGGTCTTAAAGCGGAGCTCCACCCTAAAGTGGAACTCCCGCTGATCGGATCCCTCCATTTGACACCTTTCAGGGGGGAGGGGGGTGCAGATACCTGTCTAAAGACAGGTATTTGCACCCACTTCCGGCCACAGTCTGCAGGCAGGACGTCACCTCCCGTCCCCGTCCCCCCGCTGTGTTCTGGGAACACTCGGCTCCCAGAGCACAGCAGGAGCCAATCAGCAGGCGCAGCGCAACTCGCACATGTGCCGTAGGGAACCGGGCAGTGAAGCCGGATCGCTTCACTTCCTGGTTCCCTCACCGAGGATGGCGGGGGGATCGCTCGTCCTCTGCTGCGGACGGCGCTGGACTCCAGGACAGGTAAGTATGCCGATATTAAAAGTCAGCAGCTGCAGTATTTGTAGCTGCTGACTTTTAATATATTTTTTTCAGCGGACATTCGCTTTAAAGCCAGAGCTGAAGGATGGGTGGACAATAAACGGAAACAATGATGAGGAATATGAAGATAACAGTTTTTCCCTAAAAACCTTTAAACAAATGCACCAGGTTTCCCCAATCGTTTCATTTGATCTAAGATTTTGAGTGACCCTTTCCAAGCACCACGGGAGGTTGGATAATAGAACAGAAGAAACAGTCTGTTCAATGGACACCAGTTGTTTGTGGGTACCATATTGGCACCAGTCAATGATCCTTTTTAAGTGACAAGCTGCCTGATAAATTATGAAGTCAAGTAACACCATGCCACTATTTAGTTTTGAGAGACATAGAATTGGGAAAATTGTGTTGGTTTACAAGCCCAGAGAAAGTGTGTTAAAGTCCTGGTGATAGCTCTCAAAGATAAAGTTGCAATATGGTCAGGAAGAGCTTGATCCAGGTGGAACCATAGTATAGTGGAGAATACTGACCCCTTTGGATTTAGAATTGGGTAAGAAGCAATGATACACAGTTGGGCAGAATCGACTTTGTAATGTCTAGACTTTGCTCTAAATTGGGTTTTCAGAGGAAGACAGAGATGGGCCTTCATTTGTTTTATAGCAGATAGAACAGAGCGTTTTTTAGACCCTTACATTTAGAGAGATCACTTATAGTCATCACAGATGGCATAGTTGACTAATCTATAATTGTGTGCCTGAACAAGATCCAATAGGAGAGGAAAGGGAAGAAAAAAAAATGAAGGGGGGGGGATTGGGGTGGGGGGTTAGGCTAGTGAGAAAGGTTACCAGAAGAAGAAGAAAAAAAAAAGATGTTTTGAGGAGTCAAGGAAACATTCCAAAAGCACTCACTCAAGGGTGACACCCGGGCCACGTGAGTGCAGGCCTATGTAGAGATACGGTTGAACAAAGCTAAGAGGGAATTACCCTGCTCCCAACAAGGGCCATGCTGGCCAAAGGCCAACATTCCAAGACATATAATCTACTGAGCAAAAGGCAAACTGAAATAAGGTCAAACAGGCCCAGAGCAGTTATATCATACCCAAAATACTTTTAAAGTTCATCACTATTACATTGATATTACAATAGCTTCATCGGCATCTGTCTATGTGAAACTATAAAACCATTGAATATCAGCACCTACGATTACAGAAAATGGCTTACATAAATTAAATATACAGCAAGTGGTTTACATATACAAGTAACCATCGGAGATAACATATCAAAACCCATGTGTGGGAGTGCCCAAAAAGAGGGCGACTGCACACAGGTAAAGTAGAAGCTTCACCGGCAGATGGTATATATAATCTATATACTTGAAATTATGTTTGTGAGTCTCATGGATGGATCAACCTTAAGCCTACAGACGAGAATAGGATAATATGGTACATAACGATATAAAGATAATTCTATTTCCTTGATCATTGAAAGGTACCAGGGTGCAAGGGCTCCTTTGGGTCTAGGTGCCCGGGGCAGCAGTCCTGAACAAACTTGGAGGTTAGAGTGCCGGTTCCTACCTGGGAACAACTAGAACCAGTCAGACATGGAGAAAGGTTTGATCTTGAGGAAAGAAAAAAAGAGACCAAGATATCAGTACAAGGAGAAGGAGGCATTATCCTTCTGGATGATTAGGTGGAATTGGAATGTCTAGCGCTTTGTGTAAAATGGCTGTCCCATTTTTAATGGAGGTGTTCGGGCCCCATGGCTTCTGGAATGTTCCAGAGCTGCAGATTGTTCTGAAGCCTCTGGTCTTACAGCAGCATTTGCATAGCCACAATCTGGTTTGTGTGGGAAGCCTGGTCCTGTTCCAGAGCCACCACTCTCTGTTCCAGGGTAGCGGTTGATGTCTCACCAATGGAGACATGGTCTGTGAGCTGTTGCACCTCTGATTGGATCAGCTGCAGATCCTGCTTATGGGTCTCCTCCAGTTGGTGAAAGATCGCTTTTAAATCCACTTCAGTGGGGAGAGCTTGTAACATGTCTCGCATGTCCTCTACTTCCCTGCTCAGGGGCAATACTACGATCGAGGGATTGAAACGGGACCGAGTGATCCCCAAGTATCCCATGGTGTCAGCGGGTTTTGACGGGCTGCCAGTTGGGAGTCAGGTGCTTAGGCACGGTGAGTCTTCACTTCATGTCCAGACCATGCCCTTTTTGGATTCTATTATCACCAGGAACAGCTACAAAAATGGAGAATTACAGGAACTTTTGACAATATAAAAATTACAGTTTTCTTTTTCTTTTTTAACAGTTGAAGTACTATTGCTGAGGTTGTTACAGCATTAAAGATTACAAATCTATTCCTGGAAGTTGGGGTCGAGTTTCTAATGAAGACAAATGTGTTTTTCTTGGACATTTTTTAGTTCACCCTGCTCCCAAGCTGTCATTCTCGTCTAGGCCTATTCACACTAACCCATGTACACAGGTTAGCTATTGTTTCAATAGGTATTATTTCACTTCTACGCGATGTGTATATGTTGGAAAAATAAATAAAAAATAATGTCTGTTTTTCCATAATGTATCATTGAGTAATTAAATGTCTGTTGATCACAACGACCTTGCATGAAATTGCACATAAAAAAGAGTGATCTTAGCCTAAGGAGTATGTTTCTGCCTTCCAAATCTTGCAGTGAAAGCTTTTTTTCTTGGAGTAACTCTTTAAAGCAGAACTTCATCTGAAAAGCTCAACACTGGTTAGATATATTTTCATTTGAACTGCCTTTGCCCGTCCAAAATGTTCTGCAGGCTTCTTCCACAGTGCAGTGGGAAGAAAAGGCCATGATAAATAATTTCCCACCCCAAAAAAAAAAAAAAAACTGGAGAGATAACAGTGGATACTGAATTAAGATTGTGCTGTTTGGCGGGGTAAAAAGACTGGCTAACTGGAACTGAAAATCCTTTGTCGGGTACAGCAATATACAGTATATGTATTTCAACTGTCTGTTTAGCTGCAAATTGGAAATAAGGTATAACAGAGCTGATCTGTAAACCGAAGGAAAGCTAATGTGTGTATTGCCCACAGAAACCAGACTGCAGTCGCTTTAAACATATTACTATTATTTATAGTAAATTACTATATTTATATGGTACAACCATCTCCTGCTCAAGTGTATAAAATATGGCTTTGCCGAGATAAAATACAGCATGACACAAAGCTGGTGTTTCACTGAATTGTTGCTAAAAGTCTGTTTTTAATCAAGCTCACTCTTCCATAATATCAATAATCTCACCCCTAAGACTATCTCCACAACTATAAAAAGTGTGAGATGGCCTTTTAATCTGGTCTCAAGACCTAATCTGTGAAAAGTATGGATATTCCATATGATGTACATGCCCAGTAAAAATAATGTGAAGCATATTATTCAGCATGCCATAATATTGCCAGCAATTCTACAGTGAATTAATTCACCCTATTATGCCCTTATGCAGTATGATTACCGATTATCAAGCCAATCACAAACTGCAGTTCCTTAACTACATTCCTAGAGGATGACCCTTGCCAATACTAAAATAAAGGCTGACACTGCCAGCCTCTCCTGAAATTGCTATTGGACTAGCTCTCATCATCATCATCATCATCTGCCTTCAGTAATTTCTGAGTCACAAGTAGAAACAAGTATGCTGAACAAGTGTTAAAATCTCACTTGCATTCTTATTCCAAGTCAAAGCCTCAGAAAACATTCAAGTCAAGTTGCTGGGTTAAATGAAATAAAAACTTCTATGGCACACCCAGCCTTCAGGCTTGTAAACAAGGGGTGAAAAGATGGTCAACATTCGGTCAGTGTGTACAGAAGCCTGTCCGGGAACTAACAGGCCTACTGGAAAACCAGCAGCTGACTGGTATTTGATCAGGGTTCACAGCCAGTTGGAAACACCTTTTATTGACTGCAGCTGACCACCTTTTCTGGACACAAAACTGCCAGAGAGGGCGAGTGTAACTGCTACAAGTCATAGGTTCAAAATTACTACGAGTGACTGCTGAAGATTACTCTATGCAACAGAGTACATTTTTGAAGTACACCACCACAGAAGCCGCAAGTTTGACAAACTTTACACAAAAAACTCCAATTTAAAATGACCTTGAGTATGCTGAAGGTGAGTCAACAAAACAAGATTATACAAATACAGTATGGAATTTACTACAATAAGTTACTACTATGCAATGCAGTCACAAAACAGACTGGAGATTTTTTTTTCTAATGGTGACTGGGCCCAGATTCCATTGCCACCAGAGTCCAAACAGTGTAGCTAAAAGAATGTAAAAACAGGGAGCCAGGATACCTTGGTGACTCAGGGGTGGTCCTGCTAAATTCAAGTTGTCTGCAGGACAAATGATATTTAGTAAAATAAATAGTGAGACAAGTGCCAATAATTAAGATAAGAGGAGATTGTCCCCAAAATGTAATTTTTTATTTTATTGCAGGCTAAGTTGGGGCCCTTCTTTAATGGTGCACAAGTGGTGAATCTTGGTCAGGTTCGTCAATCCTGTTTTTAAGGCGATACTTTAGAAGTGATTGGAAACACTCATAGGTGAACATAATTTCAAACAAACTCCAACAGCAGGAGAGAGTAGGATGAATTATATTTCTATTGGATGCCCTAAAACATGTGCTACAGCAGTATCTGTTTCTGTAATTTTTAGAAAATGGCTTTGACAACCCTCTCTCACCAATCCTTGCTTTCTGGTCTTAATGGTGGATGTACTCCATTCAGCTTTATAGCTCGAACTCCAGATAGACTGAGCTGATGTATGGAGGTATGATGAGGGACCACCAGGTCCGTACTGAGATCTATAGAACGTGACGTTTGGCAAGATTTGCCTTGACTCACCGAAAAGTGACCATAATCGGCTGGAGCACTCGCCTTAAATCACTGAGAGGCGTATATAGAAATATACGGTCTAATTCCCTTCAAGAATTGACCGCCAGCCACCCCTCATTGTAATGGTATATTGGAAAAATACTGCGCAGGTCTAAATGAACGTGGAATAGTATGACACTATAATCAAAAAAATATAAAATAAAAATAAAAAAATAAAAATAAATAAAAATAAAAAACGCTGCTGCAGTTCATGTCAGATAAACATAAAAGTACAAATAAAAAAATAGAGCTGCGCTGCAAAATGAAGAATCAACATAAACAGTCAATTATGCCGTGTATCGTGCACACAGATCACCAGTGCAATCTAATTAAAAATGCAAGTGAAAAATTGTGCCAAGTCCATATAAAAGGATGTATCACAGAGAAGTTCAAAAGTGACAGAAAGTTCTCCGAATGGGTGACAAAGATGTCCAAATAAAAATCCTGTGAATCTGTATAGCAGATGACAGTATCCCCCACCGCTTAAGTTCTAGCTGCTTACCAGAGCGAGAGATTAATCAAGCATGTAAACACATTAACCAATTGCAGGAATCCAGTATATGCTGTCACTCTATCTCACATCAGACCAATCTCTCTCCATAGATATGACCCAGAAGAGAAAACACTAACATAGCGTGATACCGTTTTAAAAGTTTTAATAGTAAAAGGTATTGCACTCACATGTAGGTAGATTAAAAAATGCGTGTAACAATATTAGCCGGCCGGCTCTGCTGTCCGCTCGTCCTTCCGGGTAGACAGCGTGGTACGAATCGTGGTGACGTCAGCACGCCGCTCCTCCCTACGCCGTTTCGTCACAACAATGACTTCTTCCAGGGGCACGGAAGAAGTCATTGTTGTGACGAAACGGCGTAGGGAGGAGCGGCGTGCTGACGTCACCACGATTCGTACCACGCTGTCTACCCTGAAGGACGAGCGGACAGCAGAGCCGGCCGGCTAATATTGTTACACGCATTTTTTAATCTACCTACATGTGAGTGCAATACCTTTTACTATTAAAACGGTATCACGCTATGTTAGTGTTTTCTCTTCTGGGTCATATCTATGGAGAGAGATTGGTCTGATGTGAAATAGAGATAGAGTGACAGCATATCCTGGATTCCTGGAATTGGCTCATGTGTTTACATGCTTGATTAATCTCTCGCTCTGGTAAGCAGCTAGAACTTAAGCGGTGTAGGATACTGTCATCTGCTATACAGATTCACAGGATTTTTATTTGGACATCTTTGTCACCCATTCGGAGAACTTTCTGTCACTTTTGAACTTCTCTGTGATACATCCTTTTATATGGACTTGGCACAATTTTTCACTTGCATTTTTAATTAGATTGCACTGGTGATCTGTGTGCACGATACACGGCATAATTGACTGTTTATGTTGATTCTTCATTTTGCAGCGCAGCTCTATTTTTTCATTGTAATGGTAGCCTTGAGCGAAGCTAACAACTCACCATAGGATTGTTGCTGACTATTCAGGATGGCTGCCGCCCTCTCCCTGAGGTAATGATGGATGTGAGTGAAAACTGACAGTTCCTCTGAAATATTGCTGACTGTTATGCCGCGTACACATGAGCAAACATGTACGATGAAACCGGTCCGCCGGACCGTTTTCACCGTACATGTCTGCCCGGGGATTTCTGTACGATGGCTGTACTAACCATCGTACAGAAATCCGCGCGTAAACAATATGCGGGGCGTGTCAGTTAAATGCTTCCACGCATGCGTCAAAGTCATTCGACGCATGCGAGGGATGGCGGGCGCTCGGACATGTACGGTAGGTCTGTACAGACGACCGAACATGTCTGAGCGGGCAGGATTCCAGCGGGCTGTTTTAAAACAAGTCCAGGTATATTTGCCCGCTGGGAAAAGGCCCGGCGGGCAAATGTTTGCTGGAATCCTGCACGCTCGGGCCTACACACGACCGAACATGTCTGCTGAAACTGGTCC
Source organism: Rana temporaria (assembly GCF_905171775.1). NCBI lineage: Eukaryota > Metazoa > Chordata > Amphibia > Anura > Ranidae > Rana > Rana temporaria. Next base: position 164,103,390 of record NC_053494.1, on the reverse strand, counting down.
GCGGACCAGTTTCAGCAGACATGTTTGGTCGTCTGTACGGGGCCTTAAAGTAGCCTACCTTATTTTATGAGGTAATGGTGGTCAGAAGTGAAACTGACAGCTTTGTTTATTGTTAAACATGGCTGCTGGTCCTCTTGCTGACTTATTGGTGGCTGAGGGTGAGACTGACCTCTTTTTCCTTTGGATCCTGTAGCTTGTCTGGTTCTGGTTAGTCCTCGGTAGATGCATCGGTTTGGCTGCAGGACAGGCAAATCCTTTCTCTCCTCTCCAGTTTGACCACTAAGACCTGGAACTGTTTTGAGAAGTTCCTCCTCATTGCTTTGCTCCTTTCCCTGGTCCACAAAGCTAACAACTATATTTTCCATCCTCCTTTGTTTGGCAGGATCTCCTTCTTGTTAATCAACGATAACCAATGGGGTGGCGATATGAAGTGCCTATAGAGGCTGCGTTATTATTGACACCGGGGACTTGTACCACTAACCATCTTACAAAGCCCATTTCGGCCTTGTTTCTTTAAATAGGGTACTTTATGCTAGCACATGGCTATACTTTATGTGAAGAAAATAGACTTTATTCTGTATTTTCTCATAGGTTTGGTTTGTTTTTTTAGGAACCCCTGGACCGATCTGGGTGAAATTTGGATATGTTGGTCCCCCAGATCGGGGCTATCATGGGATATGTAATTGTAGGGATACCTTGAATGGAAAGAGGTGTTCTAACTTTTGGGAACATTGTGTGCTCTCTGCCTGGAGAGAATTGGTTTATTCCTTAACTGATCTCAATATCTCCCAGGCAGAGAGAGGGCGGGTGTACTATAAAAGCTTGCTGTGGTAATGTCGCCTGCTACGGGGATGTAAATGAACCTTAGGATGGCTCCTAAAGACCTTTCATTGTGTTATGCTAATGGACACTGTATTGTGTGAATTTCTATTGACGATAAATGTGGATTGTGAGGTAGCACAGTCTAAAAGGTCAGATGTCTGACTTTTAGCTCATGTAGATTATCTCGGAGACAGGATGTCTGTCTACTAAAAGATGTGTATTGAGGGGGGCTCGCTAGTAACCATTGTATGCTGTTGTGGGTGGAGTGTGTCATTGTCCATTTGATTACTGCAAGTAATCTTTTTGGTGTATATAAGAGTCTGCCTTCTCAATAAAGTTGTTCTATGCCTGGTACACCCTTCATGAAGTTTTGGCTCATGTTTGGGAGAATATTCTAACCATTGGAAAGAATCATCCTGGAAATGGCATTCATCTCCACTATCCCTCTACCTCCTATGGTAGCGATAATCACTTATGCTCGGCGATTGAGGGATGGAAAGAAGGCTGCAGTACCATAACCACTGCAGGTCTTAACACTTTATATCTAGTAACATCTCAGCACTAGTAAGGCACACTGACACCAGGTATGGTGCACTCCCCACTCCAGGGGCTTGGCTCCTCACCCTCTTTTCTGCCTCCACCACCCAAAAAGGCAAAAACAAAAATCTTTAAAGGTTTAGTATTTTGCTTTTCTATTACAAAACTTAAATGGAGGAAACTACAGGGTAAGGCAACCTCATTCACAAAGCATACAACTGAGGCACACAAACAGTTTTTACTACCTTTGGGCAACAAGTCACCGCTGACATAGAGAAGCATGGAGCGGCCATTCAGGTCTGCCGAAAAAACTGACAGGCAGACCTGAATGGTCCGGCAGTGTAAAGGGGCCTAAGAGTAAACTAACTTGGTGACATTTCATTTTCTAAAGCGCAATGTATCAAACATGTGGGGGGTGTATAATAAGGGGGCGCTAATAGTAGGTGATAGATAAATTCCAAATTCTAGCTTGAAACAATATACTATAAGGTCAACAATACAATAGTGATTTCAAGTGCAAGTGCTTATATAATAACAACATCAAAAAATAGGTGCAAACAGGTCGGAAAAATGCAGCAATGGTCACTAAATGATAGGCATTGGTAAGTCCATGCATCAAATGGTTGACTTGAGAGTAGACACCATGACCAGGAACGTTCCTGGTCACGTTCAGCTACTTCCGGATTTGGCACAGAGCGGCAGTGGAACGCACGCTGCACCTACCCACGAGAGTGAGGCACAGTGCAGCTGGTGCTCCACGTCACATCTAGCTGTAACACGCTTGATTCCTTAGCGCAGAGTTCTCTATTTATTCAATGTAACAAACATACCAAATTAAAAAATGTTCCGCCTCAGTTGATACAGAAGCCACTCTCTGTTTACATGCACTAGCACTGGCTCTATATAGTTGCTCAGAGTGGTCTTCCCAATGATGACAACAGCTCAATATTCCTTCACAATTGGCTGTTCATGGTCACCACCAGGAGACATAATCGAGTGCTAATAGGAACTGTCAATACCTTAGGAGATGCCTGAACAAGGACCCCTTTATGACTGGATGACCAAGTAAAATGTCGTCGTCCCCCTCCCATCATGGAGTGGGGGCTGTGCATGGGTTAGCTTCTAGTTTTGCCTAGGGGTGAACACAGAGCCAATACTCCCTGATCCTTCGAGCCTCAGGAAAACTATGCTCCCCCAGCAAGGAACTGTTCCTGCCATGCTCAGACTGATGGCAAGAACAGTCCACTGCACAAGACCGCTAGACTAGGATGGGGGGGGGGAGCATCAGGGACCGATCTTGTGCTAGATCGGCAGATTAGGCTGCTAGATCGGCAGATTAGGCGAGTATATTTTGGCAATCCTCTACCCTGGACAAAACAAGCAGGCAACCCATACAGTGCAGGTACAGCCCCCACTGCACAGGGGAAAAACAATCATGGAATTCTCCTTTAAAAAAGTGACTTTGAAATTGTGCATACAATTATGTGAGACATTAGTGATTTGGATTATGCCCAATTTAAGCTGAAGCGAACCATTTCATCTAATGAAAAAATATATCTACTGTAAAGAGTAGCACGTTATATTTTCATCACTATATATTTTTATCACTATTACCCCTTTAAAAGCTTCACCATGATAATAGCTACACCTGTTTGAAAAGATTTATTTGGGAGCCAGAAAAAACTCTGGCAGTGTAGAAAGGCAATCAAAAATTCTATCCAAATGTACATGGCTGACAAATTCTGGAGGACAATGTATTATTTATACCGATATAAACACAAGGTAACCTACCAAAAAGACTTTGGATTTTGGCTGAAATCAAAAGATTGTAGATAAAATCCAAGTCACCACACCACAAACATGCAACTTCCATATGGATTGTATATCTACACAAAAAAATGGAGCTCAGGGGGTTGTAAAGCAAAGCAATTACTCACAACCTTGCTGCCATCAAATTTGAAGACAGAAATAATTTGGATGCTAGTTCAAAATTTTGTATTGTAAATTTTTTTTTATAAAACTGCAAAAATATTGATTGGAATATCTTTGTAAATTCCTGTCAACCCAGTATATTCCTATCAAGGAAAGGGTTACATTATGCACTGCAGACAGCAAGTGGTACACTGCCATTTTAGCAGGATATCTGCCGAGTCCTTAGAGAGATTATTTGCATTCCTCTGGACCTCTATTGTAAAATTCAGATGAATAAAGACTTACAAATCATTTTTTGTGCCGCCACTGTGAGACTGGGAGCCAGTGAATACTCTATTGTACCTTAACTATAATTGGCAAGACAGGCAAAAGCTTGACAGTGGAGAGAAGCACAAGCTTAATAACAAAGGAGAATATCTTAAAGTGTTGACAGATGATCTTCACAATGCAGAAGCAAACCTGCTACATTCTGGCAGTAAATGAGCACAGAGGTGTAAAGGTTTCTCAAGTGACTGACATCAGACCAGCGATTTCCTCTCAGACGGAATGCGCGGCCGGCAAAGCACTGTCTGCTCTGACACTTGTATAACTGGCTCTTCCTATTCTGTGTACAACATGACTATGGCAGAGACAGAGCAAACCGGAGGAACAAAAATCAGCATGGGAAAAATTTGTCACAAGTTTAAGAATACACTTTTAAAAAGACAAATATTTTTCAAGCACTAATAGTGGCCATTATCTACTTGTAAAATCTTGTCCGTTTCCTGTGAAAACCAGTCCACGTTGCTATTGGAAGATTCATGTTCTAATATGGCTTTGCCGTGAAGTATAATGCCCCGTACACACCATCACTTTATGTGATGAAAAAAAACGACATTTTCTGTGAAGTAAAAAATGACGTTTTTGAAACTTCAATTTTCAAAGACGAAGTTGCCTACACACCATCAGTTTTCTCACAATGTTCTAGCAAAGCGAGGTTACGTTCTCACCACTTTTTCCATTGAAGCTTGCTTCATAAGTAGCTTCTGGGCATGCGCGGGTGAAAAAACTTCGTTTTAAACGACGTTTTTTACTACACACGGTCAATTTCTGTGAAGTAAAAGTTGACGTTTTGAAAAACGACACAAAATTGAAGCATGCTTCAATTTTTTTTGGTCGTTTTTTAGAAGACATAAAACAACGTTTTCCCCCACACACGGTCAATTAAAGTGACGTTTTTAAAAACGTCATTTTTTTTCATCACATAAAGTGATGGTGTGTACGGGGCATAAGACTCTAATCTTCTGAACTTTGAATTATTTCTCTAGGTGTCTCATCTCAGTCCATCTTTTGGACTTTACCCCAAATCTATTTAGTGTGCTTTGCTTGTTCATTTGTTTTATTGTTAATCAAACTCCGGCTGACATTTGTTTGCAGTCTCAATAGCTGTCACAGCCATCACATTAGCAAACAAAATTTTCACTAGAAATGAAAGTATGATGGAGTGCATCTCCTTCGGCTGCCGTAGCTAACTCAGGTACTCTCATTGTCCGCCTGATCAGAAAATTCAAGTGTTGAGACCACAGAGAATTAAGCCTGGTACACACTAATCATTTGTTCGTTCAAACCAGCACATTGAAGGAAAAGAAAAAAAATATTGAACTTTGGCCGGTTCAATAAAAAATGTTCGACATGCCCGTGTGCATGTCAGCCAGTCTGACAGAAGTCGGCCGAGCATGCTGGAGAACCAGCAGCCGACTGGCTCCTGACCAGTGCTGATCGGAGTGTTCTGGTTGGGCCGTCCAACTGTCAGAACACAACAGCTCAGCAGGGGAGATCGCTGTACTAACATCAGATCATTAGTACAGTGTCTCCGACCAGAGCAGTCAGTTTTTTTTCCGTTCAATCCAGCGGGCATGTTGGACTTTTTTTGTTGAACCGCCCGATGTCTCACAGCATTCGGCCCATGTGTACCATGTATTGAGACATAGCACAGCGGAAGGGTAACTGGAAATTATACATCAGACAGGAGGCTCATATCTTATGCATTATCTTTCTTTAATAATGCCCATAGCAGAAATACAGTAAACATTTATTGTAACTTAAAAAATTCAAAGAACTACCCTTCCCAGCAGTCCCTGGGCCAGTGTAGCCCCTCCCAGACCGTAGCCTATATAAGGGACTGTCTGAGGTAACCTATTTCTCTTTCTTTCTGCTCATAGCCAGAACTCAGATAAGTACATTACTCTATGTTTATAATTTTTATGTAGGCTTGCTTGTTATTTGGTTATCAGCAGCCTTTCTAATTTGTGTAGATCCTAATGTCACATCGTCTTTCCACAGGGTGCTGGGGATCCCCCCCCCTCCCACCCCGGCTTTTATTACAGCTACGGAGGTTTTTCCCTCCTCCGCTATTCCCTTCAACTTCCACCTGTATCTGTATATACCCTCTGATCCCCTCAGACCTTCATCTGTGTGTTGTTCTATCAACCTTCTGTCTTATGAAGCACAACTGATATTTCTAAAAATGATAAACGTTTAGTTTTTGCTGTATGATTTTCCCACTTTGCTATCTGTGCCACCCGTTTTGTAGAGAACGCGGTTTCCTCTGATGTGTACATCTTACAGTCATTGGGCTTCTTTATTTGTTTATTTTACAATATACCGCTGCTTTGCTTCTTTTGTTTCCCCCCGGTGCGCTCTGCACACTGCTCGTTTTCTGACTGGAGGTAGGACGGCGCCATTTTAACATCTCGGTGCCTTTTTTCCTACCTCCCTTCTTCTCCTTCTCCTCAGAGCGTCTCATCTCTGAGGGGGGCGTGGCGGTGAGGATCTCCCTGCACCAATCACGCTATTGTCGCGAATCGACGGCGCCATTGCTGCGGACCTCATTCTCCGTGTGCTAGGCCGTCTCTCCCCATCGCCGCCACGCCAGGGTGCGGGCGGCTGTATGGTTGGAACTCTGTGTAGATCTCACTGATCTATGCGAATCACGTTAGGCCGTAGTCTCGCGAGACTACGGCCCCAAGCCTCACGTCTAGCTCCCCTTGTGGTGGGGAATATCTCCCCTCATCTAACTTCTGTCACTCACACCTAGCTGGTGGGGAATTCCTCCCCTCCCCTGCTTCTGTCACTCCTTCACCTTCAGTTACATTAAACATCAGTTCTTGTTCTGGGAATTTATTCCACTGTAGTCTATTCTACATATAATGAATATATTAATACATGTAAATAAATAATAAATTTAAATAATTATACGAATGAATAAATTATTGACTTATTAAATAAATATAAATAAATCAATGAACATAAATGTCTATAAATAAATAATTTATACAATCTATATAATTGAATAAATACATATATATATAAATAAATAAACAAATTATAACAATAATTGAATGAATTATAGAAATTACTATACAAGTTATAGTACATAACTTCCGTATCTTCCTGTGCTGCACGGCCGTGCTGTCCGCAGACAGCTGACTCCTCTCCTGTGGCTGGCGACAGATCCTTTACTCCCTACTGGTGCCACTGAAGTGGTGGACGCAGCCCTGGAAGGCCCTACCTACCTCAGTGCTGCACTGGTTCCTGAGCTGGTCAGTAGGTCTGTCCAGACTACCAGGGCATCGGTTGTTCCAACCCACAGGCACCCCTATGTCCGGATCTCCCGGCAAGGATATAACGCCCCTGAGTAGGGCATGGCGTCCCGTATGCGCCGTCACATTAATGTGGCCTCCGTCTCCCCGGCAGGGGAAGTAATTAACATGCCCCAGGCAGTACCCTCCCAGGACTGCCGACCCATTGACTCCCCGACAGGGGAAGTAAATAACATGCCCCAGGCAGTACCCTCCCAGGACTGCCGACCCTCTGACTCCCCGGCAGGGGAAGTACATAACATGCCCCAGGCAGTACCTTCCTAGGACTGCCGACCCACGGACTCCCCGGCAGGGGAAGTAAATAACATGCCCCAGGCAGTACCCTCCCGGGCCTGCCGACCCACTGCCTTCCCAGACTCCAATCGACCCCCGAGCCTCGGGGAGATGCACATGCAGAGGCAGCGATCCGCTAGACGGACTGAGCCAGACTCCTCGTGGACTCTTCCAGAGTCGTCCGCGGAGTACGAGGCGGCTAACACCTTTGAGTCTGAGGATGAAAATGATGATGATAATGATGATGATTATGTGAGCAGTGGGCACATGGCGATCCATGACGACGCCAACCCTAGGTCCCAGGGAAAAACCTTATTGGACTCTTGTGGAGTACCATTTTTCGATCAGGAGGTGATTGGCCACCCACACTGCGGTGACTGGGCACCTCTACCTGAGGTGATCCAATAGATCGAATGCTGGACCCGGAGATCGATCGGTACGCTAACCGGACAAGTTGAGGGTGGAATACTCACCCTTCCATTACCAAATACGGTGGTGCTCACTCCAGAGGTGGATCCCATAATCATTCAGTATTCCAGGAAGGGAATAGAGAGGGCCTTTGGGACTTCACAGTACTGGGTCTTAGATCTCTGGACCTATCACCTAACCCTACGCCTTAGTGAGCAGGCTACCGCCTCTGTAAGCCGGTTGACCTAGCACAATGGGATCACGCTAATTGATGATATCTTTAAGACGGTAGGACAAATGGAGTTATATTACCAGGCGTATACCTGGTTCACCATCCCATTCGGTTTTTCAAACCTAAACACCGTCCTAATGGACAACAGGTTGCTAGACCTTGGACCAAACAGCCGATAGTAGAGATGGACCCGCTCTCTTTGAACTTCCTCAACAACATCTTTCCGATCAGGAAGAAGAAAGGCGGTTTTTCGTCCGGTGGGAGCTTGAGAAATCTCACCAACTTACTGCCCTGTGGAACAAGGGTGAGGTTGAACATCTACTTGAACGACCTACTTCTAATGGCTGGTTCCCCTCGCCTAGCGAGCGAACACGCCTCCTGGATGGTCGGATCGCTTCGCGATCTGGGACTCCTCATAGATCACGAACACCTATTATCTCCCCATTTCAGGAGATAGAGTTTTTTGGGGTTCTTGGTGGACACCAACCGAGCGATCCTTCGGCTACCCATACCCAATTAGCCGCCATCCGCAAAGACATCAGTATCATGCTGGGCAGCAGCGGGTGTCCTTACGCGGACTGACTCGCTTAGTCGGCCTGTACCCGGTGTCAATCCAGGCCACTCTCCAGCCCCTCTTCACTGTCGAACCCTCCAGAGACTCGAGACTCTACATCTTCGCTAGGGGCTTCGCTATACAAACTAAGTGAAGCCATGGTGGACCTACGGTAGTGGTTACGTCATGCCGTCAAACGGAACGGCGAGACATTTTCAACTCGGATTTCGTCATAGGGTCGGATACCAGCCGCCTCGGCTGGGGTGCTCGGTGCAGTCCCTCGTCCTCCGGTAGGACGTGGTCCGCAGAGAACCCTCGGCTGCACATCAACACATACACCCCTGACGGCCTTTTTTGCCATCGGAAGTCTGTTACCACGCACGTCCATCTGCTGTGTGCTATTGCGTTCGGACAACGTACCCGCGGTCCGGTACGTCGATCACTTGGTGGGCCCCTGATCCAGAATCCTAGCTGATCTAGTAAGACTTCGGCACTTCTGCCTGGAATGCAACATCGTCCCGATTGCGGGATATGCCACAGACTATCCCTATAGGGTGGCAGATTGGATTCTCGTTACCTGACCGATTCCAACGATTGGCGACCGCACCGGTCAGGGTCCCTGATCCTCGCTCACTTCACGGATCCTTCTCTATGGACCTGTTCGTTCCCCGTATCAACCACCAGTTTCCGCGCTCTTACAACCGGAGGCCGGAATCCGGAGGCGCACCATGTGGACGCCCTCCACCAAACGTGGTCACAGGGGACACATTACGCGTTCCCCTGTTCCCGGTGACCCTCAGGGTCCTCCTTCACTTAGCGAGCCGGAGGGCATCAGTCGTGCGGTTCACTCCGTGGTGGCCGACGCAGCCATGGTTTCCCCTCCTTCTGAGGATGACGGTGGAACTCCCCAGGTTGTTTCCTCATTCCCCCCACCTCCTCGCTGGTCCGAACGGGGATCTGCACCCTCTACTCACGAAGCACATCCTACCTCTCCTCACATGGTTAGTATCGGGGTTCCGGTCGCAGACTACGACCTTTCGGGAACAGCTAGGGATTCCCTGCCTTGGACTGGGCCCCCGGGACTAGATCGGCATCTCGATCTACCTGGGGACTCTGGGTTACTTGGTGTGATCAACGACGGGTCGACCCCGTTCAAGCGCCAGGGTCTGTAATAGCCAATTATCTGGCGGACTCTTTGGATCCGTTGGTGTGTCAATTTTGAAGGCGTTAAGTTTAAATCGCCCAATGTACCAGCACACTTGGGATTTTTCCAAGGTCATGATCATGTTCTCGGGCTGGGGGACGTTGACACTCTGTTTTGAGGTTACTGTCTTTCGAGCTTACTGTCTTCTTGTGTCTGATTTCCATCATGGTGGGTCAGACGTCAAGGCTTTGGACATATCCAGGCGTCATTCCTCGCCTCAGAGACTCAAGTCTTTTTCCGTCGTGCATTGGACCAGACGGTACTTCGATCGGTTTTCTACCCGTTCTTCCCCGCACATCCACAACTGTATGTGATCCGCTGTCTACAGACTTATATGTCCTTGACAGCCTCGCTGCGATCTTCGCAAGTCTTTCAACTCCTCGTTTCCTACGTTAATCCTCTCTCCCCGGTTTCCTCTGTGACTTACTATAGCGGCGGACTGTTGTCAGCGACCGCTTTTCCGCCAATCCCGCTTTGAACAGGAGGTACACATATCTATGTCAGTGTTGTGGATTATTTTGATTGTTATTGGTCATATGCATTGTTATAGCTTTGAACTTGCATAAGATATGAGCCTCCTGTCTGATGTATAATTCGAGATTTTCCTAGCTTGTGACGGAAAATATTAATTATATGAAGACAGGAGGCGAGTATCTTCCCTCCCAACCCAACCCTGTCACGAGGTTGTCTCTCTCTCGTTCTAGACTGATGAACCACGCACCCTGCAAGTCGGAGGCTGGTACGCCCCGGGAGTTCGTTTTCACTATCCCCGTTGGGATTGCTGTCCGTTTCGATCCATGGGTTTAGTTCACCGCAGATGGAGGTTCCTACTGCGTTCCAGATCCGGAGTCGGGATGCCGTTGACTGAATCCGTTGGTCCATATTCCTGAGGACAACTGACCGGTCGGCTCCGAATGGTTTGGGTTTCCTATAGTCCCCGTTGGGATGAAGTTGGTCCGGATGAAGTTGGTCCGTGTTGGCCTTGTCCTTTCGTTTCCTCCAGATTCGGATGTTGTGTTCCGGTCGGAAGGTTCCCGGCAGCCGCGGAGATGTCTAATTGGACTTTCGGTTCCTGTTTACACTAATTCGCATGAAGAAAGAGGAATAGGTTACCTCAGACAGTCCCTTATATAGGCTACGGTCTGGGAGGGGCTACACTGGCCCAGGGACTGCTGGGAAGGGTAGTTCTTTGAATTTTTTTAAGTTACAATAAATGTTTACTGTATTTCTGCTATGGGCATTATTAAAGAAAGATAATGCATAAGATACTCGCCTCCTGTCTTCATATAATTAATATTTTCCGTCACAAGCTAGGAAAATCTCGATTTACTTAGTGACTCTGAACTACATTTGAAGGCTGTTTACATTTATCTTAAAATGTACCTGTACTAAACTGTATGGGTCTAAATGAACAGCAATAGTTAACTGCAGTAGCCTTCAAATATCCCAGGATGTTGAGGCTTTGGCTTGACTTCAGCACATAATTAGCCCCTTGATTGCAATATGTGGCATTACTGAAAAATACTGAGGCATGGTAGGCAATGTGACTTCCTAAAGCTGACCACACACTGTTAGAATCTCGGGTGGTTCAGCAGAGACCGGCTAAGATTCAAACCACGTATGGGCTGGCTGATTGTACCCAAATTGATCCATCGGTCGACATGGGCATAACATGACGGATTTTTAGGATGTGATTATCCAATCACTGTGCTTTTCTAGCAGGGACGGATTCCCCCCCCCCCCCACACACACACACACACGCTGGGAGAGTACAACAGCTCAGCGGGAGGGATTCCTTCATCAACACTGACTGTGTTAATGGGGGAATCAAATGATTCTTTCCTGCAACCCGTGGTATCAACTATGGCCGGCTTAACTGAAGTTGGCATTTGCATTATATTGCATTTGCATCAGCTATTGGTTTCTGTTTTCTTCCTAGGATAGACTAAAGTTTAAAGTATGTGCAGGCTGAAATTTATGGCCATACAGAAAATACAGATACAGTAAGATCCAGAAAATGTGATGCCTAGCTGCATGTACATTTAACACAGACGTCCAAATAATGGCAACTTTCAGGGAGATTTCTAGTCTGCAAGTTGAATATTGAAATATATCATAAAGACACTGTAGTTTCAACATTTGTTCTAGTAGTATTTAAAATATCTTTGGAATGACTTTTAAAATAGTTGCCTAAAGTTCTGCTATTGAGGGGTATACAATTGGAATCCCAAAAATAACAGCTACATTTTTATTAATAAAGAATTAAGCAGCCCACAGATAAGTCAGTTTTTTTTGTTCAATCAGTGGGTTGAATGAAAAATAAAAAGTAAACGGATGCAATTTTTGCATTTCCACATTCGAGCTGGATGGGGAAATCCTCCTGCTAAGCTATTGTATTCCGATAGCAGCTATACACCATTCATTGCTGCAGGCTATAGCCTGCGATACTGATCGAGCAGGGAAAACCCATCAGGGCATTTGTACAATAGTCGATCATTAGATCAACTTCTATACAACCACAGTGCCCATATATGGATCGAAATTTATCTGGTCCCTGCTGAACTGGCCGAATTTTGATCATGAATGGCCAGCTTTAGTCTTGCAATTGGTGGACAGTTTGCACAAATGCAGGTTCACCCTTTCCTACACAATACAGCATGGGCCAACAAATGCAGAACGTCCAAGTTAAAACTCAATTTATAAGTAAAAAAACAAAAACAAAGCCAATGCATTTCAGGGGTTGGAAAACATTTTCCCTTCACCAGGGCTGTGCTTTGTCTCCTCCGGCAGCTGGTTTGACAACCCTGATAAAAGGGAAATATTTAAAAAAAACATATCCAATCGGATAAATTTTTGTCAGTTACATTGTACAGCAGGAAATGTTTAAATCCCAGGAATTAGGTAAGAGTTTGCTGAATTATAACCATATAGGCAGGACTTTCTCCTACTGCCTAGCAGGGTTAGATATGGGAGATGATCAGTGTCTGTATGTGCTTCCATAACTTGCTAGATATTCCCTGCCTCAGGGGCAGATTCAATCATCTAGGTTTGATTTTGGTCCTCTAATCAATGTGTGTTTGTGTGCACATGGGACAGCACCATTAGGGATGACGATCCTAATTTTTAGATTAAGGAAGGTACTATGTGAACAATATTCTATTTGTATTTCATAACTAAAACTGATCCTTCAGAAAATATACCTGATACAATGCAGTTAAAATTCAAAGTCTAAGATGAAGCGCTACATCGGAGGCTGATTATCCAGACACAAATTTATTCCAAAATAGGACACATTTTTGGGGATTCAATGTGCTTCAGGAGCCAGAACAGATCCCCTTCATCAAAGTTTGAAAAATAAGATTAGTGTATAATGGACTAAGGTATATGCATTTATTTGAACCTGGCTGGTATGGAAGCACAGCGTTGGTCAGCAGCTGGTTTAGGTAGTCCAGTATACACCAATTTTTTATTTTTACAGCCCTGATGAAGGGACGTGTTTTGGCCCCTGAAACACAATGTCTCTAATAAAATGTTTATCCTATTTTGAAATAATTTTGTGCCTGGATGATCACATTCTCGCGTACTGCTTCAATCTTAGACTTTCTCAGCTACAAAAGAAATGGTGTATATACTTTGACATGCCATGACAGAATCCACCTAGTCTAAATATAATTACAACTTCCTTAGGAACTAGGATAGTTCTAAATCCCAGTGTTCTTCTATTTGTCCAAAATTGAAAACGAAGCATTGAAATGCATATACAGTAGTAAACCTACCTGCTTAAGGATTCAGTATTTCATCCAGGGAAAACTAAAGTGCCCCATTCCAACCACCTGCTTTGTATGGTAATCTATTGATCGGAGATCCTTTGCTCATCTGTTTGTAAATTAGGAAAGGTGTCCTCTGCACACTCACTGCTGACTTCTTGACATCTCACACACACATGGAAAACTGTCAATCCTAAGCTTTGTGGAGCTAATTGATCATATACACCAATCAGATTCAGACATGAATTTGAAATTTGACTGAATATACCATGAAGCAATTAAGTCGCTTAAGAAATGTTTCAGGAAATAAGTCTTGCCAACCCCATGCTATCTAGAATCCAACTGCAGTGTATTACAGAGAAAATATTTAAGAAATGTCCTCAATTTTAGTAGTTTCCTGAACACTTTAAGTTGTAGCCTGGAAACAACTCCTGTGTAATGAAAAGGGAGATAAAACCCAACATATTCAACCAAAGTGTTACTAAACCCAGGACCCTTCATTCAATATATCTGGTCTCCCACAATACACAGAAGATGGAAATGGAATTATTTCTAGTAAATATAAACTGCTAAATACTTTTTCTTGTCAGCATTATATAGCAAACTTGTGACTTCTATTAGTGTTGGGCCAATCACTGGTTAAAGCTTGTAGGAGTAGTTTTTATTCTCCTCTGACCAGCCTATGAGGCTGCATGACTCCTGATCCTCTGTCTGGACAGTGCGTATTGGCCCAAAAACAAAACAAAAACATCTATACACACCAAAACTGAGCATGTACAGAGTGCCCCCAAGGCTCTGCACGATCAGGAGATGGATTGGGGACAGTAAAAGGGGAGTATCATTGAAGACAGGCTTTTTACACAGGGCGCAGGATTAACTACTTAGGTTCTACAGTGAGTATAACAAGCATGCTTTACTGCATATACAGACTGATTTTACTGTTGTGGGATTAGTAACACTTTAACCTTACCAATTTACAATGAAAAATAAAAATAAAATACTACTTGCAGCCAAGGATTGATAACCTGAAAATAAAAAAAGTTTCCATTTTCATCCCTAACAGTTCATGATGCTAGTTGACATCAAAACATAGAAGAGAACAGGAAAATCTCCAGTTACAGCACAGATTTTTTCCCCCTACTATATTGCTCAGCTATATAATGCTGAAGAGAATGTGCAGACATTTCTTTCAGTGGCATTTTTCATTTCTTTTTTTTTATACTTCTACACATGCCTGACCGTTGCACCCTGACTTATATTCACAGAAAGGACTGCTTGTCTGGAATTGCACTGTGCTTATGCTATGAGGCCAGACAAGATTTAAAAAGTGCTTAAAAGGAATTTTTCTTTAATCCCCACTATGCTTTATATGTTAGAAACTATTATAAAACCTAGAAGAGACCCAAGTGGCTAAACATTTTAAGCATCCAATTAATGCTCTATAGACATCGTTTGAAGACCACTCAAGCTCTTTATTCCTGCAGATGAAAAGATCTGACACTCGGCATACTTAACACGCTGCCTGTTTTCATAAACTTAAATCATGTTCGTTGTGCACTTCAAGATGAAGAATATCTACCTAGGTGTTTAAATGAATTTCTAAGCTGAGACCCAGTCACTTATCAGTGTTGTGGTTATTATCACTACACAATTGTTAATTACACAAATAAGGCTATAGCAGGTGAAAGATATGACAATTCAGAGGGTTTTCCTTTGTGTGAAAGAGTAGAGGATTCCTTTGATAGGAGGGCAAGCATCTTGGATAGATGACACCTCCATATTATTGCAGATCTGATGACTGCAAAGCAGAAGTGTACCAATTTTGCTACAGGCCCCAGAAGCTCCATAATCATTTACATGAACTTGGGGACCTTAATATACTATTCTGCAGTGGTCATTGGCAGCTACCCACATGTAGGCATAATGTACAGAGATCCCCTGGTTGCTGTGATACTTCCCTCTTAAAGTGTTAGTTCACCTTTATCTTAAAAAAAATGCCTATGCAGGTAATGGGCAACTGTAGATAAACTGTGCAGCTTTCACTAAAGTTTAATAATGCCCTTGCTATAGGTGTAGGTAATTTATGTACCTTCTGAAACTTGGCAGAAAAACTCTCACAGATGGCATCATCTGCTAAGACACTCCCTATTAGTGCTCATTTTCACCATGCAACAAGGCATGGCAGGATGATGTCATATCTGGGAGTTTTCAGCCAGGCTTTAGAAGGTATGTAAATGGCTTACAACTATAGCAAGAGCCTCATTAAACTTTGGTCAAAGTTGTGTCAAAGGGTTTACTGTTATCTACAATTACCTTTTAACTGCATAGGCATTTTTTGGTAAATGTAAACTAACCTTTTAAGTTTTAGTTATTGTGGGTAAGGATACAGTGGGCTTTGACAAGGCACAGATCAAAACGCTATTAACCCTACACTAAGGATAAAAGCAGAAGTAAACCTACAAGGAAAAAAAAAACAGTCAGGCAGCTCGATTGCAAAAGAGGCATGCTATTTATTTTTTGCGATAAAACAAAGTTACCTACCTTTCCGCAATTATTTGCTGAATAGACACCAAGATGCATAGGTGCGGCACAGCAGACATTCCTGGCACACTGCGGTGGTGCTGGAATGAATGACTCCCGTGTACATAAGTGGGAGTCACATCACCCCCTGCTGGCCAATAAATAGGCCGAAGGCCAAGCACTTGAAAGAAGTCCAGTGAGAAGATGCCAGCTGGCAAGGGATCTAAAAGTGGCATCGCTGACAGGTGGAGGTGGGTATTCAACAGACTTTAACCAAGACAATTCAGCTTTAACTGTTCATTAACTTTGATAGACCAGATGAATGAGAGCCGCACTGCGGTATTTACTCTTCCAGGTACTTTTATTCAATCAACAATAAAGTTGCATAAATGATGTCTCCACCCAGAGATCACCACCTCCTTACCGCGTTCCACCATGAATGACTTGATCCCAAGAATACATGAGTGCAGCTCACATTCATCAATTCTCTTCAAGAGTAATTACTCTTTGTGGGCCATGGTCTTCCACCTTTCCATTAACCTCTCTACATAAACTTTTATAGTAGCCAGGGGAGGAGGCAAGGGGAATACTACAGAGTGTCACTTGAGCGACAGCTGTGTCTGCTGGTGTTGCAATCACATTCAAGATTGTGGTTCACAGCAGCTTTCTCGTGGCTTTTGGATCTCTACCCAAGCAGCCCTTTACATGTAAATACCAGGGCCTTCTTAAAGTGGAGGTTCACTCAAAAAATAAATTTTTAACATTACATTCTGCCGAGTTGTCCTAATGACAATCGGCTGTTTTTTTTCCCCCTGTACATACTGTATTTTCACCGCCGATTCCGGGTATGTCTTCTGCGGGACTGGGCGTTCCTATCTGATTGACAGGCTTCCGACCATCGCATACTTTGCGTCACGAGTTGCCGAAAGAAGCCCGAACGTCGGTGCGCAGGCGCCGTATAGAGCCGCACCGACGTTCGGCTTCTTTCGGCAACTCGTGACGTGCTGTATGCGAAGGTCAGAAGCCTGTCAATCAGATAGGAACGCCCAGTCCTGCAGAAGACATACCCGGAAGCGGCGGTGAAATACGTTATGTACGAAAAAAAAAAAAAACAGCCGATTGTCATTAGGACAACTCGGCTGAATGTAATGTTAAATTTTTTTTTTTTTGGGTGAACCCCCGCTTTAAGTAAATAGTGTCCAATACCTGTGGTTGCTATCACCGGCCTGCTCCCTCTTGTGCATACGAGAGGAGAGAGAGAGTTGACCACCATGGAAACTGGTTACCTTTTGCATATCACACCCAGTAGTGGAGGCTCCTAGCTTAATTCTTAAGCCTCGTACACACGTAATTCGATGGGAATTGTGTGTTGTTGGCGAAAAATCTGACCGTTTGTATGCTCAGACTTTCCGCCAACAAATGTTGGATAGCATGTTTTAAAATTGTCCGCCAACAATTGTGTGTTGTCAGATTATGCAATCGTGTTTACACAAGTCCAACACGCATGCTCGGAAGCAATGCTCACCATAACACAACATTAGCAGAAGTTGCCCAAAGGGTGGCGATAAAGAGCTGAAAAAACATGTAGTTCCGTGTTTGTTGGCTGACAATTCTTTGCCATTTGTATGCAAGACACATTCATGGCCAACGCCCTTCAGACAAAAGTCCTACGCTTTGTTTGCAGAAAATCCGATTGTGTGTATGAGGCTTATGATTCATCACCTATTTCTATCTACAGATTTACCCAAACGTAACACCTTGCCCACTAGCCAAGTTTTCCCTAAAGCAGAGATCCATCCAAAAGGGGAAGTTACGCTTTAAGGCCTCCTCCCATCCACAGTGCCAATCACGCATACGCCGTGGGTATCTGGCTGTGAAGCTGCAAGCTGTCACAGCCAGGTGCCCATAGTAAAGATGCCAGAGGGGAGAGGACACAAGGTAAAAACAGCTTGGCCAAGCACAGCCTGGGACAGGTGAGTGGCTGTTTATTAAAGCGGGGTTCCGCCTGAAAAAATAATATTAAAAGCCAGCAGCTACAAATACTGCAGCTGCTGACTTTTAATAAATGGACACTTACCTGTCCAGGGTGCCCGCGATGTCGGCAGTCGAAGCCGATCAATCGCTCTGCTCTCGGCTGCCCCGCCGCAATCCTCGGTGAGGGAATCAGGAAGTGAAGCGTTGCGGCTTCACTTCCCGGTTCCCCACTGCGCATGCACGAGTAGCACTACGCGTCCTAACTGGTCCCCGCTGTCTTCTGGGACCTGTGTGTTTCCCAGAAGATGGGGGGGACGGGAAGGGGTGTGACCCCCGTGGGAGTCTATGCCCGGAAGTGGGTGCAATTACCTGTATTATACAGGTATCTGCACTCCCCTGAAAGGTGCCAAATGTGACACCGGGGGGGTTCAGAAAAGCGGAGGTTCCATTTTTGTGTGGACCTCCGATTTAAAAGTCGGCAGCCACAGTTTTTGTAGTTGCTGAATTTTCTTTTTTAAATTGGAGACGGGAACTCCTCTTTAATCCTTAAAGCCAAGAGAAAGGGATTGTTATATTGTATGTTTTTCTTTGCTACTGGGGGGGGGGGGGTGTTTCCCTTCACTTCCAGTCCCAAAGTGAAAACAGGAAGCAAGAGGAAATTCCTCCAAAGTGAGGGAATCCCAGGTTGTCACCAGTACTAGTGTCCCTATTGGAAGATTTTCCCCTTTATCACGGTTTTTAGGGACAAGCCAAGATTTGTGATTTTCTTTCATTTTCAGGGAAAACGGTAAACAGGACAAATAGAGAGGGGGAATCTCCTTAATGGGATCAGAGACAACAATAAACATCTGACAAGTGTTCCCTCCATTAAAAACTGTAAAATTAAAAAGCTTTGCCTTTAGTTATATTTTAACCCTCAACACTAACTGAACCCCTGAAGAAATGTTACCTTGTTGGGCACCAATACATGCTAAAAACTTTGTTCTGTGCGTAAAATTCTTTTGTTTGCACTGTGCCCCAGAGGCTTGGGTCTCAGACTTGGTCTCAAACTTTCTAATTTACAGAAATGCTGAAGCTTTAACACATCCCCACAGACTACACAAAGGGGCAGATCCACGTACCTGCGCATAAGAATCCGCCGGGTGCAGCATATCTAAGATACACTACGCCGCCGCAACTTATTTTTTTTCCGAATCCTCAACGAATTTGTGGCGTAGTGTATCTTTGGCGGCGTAAGGGCGCGGAATTCAAATGGCTGTAATGGGGGCGTGTTTTATGTAAATACGTCGTGACCCGACGCAAACAACGTTTTTTCTAACTGCGCATGCGCCGTCCGTGGGGGTATCCCAGTGAGCATGCTCCAAATTAAACTGGAACCAGCCAATGCTTACGATGGTGATTTCATTCTATGCAAATCCCTATTCGCAAACGACGTAAAAAATTCTAAATTGGACGCGGGAACGACGGCCATACTTAACATTGAGTACGCCACCATATAGCAGCTTTAACTATACGCCGGAAAAAGCCGAACGAAAACGGCGTAAAGAAAATGCGCCGGCCGGACGTACGTTCGTGGATCGCCGTAAATAGCTAATTTGCATACTCGACACAGAATTCTACAGAAACGCCCCCTAGCAGCTGCCGAAATATTGCACCTTAAGATCCGACGGCGTACTAAGACGTACGCCTGTCGGATCCCTCCGAGATGCCGTCGTATCTTGTTTTGTAGATACAAAACTAAGATACGACGCGGGAATTTTAAAATTACGCCGGCGGATCAATAGATACGCCGGCATAATTCTTTTGTGGATCTCCCCCAAAATGTTCATGTATGACTTGGGTGTTTCTTTAATGAATTAGGGATATAGATTTTATTACAGACAAAAAAAAAAAAGAGCTACAAGTTATACAATATAAATGTGAAGGTTACAGGCTTTACACTGGGATAGTACAGGCAATTCGTGAAAAAAAATATATTATGTTCATAACCATCAAGCAAACACTCTTAAGAATGAAGTACAAAGCAAAATGCTTAACAAAGGCAAAGTGATTACAGTTGCATGCTTTACTTCATATTCTTAACAACATTATTGTATTCCTTGTATTTTAGAGCAATGCAATGACGATTTACAAAGTGAGGTGCCCACAGCAGTTTTCTATTAACTGTAGGCAGATTAGGGGAAGCTGAATACCGATTGTTAGGATATACTATAAGTAGCTTTTAACTTATTAAAAAAGTCAGAATATTTTGTAATGTACCATTTTGATAGTTTAGAAAGTTGAAATGGATTATTTCCATATCCTATTGCTTAGAAACATCCATCACCCACTCTCCCACAAGCTGATGTAATGTGTACTGCTCCATATACATCACATCCGACTCTTGTGGTCCTCCCCCCTCAGTGTGCTCTCTGCAGGCTTCCCTCTGCTGCAACTAACCATGTCATGCTCCTGTTGTACTGTTCATCGTTAATACATCTTTTCTCTCATGTCCTCAGAGACCGCTAGCCTCCCCTTGTCTACAAAGAAATACATAACAATTTTGCCCCAGGCACATGGCTCTTAAAGAGGATCGTACACTCTTGGTTAAAGTGGAAACTCCTTCAAAGTAATGTTCAGGAACACCCCCACACACAATAATTTCTTCTACCTGACAAGCGATTCTAAAGCCCCGTACATACGATGGGACTTGTGTGAAGGCAGGATGTTGTTGGATAATCCGACCGTTTGTATGCTCCATCAGACAATTGTTGTCTGAATTTCCGACAACAAATGTGGGATAGCATGCTTTAAAATTTTCCGACAACAAATGTGTGGTGTCGGATTAGTCGATTGTGTGTACACAAGTCCGTCTGCTAAAAAATCCAAAGTACAAACACGCATGCTCCGAACCAACACTAACCATAAGACATTAGCAGAAATTGCCCAAAGGGTGGAGCTAAAGAGCTGAAAAAACACGTAGTTTGATGGCCAACAATTCTTTGCCGTTTGTAAGCAATACAAGTTACGGCCAACACCCTTCGGACAAAAGTCCTACGCTTTGTCAGCGGAAATCCGATCATGTGTACGAGGCTTTTGGCTTACCAGTACAAGCTCTGATCGGTGGCACTTGAATGCTTGTAAATTGGAAAAATGGTCAGGGTGTGAGGACAGGAAGACACCCACCTGTGGGCAATACTCCCTAAATTTTTTACTGAAAGACTTTATTGCAAACCTGCCAGCCATTTTCAAAGATGGCAAATTCTTGACAAAATCCTAGCGAATTTTCTTCCCTCATCCACTAAATAAATGTTGCCAACTGACCTACAGTGGGTAATGAAAAAAATCACCCCCTTTAAAATAATCATATTTTGTTGTTTTATAGCTTGAAATAAAGACACAGTTTTTGTTATATCCAGTTGTATTTACTAGTGCAACTTATAATATCCAAAGTAAAAGATATGACACCATGTCAGAATTTTGTTTTAAATAAATCAAAAACAGAATCAGTTGGAAAAAGGATCACCCCTTGTGTCAGTATTTTGTTTGAATTACCGCCGTTTGCTTGAATTACAGCCTTTAATCAGTTGGGATATGTCTCTACTAACTTTGCACATCTAAACTTTGCAATATTTGCCCACTCTTCTTTGCAGAACTGCTCAAGTTCCGTTAAATTTGATGGTGACCATTTGTGGACTGCAGTCTTCAGGTCATTCCACAGATTTTCAGTGGTGTTTAAGTCTGGGCTCTGACTAGGCCATGCAAGGACATTCGCCTTTTTCTACTTCAACCACTGTGTGGTCATTTTTGCTGAGTGCTTTGGGTCATTGTCATATTGGAAGGTAAATCTTTTCATTGACAACTTTCTGGCAGAGGACAGCAGATTTTCCTCAAAAAGTTCTTGGTATTTTGCTCTATTCATTTTTCTTCTATCCTGACAAGTGTTCCAGTCCCTGCTGCAGAAAAACACCCCCATAACAGGATATTACCACCTCCTTGCTTTACTGTAGGAATGGTGTTTGGATGGTGAGCTGTATTAGATTTCCGCCAGACATATAGTTTGGTGAGGCCAAATAATTCAATTTTAGCCTCATCTGACCACCTTAAGGATTCCGAGGCCACATGCAAGAGGTCTTATAAATACAGCTGGATGAAACAAGAAGTGGTTATTTTAAAGGGGGGGGGGGGGGGTAATTCTTCTTTTATACCCACTGTACCTGAATCGATCTCCATATCAGCCTTATGTATGGTAATTCTCTGTTGACAAGGAATGTGTTGGCAGAATTAGAGAGCAGAGTGAACAGAAAGCTGGCCTTACCAGTGTGCTGCTGCTCTTTCATTGTCCAGGCTGAGAGTGGGGTAGTAAAGCTTATTACTAAACTTCAGGCCTGCAAAATCTCAGCACTAGCTGGACAAAATTACAGAACCTTTGGAGAGTAACAGTTCCTATATATGGATTTACCTGTGTATTCAGCTTTAAAGCCTCAATATGTTACGGACAAAACAGCCTTTTTTTATGAGCCAAAAATGATATGGAGGATAGCAAAGAGGAACTAGGAGTGCTTGCCATAATGTGCAAACATGAAAGGCATACTTGTACAGTATGGCAAATTTGCCTCTGAAATTACCCCCCCCCCCCCAATGCCAACTTCTTCCAGCCCTTCTTTTGCATCTGTTTACTTCAGCCACTGGGCAAACAGTGATAATGCTCCCATGATGCATATGAAAGCTGCATTATGAAAAACGTGCAAAAAAAACTGCTGATAAGCGGATAACTTTTCAGACACAGTGAGGGGGCAAAAAGGGCGAAAATACTTTTTCAACCATTGTAATGGTGGCTAATAAATTAGCATTTCTAATCATGCATAAACTTTGAGGAAAATCTTTAACAATAATTTCCCTTAAAAATTTGTGACTGATTAACAATCAGGAAACTTCTAGCAGTGGGTTATATTTCAGTTGCATATGGTGTTTTTCTCACTATGAAAAGTAACAAACCATGATTGCCCACATCAAACACAAAGTAAATTTCAGTACAGTACTGTCTAGTATGAGTAGATGATTCATGTGCCCCCTAATAAAAAAGATTCAGCAGTTTCCAATTGAGACCTTTATTCCTTCTCTGACTAAATGATGCCTGAAATTTTTATTCTCGTTCTAATGGAATTTCAATGGCCTTCAGTGCAAATCTACTGGAAATTTTTGCATATTAAGTGGAAAAAATTAAATGATGTTAACCACATTTTAATGTGATTAAGGCTGACAGGGTCATTATTTCAGCTAATCATTCAGACTAAAAAGCTCAAACAAAACTTTGCTGAGCACAAGACTGTGATGTTGAAATAAAACCGAGAAAAACAGGGGAAAAAAAAAATATACAAAAAATCAAAAAGCTGCAATCAAAAATAAAACAAATATATACTTTACGTCAATAACATAACTCAAAAGATTAGGCAGTTCAGAAACATACATTTATGTAGCATTAAAAATACTTAAGTGTTTTGAATGCCACAACAAAAAGCTTAAATGAAACTGCCTATATATCTACATATGCAATATTTTTAGAAATGCAGCTGTACCTGGTTATCATTAATCTCGTTAGAAAAAAATAAAATGCAAAGCTGGCTCTTATTAATGCCCCAGGGAGCCTTCCACTTAAAATATTCAACTGTACTACCAAAGTTTCTGCATATTTAAGCAAGCAAAACAAATGCTTAGATCTCAATTTAGATGTTATCAGGAGCCTGTACAGTACTTTGGGAAGTGGGAACAATGTAGAAATCTCAGAGTAAAAAGGGGAAAATTATTGTGCAAACAAGTTTTCACTTGGAATACTTCCTAATGTTAAAATTAATGTCACTAAAATTGTATGCATTGATTTATAGTAGCGCGCTTGCTAAAAACCCGTGTTTAGGAAAAGGCGTGCTTGGAAATCTAAAATATTGGTCCATTACGTGAGTAATTTATATCATCCCTAAATATTCAGGATGTCAACAGTCACTTCTACTTATTAGTCTGCTCCATCTAAACCCATTGTGACCCCCATTGAGGAGATTTTTCCTCACATCTTGAAATGGGGGGTATAGTCAGCACTGGGACAGGAAGTCATGGACCGCAATAGAAATATTTTTGGAATTAACCCTTCCTTACTCTACTAGAGAGTGCTTTTTCTGTGTCCCTGTCAGAGACTTCTCATCACTTCTTGGTCTGACATCGACATGACAATTAATCTAACCAGTAGGGGCAAAGACAGTAATAAAAACCTGACAAAACTTTTTTCCTTTTAGTTTTTGCAGTGGGGAAGGGTTAGACCTCTATCAAGTTTTTATTGCTATACTCCCATAATGCCACGGTTTCCTATTACTTCCCTTCCTGTTGACCACACAAGTGAGAGCAAACTCCACTGCCCAGGCATAAAAAGCAATAAACCTCATTGATTGACTGTTTTTGTTACAATGCGCCATCGCCATCCCAAACTTCAATCCCTCTATTTTCCTCTTCTAGACATTTCTACGTTTTCTTCATTCTAGTTCTTACGTAAAAAAAAAGGAAAAAGGAGTGGGCAGCTTCATACCTCTCTCAGCAGTTAACCTCATAGGCTTTGTAGAAAAGGAAGAGTGAAATGTCTGATAGATTCTCTGCTAATACTTACCTGAGATTTATGTATCCTTAGAAAATTGTTCATTAGTTGGACATGTAATATGTTATGTGACTGGATACATCAATGTCTATACATTGATGTATGAATTTGGTCCTGCCTTTTTCAGGCTTCAATAAAAATATAAAAAAGAAAGAAAAAAAGCAATAAACATCTGATAGAGGTTCTAATCCTTTACTACTGAAGATCAACACAGTGGTGAGCTTAACATGCCCACAGGCATACAATTGTTGACTCTCATGATTATCTATGAAACCAATTGCTAGGTAAACTGGAAAAGTGCCAAAAAAGCCTCTGTAAAATTTGGCTATTTTTGTTGTTTTTTGCTGCCTACCATTGCTTTTAGTTTAATACCTTTTATATGCCACTACTGGGTCACTTCAAAACCAAAACTATCTTTTATACAATACATTACAAAAAGGTTTAGCAGCCTGGATGAGACAGCAGCCCCTTGTTACATAAAACTGCTATGCCACATGTTTTTCCTAAAAGTTAGATGCCAGTGCCTAGCCAATTTTTGGTGGGCCAGTCCTGAAAGAAAAAAAAAAAAAAGTGGCACACGAATGCCAGAATTTAAGAAAACATTGTAGGCTGTTCCCCTGGGAAAGTATGCAGTGTACCATTATAAAAAGGGCTTTAAGCAGATTGGCATGCCACCACTTAGCTCTTTATAAAAAAAAAAGTCACAAAAGATCAGAAGCAAACACTAAACTGAAAAAAAAGGAGGAATTAGGTTACTAATGTGGGCAAATATCCAGATTATTATGAGCAACATATGAGAAGTATCTGTTCTTTGAATAGGTTTACCTTGCTGAACATCCTAATGTATCTTATTGTGATTTTCGAGAAAATAAAACTTGCCATATGAGATCATGATGTGCTTTGCGGCTGGAAAGTCACTGGCTCAGTAGGAAGCTTTTTATCTTCCCAGCAGTCAGTTCTCTGAGAACATCAGTCGAGCTACTGTAGTTACCTGACGATTACTTGTATTTTCTCACATCTGTGTCCAGCAATCTAAACCATGATGATAAAGGGTCATTAGGTTTTGAGTGAGGAAGGGGATGGGCTAGACAATTTGTTCTGATAAGCTCCTTGTTGCGCGCTCCGGTTTACAACATCAAATGCCAGATTCAACACACCTTTGGGATAGTTTTACCCGGGGACAAAGAAATTACATTTCCAGAAGGGATAGCCAATGTGACGGTAAAGAACGAATGTCCTCTGCACCCTGGATGTGCCCACTTTACTTTGGAAATCTTCGTTTCAAACACAAAAGATGTGGCTGTTTTCTTAGGGAGGGAAAAAGAAGGAAAATCACCCAAAAATAAACACATTTCCTGTACTATTATCAAGATAACTGCTGTTTGTAGCACAGCAAAGCAATTTCCCTCAGTGGGACTTACAGTTCAATTTACCAGTTGGGCAAATATTGCGTACTCGGTAGTGATCTGCAGAGTTAACCAAAGCATGTTATACTTCGAGAAAGTCGCTTTTATATCGCCGTGTATAAAAATTTATAGGACAGCTCACAGACATTTTATGGTCATTTTATGAGCAAAATTCAGTCTTCACTTGGAACGAGCAACAATGCATTGATGTGGTTCAGTGAGTGTGGTGCTCTTGTGAGCCATAACAAAAACAGCTTCCATAGCCAACTATAGTAACAATTCTGGTAAACAGAGAAGATGCAAGGCCTCTGTCTTGAATACTGTGTATATCCAGGGCGCTCCAAGCATTTGAATCCTGACAGATAAAGTCTGAGTTGGAGAGGGTAGCAAATCTTCACACACTTTAGGCAGCATTCAGGGAGACAAGCAATCTCTAATGGAAACAGAAAAACAAACAAGGCGCCTCTAAGTGCAGAAACATTTGATATCCCCTAGAGGGTTAAAAACACTTACAAGATAGTAGATGAAACAGGCATGTAGCAGGTAAGTGCGTCCAGGAGATGTTCCAGTGGCAGGGCAGTCCCAGTCTGTGATGGTAAAGCTTCCAGGGAAGTCCACGAGATAACAGTCTTGTGCATGTCACTGGCTGAAGAAGGAACCAATGAGCTGTTCCAAAACGAGTCCCGTCTCTATGACACACTTCCTGTCCACTTCCTGTCCACTTCCTGTCTGTGTTCCATGCTGGTTTCTGTCTCGTTTCCTCTGACGTCATCCCCAGGCTCCAGCTTTATTGTGTCCTCTGAATATTCACAGCACAAGTCAGCTGTTATCTCATGGACTTCCCTGGAAGCTTTACCATCACAGACTGGGACTGCCCTGCCACTGGAACATCTCCTGGATGCACTTACCTGCTACATGCCTGTTTCATCTACTATCTTGTAAGTGTTTTTAACCCTCTAGGGGATATTAAAAGTTGTATACTTCTGCACTTAGAGGCACCTTGTTTGTTTTTCTGTCTTGAATATTACCTTACTTTTAACACCTCAAGTTTATCTCTAATCCCTAATGTACTAAAAAGCTGGTAATGGCTTATTCGAATGACATCCCAAGCTGTTTCACAGACTGGGTCACTATGTCTTAGTAACACTAGCAGCGTGATCTTCATATGGATTCCTGGCTCCTTCCCTCCAATAACCGCAGGGCCAAATACATAAATGACCCTCAATCATCTTTTTTTCCCTGTGAGACGGCCAGAGCGAATAGGTAAAACTGGAAACCTCTGATATTTCTTCAGAATCAAGGCCAACATACCTCCTAGTTGTTACCAAATGAACAAAAGCTATTGATGGGCTAACTAAAGAAATCTACCACTTAATCTTTCTCCTTCAGGAGGGGTCAAGTGGTTCCTTACCCATGAAATGGATACAGCGCCCAGAGGCTATTCAGTTCGCATGTGTTGCGCTTTAAAAGTTTCTCACTCACTAACTGCACCCTCCTTTTAGCACCCACTGCACAAAACACCACGTCTGCACGCCCTCCATTCTCTTAGCACTGCAGCTCCCGTAGGCCCCTTTCTCTCACAACCAACTGCACTTGCTCCCCCCCTTCACTCTCAGCACCCAATATGCCTGCATAGCCCTTCTCTCAGCACCTGCACTCACCATTCTCTCAGCAGCCAATGCACCTGCACACTCCATTCTTTCACCACCCATCGCATACCAACCATCTCGTCAACAGACCCATCTTTTACCACACATTTGCATAAAGTCTCCCAACAGTAGATGCCCTCAACTTTCTCAGTTTCATGGTTGTGCCCCTTCCCACCATGCCTGCACCACCCCCCTCACCCAATCTTCACTAACTTCATGCATCCCCATTTTCCCCTCATACCTACAAGAGATGACAACCTTCCCAACCACATTCTCTCTTCCTGCTCTGAACACTACACATGTGGTGAGGATTGGGAGCCCCCACTGGGGAGTACTGGCTAATCATAACGTGGTAGTGACAGTTAGGGCTTAGCGGTGGCATGGGCCATGGAGGAGAGACTAGAGGGAGAGCGGATACCCACAAAAGGGTGTGGAGTTAGTCTACCCACTCATTCAGTACAGATGGGCCCGTAGAGGCACTGATGTGTAGGGTGGTGGGTTTTTGCTGCTAACTCCCAGGTTGCAAACCTCTCACTCACCTGAACAGGCAGCTACAAGGAGAGGAACCAGGATGCAGGCTAAAGCGCGTGGGGTTACAGGAGCAGAGGACACAGGCTGGAGTGCATGGGGGTCACAGGAGTACATGATGCAGGCTGAAGTGCATGGGGTTATAGGGCACAGGATGTTGTAGACAAGGGGAGCCACTGGGAAAGGAACACTAGAAGTTCGAAAATCACACAGGGGCAGGATCAATGGTACAGACTAGAGTGCTAGAATCACAAAAGGGACAAGCGGCATTGAGGAAAACAGAGGCAAATGGGAGGCGCTAGGGAACACAGAAAAATACACTAGGAATCACAGGGGTTCAGCTGCTAGAGCCGGAGTTTCCAAACTTTCTAAACAAAGGGCCAGTTTACTGTTCTTTAGCGGGGTAGAGTGTGGTCAGTGGAAGTAGAAAATGTCCTTGCATTAGTGGAGGTAAACAGTGCCCCATCTTTGGTATTAGGGGGGATGAATAGTGACCCATTATTGGTGTCAGCGGGAGAAATAGTGCTACTTCAGTGTCAGTGGGAGGAATAGTGCCCCAAGGGCCAGGAAAAGGCAAGCAAAGGGCCACATCTGGCCCCCAGGCCATAGTTTGGAGACCCCTGTGCTAGAAGGCGGACACTGCTCAAATTCCAAGACACAGTGATTGGCTACAGAGTCGGTGAGACCTGGAACCCTGATGGACCTGGTGATCCCAGTGTTAAAACATGAACCAGGAGATTGCAACAGCCTGCAACTCTGTCCCCCGCTCCCCATGGTGTCAGCACTCTGACCTTGCCTATTCAAGAGCAGGCAAACTTTTGCTAGTAAACACTACAACTTGAGGCTTCTAAGACACTGGTTGCCTCAGTTCAACAGAAAACCCATATGAGGCTGTATGTGTTGCAGCCCACTGCACAGAAGATTTTACCAAAAAATGAAAGTTCTTGAAGTGCAAAGCAAGCAGTGAGCCTGTTTGGTAACATTTTTATGTTGAAGAGCTATATATACTGAAAATTGTGGTATACACGTTAACGTGTTACTATACTCACAAAAGTTAAATCAGTCTGTATATGGAGTAAAGCATACTCGTTATGCTCACTGTGGAGCTAAAGTGGTTAATCCTCCACATTGTATAAAAAAGGCTGTCTGACACTCCCTTTCCTCCACAGTTCTCAATCCATCTCCTGATAGTACAGTCTTGGGGGCACTCTGCACATGCTCAGTTTTGTGTGTATTGCTAAAGTTCTTTTTTTTTGGGGGGAGGGTTCATGTGACCGACATAGGGCCAATCAGCACTCTCCAGACAGAGGGTCAGGGTTCCTGCAGCCTCATAGGATGGTCAGAGGATAATGAAAACTCATCCTAAAAGCTTTAACCAATGCTCAGCTGGACACTAATAGAAGTCACAAGACTGCTATATATTGATGAGAAAAGGTATTTTAGGCATTTTTATTAACTAAAATAATTGTAATTCCATGTTCTGTGTACTCTGGGAGACCAAATATGGTGAATGCAGAATCCTGGATTTAGAAACACTAATTCCTCTGTGTGGACAACCTTAACTACATTTGAAACACTTTTCACAATTCACATGTATGCAATTCTACTATGCCGTGGTTTTGTTTGCTCATGTAATATAGTTTTCACCTTTCTTTCATCCTTTGGTTTGGTACTGCTGATCTATTGCAGCCTCTTTTTGACACTTCCTATTCACATACCCATACTCCAGCAGAGGCTGCATGTCACTTCTCAGAGTGGGCTCTCTAATGGTGACATCTACAGAACATGTCTTCACAATGAGCTTTGAAACAGAATCTTGGATTCACTGTAATGATGAAGATGCACAACTGGGAGCTTATATTAGAGACTGGGTTTACATCTACTTTAACAAAAACGAATGACAGAATCTTTTGGAATCCTACACATCCACTGGCATCATTGTAATGCAAATGTTTTCAGATACATAAAGAATCAAGTTACTCTACACTTCTGCTGTACAGAATTCACTAACAGGCGACAGTAAACCCAAATCTCACCACAGGGTCTAAACATGTCAAAAACTCCAGCAATTATCATTGCAGCCACAAGCAAGCTGCTCTCCACATCCTATGAATTTCTCCAGTTACCTATCTCCCCCCATTTTCTTTTTTTTGTTAAATGCTGTCTTAGATGACAGCTTAATGTGTAGCACACGCAATATTTATTCCTCTTCAGTGTCAGACTGTCTAGCCATCCAAGGGAATACAAAGAATGTCACTTATTAGGATAAAAGCACAAGGGAAGGTAATCAGGGACATATGTAACATCAGCCAATCATGCCCCTATTTTAACATCCTCTTCCATTCATAACAGTTCGACAATTATTCTGATAACTTGCTTTCAGGCTGTTTGTGTTCCCCCATAATGGTGGTTTGCATTTATTTAAATGATTTCAAATTGGACACTAGCTGTGCTGCGTATGTTTGTCAAAACTTTCGATCTTCTGTCAAAAATGCAGTTCAGCACATCTGTACTACTTATCTGCAATCATTTGCTGGCCCATGCTGAAGTGAAAATAAACCCACCAAAATAATTTACCAAAAGAAACGCTATTTAATGTTATTAAATTCTTGAATCAAACAAACCAATGTTTTCTGCAGTGTTGTCATTTACATTCTGCATACAAAGTGCATGCACAGTGTACGCTGCATTTAAGGCATGCCTTGAGAACTGTCACAATTACCAGTGTGCTTATGTCAGCTCTTAAATGATCTTTCAAACCCTCAAAAGGCTTGTGTCACAGCTAATCACATGTGGAGCACCATAGCAATTGCAAATCTAAATAGAGGCCAAGAATAAATGGTGGGAGGTGGGGACAAACTTTCCCCCCCACCCACCTATGGGGACGTGACAGACCAAAATAAATTTCTAGAAGGATAAGTTAATTAACCCCTTCAATACAGGGCTTTTATACCCACCTCCATACCGGGCCTATTCTGGCACTTCTCTCCTACATGTACAAATCATTATTTTGCTAGAAAACTACTCAGAACCCCCAAACGTTATATATGTTTTTTTAGCACCCTAGGGAATAAAATGGCGGTCATTGCAACTTTTTATCTTGCACAGTATTAGCGCAATCATTTTTCAAACGTCTTTTTTTGGGGGGGGGGGGGGGGGGGGGGGGGGGGGGGGGGGAAATGGTTTCATGAATTAAAAAAATAACAAAACAGTAAAGTTAGCCCAATTTATTTGCAAAATATGAAAGGATGTTACGCCGAGTAAATAGATACCTAACATGACACACTCATGGAATGGCACCAAACGTAGTTTCCAAAAAATCTCCATAGGCGACGCTTTGAAATTTTTTACAGGTTACCAGTTTAGAATTACAGAGGAGGTCTAGAAATTGTTGCACACGCGCTAATGCACACGGCTATACCTCACATATGTGGTTTGAACAACATTTACATATGTTGGCGGGACTTGCGCGTGTGTTCGCTTCTGAGCGCGAGCTACCGGGGACAGGTATTATTTTTTTTTTTTATCACTTTTATTCCTATTACAAGGAATGTAATAATCCCTTGTAATAGGAATAGTGTGTGACAGGTCCTCTTTATGGAGAGATGTGGAGTCAATAAGACCCCACATCTCTCCTCCAGACTGGAAAGCATGAGACTGTGAAAAAAAATTCACCAATCTCATGCTTACTAGCCGCAATCGCGCCTTTGTTTACTTCCGGGGTACCCGGGCGTGACGTCATCACATTGCGCCCGGGCCTCCGACGGTCATAGAGATGACTGGTGACCATCTGGTCACCAATCATCTCTATGCTTCCCATCCGGCGCTGGACGATTCTTCCTCCGGCCCCCGATGGCACGGGAGAGCCCGGAGAAGCACCGGATGGCGGCGGGAGGGGGGGTTGTCCCCTCCCGCCGCCTATAAGAACTATCAAGCCGCGAAACCGCCGCTATGATCGTTCTTATGGTGCACACATTCGCCGCTGGCAAACAATATCTGAATGACGCCTCTAGCTGCAGGCATCATTCAGATATCCCCTCACAAAGCCCATCATATGACTATGGGCCAGTACAGAAGTGGTTAACAAATGTTTACTAATTTGCATAAATAGCTTTGATTGGCGTTTTAACCACTTTAGCCCCGGGCCTGTTTTTCAGAGTCGGTGTTTACGAGACAAAAACCATTTTTTTTTTGCTAGAAAATTACTTAAAACCCCCAAACATTATATATTTTTTTTTTCTAACACCCTAGAGAATAAAATGGAAGTCATTGCAATACTTTTTGTCACACCGTATTTGCGCAGCGGTCTTACAAGCGCACTTTTTTTGGAAAAAATTCACTTTTTTAAATGAAAAAATAAGACAACAATAAATTTGGCCCAATTTTTTTATATATTGTGAAAGATAATGTTACGCCGAGTAAAATGATACCCAACATGTCACGCTTAAAAATTTCGCCCGCTCGTGCATGGCGTCAAACTTTTACCCTTAAAATCTTGATAGGCGACGTTTAAAAATTCTACAGGTTGCATTTTTTGAGTTACAGAGTAGGCCTAGGGCTAAAATTAATGCTCTCGCTCTAACGATCGCGGCGATACCTCACTTGTGTGGTTTGAATACCGTTTTCATATGTCGGCGCTACTCGCGTATACGTTCGCTTCTACGTGCGAGCTCGTCGGGACGGGGCGCTTTAAAAATTTTTTTTTTTGCTTTTCGCATTTATTTTTATTTATTTTACAATTTTTAACACTGAAAAAAAAAAAAAAAAAAATTATCACTTTTATTCCTATTACAAGGAATGTAAACATCCCTTGTAATAGAAAAAAGCATGACAGGTCCTCTTAAATATGGGATCTGGGGTCAAAAAGACCTCAGATCTCATATTTAGGCTTAAATGCAAAAAAAAAAAAAAAAATTTGGAAATGTCATTTTTTCAAATGACAAAAAAAAAAAATGTTTACGACGCTGGGCGGGACTGACGTTTTGACGTCACTTCCGCCCAGCGGAGCTATGGGGACGGGCGAAGGAGATTTTTCCTTCAGTCTCGTCCCCGCTCAGCTGCCGGATGGTCGCGATCTCCTCCGCCGCTACCGACGGCTACGGTAAGCGGCGGAGGGCGCGGAACAGCGGCGGGAGGGGGGGGGGCCCTCTCCCGCCACCGATAACGGCGATCTCGCGGCGGAGACCGCCATTATCGTTAACACGGCCGCCCACAGAAGAGATGAATATCTCGATTGTGGCAGCAGCTGCTACCGTTACCGAGATATTCATCTCTAAAGTGATGACGTATAACGGCGGTGGGCAAGTAGTTAAAGGCTGTAGCTTGTGCGAAAGCGTATAAATACAAAGAATCTGCGTCACTAAGCTGACAGGCCATGCTGACTGAAGAAGGTCATCCCCGAACGCCCTTTTTCCCTGATGCAGCTCACTTTATGAGGAAATGTGTCCCTCTCTTTGGAATTGTAGCTTGGTTGGCCGAGTTATTATTGGTATGTAAAAGTTGATATTGGTTATGTTTGTTTATGAAAGTGGCATTTATTTATTTCATATATTAAAAGAAAAAGTACAGCCAAAGCTCGTTTGGCTGTACTTCTCCTATGGATCACAGGAGTGCAGTTCGTTCTGCACTCCTGTGACCCGTTTTCCCCAGAGAGGGGGCTGAAGTCCCCTCTCTGCTGACATCACTGAGTCAGTCCAGACCCGCATCATCATGACTATGGAGTCGGGATCCATCCAGATCCCTGGACCAACACCTGGCTCAGCCTCTCTAAGCCGGCCACACCCACCCTCCACTTCCCCGAGCTCCAGTGAAGGAGAAGGGGGCAGAGCAAACAGCGGTGACGGACAGCCACCAGCTCTCCGTTTGGGGAGCTGTGAGAACCGAGCGATTGGCAGTGTTCGATAGCTCGGTTCTCAGTGTTGCCCATGACCAAAAATTTAAATTGTAGTCTCACCTGACCAAAGAACATTCTTCTACAGTTTTGGTTAGTATGTCACATGATATTTGGTAAAATTCATATGTGGCGTTTTTTTCTCAGCAATGTCTTTTTTTTTAGTCATTCTTCCATAAAGCCCCACTCTGTGGAATGTACGGCTAAAGTGATCCTTTTGGCAAATACCCATCTCTGCAACTCCTTCAGAATTACAGTATCTTTGGTGTACAATGTCCCAAAACTCAATTTTGAAGGAGAAGTATCGGTCTCTGAAAAAAAAAAACACACACTCCCCTCCATGCTGAAATATCTGTGTAATGCTTGTCCAACACCGACTTAGAACACAGATAACTGAATGATTACATGACTGCTGATCACCAAGTTCTGTCTACTCCAAGTGGAGAGCAGTGACTGTCACTCACCGCTCTGCTCCTCCAGCATTCATTGGAGCGCTGGTCTCAGGAAGGTACAGCTGTATCTGGCTTTCAGTCGTGCATTGAAATGCAGAGCCATGTGTCAATCAGGCAGTGGGGTAGATCCCAACAAAACTGTCAGGATCCTTCCAAAACATGAGACAGCTCTTCCCAGTCAACTGGCAGCAGGCAATAGCACACTATAAGCAGACGCTGGGTCATAGGAGTACAATGTATTCCTGTAACACACAAAAGTAGGATGTCCAAAAAAAAGATTTGGTCATACTTTGCTTAGTTCCATGTTGTAAAGCAACAAAACAAGTAAAATATCAAGGGGGTGGGCCGAATATGTTTGTAAGCCACTGTAATAAATGCAATTATTGCATGCCTAGTACATGCTGCAGTTTAAAGAGGCTGCCATTACCGACTTCCTCTGTTGCCTGGCTGTCAAGCTGACTTTCTGGTTTCAATGCTGTAGTAACCAACCTGAAACATATGAGAAAGGGACTTCTGATTTAATGATCAACATAGCTCTTCTAATTCAGCCATTCAGAAAAAAACGAACATAAATGTTTGCAAAACCCAAGCAACCAGTTTGTTTTTGGTCAGCAATGACAATCCTTATAATTTTATCCTGCAAGGTTTTTCTTTTTTAATGTACATCACAGTTTAGTGTGATCGAGAAATATGAATTTAGGAGCCACTGCTACACTGTTGCCTGACCTCACTTCTACCAATTGGCTATCATCACACTGTGTACAGTAATAGTGGAAGCTTTCAGCTGGTTTTAAGCGACCACAACCACTTCAATACAGGGAATTTTCACCCCCCTCCTGCCCAGACCAATTTTCACCTTTCAGTGCCGTCACACTTTGAATGACAATTGTGCGGTCATGCGACTTGTACCCAAATTAAATTTTGATCATTCTCCCCCCCCCCCCCACAAATAGTGCTTTCTTTTAATGGTATTTGATCACCTCAGCGTTTATCTTTTGCGCTATAAACAAAAAAAGGCTGACAATTTTGAAAAAAACACAATATTTATTACTTTTGCTATAATAAATATCCCAATTTCTTTCCTCAGTTTAGGCAAATATGTATTCTTCTTGGTAAAAAAAAATGCAATAAGCGTATTTGATTGGTTTGCGCAAAAGTTATGGAATCTATAAAATAGGGGAAATTGATTTTTATCTTTTTTTTTATAATTTATTTATTTTTGCTGGCCAAAGACCCTACACCCATAAAATTCCGGGCTAAAGATGTTGGTACCTCCCCTAAGATGGACAAGTTATGGGAGGTGTGACATGATAGTGTCACTAGACAGAGGAGGATTGGGAGGACTGTATGGTCCAAATTGGTATTTGCTTCCAGGGATAAGCTTATCCAGGAAAGATTACTCCACAGGGTCTACTACACACCCCAGAGACTACACCGTATATTCCCGGATCGGGATCCCAACTGTCCTAGATGTAAAACGCACGTGGGGACTTTCCTCCTATGTTTGAAATTGCCTGGTTATATCATCAGTGAAATCAATCTTAGGTTACAGATGTCCCTTCCAGTGTACCGGAATTAGCGCTGCTTGTGGGTTCACGATGGATGCGCAGCGGTCCTCACATCTTAACTACTGATTTCCTTACCTCCTATTTTACGCCAAAAAGGAGATTCTCCTAAAGTGGATCTCATCATCCTCCCCCTCCCTCTCCCCTGGGAAGCACTGATAACCACTGCCCCTACCTATGTACAGAATTACATATAGTATTGGGGTGGGGTTGAAGTTCTTCTGAATGTTTTTTTTTTTACCTTAATGCAGAGAATGCATTTAAGTTAAAGTAAAAAAAAATTTAGCCTTTGGAACCACTTTAACATTTTAAAAAGGAGGTCAGCCATGGCAGCCTATGTTTTTCTCCCATGATAGGTAGCCTTTTTGTTGAGTGCAACGTATGCAATTACAAAAATGTGTCAATCTAGAGTCTAGAATAAAATAGGCCTGGTTTGTC
The DNA here is from genome assembly GCF_905171775.1 of Rana temporaria. Classification (NCBI taxonomy): domain Eukaryota; kingdom Metazoa; phylum Chordata; class Amphibia; order Anura; family Ranidae; genus Rana; species Rana temporaria. The sequence goes on along the minus strand of NC_053494.1, from coordinate 164,066,980 downwards.
AGCAGGCAAAATGTGAACCACAGCAAAAAAACTAAATCACGCTTCACTGTTTATCTGTACTAAGTGAAATTTTCGGCCATAGTGTCTCGAGTCAAGACATATTTTTAGCAATATATAAAAAACCCAGTGGTGATTAAATACCACCAAAAGAAGCTCTATTTGTGTGAAAAAAATTATATAAAATTTCATATGGGTACAGTGTTGCATGACCGCGCAATTTCATTACAAGTGAGACAGCGCTGAAAGCTGAAAATTGGCCTGGGCAAAAGAGGGGGCAAAAGTGCCCGGCACTGATGTCGTTAAAGGGGGGTGGATTCTTTTCTATAACCACTGTATGAATGCAGAGGTGATGTGCGTCTATCACAGTTACCTACTTAAATTTTATTACAAATAAAAATTTTAGGAATAGATTGTGGGACAGATTTACATTGAAACTGGTGTAAGAATCTACAAAGGAATATACAAAGTCTACACACCCTGTTTAAAATGTCAGGTGGTGGTACAGGAGCTCAAAAACTTAGACAGCTGTCAACAAGCATTATTTTTCCCTTCACTCTTGTGATAACTGTATATTTTTTTTACAGAAGTGAGAATAAATCTCCTGAACCATCAATAAAAAAAAAAAAAAAATAAGATTATTCTAACCCTCCCTACTTTGTCTTAAAATGCAAACATTTTAACATGAGTTCCACTTTATAGTTGTTGTGGCACTACAATTCATAGCACAGAATATTGAGAAACAACTGACACCTAGACGCAAAATCAACTTGCCAGACTTATCTACCATATAGCAATCTGCAGTACCATCAATGTTAAGCAAGCAAATAATTCATGGCACAGCAAACATCATTGCAAATACACCCCATAAAAACTCCACGGTCCTGGCTAATAGCTGAAAATAAAGCAATAAAATGTTCATGATAAAATGCTCATATGATGTAATGCAAAAAAAAAAAAAGGCAAAAGATCCAGTCTATGGTATGAGCATGTAACAGTGTCACCTAGAGGCAGCACTGAATACTGCGGAACTGCAAACAGCAATATGCAATACACATAGTAAAAAATCAATACTTTTCAGTGTTGAATTCACAGAAGTTGCAGTTTGGTATAGCACTCAATTATATATATATATATATTATATATATATATCTATATATATATATATATATATATAATATATATATATATATAATATATATATATATATATATATATAGATATAAATAAAAATAAAATAAATAAACATGCATTACATTAGGATTTATCTCTTCTTGTATTTGCATAACAGTATTTACAGGCGCTGTGAATAATTCTTTACAGAGCAACCAGATTCAGTAATCGAACTTCTCTAACAGAAACATATGGAGGAAATAAATCTGTGAATTTTCCCAATACATTTAAGAGATAGAATCAGTCAATGTTTACCGTTTTAATTCTTCCTGTCGTTTTGCTTGTATAGCATATTGTAATACAAATGTACAACATATACAGGTAGGTCTCAAAAAATTTGACTATTATTAGCCTATAAGAATGATTCTATAATCCCCTATCGTAGAAAATGGAAAATGTGGTTAACCCACCCGAAAGCTTCCAAATATTTAAAAGATTCCTTACTTTAATAATCTTCCTATAGTCTGAAGAACAGTATAAAATACTGAATCTTTGGTATAGATAATGACTAATGGCAGCCTTTATTTCAGTTTTCTCCATCCCTTCCCCCCTCCTTTATTTGTCTTTACTTTAGCTGTATAGGTGTACCACTGATCATCTTGGTGACCTCCCAGTCCTACAGTTTGTACCCAATTGGGGTAGGCTGGCCTAGGTCGCTGAGTACCGTATTCTTTTTCTGTTAAATGTTTGCCTGTACATGGTGATTATACTACTTAAGTTGTATATTGAATGCAACTACCTCAAGTGTTGTAAATTGATAAACCCAATAAAAATTTATTGATAAAAAAAAAAAATTTGACTATCATCAAAAAGTTAATTTATTTCAGTAATTAAATTCAAAAAGTAAAATATATTTTTTATAGATGCGTTATACACAGAGTAATATATTTCAAGTGTTTATTTTTTTAAATTTTGATTACTGGCTTACAGCTAATGAGAACCCAACAATCAGTGTCCACTGAGGAGCATCACAATACTGATCATGACAATAAGCAATTTTTCACCCCAGAGATGAATAGGCCGTATCTAAGAAGCATCCGAGTTGAACAATAAACTAGACATCACGCTGAACCAGCGAAAACTTGCTTTAAATACTTTGTAATCAAGCCTTAAATGAACAGCGTGAAAGCAGGAATTCTGTAAAACAAACTGTACTTGCCCCCTATACAAGGAGGGACATTCATTTTAAACCAATAATCAGCCTATGAATTTGTGAGAATAATAGTTTTAATCTGGTAATGGTTATACCCTGAATAATTAAAATTTTCTGTGGGAATTACAATATACAGTGGGTATAGAAAAGAATCACCACTTTTAAAACAATCAATTTTGTTGCTTTGCAGCCTGAAATGAAGACAGACACAGTTTATGTTTTATCCAGCTGTATTTACTCAGTGCAACTTATAACACTAACATGTCAGAATTTATATATTTTTTTTTAATGGCATTTTAACTGCTTCCCACCAGTGTCATTGTAAAATGATGGACAGGCAGGTACCCAATTGTTCTGGGAGGATGTCATATGACTTCCTCACGAGAACGGGTTGTGCTCTGGCGTGATCTGTCACCCCCTAAATCCACCGGACACATTGGATGACTGATCACTGTACCGGCCCGCTGCCAGTGTTATGTGATTGTTGTGACCAATCACAGCAGATCACATGACAGTTGTAAACAATGAATGGCTTCCTTTCATGCCATTCATTGTACACAATTGTGTTGTTAACTGTGATTGGTCACAGTGATCACATGGTACAGATCACAAGCCAATGTGTACCATGTAATTAGATGTGACCAAAAATATTTGTTTATATTTGCTTTTTTTACATACACTGCTAAAAAAAAAAAGTATAGCATGTAAGTTAAAAAAAAAAGAAAGAAAAAAATGACTTTTTTTTTTACATCTTGTCACCAGTGTTGTTGGTCACTGCAACACCAGTCATATGACGACACTGTACTGCACTTGTGACCGTATGAAAAAGAAAAAACACAAAAACATTTTTCTTTGAGGAGAGACAGATCGTGAGTTTCTAATAGCTAGAAACCACAATCTGTAATTTCCTGTAGTTAAGTCCCCTCCCCCCAGTTAGAAACACACCTAGGAAACACAATTTACCCCTTGATTGCCCCCCTAGTGTTAACCCCTTCTTGGCCAGTAACATTTTTACAGTAATCAGTGTATTTTCATAGCACTAATCGCTGTATAAATGCCAATGATCCCAAAAATGTGTCAAGTGTGTCCGATGTGTCTGCCATAATGTCGCAGTCCCGATAAAAATTCCCAATTGCCACCATTACTAGAAAGAAAAATTATTAAAAAAAATGCTATAAAATCTATCCCCTATTTTGTAGACGCTATAACTTTTCCGCAAATCAATCAATATACACTTATTGCGATTTTTATTACCAAAAATATGTAGAAGAATACATATCGGCCTAAACTGAGAAAAAAATGGCTTTCTTTCCATTCTCTTCTGTAAAAGTAAACTTTTCCCTGCGCTATCCGAACATATCAGAATGTATAGTGCTATTCAAAATTCCCCAACACCAAAATCCAACATGTTTCGCCATTTCTGGCTTTATCGGGTGTGACAAAAACTTGTTTTGTCTGCCTTCATATATTAGCCTTAGAGTGATCCTTCAGTCCTACATTTTTATTCCTCATTATCATAGCTACAAATATTACATGAAAATAAATTGCTACCTATTATTCCAGCATTTATCAGATTGGAATAAAATCTAACGTCAGTATGTACTTTGCTTTGTTTTTATATTGCCGTAACCAACATGCATTTTTCTGGGCCCTTTATTTTCCATTTGTTTGTTTACGACTTGTATTTGTGAAGTACTAATAAAAAATAAAATAAAAAAAAGTTACTCAACATATTTATTCTTTTCCTTCACCAGCTGAATTCTGGTCCCAAGGTCATCCAATGTCCACCTTCTCTTCAGTTACCACTTTTTAGGTAATGGAAAGCTGATTAGGACGGGGTGGGGGTGTTGTGACATTTTTTTTTTTTTTTTTTTTGTAAACGCAGGATTGCTAGCATATGTGCAGAAGAGAGGACAATCGTTTTGATCTGCACATCAGCACCAATATATGAATAAAGGCTACAACCACAATCCAAAATTCATATGCAAGCCATTGTCATGCTCCAGATACAATGTTAAACTGACAACCACTCCCAGTGGTCTGCAGGTTGACAGCTTCAGGAGATGTTCCCCCATTACCTTGCACAAAGCGAGTGCCTCTCTTGCCTGTCAGGTGGTTCAGCCCTGCACACACAATCCTATTAAAAAATACCCTTTAGACCAGGGATCCTCAAACTATGGCCCTCCAGCTGTTGTAGAACTACACATCCCTTGAGTCATTGTAACACACAGACATTCACAGACATGACTAGGCATGATGGGAATTGTAGTTCCTGAACAACTGGAGGGCCATAGTTTGAAGACCCATGCTTTAGACATAGCAACAACTGTGCAATACAAGGACTTTGCCTGATTGCATAGCAACTAAATGGATTTTTTTTTTTTTTTTTTAGGTAGACCAGGGGTACCCAACCAGTAGCCCGAGGGCCACATGTGGCCCGCGACTTCCTGCTCCGGGATAGTGGGTTGGCAATCTGCCATCCCACGGCATCAGTGTGGTGAATGAATCCTGGGGTAGAGGAAGCAGAACAGAGCAATATAAGCCGATGCTTTCTATATAGTGCCGGCTCCTGTCAGAGGCAGAGTGATACCAAATGCGCTCTGCCTGGGACAGCAATAGCCGGTGACACCTGAATGGAAGAGTGTTATTAAAAATAAGTTTATTACTAAAATCATAGTGTATATATTGGCATCTCTATTCAGCAGTGGTTACTGGGCTGCTTTCAAACTGATCCGCAGGCGCAGCGCAGAACACTTACGGGTTACCTGCACTGAGCCATAGACTTCTGTTATTACCCCGTTATGTTTTTTTACTGATATGCTGATCTCTTTTAGAAGAATGTGATCCTCTATGATAAGTGCCCCTGACGATGGGACATGCTTTGTCCTGAAATGCGTTGGGCCCATCGGACCACTACATGGAACCAACTACAGTCTATTGCACATGTTTTTATCTGTTTGGTGATGTTATACACCATATTCTCTGTCTACAATTGTTAAAAATAAAAACGTATATATTTTAAATATTGTCTTCATTGTTGCAGTTAAAGTCCCAATAGTACAGAGGGGTACTCTTTGTTTTATATTCATACCAGGAATGTTGTCAACACTATACGGCTTGCATGGGTGTTAATTTTTCTTTTCTATCCATTAATGTCTAAACCGCTGGCAACAAAAGTGAGTACACCCCTAAATGAAAATGTCCAAATTGGGCCCAAATTAGCCATTTTCCCTCCATGGTGTCACATGACTCGGTGTAGCAAGGTCTCAGGTTTGAATGGGGAGGTGTGTAAAATTTGGCGTTATCGCTCAGACTGGTCACTGGAAGTTCAACATGGCACCTCATGGCAAAGAACTCTCTAAGGATCTGAAAAAATTGCCTTTTTGCTCTACAGAAAGATGGCCGAGGCAATAAAAAGATCGCCAAGACACTGAAACTGATCAGCACAGTGGCCAAGACCATACAGAAGTTTAATGGGACAGGTTACAAATCAGAACAGGCCTCGCCATGGTCGACCAAAATAGTTGAAGTTTAAACTTATTTGGTTCAGATGGTATCAAGCGTGTATGGCGGCAATCAGGTGAAGAGTACAAAGACAAATGTCTTGCCTACAGTCAAGCATGGTGGTGGGAATGTCATGGTCTGGGGCTGCATGAATGATGCTAGCACTAGGGCGCTACAGTTCATTGAGGGAACCATGAATGCCAACATGTACTGTGACATACTGAAGCAGAGCTTGATCCTCTCCCTTCGGAGACTGGCCTGCAGGGCAGTATTCCAACATAACGACCCCAAACACACCTCCAAGACGACCACTGCCTTGCTAAAGAAGCTGAAGGTAAAGGTGATGGACTGGCCAAGCAGGTCTCCAGACCTAAACCCTATAGAGCATCTGTGGGGCATTCTCAAAAAGAAGGTGGAGGAGCCCAAGGTCTCCAACAGTCACCAGCTTTGTGATGGAGGAGTGGAAGAGGACTCCAGTGGCAACCTGTGAAGCTCTGGTGAACTCCATGCCCAAGAGGGTTATTACAGTGCTGGAAAACAACAGTGGCCACACAAAATATTGATACTTTGGGCCCAATTTGGACATGTTCACCTAGGGGTGTACTCACTTTTTGTTGCCAGTGGTTTAGACATTATTGGCTTGTGTTGCATTATTTTGAGGGGGCAGCAAATTTACACCATTATACAAGCTGTACACCCACTACTTTACATTGTAGCTTCAGTGTTGTCACATGAAAAGATATACTAAAATATTTTATAAAATGTGAGGGGTGCACTTACTTTTGTGAGATAGTGTGTGTGTATATATATATATATATATATATATATATATATCGGCCTGTTTGACACAGCACTGCTGGTGACTGAGTCCATGAGCTTTGGCAAGCGCATTTAACCCCCTATGGTGACAGATAATCTTCACTGCGGTGATCTACATATGAATTTCGCGATTACCAGTCACATTCACTGGAGTATTGTTTAATTCAAATATTTGGACTTTTTACACTATATAAGTGGACTGTCACGTTACTTATTACCCTGCACATTTTTGCACATGACACTTTATTACATGGAATGATTCTAAAGTTCTGTATTTTTAATATCTAAGGTCTATGGTTGTTCGATCCATCACTTAGCGCAGCATGTTTTACTTTACAATTAAATAGTACTATTAATATACCAAAAGATGCAGTCCAAATGCATTATCTACATCTACAACAATGTAGCTTCCCCTCCTTCTAATAACACTTTCTAAATGTCTTAGATCTGAGAAGACCAGTTGCTGGAGTTTGAGAGAGGAATGTTGTCTTATTCTTGCCCAATTTAAGATGCTAACTGCTCAACAGTCCTGGGTCCTCTGTCATATGCTTTGTTTTAAGATGCGCCAAATATTTTCAATCAGTGAAAGGTCTGAACTGCAGGTAGGCCAGTAAAAACACCTGGACCTGTTCTACTAGGAAGCAATGCAATTTAGCATTGTTCTGCTGAAATATGCTAGGCCTCCCCTAAAAAAAAAAAAAAAAAAAAGACAGTCTGGAGGATGGGAGCATAAGCTGCTCTAAAACCAGGATATATCTTTCAGAATTGATGGTGCCTCTCTAGATGTGCAAGCTGCCCACTTCATATGCAATAATGCACCCCAATACAATCAGAGAAGCAGGCTTTTGAATGGAGCACTAATAAGCAGAAAGGTCCCACTCCTCTTTAGTATGAAGGAAGTGGCGCACATGGTTGCCACAAAGAATGTAAAATGTCAATTCGTCAGACAGCAGAACAGTTTTCTACTTTGCAACAGACCATTTTACAGAGTTCTGCCTCAGAGAAGACAGCAGCGTTGCTGGATCATGTTCACATACGGATTGTTCTTTGCATGATAGCGCTTTACCTTACATTTTTGGATGGCATGGAAAGTTGTGTTGACAGTGATTTTTGGAAGTATTTCTGAGCCTGTGCAGTGATGTCCATCACAGAATCATGCCTGTTTTAATGCAGTGCTGTCTGAGGACCCCAAAGATCACAGGCATCCAATATTGCATTTCAGTCTCGACCTTTAAGCATAGAGATTTCTCCAGATTCTTTGAATCTTTTGCTATTATGTACTGTAGAAGATGATATAATTTAAAGTCTTTTCAATTTTACATTCAGGAACATTATTCTGAAATTGGAATTTTTAGATGCAGCTTTTCACAGACTGATAACCTCTGCCCATATTTACATGTACTTCGGTGACACTCTGACTCTCTATTAGTTTCAAAATGTTCTTCCAGCTCTTCCTTGTTAGTACCACTTGCCAGTATTTTGTTGTCCTGTCCCAACTTTTGTGAGACATGTTTGCTGCCATAAACTTAAAAATGACCACATTTTTTCATAAAATTATACATTTTCATAGTTTGTAAATAAAATATGGGTTTATCAGACTTTGCAAATCAATGCATTTTGTTTTTATGTACATTTTACACAGCGTCCCAAACCTTTTTGGAATTGGGATTGTACCTTTGATTATTGCAAGATTAACATCAGTGCATATGTACTCAAATGCCAGCACATATGTGTAAAGCTGTTGATGAATCTGTTAAATATCTGCCAATGTTTCAAATTAAATAGTAACATCTTTTTAGGAGCAAATATGAGACCAGTTCTCTCCATAGTCATTTGTTTATTTATTTTTTGTTGCAAAGGTTGAGCACTTGAGAGGTTACGTTTTGATATATACATATATTTCAGGTAATTATATAGTGCCATCAATTTACGCAGCGCTTTACATATAAATACATTCACATCAGTCCCTGCCCTCAAGGAGCTTACAATCTAAGGTCCCTAACTCACATTCATACATATGTGCACTAGGGCCAATTTAGACAGAAGCCAATTAATCTACGAACATGTCTTTGGAGTGTGGGAGGAAACCGGAGTGCAAACTCAAGGCAGGTAGTGTCATGGTTGGGATTCGAATCAGCGACCCATTTGCAAAAGCGCTAACTGCTGCAATACACACACATATTTATTTATATATATATATATATATATATATATATATATATATATATATATATATATATATATATATATACACACATACACACACACACACACACACACACACATATACACATATACACAGTGGAACCTCGTATTGTGAGTAACGCAGTTAACGAGCATTTCCCCATGCAAGCTTTTTTTTTCTCTTCAAAATTCTGACTCGGTTTGCGAGTGTTGTCTCGCAAATCGAGCAGGATTTAAGCCTCTGCGGTGTGCAGTATCGCATGTTGTCTGAGGTGCGTGGGTGCCAGTGACACTCAGGTGTTCGGAGATACTCGGAAACACTAGGAAATACTCCATTCCAACTGCAACTGAACAGTATGAGTATTTCCGAGTCTCTCTAGCGCCCCCCACCTCTGGTCACATGCGGTATTGCATGCAATAGAAGTCAAGACGGAACACATTTTTTGTTTCCATGGACTTCTATGGGGAAACTCACTTTGATATGCGAGTGCTTTCGATAACAAGCATCTCCGGGAACGGATTATGCTCGTAATACAAGGTACAACTGTATGTGTGTGTGTATATATATATATATATATATATATATATATATATATATATATATATATACACACACACACACACAAACACACACACACACAGTATCTCACAAAATTAAGTACACCCCTTGCTGTCCCCTCAAAAGAACTCAACATACAGCTATTAATGTCTAAATCACTGGCAACAAAAGTGAGTACACCCCTAAGTGAAAATGTCTAAATTGGGCACAAAGTGTCAATATTTTGTGTGGCCACCATTATTTTTCAGCACTGCTTTAACCCTCTTGGTCATGGAGTTCACCAGAGCTTCACAGGTTGCCACTGGAGTCCTCCTCCACTCCTCCATGATGGCATCACTGAGTTGGTGGATGTTAGAGACCTTGCACTCCACCTTCTATTTGAGAATGCCCCACAGATGCTCAATAGGGTTTAGGTCTGGAGACATGCTTGGCCAGTCCATCACCTTTACCCTCAGCTTTTTTAGCAAAGGCAGTGGTCATCTTGGAGGTCTGTTTGGGGTCGTTATGTTGGAATACTGCTCTGCGGCCCAGTCTCCAAAGGGAGGGGGATCATGCTCTTTTTCAGTATGTTACAGAAAGGTTGGCATTCATGGTTCCCTCAATGAACTGTAGCTCCCCAGTGCACTCATGTAGCCCCAGACCATGACACTCCCACCACCATGCTTGACTGTAGGCAAGACACACGTGTCTTTGTACTCCCCCATCTGGTTGCTGCCACACACGCTTGACACCATCTGAACAAAATAAGTTTATCTTGGTCTCATCAGACCACAGGACATGGTTTCAGTAATCCATGTCCTTAGACTGCTTGTCTTGTGGGCTTTCTTGTGCATAATCTGCAGAAGAGGCTTCCTTCTGGGATAACAGCCATGCAGACCAATTTGATGCAGTGTGCAGCGTATGGTCTGAGCACTGACAGGCTGGCCCCCACCCCTTCGACCTCCTACAGCAATGCTGGGAGCATTCATACCTCTATTTCCCAAACACAACCTCTGGATATGATGCTAAGCATGTGCACTCAACTACTTTGGTCGACCATGATGAGGCCTGTTCTGAATGGAACCTGTCCTTTTAAACCTCTGAATCGTCTTGGCGACCGTGCTGCAGCTCTGTTTCAGGGTCTTGGCAATCTTCTTATAGCCTAAGCCATCTTTAAGTAGAGCAACCGTTTTTTTTTGATTCTCAGAGAGTTCTTTGCCATGAGGTTGCATGCTGAACTTCCAGTGACCAGTATGAGAAAGTGAGAGCGATAACACCAAATTTAACACACCTGCTCCCAATTCACACCTGAGACCTTGTAACACTAACAAGTCGCATGACACGGCGAGGGAAAATGGCTAATTGGGGAAATTTGGACATTTTCACTTAAGGGTGTGCTCACTTTTGTTGCCAGTAGTTTAGACATTATTGGCTGTGTTTTGAGTTATTTTGAGGGGACAGCATATTTACACTGTTATACAAGCTGTACACGGACTACTTTACATTTTAGCTAAGTGTAATTTCTTTAGTGTTGTCACACGAAAAGATAAAATTAAATATTTACAAAAATGTGAGGGGTGTACTCACATTTGTGAGCTACTGTATATACAAGTATAGCTATTAATTAGCATGGCCATACTCCTACCTAGTCCAGCATGTGACTTGGTACTCCTTAGTAAGAGGTTTAGCATATAGCCCATCATACCCACCCCTACTGCATTAGAGAAGCAAGGTGCTTCAAGATGGATCCCAAAAAAAAAAAAAAAAAAAAAGATTTCAGTTGCTGGCAGCACCCTGGTGCCCAGAATTGGTTGCTACTATATGTACCGTATATACTCGAGTATAAAGCAAGTTTTTCAGCCCTTTTTTTAGTTGAAAATAGCCGCCTCGGCTTCTACTCGAGTCAGTGTACCTGTCGGGTCGTGGGCGTCCATTTTTCAAAAGTCGTGGCTTCCTCCTGGTCCGCGATAGGCATTTGACACTGTGTTCTGCTACCACATATCACGGAGGTCCTCTCATCCTCGGACTTTCCCAGCAGACATTGTGTTCAGTGTTCCGCCTATCATGGACATCCTCTTGTCTAAGGATAAAAGAAGGTCAGTGATTGGCAGAACACTAAACACAGTGTCTGCTGGTAAACTGAGTCCGAGGATGAAAGGACCTCCGTGATGGGCGGTAGCGGAACACAGTGTCAAACACCTATCACGGACCAGGAGGAAGCCGCGACTTTTGAAAAATGACAGCCGCAGCCTGTCAAGAATACAGGTACACTGAGGCTGCAGTGGGCACAGTAAGGCTACAATGGGCACAATGAGAATGGGCGCAGTAAGCTACAATGGGCACAGTGAGAATGGGCACAGTGAGGTTGCAAATGGGCACAGTGAGGTTGCAAATGGCCACAGTGAAGCTGCAAATGGGCATTGTTGAACCTCTTTTCTGCTTACAGTAGCTGCTGCATTCTCACCCTAGGCTTGTACTCGAGTCAATAAGTTTTCCCAGTTTTTTGTGGTAAAATTAGGGCCTTGGCTTATACTCGGGTCAGCTTATACTCAAGTATATACGGTAGCTTTTTTAAGCCTCTCAATGCAGTTCCATGTTATCCTATGTGGCTGTGCACATAAGACATTTAGATCAGTGTTTTAAGAGCACAATTTTAGAGGTATAAAAAAAAAAAAAAAAAAAAAAAAGCTGCAATCAGAGAAGAGCTTATAGGCATAATCTGCACACGTATGAGCATAAATGTATTCCAATGGCCAGAACAAATATTCTGGCCAGTAGAATGCATTTATGCTCAATGCTGTATGCGCATAAATGAGCATACACAGAGCCACATTTTGGCAGAAAAAAAATCCAGCATATTGGGCCATAAATTCATATGCATAAGGTCTAAGCAATGAAAAAAAAATACCATTGAATTTAGGCTTAGGTAAAAAAAAAAAGGTTTATTATAATATATTTTACAGACAAATACACAGTGACAAAAAAAAGCCAAGCAAACACTGAGTGGAGCAGGCGACAATTTTTAGGATGTTGCAGTGACATCAGACGTGCAAGACAGATGCAATGGGACGTACAGCTTCAGTCAGGGCAGCAGAATGGAAACAGAACCCTCTAATTAAGTACCAATTTGACAGTTCCAGCCCTGTACACTTCATTACAAGTAATGATTGACATGTTCAATTGCTCCCAACTTCAGAGGGTCTGTGTGTAAAGCAAAATATGTGTCGCTGCACTAAACAATGCTATTGAAGGAAAATAAAATAAAAAATTAACTATACCTCTATAAAACAAATGCAGGACACATTTTTTTCACATCCCTTACATATCCTTATACACAGGATGGTAAAAGTGAAACATATATCTGTTCATTCTTTGTTATTGCTAGCATAGGAAAATCTGCATTTCCTATCAGGTAAACAAACATATGCAGCAAAAGAACAGTTTTTACTTTACCATAAACGTACTGTATTTTTCAAACAATTTCAGAATGAAATTACAAAATCCAGAACACTGTTCCTCTGATTGGCAGGATTTCCTTATTTTCATTTAAGAAAATATAGGTTATTCAGGATTCATTCACACCAGCAGATTTGGGCAGCATAGCCCAACATAAGAACAAGGCCTTAAGTCGAGTTCACACCAATGTGATAAATAGAAAAAAAAAAGAAAAAAAGACAGTGTATTACGATGCACTATAACACATTACAATGCATTGCAGCACATACAAATAATATTGACGTTTAAATCAAAACAACTTCATAGTACTGTAATGTACAGCATATACTCACAATACTGTGTGCTGGTGCGTTAAAGCTAGGGGTGCACCGAAATGGAAATTTCAGAACCGAAACCGAAATAAAAAAAAAAAAACAGTGCGAAACCGAAAATGACTTTTCTTTTTTTCCCCCTATTTCATTTTTTTTTTTAAATAATTGTATGTATTACATGAGACATTTTAATTAGCTTCATTGAATGGCACAGTGGCTGCGTGTGATGGGCACAGTTGCTGCATGTGATGGGCACAGTGGCTGCAATTGATGTTTTTTTCCACAAACGTTTTTTTATCTGTTCATCTATTCATTTTTTTTTGTGAAAATGTGAACTTAGCTGTTAAGATGTGTGTCATAAAGGTGTGTTATGATGGGTGATAACATTCAATATAAAGGGTGTTGAAAATATGCATCTTTGCGCTTTTTTTTTTTATGAAGTGAAAAAGATAAAATGCTCTTGTAAGCAAATAGGTGGTGACTCTAACCTCAAGGTGCATTTTACATGATTAGCAGTTTTGCTCTCCCCCATATGTATATCTGTGAGCTTGTACAGCACTGCTGATGATGGTGCTACAACAATAGCAACAAATAAGAACATGCAGCTGACAGTCTCACTGCATTACTAACAGTTTCCTTTACTGTTGTTTTGTGCCCCTGAGTATCCTGTTGTGTATAGACACAAGGAGTGTGAGGTTATACAGTATAGATAGGGGGAAGGACACAGCTCTTACCTGTTCTGCTATTGCTCTCCTGAACAGACAAGCCATGTCTCCCCCTGTGTAGTGTCACAGCCCCACCGTTTGAGAAGTCAGTTGAGGAGACAAGCACCAGGTCATTGGGAATATATGAAGGATGGACAGGCAGGAAGCGGCATGTGTGTAGCTAGTGACCCGCACTAGCCCCGCCCCGGGAACAGCTCTCCACCAATAGTAGGCTCGCTCTCCGCTCTGACCTCTCTGTGGAGAGAAGTGTGATACTGTTTACAGCAGTGTGTGTCTCACAGGACGGGTATGTCCTGTACTGGTCTGGCAGCCGCGGCTGCGTATCATAAGTGCGCCCCCTCCTATACGAAATGGTACCGCCCACGGAGGGCGGTCATTATCGGCAATTTTTATTGTGTTTCGGCATGGACCCGAAATAGCCATTTTATGGCCGATATGTATCGGCCACCGATATATCGGTGCATCCCTAGTTAAAGCATTTGTTACCCCAACATTTCATATTCCTGATATGTGCCTGCTGCACCATGTACTCTTATAAGAAAGTATCCTGTTCTCTTTATATGGCTTCCGTTGTATGAAATCCCTGGTGTTCCTGCTAGTGTCTCTGCTTTCCTATTAAAAATTGACCACACTAAGCAGAAGAGCACAGCATGATCAGTTCTCTAGCTATGCTGGGGAACGCAGTGTAGTCTCCTCCAATGATCAGACTTGTCCTGACATGCCCCCGCTGCACAGCCATTCACTGAAAGGTTCAGTGTACTGCTGCTTCTCCTCCCCTCAGCTCTTATGCAGCTGAGAACAGAGGGAATGTGATCACTTATAAAAAGGGGGAAAACGGTATTTACCGTATTTATCGTCGTATACCGCGCACTATTTTGCCCTGAAAATCAGGGCAAAATCGTGGGTGCGCGGTATACGCCGATACCCGCTTTGCCGCGCCGAGTTTGAATACTGCGCCGGCATATACCGAGCGCAGTACACTCGTGTATCTTCGAGCAGTCTCGGCGCCTCTCGCGCTGACGTCCTGAGCGTACAGGACGTCAGCGCGAGAGTTGCCGAGCCTGCCCGACGATACACGAGTGTACTGCGCTCGGTATATGTCGGTGCAGTATTCAAACTCGGCGCGGGAAACGAGCGGGGAGGACGCCGCAGAAGGACGCCGGACCCGACGAAGAGGACACCCGAAGCAGCAGACTGACACCGGACCCCAAGAGGCCGCCGATGGACGCCGCGCAAGACACCAAAACTGTAAGTACAAAAAAACTTTTTTCCACAGGAATTTGGGCAACTTTAGGGGTGCGCACTATAGGCGGGAGCACGCTATACCCCGATAAATACGGTATGTTTTTTAGATCTATACACAAATGTTTTGCCTTTCATTCCTATTTTAAACTGAATAGCTGGTTTTACAAGGTGATCATTTACAATCACTTTACTGGGCCTTCAGAGTAACCATTCAATTAAAATCTTTGTTATTTTATTTATTTTTGTGTGCAGAACCTTTCCAAACCAAACGATTTTTTTTATGGGTAAAAGTTAAAACTCTTCTAGATATTTTTTATTGTTGTCCAAGTAGGGACAAAAAACGTAACAGATGGTCTAACAATTCCCCACTCTATTCAACTAAACAGAAAGATTTGATTGATTAGATTCAATTAAAATAGAATTTTTCATGTGAAAGAAGAGTCTGTAAAAGCTTAAGCCCAGTATCAAGGATATGCTTAAAGTGTACAGAAAGGCTTTTTGCGGTTTGTAAAATGTGTGGTCAAAGTTTTTAAAAATAAGAAATAAAATACATTTTATTGCTTTTAATCACAATAACATTGTAGAAATCAATTCCGTTTGACACTTTTATTTGGCAGTAGGAAGATCATTATGCCACAGAGTTGTCTAAGGTGAAATGCCAAGCTGCTGAGTCTTGTTTCTATCAAGCGCAATGTTACATGTTTTTCTACTACTGCTAACAAGGTAATGATCTATATGAAAAAAATACCCTCAATGCTAAAAATGTGATTATTCCATTTTTGAGGGTCGCCAAATGTTCTCGCGACATGTCCATCAAAAGTGCTGAGGAATGGGATGGATGGTACAAGGACAATAAAACATGACATCATAAAAAACACAAAGAATACAAGAAACATTCCGTCGTCCTCCCTACACACCTATCAGCTCAGAAAAATTTAATAAAAAAAATCACCTTTTTTTTTACTAGGATTCTTCAAAAAGATTGCGCACTTTTTTAAAACAATGCTGGCCATACATTATACAATTTTCTTGTACAACTTTCCTTCAGATTTACAAAAAACAAATAATATGAGGTCAAGCCTAAACACTTTCCAATTTGTATGCGCCTTCTTTTTATTCTACTTGTCCTTTTGCTTTCAGAAAATATATGGTTTGGGGGTCTTTCAAAAATTCTGAATACTGTAAGGGAAAAATGAAAACCACCTGATTTTTTGAGAAATTTGTAGTTACATTTTTGCCTACGTTCGATTTTAACCATTTTGCAAAAATGGCGCAATCTAAATATTAGTTCTTAACTCCATACAGGGTAAGCTTTTATATTTAGTAGGGATTTAGCAGGAATTTCGTAAAATTAGCTGTGTTTTTATCTGCCAATAATGGTTTTAGTGTATTTTTTATAAACATATCGTTTTGATAAACATTTGCGCAAATACCGCAGGGTCTAAAAAAAAAATCAGTAGCACATTTTTATTCTAGAGGTCATATGCTTTCAGAAAATATATGGTTTTGGGGGTCGTTCAAAAATTCTGAAAGCTATAAGGGAAAAATGAAAACCATTTTTGCGTCTGTTCAATTTTCACCATTTCGCTAAAATTTACAAAGTTACAAATATTTGTTTTTTATTAACTCAATACAGGTTAAGCTTTTATATTTAGTTGGAATTTTGTAAAATGTACTATGTAATTATCTGCTAATCATGATTTTTGTGGATTTTTAGCAAAAGTATTGCTTTGGTAAACATTTGTGCAAATATCGTGGGACCTTAGAACTCAGTGGCACCATCTTTATATTCTACTGGTCATGTGCTTTCAGAAAATATATGGTTTGGGGGGTCTTTTACAAACTTTGACAGCTATAAGTGAAAAATAAAAAAGCAAAGGAAAAATTGCAAAAATGGTCTGGCCACCTGAGTGTACAAAATAGAGCACAGGGCCTGGCAGGGAATGGGTTAAGAGTGAAGCTTACCTGGTTGTCACTCACTTGAGTACTTTTGAGCCATTGACCCAGCACAAGCAAGCAGAAAGTAAAGTCAGAACTTCTGAACTACATGGCTACAAGTATGGAAGTTATAGGATTAGTGTGATAAGCCAATCAACTGGAATTGTTAGAGTGCAAGGCCAGCAATGGCAGCCTTGTTATTACCTATATGCAAGTTACACTAATAGGATTTGTTAGGCATAAGAATAAATTATAGTACAGTGATACCTCGGTTCACGAACGCTTCTGTTCACGAACAACTCGGTTCACGAACAGGAAAGTTCATAAAAATATGCTCCGGTTCACGAACTCCGCCTCGGTTCACGAACAGGAGCCGCGGCCATTTTAATGCTATTTCCCGGCTGTCACATGGTCGTGACTTTCTGTAGGAAGACCGTGGAGAGAAGAAGACACACAGAAAGAAGTACTGTGAGTACTCTGCAAACATTTTGAGTGATTTTTTGATTTTTGGTGTGCTTTTTAGCACATACAGTACTGTACTGTACTACAGTACTGTCCTTGCTGTATTGTACAGTTCACTGAAGGAGATCCCCCTGATGTCCTTATGGAGGGGGACTCTCCCTCCAAACAATAACTGCCTCCCACCTGCCTTCCTCCATGCCAGAAGTCATCTCAAGCAAGGTTAGTGTCCTCTCTTTATACATTACTATACTGTACTAATGTGTATTGTAATTTGTTTCATATTTTTGTGCTTCAAAAATCCCCAAAAAAAGGTCAGCACGGATTAACTGGATTTACATTGAACCCTATGGGAAAATGTGCCTCGGTTCGCGACCAATTCGGTTCGCGACCAGAGTCAGTTCACGAATTAAGTTCGTGAACCGAGGTATCACTGTATCTGTTTGGATCAGACCAAATCATTGAGTGTAATAAAGCAGGAAGTGAAAAGTTACAAGAGTTGAGTAAAACTTTGCTCTACAAAGTCACTTCAACTACTAACGTTTCATAACCCCATATTAGGGTATGAGCTGTGGTGATTAATCCTGAGGTCTAGATTGGATGGTTGGGGTACTTTGAAGTGGTTCCTTCCATGTTCTCAAGTGTTCCTGCTATGCCACTTAATGTCTCAAAAGCCAAAAGAATGTGGCAGATGTACAACCCTCTATTATTGTTCTGATGTATTGTACAATATAATCTACATTATGTACAGATGGAACAAAGACAGGAAAATAATTATTTTCTATGAATTTTCCATTTCTCCACTGAAAATTACACATTTGCTGCACGGTTTACATTTGTAAACATGATTTATGTGTCATGTTTGTATTTAGCCAACATAAACCTGTGGGGGGTGTCCAAATAATACTTTCATGATTAAAGATGTGGTTAGCGCAGTAACTGTGGGCAAAAATGCCCTGCGTTCTAGAAAGCCTACAGTATACAGATAAAAATATGAAAGTGGCCACTGCTGACCTCTTCCTGAACATTTTCATTGCCTAGCTGTCTTTGGCTGAGGCGCTGACAAAAAACTCCTGATCTGCATTGCTTGTCGGTGACTCAAAGGGGTTGATTTACTAAAACTGAAGTAAGCAAAATCTGGTGCAGTTCTGCATAGAATAAGAAAGGGGGCACAATAGGAGCCCACTTAAGTGGGATTGTGGCTACCACATGTGTGAAGTTGTTTAAGGGTTTAAATGTAATGTTTGTAGGTATGCAGTAAGATGTATAGGATGTTTTAAATTTATGTACTGTGGCTTTAAATTTGGGATCAACAGCCAGCCAATGGGATACAGCGGAAGGTACTGGTAGCCAGGAAGGCTTTATAAGGATTGGCTGGGCATCTGCCTCTTTTGCTGTCAGCAACCACCGGTGGAAGAACTCCCTCCCTCTCTCCTCCCCAGTTGCGGCAATTTTATGTGGTCGGTGTCACCCTGGATGTCTAGGGGGGACATGTTATTTCATGATATAATGAGGTAATGCTGCTTGAGTTCCGAAAACCAAGCAGTTACACAGTTGGTTGGTTTTCATTAAAATATGATGTTTGATGTTGAGTAAAAAAAAAAGTTTATATGGTTGATTTAATTTATTGTGTTTAAACCAATAAAAAATGCCGCGGCCATTATTTGCCAAACTTGGGTCAGTATATTTATTTTGATTGTACCTGGAGTAATGTTTTATCGGGAATATGTGTGGCCTACAGTCCCAACCAATCAGCTTCCAGTTTTTCCTACAAAGCTTAATTGAAGAAGCTCAAGTTAGAAGCTGATTGGCCAACATGCACAGCTGCACCAGATTTTGCACTGACAGTTTTAGTAAATCATCCTTAAAGTGTGAAAATACTGGCTCAGCATGACAAACAGGCAACTGGAATTTTCAGAAGAAAAGGTTAGTAATTGCATATTACATTAGAAAAGGTTCAGATGAGAGAAAAAAAAAACTGCCCAGACAGTGTTAAACCAAGGGTACCTTCCAAAACTTAACCAACATTGAATGAACAAGACTGTTTATAAAGTATAGTCAGATTTAGAAGGAGAGCCCTAAAACCCAGGTGCGTACAATATTATTATTATTATTATACAGGATGTATATAACACCAACAGTTTGCACAGGGTTAGATAGCCTGACTGAATATACCAAGGTTGTATATGTGACTCATGAAGGCCTCGTCCCATCATGCCCTGCTACAGACTCATAAATAGATCTGAAATACTTCCTCAATCATGTTTTACGAGCAGAGATGCGCAGGGGGTGCTCAATGGTTAGCTGGAGGGAAAATAGCAACAGCAGGTGGCCAAAACTGTGCCGAAAATGGTTACGAACATCACTCAACTGCACAGTCTTTGATCTTAGTACGACAATTTCACAAACGTCCACCAGAGTTCAAAATTAAATAAGTGCATTTAAAAAGGAGGTAATTCACCATGCATAGAGTAGGCACATACATTATATCAACAACACACCTAGGAACATTGGAGTTTTCTTATGCGCGTTAATGTACCGTCTCTGTTCAGGGGCAAGAAGCTTGGCAATGATTAGGAAGAAAGAGTGTGACCATTATTAGTGGTCTCTGAATGGAAAAAGGTGCCTGGAGACAGGTAATGGTATACTGGCGTCTTCTGAGTAGACTGTCTGCCATGAGGCTCTGGGAATGGCATTTACTGCACCATTAGGAACAAATATAGTCCCTCCTGTAATCATCCCAACACAGGTGTGACACTCATGCACAAGAGCAAAAAACAGAGATTTTTCATTTAAAGGCAGATCTGGCTCAAAATATAGACAGACAGACAAAGTACAGTAACCCACACCAACTAGACTTCAATAATAAACTTAAGGTAGAAGCAAAAAAAGGTATGTATGCATTATACAAAACACACGTAGTATAAAAACATGTACAATAAAAAAATGTTTTAGACTTTATCTGCCCTAGGCAGTCTTTTTTTTTATTTTAAGAAAAAGTTAGTAACCCAACACATGTAAAAACAATTTAATGCTGCAGACCTCAGCGCTTATGACTGCTGCTGTGTGGTTTCCTTTGCAAGCACCTGTTTGCTTTACATCCTCTCTCCCCAAATTCTTATTTCTCTGGGTCCTGTTTTCAGGTGGCTCCATCCCCTAACAGGATCCCATGAAGCCACCTATGCCTGCATGCCCCAAAATGGCACTTAAGATCACAGAAAGCAATAGCCAGGTGATAAGCCACTCTCCTGCTCCCCCTTTCTCCTTGTGTGTACACTGTCCATTCTGAGCAATGAAACGCAATACACAAAAGGTGTGCACTCTCCTACCTGGGAAAACAGCATTCTTCAGTAGGCCCATGGAGCAAATGACCAGAATGCAGACTGCTTGTGTTTTGCATATTTGACCT
The DNA here is from genome assembly GCF_905171775.1 of Rana temporaria. Taxonomy (NCBI): domain Eukaryota; kingdom Metazoa; phylum Chordata; class Amphibia; order Anura; family Ranidae; genus Rana; species Rana temporaria. The sequence goes on along the minus strand of NC_053494.1, from coordinate 164,046,069 downwards.
TGGGAGCATACTACCCTAAAAAGTACACACTGCTAGATTCACTGCCTAGCGGCCCCTTCCAGCAGGAGCAGCCACCAGATCCTCAGAGTATGACAACCTGCCATCAGCAGGGCTGAACGGTGAGCTTGTGCTCTCCAGCTGTAGCTGAAAACCAAAACCGCATGCATCGGGGCTAAACACCCAGTATGCATGAGGCCTAAATGGCAAGACTGAACAATTGATGAAGGTTTGATAAAATGTGTTCTAAAAAAACAAACAAAAAAAACAGTACATACAAGTGACTTTGCTCTGGAATCTCATACCAAGGGCTATAAGTCTTGTTATGAAACTTGTGACTGGCAGCGTGGCAGATTTAGGTGCATGCATAAAATACCATTAACAATAAAATAACAGTACAACTTTTCCAAAGAATTCTAATTGACCACCGTTCACAAGCAAACTAGTAAAATCACAAATGTATCTGGCAAAAATAAAAACTTCAGTTATCAAAATAAATGTACAAAACGATATTGTATGTTTTCGTTTGAAATATTTACACGTACAACCTGCTTGTATATGAAATTTGAAATACCAATAAAAACTATTGAAACAAAAAAAATAAAATGTACAATTTTCCCTGCACATGATTGGGCATTAAAACGGAATGTGTACCTTGTTTTTCTGAAATATTAATTTTAAAATGTAAACATGCACTCTACTCCTTTAGTAAATCAATCCTATAGTCGGTAGACGTGAGAATGCAAGAGACTGTCTTCTCAGGGAGATCTGAACTGGAATCCCCAGTTTCACTCATCAGGCATTACACACCCAAACAACAAGGGAATCCTTAGAAACTCAAAGATTGGCAGAAGCATGCTGAGAATAATGCCGCGTACACACGACCGTTATCCATGTCATGGAAAAAAAGTTTTTCTCGACGTGATTCCTCTCAAGCCTGCCTTGCATACACACGATCGTGATAAAAAATGCTCGAGCAAAGCGCAGTGACGTACAACACATACGACGGCACTGTAAAGAGGAAGTTCCATTCGGATGGCGCCACCCTTTGTGCTGATTATGCAAAATTCCCTTCTCATTACTTGCTTCTGAGCATGCGCGTTTCCCCCCCCCCCCCCCCCGTCGTTAAAGCTTACACATGACCATTTTTCACAAAGAGAAAAACAACGACGAGAAAAACAACGACGAGAAAAACAACGACGAGAAAAACAACGACGAGAAAAACAACGACGAGAAAAACAACGACGAGAAAAACAACGACGAGAAAAACAACGACGAGAAAAACAACAAGAAAAAATAGAGCAGGTTTTATATTTTTAATGCCCATTTTTCTCATCGAGAAAAATGCTCTGGAGCCTACACACAACCAATTTAAAAAAAAAAAAATTCTCGTCATGAAAAACGGTCATGTGTACGCGGCATAAGGGCTAGTTCACACCACAATTTCTGTATGCACATTTACACACATTTAATGCTTTTTTACCCTCTTTCTTCATCTTAATTCAAGAAATGTGCGCTCTGCTGCGTTTTCAATGCATTTTTCTGTGTTTCAGATGCATGCCATACAGAAAAAATGCAGCATGTTCGATTTTTGACTGCACTAGAAGGCACTGCACTAGTGTGACTTAGGGACATTGGAATACATGGAAAACATTGTGCATGTGTTTTCGATGTACATTAAAGATGGCAACTGGTGTGAATCAGCCCTTACAGTGGAGAAATCTCGCCAAAGGAGATTGTGAAAGATATGAGAAGCAAACGGATCATACTCCCATGCAAAACTAAAAATGCTAGTTGTCAAAGTGTATAAGACGTGTCAGCAGCTTCAAATAACTATACATGCACTGTGACATTTTAATACTAAACCTAAATATAGATTACTACTTCAAAACTAGCATAAAGCCTTAACTTTAACAATTGCAAACATTCCAGCATTATCTGGGTCTATTTAAGTTGCACAACTTATCATATAACCTTTTCTAATAATTTATAGGGCAAAGCCATGTGATATTAATTATTGTTTTGGCTTTCTATGTCTGAATGTTTATTTTTTTTCTTCGGCTTAAAGCACTCTTGCTCTTTGATATTGTATGGAAATGCAATTTTTTTTTCCTAACGTAGAATTGAAACCATGTGCACCTAACTAAAGTTAACGAACTACAGTGTGATGGAAATCCTGTGGGTGGATTTGAAGAAGAATCAGATATTTGGGTCAGCATTTGCATTGATTTGGGTAACTTTATAGTTTAACCATGAAAAGACCACAACGTTTTTGTGCCAAAAATACACAAGGTTTTCTACTTGCCTCAGTCCTCTGATTTTGAACGAGGTTTTATCAGCAGCTACAACACTGAGAATATTGGGGGGTTTATTTACTAATCAGCTTGCAAACATTTGAAAGTTGTTTCAGTCCACACAAAGAACTTCTCAAGGGACAAACACACCCAAAAGAGATAGTTCAGCTTTGTAAGGCACTAATTGGGTACTGATACACAGGCCAGCTTTCCTTTGTCTCTTGGATAGTCCAAAGACAGACTTCCCACTGTAGTTTTTCCCCTTCCAGGAAGCCATAATGAAGTTGTCACTTTCTCACACCTGGATTCCCAATTTTATCCATTCTACTTAATAGAAAATCCATCAGTTTCCATGTATACACACTGCTCCCTAAGGTTCTGCCATCTGTCACTGCATACACGTTACATCGTGATCTGACCCTGCACTCCCAGTCAGGCGACTTCATTGAATTCTTGAAAGAGAAAAGAAAAAAATCTAACTCTAAAAGCATTTTTTTAAATTTTGGAAACAGTAGGTAATCGATAAAAGCCCCGATATTTTGTTTTCTCCTGTATTGCGATTTCCTTCCACTTTCCGTCCTAGACAAACAGCAGGATGAGTAAGGCCTCGTGCACAAACATTCCTCTCCTGAGCATGCAAGTGATGTTTTTTTTTCTGCGGCCGCCGGGTCATTTTACAATGCGCCGGTAGGGAAGGGGTTAAAAAATAAATGAGGGAATTCCCCTTTTAAACAGTTGTCAAAGGAACAAGTGTCCCAACTGGAAAATGTACTAAATTGCTGTTCTGCTGCAACGTAAAATTTCAGACCTTCCCTCTCTCTCCTTCCCAGTGGCAGTGGTCAGCAGGACAAATATGAGAGCCTTGGCTTTACATATGCTTTAAGAAAGATATAAAACATCTTTCATAGATAAATATTGCCAACTGAAGCTGGAACTTATTGGCTGATTTTCGTACATGTGCAAAATTAAAAACATCGATTGTATGCATCATATAAATGCATTTCCCATGCCGGGAAACCATTCCTATACCTTGAAGATACTACTATACTAGGAAGAGATGACTCACTGTTCTGACTCATTCACTTGAGTGAATTTCAACTTGAGCTACGGAGTTCTGTTAGCAAGTTTAAAAACAAACAAAAAACGAGCCAGTAAGACATGTGAAAAGCTTCACATGCTGGCATATTTTTATATGAAATTATTTATATCCTGTCAATAATGAAGAAAGCAAATGTACAGAAAATCACATTCTGTTTATCTGCAAGTACTGTGCACTGCACTTTTAGTCATCACATTATCCCTAACATGTCCCACAGGACACAGAACAAGAGCAGAGAAGTGCATGATGTTAACACAGAATTACCAAAAAAATATCTCTGGTTAAGGGCAACAAAGATATTCCAGTTTTAATTGATAACATTAGCCATAAAATGTAAAAAGTACAACAAATTATTTCAACACTGACCTGACCCATTTATTTTTGGATACATTAAAATGTATTCCAATGTCTCCTCTATATAGCCTCAGAACACAACGATTTCTAATTACCTTTATTTATATGTACACTGCATATCTAGAGTACATTTTTATCCATTAAGGCGGTCACTGGACCAGTAGAATTTTACAGAGCTGGATGGACTCAACAAAAGTCATTAGGCCTTCTGGCCTAGCTGCATAATTAGATCTTTGGCTAGTAGGCAGTGTATAGGCTTCCAGAAATGTGACAATTGTAGCCAAGTGGCCGCATAAAACCCTCTGCATAGCAACTCTTTACTATTCCTTTGAAGGGAAACTCTAGTATTCTGATTGTATTTTTCAGGATACACGTGAACGTGATCGATTTAAAAATGTTCTGGTCAGTGTGTGCTAAATGGTAATTATAATTTTTTGTTTATTTTTTTTTTTTTTTTTTAGATATGCATCTGGCTAATAGTATATTTTTGAAGCCTTGTTTCTATATAAAATTTGCAATTATACATGAAAATGGGGTTATCCAATTTGTTTATTACATATGCAGGTTCTGCTTTCTGCAGATCGGATTCTCTTACCCCACTGCAGGTCTGTCATTTTGAAAGCAGTGAACACTCTAAGGGCCCTTTCACACATGCGGACCGTATGGACGCTTTTTCATCCATCCGTTTTACAGATAAAAAAGGGACATACATGTATCCCTATGGGATAGCGGGTGTCAGCAGATGAACATCCGCTGACACCCGATATCATCCGTCCCCGCTGTGGTCTGATTCTGCAGACGGAGTAAAATCCTATTTTTCCATCCATCTGCAGAGCGAATCGGGTAAACACAGACAGACGGTCCGTGTTCATCCGATCCCCCCATAGGGGAGAGCGGCGATCTGACAGGGCGGTCCCTGCACAGTGTGTGGGGACCGCCCTGTCATTTGCCAGTTCAGTGGGATCGGCATGTCTGAAAGGACCCTTATTTAGGTTACAGGATCACCAGTTTTTTGATTCATGGCAAGCAATAGAAACTTTTTCCACTAACTTTCATATGAACGTGTAAAGTATGAGCCTTATTGACAAGTAAGGATGAGCTCCAGCGTGTTCGCATAGTACACGTGCAGAGCCTGCCAGGAAGTCTGCACAGCGCTGCGCTAATCACAGCCAGGGAGACATTTCCCGATCTCTGCAGCCGAGCATCGGGAATATGTCTCCCTGGCTGTGATTAGCGCAGCACTGTGCAGACTTCCTAACGGGCTCTGCATGTGTACTATGCGAACGCGCTGGAGTTCATCCTTACTGACAAGCCAGCTTTAAAGCGGTAGTAAAGCCAACTTTGTGATTTTTATCTACAGGTAAGCCTATAATAAGGCTTACCTGATGGTAGATATTCACCCTGGGTGCAGCCAGTGACATCACTGGCATATGCGCTCTGAAGGTTTGGCATACCTTGGTCCCCAGTGACGTCATCACGCAAATCCGGAAGAAAGAAAAGACCGGGGGAAATTGTCAGCCCTCTCAGCGCAGTGCTGGGGGGCTTTATTATCAGGCATGCATTTCTTAATGTCCTAGTATGCAATGCATACTAGCACATTATGCCATTGTCTTACGTTTTTTGTTTTATTTTCAAACCAGCCATGGTTTACAACCGCTTTAATGTTTTCAAAATCTTGTTTCCATGTATAGTTTGCAATTATATATGCACATAAGGAAGTCTTACTAAAATACAGATTTCATTCATGGTTGTACCTTGCCTGACTGAAAAGAATAGCCTGTCTGCAGCCTCTTTGGCTCCATTCACACCTGCGCAACTCCAAAGTCACACCATTTCCAGTGCGACTTTGATCAGACTTTACATTCTCTGGTGCATCAAAGTGGTGAAGTCACCTTTTCAAAGTCGCACCTATCTTTTATTTTTTGTATTTTATCAAAAGTATATGGATACAAAAATATAGAATTACATAAGGAAAATACAATACACCCTTTTTTGAAACCATGCATCTATTGATTTCTAATTGGGCCTCTACACACTTTCATCTTACCTCAACCCCACCCCCAATCCCCTCCTCCCAACCCTCCCCCCCATCCACCCCACCTCTTAAACCTTTATAAATGTAGCTCTTTTTCAGGTGCCACTATCTAAACAGGTGCCACTGAAAACAATGAGCTGCGACTTGTAATGCGACCTTATGTGTCTAAAGTTGTACAAGTGTGAATGGAGCCAAATAGTGGTAAGCACCCACAACGTTTTCATCTGTAGTCAGAGACCCTGTGATCATTTCTTTTGCTTCATGTAATTCAAGGCAAGAACGTACTTTTCCACACTAACCGATTTAGTAATACTGACATGTGCCCTACAGAGTCGCACAGATTTTGATCATCGTTCCACATGTTTTTTCTCTATTTAAATCCCTGACAATTGCAGCTCTTGTCCAGGTACAATCGGGCAGTAAAAAAAAAAAAAAAAACCTGCAGTAGTTTATGGCTACAAACAGCTGTAGTAAATTGAAACACACAAACTACTTTAAAGCAGATGTCCAGTACACCTTTAATAGCCCAGACTTCTCTGTAGTTCAAATAGATAAAAAAAATACCTAATGCTTTAAAGGAACAGAAAAAAATAACATAAGCGTTATTTTACATAAACTATTACTCCCACTATTTACATCGAAACTGGCCACATGTAACCTCAATGTAACACAGAAAAACAGAACTTGAGATTTCATGAAAAAAAGCTTTGGTTTCACAAAAGCATAAGACAATTCTAAACCTAAATCTATCTATCCCTGTAAAGAACAAAAACGCTATACTTGCCCCTTTCTCCAGTAGCAGCTATTGTGTAGAGAGCAGACAATGGCTGTGAAATTCCTGGGAAGTGACGTCACCCATAGACTTACTATGGGTCTTCCCTTGTAGGCTGCCTCTCCTGCACACTCCAAAACACTAAAGCCACCGCTGACGGTTCAGCGTGGTACCAGAGCGTAGCGGCTACAGAATAGGCAAGTATAGAGATCTCTTCTTTACAGAGCTGGATAGATTAGGTTTAGAGTGTGGCTCAGAGTAAATTTAGCATTAGGTTTTAGCTGAACTTCCAGTTTAACGGGCTTGATGATTATTTGTGAAAAAAAATTATAACATAAGCAGTACCGACCTCATCTCTTAAAATCATACAATAGCAAGACACACATGCTAAAGCACCGGGAATAAAAACAGTCATTCCAGTAACAGGCAATGCCAAAGCATAATCGTTTCACCGACTTATAAGTGGTTGTAAACCTTAGTAATGAAATGTGAACAAAGCATATCCCTCTATAGTGTGCACTTGTCTCAATCCAGAGCACTAAATGTAATTTCTGTCTGCTGCCTTGTTCCTCTGCCATCAGCATGAGTCACTTCTGAAAAGTCTTCCCAACACAGAAAAATGGTGACAGGGGAGGGATCCCCAGCTGATTGACAGTCACAAATCTGTTCCTGTGTGAAGAAGGGGGGGGGGGGGTTGGAGTCCCTTTCTCGAATCAGCTCTCAGAGCTCCCCTCACTGATATAACTTCTGCTCCCTGCTTTTCAGAGTTGAGTGATCTCATGTGTAAATTCTGCAGTCTGAACGGATGCAGGGGAAAAAACAGCTGTATATAAACAGGTAGAACTTATGTAGGAGGATTTGTTTCATCTCTGTGTATCACTTGTGGCCGGTCAGTTTACTAGGTATATTTGAGGGTTTACAACCACTTTAAGATGGAAATATAGACATGCTAAAGGATCATGTGAAGAAAATACAAGCAAAAAATGTCAGATCACAAGAAGTGTTTTCTAATATTGGCCGTATGCATAACAGGGTGACCATGTTAATGAAAGACATGCATCATTTTACGATACCAATTATTTCCTCTACAGTGGGGATCGAAAGTTTGGGCACCCCAGGTAAAAATTTGTATTATTGTGCATAACGAAGCCAAGGAAAGATGGAAAAATCTCCAAAAGGCATCAAATTACAGATTAGACATTCTTAGGATTAGGGTTGTCCTGATACCGATACTAGTATCGGTACCAATACCACGCATTTGCCCGATCCAGGCGCTCCCGTCTTCCTTCCGAGTTTGTGGACTCCGACTTTGTGAGAGTCCGGGACCGTGAGAAAAGTCACTTCTGCGCATTCACGCGGGAGCCACCGTTTATGGCACAGGACTGTGAAGGAACGGACCAGGTGGCCATTCCTTCAAAACACATACGCTGGTGACGTGACTGGCTACATATACAGTAAATATCTCCTAAATGGTTCACGTTTAGGAGATATATACAGTACCAATAGGTAAGCCTTATTATATGCTTACCTATAGGTAAAAATTCTGCATGGCAGGTCTACCGGCAGGATCAACATGTAATAAAGCAATGCTGCAGCTGTGTTTTATTGCTAGTGACAGACCGCAACATACTGTATATGCCTTTTTTTTTTGCTCATATTTACACTTTAATCCAATCCCTGCCTTAAAATATGATGGAAGTATTGGTCTTTTACATAAACTCTGGGGTCATTTCACAAGGAGCTCTGATGAGTAGCGAATGTGTGAGCAGAAGCCAAACGGTATGGATGTCAATGTTTTCACATCTGTGCCTGCTGACTTTCTGCCTGGCAGACCCCCGTCAGCTCTATAAGGGGTTGGGTGTAAAACGGACTCCCCTGTTATTTACATCAAGGTCAGTTTCCATTTTTTTCCCCAAACCTGGACATACCTGTATTAAAGTGGGTGTAAACAAACACAATTGCATTTACATCCGCCTGTCCATAGGACTCAATAAAACATCAGATCGGGTCTGTCTGAAAAACAGGTGGACCTGATCAGAATGCCCATGTGAGAGGGGTATTAGAAGCTATGACTTTCCTGGATAATGAGCCTTTCTGTAACTAAAACCAGATGTGTTATGCTTTCTACACAAAATTGGTGTGCAAACAATTTACACTTTTGGGTTATTTGAGAAACCTCATACAATCAAATTTCAAATCATAATGCAAAAAACAGGAACACAAGGGGGTAATGACTTTATATCTTGATTCCACGCTTGATAAATTAGCGCAAGTGTTGTCTATAGCAACAAAATGCTCTCTAGAAAAAAAAGAATCTGATTGGCTGCTTAGTGAATGTCTTTACTGTAACAGAAAACACGCTCCAACATTCAATTAGCCACCACTCTCCTCAACCCATCCATACAAACATGATCGCTGTGCTGATCTTTAAAGAAGGCAAATTTCGTTTAACGCACACAATATTCTTTAGTGTCTGTACAATGTGCTGAGAACAGCATACATCCACTGGGGCCTTCAATAAATGCCAGATCAAGAGGTACCTGGTGAGACCCTATATGTTCATTTAATAGCAGCTCCCTCCCCAGAAGGCACTCTTAAAAGCAGCATTTATGTTTTGAGGTGATGTAGCTCCTCTGAGTGTGTCTCAATAAAAAGTGATAAATGGCAGCATTTAAAATAGCAGTCACTAGGTATTTCCATCACTGTCACCATTTTAATATCCCCAAAGTACATGCCCTGGCAGAGCAGTGAAAACTAGTTGTATTAGTTCAATCTGAAGCTGAGAGAGACAGCCTAATAGCTGGGTATATTATGTGTTACCTGGTCGTTTCATGTTTGTGAAACATTGTCTGTGTGATTTTCTTACACAAGTGTCAGACAGAATAATACTGTCCTATAACGACTCACCACTTGTTTTTCTTGCGGATGTAGTCTTTTTCAGAGAGGTTGACTAGAAAGGTCATTGGCTTGGAGGTCAGGAATAAGTATTTATTTAGCACGTCAATCTAGAGGGAAAAAACACACAAAAAAAACACACTATGAAAAAAGTCTCACGTGCCACCATATCCATAAACAAAGATTTAAAGCAGTTCTTCGCCGGTTTGAAAAAAAATAAAGTCAGCAAATACAAATACTGTAGCTGCTGACTTAATAAAAACACTCGCCTATCAAGGAGTCCAGCACCATCTTCACACAAGCCAATTCTTCATCAGCATTTGGGTCACCAGCACCGTCAGGTTTACTGTGGGCAGTCGCTGTGCTTTGTGAATGGCCCACAGCTTTCTGCCATGTCCCAGAAGCTTACAGGCCAGGTTCGGGGGTGGAGGAATCGCACTCTGGGAGTGGGTGCATGTCAAAACCAGGTACCCACTTCTACCCGTCCCCCCTCCAAAATGAATGAGAAAAATGGAAAGGAGGGGGAGGAGGACATAAAGCAGAACTTTTCCTTCAGGGCAATGCTAGAATTAGTTTGTTAAGTGCCCTTACAGCTATTTATAAAGGGCAAAAATAATCTAAACTTAAAATAAATGTTGTTTCTACTATACATTTTGGATTGAAAAAAATAAGTTAGGCCCCAACCCAATCATTATATGTAACTATGGACAAACATAGTAAGTCTCTGGTATTTTAAGGGTGGGTGTGGGGGATCTCTCTGCCAGTGGCTCAAAAAAAAAAAGCAAGTCCAACAGGATCTTGACTTCTGTACTCTATACCCAAAATGGAGAAGTTAGCTTTGCCTGAAATAGCTTTTCAAAGAAAAATCACTCAAGAGAACTTAAAAAGGCTCAGTTACTCTTGCTTCAGCTTCAACACACATTAATGGCTAGTTTACACTTGCTTTAAAATAAGGCTTTGGACAGGCTTTGTTAAAGCTCTCTGAACGCTAGTCAAAGCTCCTGTCACTAAATAAAATGGTTAGCTTACAGTCATGTTTACACCTTTGCTTCAAAAATGATACCCCATGTAGCTTTAGTGGTTCTTCAAAGCATCTTCAAAGCCTCCATAGAAGTCTACGGCAAAAGCTAGCTTAAAGCCCCACCGAAGCCCCATCAAAGGCCCACGGAAAGCCCCATCGAAGCCTCATTGAAGCACCAAGCAAAAGCTAGGTGTAAACTAACCATTTTATTTAGTGACAGGAGCTCTGACTGGCGTTCAGACAGCTTTAACAAAGCCTGTCGGAAGCCTTGTTTTGAAGCAAGTGTAAACTAGCCCTAAGAGTGTAAAAGGAGTCCGTGTCAGAGCAAAGTGATATCTCCCCAGTTTGAATCTGGAGTTCTTGTTAGCTCATGTGAGAGTCAGGAGACCTGGAAGTGTTGTATCTCACTAGATCTATGCAAGCAGTAAAGGATGATTATCAATGTTAGGTTGCTTGTGTTTACGGATTGTCTACTTTACACTGTATTGTATATGGCTTTTTTGTACTGTTGCCTAGTCTGCTAGATACAGATAATAAAGTTTCTCAACCCTTTCCACCTGCCAGGACTCAAGTCTTTTAAATTTTGTTATACCGCAGGTCAAGTGACCTCTTGACTATGCTAGGATCACCGAGTGAACAGACTCCAGCACATTTTAGTCAACTAAAATCAAATGTGCTTAGTTGTAATGCATTATTTACGCTTTTCTCTAGAATTGTTTGAAGATGCACACAGACACAGATTTAGTGACGGTTCACACTACAGCGACATGAAAGTCGGCACGACTTTTCGAGGCAACTTCGAGTCGCCTCCTGGACAGGCAACTTTTCCAGTGGCCAATCAAACAATAATCAGCTCTGTGGGAGGGAGGGGTTTGCCTGAGAAAACTATTTTCTCTTCCTGTAAAGTTGCTTCCGTTAAGACACTGAACCGACTTTGGAGGCAACTTCCATTGAAATCAATGGGTACAAGTCGCCTAGAAGTAGAACAGGAACCTTTTCTGAAGTCGTATGGACTTCAGTAGTGTGCATTAAGACAGCTCTCATTATCGCGCGACTTTGGGGTGACACAAGTCGGATCCCAAGACGCGGAGTGTGAACGGGTACTTAGCCGTTGTGATATATAACATCTTTATAAACAAAATTAAGTTTCATATACAAAAATATTGCTTTTTCACAAACAAAAGTACAACTTAAAAAAAAAAAAAAAAAGGAAACCCTATTTCCTGTAATGCCATTGAATATAATACAATATAATATATTACCAACATTAAATATTAAAGAAGAAATAAGAAAAGCCCTTTTCTTGATTTTTTTTCTTTTTCTTTCAGCAGCTTAGTAGATGGCCCCTACTTATTCTTATGTGGTAGTGCGCTGTTCATATTGATGTCATATTTCAATTTAGTTATAATCTTTTGACTAAAAAAAAAACATTTTAGCCATCTTGTTTTACTCATAGTTTAAACGACTTAATAGTGTTAATTGCATCACCGAAAATATTTTTGTTCCTGAAAGGAACACCAATCTCAGCATTTAGGGCCACTGTCATGCTAATATATATATATATATATATATATATATATAAAATATATTATATATAATATATATATATATATATATATATATATATATATATATATATATACTATATATCTATATAAAAAATGTTCTTATGTTTAGGCACACTTTACAACACTTAAGGACCTTGCCTGTTTTTCAGACTTGGTGTTTAGAAGATAAAAAATTATTTTTTTGCTAGAAAATTACTTAGAACCCCCAAACATTATATATATTTTTTTCTAACACTCTATAGAATAAAATGGAGGTCATTGCAATACGTTTTTGTCACACCGTATTTGCTCAGCGGTCTTCCAAGCACAATTTTTTTTTGGGAAAAAATTCACATTTTTGAATTAAAAAATAAGACACAGTAAAAGTTATCCCAATTTTTTTATTATATTGTAAAAAATAATGTTACACTGAGTACAATGATACCCAACATGTTATGCTTCAAAATTGCGCCCGCTCGTGGAATGGTGTCAAACTTTTACCCTTAAAAATCTCCATTGGCGATGTTTCAAAAATTCTATAGGTTGCATCTTTTGAGTTACATTGGAGGTCTAGGGCTAGAATTATTGCTCTCGCTCTAACAATTGCGGCAATACCTCACTTGTGCAGTTTGAACACCGTTTTCATATGCGTTCACTTCTGTGCGCGAGCTCGTTGGGACGGGGCGCTTTAAACATTTTTTGTTTTCTTATTTATTTTAAGTTATTTTATTCATTTTTACACGGTTTAAAAAAAAAAAATGGTCACTTTTATTCCTATTACAAGGAAAGTAAACATCCCTTGTAATAGAAAAAAGCATGACAGGTCCTCTTAAATATGAGATCTGGGGTCAAAAAGACCTCAGATCTCATATTTTGACTAAAATGCAATAAAAAAATTGTCATCTGAAAAAATGACAACAGAAAAATGTCTCTTTAAAAAGCATGGGCAGAAGTGCCGTTTTGACATCGCTTCTGCCCTGCTATGCTATGGAGACGGGTGGGGGCCATGTTGCCCTCATTTGTATCCACACACAGCAGAGTGAAGGACCCGATCGCCTCCGCCGCTGCCGACAGCTCTGGTAAGCGGCGGAGGGAGCGGGAGCCCTCTCCCGCCACCGATAACGGTGATCTTGTGGCAAATCCGCTGCGGAGACCACCGTTATCGTTTACAGGACCGCTCAAAGAAAAGATGGATATCTCGGTAATGGCAGCAGCTGCTGCCATTACCGAGTATCCATCTTTAAAGTACCGACGTATATGTACATAAGCAGGTCCTTATGTGGTTAATGGAAAACAAGAGGTGAATTAAAACTACTTTGCAAAACCAAATTTTAGAAAACCAGCTGTTCACACTTTTCTGTGGGCGAGTATTAGGGCAATAGACATTTGAGAAATAAGTTATACATAAAACCATTACCTCCTTGTCATTCCAGTCATGGTAATATCGGACATGATTCTTTTCATCTATTACCCAGGATTTGACTTTGCACATTATGTCCTACAGTAAATAAACAGAGAGACAAAAAGGTGAGTACAATAAGGAACAACTGAGAAAGAACACTCAAACACGACTCTACACATACGATCATTTCCCACAAACTTAGGCTTGATAAAATATCGATTTAAAAAAAGAAAGCATTGGACAATAAAAACATTAGCTAATTTTGCAAGATCTAAATTCGAAACCTGCTTTTATAGCTTGGATATAGCGGCAAGGGGTCAGAACCTATATCAGGTGAAGCAAAATATAAAATTCTGAGTTGTTACCAAAACAAGAATAGAGGGGAGATCTTCAAATGAGGACACTTGACATATTTTCTCAGGGGGAAATTTCCCTCACTTCTGTTGTGTCTTCAGGGTGTACCATGTTACGAATTGTCAGACCCTACACTGGTGCAGTGGGTACTGGGTTCCTTCTCATGCCCCGCCTCATGTGGCGAGAGCATGCAGCCAGTTCCTGGAGGATGAAGCAATTGATACCACTGAATGGCCCCCACGCTCACCTGACCTAAATACAAAAGAACACCTCTGGGACATTATGTTTTGGCCCATCCGGTGCCGCCAGGTTGCACCTCAGTCTGTTCAGGAGCTTGTGATGCTCTTTTCCAGATCTGGGAGGAAATACCCCAGGACATCATCCGTTATCTCATTAGGAGCATGCCCTGATGTTGTCAGGCATGCATACAAGCATTTGGGGGCCATACAAACTACTGAGGAACATTTTGAGTTGTTGCAATGAAATTTCAGCAAATTGGACTAGCTTGCTGCATAATTTTTTTTACTTTCATTTTTGGGGTGTCTTTGAATTCAGCCCTCTGTAGGTGGATAATTTTCATTTCCATCAAATGATGTGCCATCCTTTCATTCCTAACACATTACCCAGTCCATATCAGTATAGATTTTCAGCATGAGATTTTTGCCTGTTGAGATCTGATATGTTTTCAAAGTGTTCCTTTAATTTTTTTGAGCAGTGTATATACATAACAGTTATAGCACCTACTATAAATTATATATATATATATATTATATATATATATATATATATATATATATATATATAATTTATATGGTACTAGTGGCGGTGATCAGCGACTTCTAATGGGACCGAGTGCGGTGAGCAATCCGACACTAACTGACATAACCAGTGACAGTGATAAGACTATGGTACTGTACCAATTACACCAGCTGGGAAGGGGCTAACAACTAGAGTGATCAAGGGGTTAAATGTGCGCCTAACAATGTGTAATGTGTGCCGTTTTTACTAAATATCCCTTTATTTCTCAGAAGGCATGAGAAACAGAGATCTTTCCCTTTGTATGGAGCCTTGTGTTGATTGTTAACATAGGCTCTGGACTGTGATTAAACATTTGTTCAGGATCTGCTGACAGATTTCCGCTGTGTACAATCACAGCGAGTGTCGGCTGGGTGAGGCATGCATGCGCGTGCTCTGAATCCGAAAGCAGGCTGCGACATACGGGTATGTTGCTTCGCCTGCACGAGCCGCTCATCCACAGTACATTGCAGGCAGGCGGTCTACAACTGGTTAAAGTAGCCCAACCCTAGCAGCTGAAGTAGTTAACATTCTCTAGACTTTGTGGCAAGATAGACATCCAACCTACCGCTCATGGAGTCAGTGATTGGAAAAGTTAGATATACTATGCAGATTTCCATTCTTTCTTTCAAAGGCAAGTAACACCTACTCACATCATAAGGATAAACATGAATGCTCAGCCAAGTTGAGTGCTCATAAACATTAACACAAACATTACAATGTGCTGGAGAGCAGTATGGTTGTACCTCTATAACGATCTCCCCTCCATAGTCCATGAGCACCTCTAGGATGAACTTTAGGCCATGGATACTTGACCCCCAGCTTGTACAAGAGCGCCCGAGAAACGTAAATAGTATTTGCATAGCTTTTAACAAACTTTGGGCAATTGTGTTAATGCTTTTTAAACCACTTGCCATCATAGGCATATTAACATTCTGGTCTTAAAACAGTTAAAACATGCTTCATGGCTGCAGCCATGAGCTTGGTATCATTTTTTGCAGCCGGCGATCAGCTGTTCCGTAATAATGGATGTAGAGCTGCCCAATCCCAATCCCTTTTACGGTACTAAGAAGGGGCGACTCCTCTGAAAGTAATAAAGCCAGAAGCAACTCACATTTTGTCACTTCCGGTTTTAGTTCATTCATTCCTTGGCATGATCTGTGATTGATTAACTACAGTGTAGGGCCGTGGAAGCTTTCTATGCATTAAGATAAAAAGCCTTCTGTGTGGAAGCCCCCTAATACTTACCTGAGCCCCATCTCTATCCAGTGATGTAAACAAGTGTCTCAGGCAGTCCAAGACTCTCCCTCCCGATTGGCTGAGACACAGCAGCAGCGTCATTGGCTCCCGCTGTCAGTCAGCCAATCAGGAGAGAGAGGGGGTGGGGCCAGGCCACAGCTCCGTGTCTGAATGGACACTGAGCGTTGACTCGGCTTGGGGGCCCCCATAGCAAGTTGCTTGCTGTGACGGAACTCAACAGGAGGGAGGGGCCAGGAGCTTAGAAGAGGCACCCAAGAAAAGGAGGATCCAGGCCGCTCTGTGCAAATCCACTGTACAGGGCAGGCTATCTTTATAGAAAAAAAAAAACAAGACTTTACAATCACTTTAAAGCCTCCAGTACGATAAGCTTAAACACAAGCACTAATGGTAGTGCAGAAGTGTTAGATTTGGGGAGGAAGAAGCAGCACAAGGAACTAAATCAGTGCTGACAAGAAGCAAGCTGATAGGAGGATGGAGCAGAGTGAAAGGGATATGTACTCATACTGTACAGCTTCTCCTTTCACTGTCCAATCACAGGCTACCGGTGTCTCCAAAACAGCCTGAGTTCAGAGCAAGTGGGTTGAATGATGCTTGTCATCAGATTGAGAACATCCAGTGTCAGAAAAACTACTGCAGAGAGATATCTCTGAATTGAAGGTGAATAGCTTTTTGGCTTTGTATTATAACCACTTCAATACTGGGCAATTTCACCCCCTTCCTGGCCAGGCCAATTTACAGCTTTCAGCGCTGTCGCACTTTGAATGACAACTGTGCGGTCATGCAATGCTGTGCCCAAACAAAATGGTTATTTTATTTGGACAGATATAGCTTTCTTTTTGTGGTATTTTAACACCACTGTTTTTTTTTTATTTTGTGTTAAAAGAAAAAAGACCCAATTTTTTTTTTAAGTTATTAGTTTGTTATAAAATGTTGTAAATACATATTTCTCCTTCACTGATGTGTGCTGATGATGCTACACTGACCGGCACTGATGAGGCAACACTAATGAGATGACACTGATGGGCACTGATGAGGCGGCACTAATCTGCAGCACTGATGGGTGCCCGGTGGCGTGCATGAGTGACCCGCTCTGAAAGAGATCATAAGATGTCCACTTAGAATGGGGAAAGCCACAGCCTGGCGGTCAATCTGTAATAGGCCGGGTGGGAAGGTGTTAATGAGCTTTTCATTTTTGTCTGAAATTCTGATTGCAGCCAGTTTCAAACTTTAGGCTGCATTTACACATAATCGCAGGCGGAATCACCGGGATTCTGCCCTGCAATTTCGAATGGCTGCAAATTACTTCTAATGGCACCCCAAACGCGCCATGATTTTGCCACAATTGTTGCACGGTAAATCTAGCTGCGATTTACCGCATGACAATCGCGCCATGATTTGGGTGCCATTAGAACTATTGGCATCACAAGTGTGTTCCGCATTTTGCAGCAATTTGATATTGCAGGGTGGAATCATGGCAATTCCGCCTGCGAACATGTGTGGATGCAGCCTTAACATCTCCAAACTAGACTTGAAGGTTGCTTTAACCACTTCGGAAGATTTGGCTGCTCAATGACCAAGCCATTTTTTGCTATATGGCACTGCGTCGCTTTAACTGACAATTGTGCGGTGCTGTACCCAAACAAAATTCACTTTTTCTTTTTCACAAATAGAGCTTAATTTTGGTGGTATTTGATCATCTCTGCGGTTTTTATTTTTTGCGCTATAAAAAAAAAGCCACAATTTTGATAAACACACCACAATATTTTGTACTTTTTGCTATAATATCCCCATATATATATTTTTTTTTTTAAGTAAATTGAAAGAAATAAATATATGGTAATAAAGGTCGCAATAAGTGTATATTGATTGGTTTGCGCAAAAGTTATAGCATCTACAAAATAGGGGGATAGTTTGAAATTGCTAAGTTGGTATGTTTATTGCTGGACCTGTCCCAGAGATTGCGCCTTAGGCTGTTTATTTAAGCTACTTGGGCCGCAACATGCTGCTCCGGCAGGGTTACTGTCATATTGTTCAACACATTTTTTGAATGTAACGCATAATTTTGTATACTTGAAAATTCTTTAATAAACACCATTGAAACCAAAATAGGGGGATAGATTTATGGTATTTTTGTTATTTTTTACTAGTAATGGCGGTGATCTGCGATTTTTAACAGGACTGCGACATTTTGGCAGACAGATCGGACATTTGACACATTTTTGGGACCATTGACAATTATACAGAGATCAGTGCTATAAAAATGCACTGATTACTGTGTAAATGTTACCGGCGGTGTGTGTTCCAACTGTGGGGGGGAGGGGACTGACTATAGGAGATGACAGATCATGGTTCCCAAACAGTAGGAACTCACAATCTCTCTCTCCTCCCTGTTCTGCCTATCGTGCCATGAGCATCGGTACCCCCGCAGTGCAGTGGGCGCGCGCCTGCTATCCCGCTTAAAGGAGACGGCGTAGAGCTACCACAGCTCATGGGAGTGTGCCGACCTGCCGCAGTATAATGACAGCGGCTGGTCGGCAAGGGGTTAAAGTTCTCAAAAAAGCTGCTTGAAGCTGGCTAAAAGCTTTGCAAATGCTTTGTAAAAATGTGCTGTACACATTGCTCCTAAAGGTTAAGTCCACTTTTCTTACCGTGTTACATGTCACACCCATATTTAGGGTATAACATGGTGCCAAGCACGGTACATTTAGACAGAAAAAGATAAATCCACAAGGAAAAGGGAAATTGTATGGAAACAAAAAGCATTAGCTTTAGGATGCTTTGTACATTTTACAGCTGTTCAAACTGTTATATTCATTGCCCTTGCCACCTAATTTTAAAGAATTCAAACAATAAGGATTAAAAAAAAAAAAAAAATGAACAAGCGAAAAAATTGAAACAGGAAAATCCACAAAAAATGTAAACTAGCAAATTCAATTTACCAAATGTTATGTTTCTACTAGAATTATTATACGCATAAACAAACATTAAAATAGCAATAAATTGGCATTACAACACACAAAATAGTGCAGCATCAATTCATAACGAAGAAACCCTCACACAGCTCTGCATGCAATAAACAAACACTTATTAACACGGCCTGTGAGGAGAATATGGGAACAATGAAAAGAAACCTTGATTCAATAGCCAAAGAAACAGATACAGAGATGATTATTGGCATGGAAAGCTCTGTGAAATGATGTCTGCTGTGCCAAACATCCCCTTTTATAATCCTTTTTTTTTTTTTTTTTGGCCAAAAATCATTTCCCTGCCCCCGTTCACCACCCAGCCTGCAAGAAGTGAGCCAAGCCAAAGCCTCCATTACACAATGGCAAGTGGCTTGCTCTGCTGACCCCTAACCAGCTGCATTCAGGCTTGGAACATCTCTCTCGGCAGGAAACCTAAAGGCCTTCTAGTTAGCAGGCTAGTGTGCATTCAGGAGTAGTAACTGCAGGAAAAGCCCGATGCGCTTTGTTTCTGTGGCCTTTATTCACAAAAAGATTAATCGTCTGTGAAATGGAAACTGCAAACAGCAAGTGACACAAAGTGATCCCTTCGAGTCTTCCCTGATCAGTTCTTGCCGTTGTACATCTCAAAGCTGCATGTGGTTAGGTCCTCTGTATAAGCAGATGTTAATCAAGAAGACTGCTCTGAGGGGTCAAGCTAGACCCCTCGGAAAGATGGCATATTTAATGTGTGAGGTTAGCTTTTGTTGCAAAAAAAAATATATCAAGTTGGGCATTCTCTATTTTTATAGCAAATTAATTTATTTTATTTACAAATCTTTAAAATCTCTGTAGAAAAAAATGTTTTTGTCCATAATAGTTAATCAGAACCCCCCTACAGTACAGCATATTCCTAAAGGCATGTTTTGTTTCCTACATTAAGATGCATAAGGCCCAATCAGGTTGCTGAATACAACATTTAAGGGTTTCAAGGTAAATTTCAAGGCAAGATTTAAGATAATTTAAGGAAGGCTTTATTCATTATACTCAGGATTAAAAAATAAATAAATAATACATTTTGTTAGGTAAAATTAAAATATTCATAGGACTGTTTTGTACTGGCAAATGGAGCGAGAAGCTGGAGCTCCAGTTTCTTTTTCTCATTTTCCTATTCCATCTTAACTGCCATTTACAGAGTTCAACAGCTCAAGGTAAAATTTAGACAAACATGTCAGCCAGAGCAGTTACTAACCATTTTATCTATGTTTATTTGTAGAATATATACATAAATAGCAACAAAAAAAAAGACATAGAAAAATTATATAAAAAAAAGAAAGAAAAAAAGATGGTTGTAATTTCAACCTGCACTGACAAAACATGTTCCATCTTGCCTCCATTGAAATAATCAAATGTGATGCTTGGGTCAGACAGTTTAGAGTTTGTAATCAAACTTGGGTCAGACAGTTGCAAGAGTTTGTAATTGCATGCAAGAATTCTACCTTCCATTAATTAGGGAAAAGGAAGTTAATGGCTGCATGTGTGCTTCCCCTGTAAGCTAAATTTCAGGAACCCGTGTGTTCATAGGGAGGTATCATCTCACTTATCATTCTTTGGAAAAATTGCGAGTGTATGGCCAGGTATCTGACTGGTAAAGATGGACAGCAATATCATTTGCCTTTCCTTCAGCTTTGGATCATATTGTATTAAGCGCAGTGCAGCAGAGAATAGAAACTATTAAAGTGGACTTTGCATCAAAATACAAGCAACTGCTATTTAGTAGCAACCCGTCAAAAAACGCGTTAAAAAAAAACAAAACATTATTACTAGCAAAATGAAAAACGCTTATTATTAAAAACCTGACTTATGGCCCCACATGCCTAGAACAGGAAAATAAATAAATACAAGTATATCTAAGGTGTTTTTTTTTTTTTTTTAACAGCGATTTTTGGGGTTTTTACCCACCTATTTTTTTTTTATTTTTATTTTTTTTCAAAACTACTGTAGCTGCCAAAAAATGGTTCTTAAGTGGACACAAGTCCACTTAAGGAAATATAACCCTGACCAAAGTAAAATAATCTGAAATACAAAATAGTTGCTATTGGTAACTGCCCACTGTTGGTCCTTCCACTTCTGCAAAAAAAAAAAAAAGAAGGAAAAAAACCGAGACGCACTAAACTGAAAATAAGGTACAGTTTAAATGTCCATATCCATACTTTCTTTTTTTTTTTTTATCCGAAAACGTTAAAAGATCTGGCAAGCAACATCTCTTTAAACTGTAACATTTCAGGGTACTTACCAAAGAATTTGTCTTTTTCTGTCACATCAAGAAATGTAAAGGGGGATAGAGGGGGGAATTTTTTTCCAATAGCATAGCTAATTTACTACACCCCAGGGATGGGGCTCCCCACAGATTTTAACAAGTAAGGGGGATTGCTAAAACTTTTTAATGAAATCCAACATGTTCTGCCTAAAAGAATAATCACTTTTACTCTCGCCGTTGCAAATTTTCACTCACAAAAAAATGTTTAAAAGTGGCTAATGTAACACCGTTTCCTGCAAGGAGGAGATCAAAGTGCTATATTACAAATGCATTATGATTAAAAAAGCACTGTGCAGCCTTGCTATTAAATGTTCTTTAAACCCTAAAAGGCTTCCCATAGATCTCCCTTGGCACTGCATATACAACCTTTGACAAGTAATGTAGACCATTTTTATTCATTGCCTAAAATTGTAGGCAATTATGTGCGTCATACTGGCCACCTGCAAACTCTGAATGCCTACTCTGGTTGTCAGTTCAAGCAAGGAAAAAAAAAACCCTAATGTCGCAGGGGATTAATCTATGAAGAGAGTCCTCCTTAATAGCTTCAGCAGGTGAAATGGCCCAGCTGGTTACTGTGATGAGTGGCCAGAAGCAGCTTATGTACAGACATGCAACAAGACTTCACATAAGGTTAAAAAAAAAAAAAAAAACAATAAAAGTCACGTGAACAGACTGAAGCTGCTTTGCTTGATCTTGTGTCGGCAAACTAACCCTGCAATTGCAAAAAAAAGTTAAAGTGCCTGAGATACAGGAAATAAATCCAAATATCAGACTTCAAGCCAAAGCAGCCACACAGGGTCCAAAAAATTATTGTATTGGAAAAATCGTTCTCCTCGTTTTTATTTAAGCTAGTTTTCAATAGTGAAGCTGTTGCCGAGAGTAACCAGATTTCAACTGTTGAGACTTAAAACTAAAACTAAAATAAAAAAATCTAGCTTCAGCTCTAAAAATCAACTGCCGTCATAGAATGTAAAAAACTATTTCTAAAGCCAAGTAGCTACACTACTGTAAATAAAACTAGGATCCAGGTAGCCTTTTTTTTAATAACGAACATGTTATACTTACCCCTCCACTGTGCAGTTCATTTTGCACAGAGTGGCCCTGATCCTCGTCTTCTGTCGTCCCTCGGCGGCTGTCTCAGCTCCTCCTCGCAAGAGCTAACCCCCTTCATGGAAAGCGTTCTTGCGGGCGCGCTCCCGTGATACAACCTCTTTAAACCCCAAAATATATTGCAGTTTTATCAATCCTTAGGGGGGGGGGGGTTTTGCAGTGGTCATTATCCCTGTCCTTGGGGCCCACTTACAGGCCTGGTTTGCAAGATAACTGAAATACATCACAGGCGATATCATTTGCTGCTCAGTGATAGCAGCATTCTAGTCTGCATCTCCCCAAGGTAATACATAAAACCTGGCCTGTTAGTGGGCACTGAGGACAGGGTTGATGACCACTGCAGTAATGGACCTCCAGTTACAGCAACGGTATTTTTTTCTTTGGCGATAATGGTTTTACATGAATAAAATAAAGCTGATCACTGTAAGCAACCCTGTCAGTGGTAAATAGTTTGCTTATTACTCCTAATTGATACATTTGCATGACAGCATGTTCTTTTTGAAAAAGACTTACTGGCTAGATCACCATTAAATAAAATAAAAAAGCCTAAAAAGAAAACTAAACGCAGTCATTACATCTAAAAATTGGCAATCTGCAATAAATATTTGCTTTCGGGTTTAATACTACTTTAAGAGCATGCATTATACTACACACTCTAACCGCTTAACCGATGTCTGCCGGTGTCCCGCGATAGGATCACAGAGCTGAAGAACGGGGAGATGTAAACACAACATTTCCCCGTTCTTCCCAGTGACAGGTCACTGATCGTCACGCCCCCCAACAGTTAGAAGCACTCCCTAGGTCACACTTAACCCCTTCAGCGCCCCCTACAGGTTAACCCCATCACTGTAATTTTTACAGTAATCAGTGCATTGTTATAGCACTATTTGCTGTAAAAATGACGATGGACCCAAAATGGTGTCAAAAGTGTCCAACGTGTCCGGCCATTAAAAAAAATGCAGAGTTGGTCAAATACCACCAAAAGAAAGCTCTATTTGTGGGGGAAAAAGACTTCAATTTCGTTTGGGGGCCACGTCGCATGACCACGCAATCGTCCATTAAAATGAAGCAGTGTCGAAACGCTAAAGCCCATAGACTATGCAATTTTCTTTCATTCCATTGCTGTGCTATTGTGTTCTGCTGGCAGACTTAAAGCTGCCAGCTGCAATCACATGGAAAAAATAAAATTGACAGGCTGGTTGGACTGATTTCGATCAATGGATCGACTTCAGTACAACCAGCCTGCCCATAGATGGATCAAATCTTAGTCCCTGCTGAACTGGTAGAGATTCAATTTATTTATGACTGGCTTAGCTCACATCTTCAATCTCTTCCAACTCTCTAAAACATGAACTGGTCACCCTGTACTTAAAAAAAAAAAAGCCCTAGTTAAACCCCATTAATCGTAAGAACCTACGTCCCATCTCCTAGCTTCCCTTTTCCTCCAAACTCATTGAATGCCGCCTGGGTGCTTCCGCCAAGATACAGCTTCCTTTACTCTGGAACCAGAAAGTATATCTGAGAATTGCACTCAAGAGCTAGATGACACTAGCTTAGGTGCAAACTGGAACTCTTTTTTTTTGTAAATTCACACAGAATTTATACCACATTAGAAAAGTGTATAAATGTGAATTTTTTTGTAAATTCACACAGAATTTATACCACACACAATCAGATAAGAGTTTGATCATATTATCCTAAACAATGCAAACTTTAAACAGTAATATTATTAGTATATCTAACATAGCGCTAACAAACATCCCACAATGGTTCTGTAACAAGGTAAAGTGGACACTATACTAATCACATCTCCACAAGGATTAGCAGACAGACAGAAATAGCTGACTCAATTGACAATGGGAATTCACACAAAGGAGGCATACAATGGAGGAAGTATACAATGAGAGAGCGACACCTTAAAGAGGAGGTCCAGCCTGGGTGAAAAAAAATGAAGTCAACAGCTACATGTAATGCAGCTGCTGACTTTTAATATTGGGGCATTTACCTGTCCAGGCAGCCTGTGATGTCGGCACCCCAGCCGAACTTCGGATCGACTCGCGGGTGCTGCCGCCGCCATTTCTGGTAAGGGTACCAGGCAGGTAAGCCTACTTGCGCATGTGTGAAGCACGCTGAGCTTTCTTATTAGCCTGGCGGCGGGGGAAGGAGGAGGGGGGCATAACTTCTGGAAGATTGGGTCGTGGCCTGTCTCCTGGAAATGGGGAAGGGTGCCTGTCAAAAATGGGTCCCCATACCCCCTCCTCCTGAAAGGTGCCAAATGTGACACCGGGAGGGGGGCGCAGAGGAAGCTTATACGCGGAAGTTTAACTTTTGGGTTTCGCTTTAATAAACAGATTTACACAAAGCAGCCGGAGACACCAGCATCAGGTTGTTTGAACTGATTTTACTCTTCTGATGTGAGTCTCTCAGTCTAGGAGCCCCTGTCCCAATTGGGACTGTCACACCTGGTCTACAACAAGCAGAGCTCTCACGTTTACTAACGGCTAAAACCACTTGTCATATTGTACGCCTATTCCTGCACCTTTCTGCTGCCTTTGACACGGTTAACCACCCCTTAAAACACTCAATTCCTTTGGTCGTCGTTACCATGCTAATCGTTGGTTTTCATCCTACCTATCCCACTGCACCTTCAGTGTTGCTTACAATTCTACCTCCTCCCCTCCTTTTTCCTTAATACCATTTCTACACTGATGACACCCAATCACCGACCACGCTCAGGTCACTCCATCAGTCTCCTCACACATTACTAATTTACTAACAGACATATCAATCTAGACGTCACACCACTTCCTCAAACTCAATCTTTCCAAAACAGAGCTCATAATATTTCTTCTCCCAGGTGCCCCTTCCC
Source organism: Rana temporaria (assembly GCF_905171775.1). Classification (NCBI taxonomy): domain Eukaryota; kingdom Metazoa; phylum Chordata; class Amphibia; order Anura; family Ranidae; genus Rana; species Rana temporaria. The sequence continues at coordinate 164,021,003 of NC_053494.1, read as the reverse complement.
CTGAATTCTCTGTCAAGATTGATGGCACATCTATGAAGCTATTCCCACATGCAAGGGTGCTAGGTGTAAACCTGGACTCTGAACTCTGCTTTAGGTCCCACATCAAATTACTGTGCAAAGCTTGCCACCTCAACCTCCACACCATCTCCAAAATATGCCTTCTCTTCTCCAATGACACCAAACACATTCTAATTCACTCCCTGGTTATCTCTTGCTTCAACTACTGCAACTCCATCTTCATTGGATTACCTTTACACGGGCTATCCCCCTTCAGCCTATCATGAATGCTGCTGCCAGAACCATCCATCGTATCATTTACTGTTTGCTCCCCCTCTCTGCCAAGCCTTCCACTGGCTTCTGCTCACTCAATAAATTAAATTCAAAATATGAAAAACTTACAAAGCCATCCACAACTCTACCCCAGCTACATGACTAACTGTGTATCAAAATACCAACCAAATTGTTCTCTTTGTTCATCCCAGGACTTCCTGCTCTCTAGCTCCCTCATCAACTATCTCCTACTCTGTCCACTTTTAGGAGATCCCTGAAAACCCTTCTCTTCAGAGAAGTCTATCCTGCCTCCACCGAACAGTTTTCATTTTCTCCATCAGCACATCCCTCACAGTTATTACCCTTTGCATTACTTGACCCTCCCTTTTAGATTGTAAGCTCTAACAAGCAATGCCCGCTGATTCCTCCTGTACTGATTGTATTGTAGCTGTACTGTCTGCCCTAAAGCTGCACTGTCTGTTGTAAAGTGATGTGCAAACTGATCGCACTATATAAAATCCTGTATAATAATGCATGCAAAGTAATGTGCAACTGTAGCACTTACAAGTAATTATTGTGACAACTCTTCCCCCCGACAATGCCTTTATCTAGCTGAAGGATGGTTCAATACTGTGAAACATGTGTTGGCAAATTCATGGCTACAGATAGTAGCAAAAAGGTTTCCAGATCACCTAAATTGTTAGCTTTGGTACTTCTAATGTTTGAACACGTGATTAAAAAGTTGGGACGCTGTGTAAAATATACATAAAATCATAATGCAATGATTTGCAAATCTCATAGATCCATATTTTATTCACAAAAGATTTTTTTTTTACCACTTTAAGAAAAAAATAGGCCAATTTTAAAAGAAACGCACCTAAAAAAAGTTGGGACAGGACCATGTTTTCCCAGAGTGTAGCATCCCCTCTTAACACTCTGTAAACGTTTTGGAACTGAAAAGACCAGTTTTGGAAGAGGAATGTTGTCCCATTCTTGCATGATATAGGATTCTAACTGTTCAACAGTCCTGGGTCTTATCATGTCATATTTTTCACTACAAGATTCACCAAATATTTTCAATTGGTTAAATGTCTGGACTGCAAGCAGGCCAGTTACAGTGGGGAGAACACGTATTTGATACACTGCGGATTTTACAGGTTTTCCTACTTACAAAGCATTTAGGTCTAATTTTTATCATAGATACTCTTCAACTGTGGGAGACGGAATCTAAAAAAAGCACATTGTATGCGAGTCTCAAGCCTTCTGTAGATTTTTCTTCCAAGATTGCCCTGCGTTTCGCTCCATTCATCTTTCCATCAACTCTGACCACCTTCCCTGTCCCTGCTGAAGAAAACAACATGATGCTGCCACCACCATGTTTCACGATGGGTATGGTGTGGTCAGGGTCATGTGCATTGTTAGTTTTCCGCCACACATAGCATTTTGCTTTTAGGCCAAAAAGTTAAATTTTGGTCTCATCTGACCAAAGCATCTTCAACGTTTGCCGTGTCCCCCACATGACTTCTCACAAACTGCAAACAAGACTTCTTATGGCTTTCATTCAACAATGGCTTTCTTCTTGCCACACTTCCATAAAGGATGAATTTGTGGGGTGCATGACCAGTCGTTGTCCTGTGGACAAATTCCCCCACCTGAGTTGTGGATCTCTGCAGCTCCTCCAGTTACCATGGCCTCTTGGTTGCTACTCCGATTAATATGCTCTTCTTGTCTGGCCTGTCAGTTTAAGTAGATGGCCATATCTTGGTAGGTTTGCAGTTGTGCAAACACTTTCCATTTTCGGATGATGTATTGAATAGTGCTCCATGAGATATTCAAAGCTTGGGATATTTTCTTTTTATAACCTAACCCTGCTTTAAACTTCTCCACAACTGTATTCCTGACCTATCTGGTGTGTTCCTTGGCCTTCATGATGCTGTTAGTTCACTAAGGTTCTCTAACAAACCTCTATGGGCTTCACAGAACAGCTGTGTTTATACAGAGATTAAATTACACACAGGTGGACTCTATTTACTAATTAGGTGACTTCTGAAGACAATCAGTGGCACTATAATTTAGTTAGGGGTATCAGAGTAAAAAGGGGGCTGAATTACAAATGCATGTCACACTTTTTACATATTTATAAAAATAATTGAAAACCATTTATCATTTTCCTTCCATTTCACAATTATGTGCCACTTTGTGTTGGTCCATCACATAAAATACCTTTACAATTTTTTCTGCAACATGACAAAATGTGGAAAGTTTCAAGGGGTGAATACTTTTTCAAGGCACTACACCTTTGAGCATTGATGACACCTTTCCAGATGTGAAAGCTGCCCATTCCATACACATTACCACCACCAGAGATGCAGGGTTTTGAACTGATAACAAGCCAGAAGGTCCCTCTCCTTTTTAGTTTGGAAAATGCAGCGCCCATGTTTGCCAAAAAGAATGACAAATTTTGATTTGTCTGATCACAGAACCGATTTCTACTTTGCAACAGACAATTTTAAATCAGCTTTGTCCCAAAGAAGAGAGCAGCATTTATGGATCATGTTCAGATATGGCTTCTTCCTTGCATGATAGAGCATTAACTTGCATATTTGAATGGCACAGTGAACTGAATTCACAGACAGTGATTTTGAAAGAGTCCATGCAGTAATGTGCATCACAGAATCATGCATGTTTTTAATGCAGTGCCGTCTAAGGGGCCAAAGATCATGAGCATCGAAATATTGCATTCTGGCCTTGCGCACAGAGATTTCTCCAGATTCTCTGAATCTTTTGATATTATGTATTATAGATGATATATTTAAAGTCTTTGCAATTTTACATTAAGGAACTATATTCTGAAATTGTTGACAAATCTTAGATGAAGTTTTTTTTTACAGATTGGCGAACCTCTGCCCATCTTTACTTTCTGAGACACTGACTCTCTAAGATGCTCTTTTTTATACACAAGCAGGTTACTGACCGGTTTCCAATTAACCTTAATTAGTTGCAAAATGTTTTTTTCAGCTCTTCCTTGCTAGTACCATACTCTGCAAGATTAAAAAAAAAAAATCATAAAATGGTGCATTTTCTCTGTTTAAACATCCGATATGTTTTCTATTGTGAAAAAACGATGGGTTTATAAGATTTGCAAATCATTGCATTCTGCTTTTATATGTCGATTTTACACAGCATTTTAACTTTTTTGGAATTTAGGTTGCATCTTTATAGCAGCACGCAAGAAAAGTGGGTGCACCAGTGGTGGGAAGAGCACAATGTTAAGGAATTCTCATTGTTATCAAATGATGTATTTTGCTCCTTTTCCCTATTCATTACAAGCACTGTTGGAAGGTGCCTATTATGCATTGATTTGCGTGGTTTGTATTGGCAAAACTGTCAGTATATAATAAGGGTGTTAGTTAAGAAATGAATCTAAAATTCAATTTCTGGGTCAGCGAGGGGCACAAATGCGCGTTTTAAAAAATGCCTGTGCTTACAAAAAAATGCATCAGTGTTTGGGCTATACACAAGTTGTAAATTGTAGCCAACTACAAAAACAATATTATAAAAAAAAAGTTGTACTAAATTTCAGAACTAGGTTGGGTGTGTTTAGAATTTGTGTATGAAACATGCAGGATTTCAATTTAAAATACAAATCTCAAAAGGGGAAACATAAGATTTCTGCCACTTTTGACTTGGGTTCAAAGCTCCTCTTTGAGATAATCCCCGCCCCCCGAAACAATGCATTCTATATAATTACCGTATTTATCAGCATATAACACACACTTTTTCCCCCGGAAATCATAGTGTACCTCGGACTCTGAGGGGAATGAGCGCCACCGAAATTCACGAACCTTCATATCCTGTTTACTCGGCTCTCACGTCACACACACACACACAGTTCCGCCTTGGCCACCGGCATTGGACAAGTGTTCTGTCAATCACAGGAGTTGATCCAATGCTGATGGCGAAGGCGGGACTGTGTATGGGTCTGCTGACGCGACAGAGCGGAGTGAACAGGAGATGACTGCTCGGTGATTCCCTCACTGCACAAGAGTCGAGAGATGGTAAGGCTGCAAATGGGCATCAGGCTGCATTGATGAGAGTATCCTCCCTTTGCACCTCTGCTTACAATCCAGCCCAATTGCCAGGCATAAAGGAGAAAAGTAAGCTTATTTGGAAAAAGACAAGAAAGAAGACGGGAGGGTGAGAGAAAGGAAGCAGGACCACACAAAACCATTTCCCCTAAAATAATTGGCTGTTTGATGGCTCATAGAGATTTATCAAAGTCATCAGGGAAATGGTGAGTAATGCAAAAGGAACCAATCTTTTCTACATTTCTTAGCCTTGTTATGGAATACAGCCACTAGTTTTTCATTCACCTAATACAATGCAATTTTTTTGCTTGACTTGTATTACCGCCAGGGTGCCAGGCTACCAGACTTAACCAGTTAGTTTGGCCTCTATAAAAATGAAAGATATGGATTCTTAGGGGTGCTATGGCCAAAATACAGCGTAGTTGATAGACTAGTCCAAAAACACAATGAAAAAATGTACCCAGTACTTCTCAGCCCCTAAAACAGAGGTCCGATGCAACCTGTTTGAACCTAGCCAGTTGTTGAGGTACCGTGTACCAGCGGAATTTTTTTTTAAATTTGCTTCAATTAATGTAGTATTAAGTGATCTACAGGCTATTGTGTCCCAATTCTGGAACCATTGGTACAGCTCTAAAAAAGATACAAAGATCCCTGTCCCATAGAGAAACATAAGACAAGAGATCCTGGGAGTCACACTGCTAGATCACCAATATATATGGATGGCATATATGGAGGCATATATATGTGCAAAAGGGGTTCAGGTCTGCAGGGATTCAGGTCAGCTTTTGTTCATATAGTTTATAAAACTGCTATAACTGTATATAAAAAAAGTAGTTTTGGAGTTGGGCCTCTGTAGGCTGTTCTCAGTACTAAAATGCCCCTGCTGAAACCAGGCTCCAAGAACCCAGAGCTAATGTGATGATTAGATGTTAAACTGAACCTGAAGCACCAAAACACTTTGCACTCCATATAAAGCCGGTACTGTTCTCAGTAACTTCACATTAGGTCTGTTTTCAGTGTAAGAAAGGGGTTTCTAGAATCTTCAGCTGCTGCGATATGCACAGTTCCTGACATTCAAGTTGGGCAGCTTCACCGGCCAAAGGCTACCATGAATGTCAAAAACAGTTAAATAAAAAGGTACATTTTTATTTGACACATACATCAAAAAAGAAAAAAGAAAAAGAAAAGAAAAAAAAAGAAAAGAAAAAAGAAGCCAAGTGTAGGATACTATCTTTCTTGGCATTTTTTCCTTTCTTAGAGCTAGCAGTCCAACTTATTGGCATGAGGGGATTAATACCTTCTGGAACTGCACCACAGAGTTTATGCACACAGTATATAAATAGAAAAAACACAAACTTTTAAACACTTTTCTTTCTGCCTCTGAACGCCCCACTACGTTAGCTTATATGTCCTTGCAGGAGCGTTTGGAAGCAGGACAAAAAACCCAAGGCTAGTGCGTTCAGGGGAGGAACATTTTGCTCAAAACGACAGATATGCTGAACGTGTATAAACACATCTAAATGTGCTTAAGCATCTAAAGGTGTTTCCAAAATGCAGCTTTAGGCGAGCTACCAATGGTGTGCTGCAAAATGTCCTGTGTGCATGATACCTAAATGTGAAGGACAGACAGGTTATCTCGGTAATATATACGTGCTGGGGTGATGCGCGATACAAATTTTGTAAACATTATTTGAATATTAGTTAATTTTTTCATGTTTATTTTACCGTAGTCTTATTATACATATTGTTCTTTTCAGAGATGTAATATTCTTTTGAAAATAAACGCTTCCGATATATGGCCCAGTTATGAAGAAGCAGTAGAACAGTAAAACACGCTGACTAAGATGAGCACTATTTTATATGAGTATTTACAGTACCATACCAGCCATGTCCAAAAGTTGAGAATGACACAAATATAAATTTTCACAAAGTCTGCTGCTTCAGTCTTTATAGATCTTTTAGTCAGATGTTACTATGGTATACTGAAATGTAATTACAAGCCTTTCGTAAGTGTCAAAATGCTTTTATTGACAATTACAACAAGTTTATGCAAAGAATCAACATTTGCAGTGTTTTTCAAGACCTCCGCACTGCACCCTGGCATGCTGTCAATCAAATTCTGGGCCACATCCTGACACGTGGCAGCCTATTCTTGCATAATCAATGCTTGGAGTTGGTAAGAATGTGTTTTTTTTGTTCACCTGCCTCTTGAGGATTGACCACAAGTTCTCAATGGAATTAAGGTCTGGGGAGTATCCTAACCATGGACCCAAAATGTCCATGTTTTGTCCCCCAAGCCACTTCGTTATCACTTTTGCCTTATGGCAAGTTGTGCCATCATGCTGGAAAAAGCATTGTTCCTCACCAAACTGTTTGGTTGAGAGATTTTGCTCTCAGAGGATGTTTTTGTACCATTCTTGATTCATGGCTGTATTCTTAGGCAAAATCGCTGCGAAGCAACCCCACACATGAATGGTCTCAGGATGCTTTACTGTGAGCATGACACAGGACTGATGGTAGCGCTCACCTTTTCTTCTCCGGATAAGGTTTTTTCCCGCATACCCCAAACAATCGGAAAGTGGATTCAGATATAATTACTTTAGCCCAGGCCTCAGCAGTCCAATCCCTGTACCTTTTGCAGAATATGTCTGTCCCTGATGTTCTTCCTGGAGAGAAGTGGCTTTTTTGCTTCCTTTCTAGACACCAAGCCGTCCTCCAAAAGTCTTCGCCTTACTGTGCGAGCAGATGCATTCACACTTGCCTGCTGCCATTCCTGAGCAAGCCATGCACTTGTGGTGCCCAGATCAAGTAAAAATGTTTTTATAGCATGAAGTTGATTTTCATGGCAAAGAAGGACTTTGCAATTAATTGCAATTCATCTGATCACTCCGTGTATGCAAATTGCCATAAAAACTGGGGCAGCAGAAAATTTATATTTGTGTCATTCTCAAAACTTTTGGCCAGGACTGTAGATACTATGGCCTGGAATCACGTAGCACTTACGCCGACATATCGCTATATACGCCGCGTAAGTGTAAATGTGCACCATCGTATCTTTGCGCCGTGCTCATAGAACTAGATACGCCTGAAATTAGGCTTCATCCGACCGACGTAAGTTTCCTACGCCGTCGTATCAAGGGCGCATATTTACGCTGGCCGTAAGGGGCGCTTCCATTGATTTACGATTCGAATATGCAAATGAGGGCGATAAGCCGATTCACGAACGTACTTGCGCCCGGCGCATTAAGATACGCGGTTTACGTAAGGCTTACGTCCGGCGTATAGTTATTCCCCATCTATGAGGCGCAGCTCATGCAAAGGTATGGACCAGGGAACAGACGTCATATTTTACGTTGTTTATGTAGTAGTACGTGAATAGGGATGGGCGTAGGTTACGTTCACGTTGTAGGCAGTGATTCAACGTATCTTAGGGAGTATTTCCGATGGGATTCTGAGCATGCGCACTGGGTTGCGTCCACGGGACGGTGCATGCGCCGTTCGTTTGGCCCTTCATTTGTATGGGGTCACGCTTCATTTAAATGGATCACGCCCACTTCCAACTACTTTGAATTAGGCTGGTTTACGCCGACGACTTTACGTTACGCCGGCGCAACGTTGGGAGCAAGTGCTTTGTGAATACTGTGCTCGCCGCTCTGCGCTACGTTGGCGTAGCGTATATTCGATAAGTTACGCCGGCATAACTATGCGCAGCTCTCTCTGAATCCGGGCCTATATGTGTATGTACATACTCCCAAGTATGCACAGTATGTAGCTTATAAAACCCTAATACCCACTGACGTACATTTTTATAGACGTGTAATCTCTGATATGAAGGAGTTTTTTATGATGTACGTTTAAAAACAATTTTTTAGTGTTCGTGGTAGCCTTTTGGTTTTTTGAATCACATTTAAAGTCTCTTTATTGCAATGCACAATGGGTCTGTTCCATAGAATGTTACTTTCAGGAAAATATATTTATGGATCTTTCATATTTGTTTAAATAAGATTCAACTATTTTGAGTTTAGTTTGATATACTTAAAACAAGGCTTTGTATGTACCTGGCACATTTTGGACAATTATTTATTTATTTGAGGTACTTATATAAAGCCAACAATGCAGCATTTTACAAATATATTGTACATTCACATCAGTCCCTGCCCACAAGAAGTTCACAATCTAGGGTCCCCAACTCACATTCATACAAACACATACTAGGGCCAATTTATACAGGAGACAATTAATTTACTAGCATTTCTTTGGGAAGAAACCCATGCAGCCACAGGGAGAATATGCAAAGTGATTCTAACCTATCCAAACGATTTGAGCGGATGACTCTAGTGCTGCCAGGCAGAAGTGTTAACCACTAAGCCACTGTGCTGCCCAATGACCATGAGGCATGAATTTTTTTTATGTTATATTACCATTTTAATGTTTATTTTGTTTAATTTTAAATAGGGACAAAATATAAACGTTGCACATTTACCAAACAGTCTTCCATCAAAAATAAACACCAGGAGAACATTCTGTAATGAAACACTTTGAAAACCTATTAAACGTGTATATTGCTATAAATATTCACCTAGTTGACACTGAACAATCTAAGGCATCAACAGGATAACCTTAAATAGTGATCTGAACATTACATTGAGAGCAGACTTGTGGGAGCTCTTTCATTAGCTCATCATGGTGACCTGAAGGTGGAAGTGGAGAAAGCATCTTATCTCTAATGACTTTAAGTACGAGTGGCCTTTGACCAGTGATCATATTAAAACACACAAAGAATAATGAACTTCTTATGCATTTCAGGTCTTAACAGATTACAGAATTCTCTAAAGAGTCAGAGATTGTACATGTATATTGAGTGTGTCATTTCCACACAGTCAACTTGATATCAGCCTAGTACTGATGTTACCAAAGGTGGAGTTAAAGTTAGGTGGGTAAACCCTTAAAGTAGGGATATGCAATTAGCGGACCTCCAGCTGTTGCAAAACTACAAGTCCCATCATGCCTATGCCTCATGGGACTTGTAGTTCTGCAACAGCTGGAGGTCCGCTAATTGCATATCTCTGCCTTAAAGGAACAAAAAAGGGTTAATGCAATTTTATGCAAATATGGCCATCAATAACACCAGTGATAAAAATATATGATCTAAATAGAGCAATGACGTCACAGGGGTGTTTGCCAGGAATCATACTAAAGTAATATGTAGCTAGAAAAAAAAAAAAGCTAAATTAAGCTTGGGGTTGGTACTTGAGGCCCTATCCAACACAGTCATACAGAACAGGCATAGGATTTCTGGGTAACACCTTTGAAGCTTTACAGTACACTGTTCTTTTTCTCCATATACTACTTTGTCTTTGATCATTAATGTTATTTGTATCAAGAGTCTTTGTATCATTTAAGTAACATTGTCCTCTATTTTAGAGTTTGTACTTCCCTTATTCCTCCAGAAGCAGCAGCCTGTGCCACAAAACATGTTGAGGGCCTGCTGATTCGTAGATCTTCCTGCATCTGTAACTCACATTTTTTATGTCGTTCATCAAGCATGGAAGTCTCAGCAGGGTTGGAGGGATGTTTATGACTATGATGCCTTTTACTGGATTAGCTGTGTCTATTTTAAACTAAATATTGAAATCAATTTAGATATTTTATATCTGTATTTTTTTTCTATCTTGGGGTATTGGGAAAAGGCCTAGTTAGACTTACCGGTGACGGTATTTCTAAGAGCCTTTCAGGACAACCTTGGAGAGAGCGCAGCTCCGCCTCTTCTGTAGGAAACACCCACAGGCTTTAAATCCCTCCTCTTCCACCATGGCTTCAGTTATTGTGTGGCCTCCGGCACTGGAAAACAAAGCACAGAGAACCACAACACCATGATAGATACATACTTTACTTTTTTATACACATTTAGGGAGGGAAATAGCGGTTGTCCTGAAAGGCTCTTAGAAATACCGTCACCGGTAAGTCTAACTAGGCCTTTCTCAAATCGCCTTTCAGGACAACCTTGGAGAGGATAACCAAGTAACTTACCCTAGGGTGGGACTACTGCCTGCAGTACCTTCCTGCCGAAGGCTTGATCTGCGGCCGACAGCAAGTCCAACCTGTAGTGCCGAATAAAAGTTGAGAAACTGGACCAAGTAGCAGCCTTACAGATCTGATCAGGCGTAGCACCGGCCCTTTCGGCCCAGGAAACTGCGGTTGACCTTGTAGAATGAGCAGCGATCCCAGAAGGAGGAACTTCTCCTTTTGCTTGATAGGCTTCAGAAATTGCTTGTCTAAGCCATCTACCGAGCGTACTCTTAGAAGCTTTTTCCCCTTTACGGGAACCAGAGAATACCACAAAAAGAGCGTTTGATTTCCTGAACTCCTTGGTGACGGAAAGGAACTGTAACAGACATCTCCTTACATCCAGTGTATGGAAAGCTTCTTCTCCTGCATTAGCCGGAACTGAGGAAAATGTTGGTAGAATTATTTCTTGCGACCGATGGAAAGTTGAGGCCACTTTCGGTAGGAAGGCTGGATCCGTTTGAAGGACCACTCGGTCTGGCAAAACTCTAAGGAAGGGTTCCTTAATTGCTAGAGCTTGGAGCTCACTGATTCTCCTTGCTGATGTAATGGCAACTAAAAAAAATTGTTTTGAGAACTAAACTTTTTAACGATGCACTCTGTAAAGGTTCAAACGGAGCTCCCGTGAGACCTTGCAAAACAATAGATAAGTCCCAACAAGGGAAAACTTTGAGGGCTATCGGTCTATTTCGAGCCAGAGCCCTAAAAAATCTAGAAATTAAAGTTTCTTTGGATAAAGATCTTTCAAGATAAACTGAGAGAGCCGCTACCTGTGTTTTCAGGGTGCTGGCGGCTAGACCTTTCTCCATTCCTTCATGGAGAAATTCCAGAACTGAAATAGTACTCTTGATTTTAAAACTTTTGGAAGAACACCAAGAGTTAAATTTCTTCCATACCTTGAGGTAGATGGACCTAGTTACCTCTTTTCTACTTGATAGTAGAGTTTTAACTACTTTATCAGAAAGTCCTTTAGATTTTAGAAGGTCTTCTTCAGAAACCAAGCAGTTAGATGTAGCCTGCTTGCTTCCGGATGGCACACAGAGCCCTGTGTCAATAGATCCTTCTTGTATGGTAATCTCCAGGGAGGTTTTGAGGCCAGGTTCAAAAGTGTTGCAAACCAAGGCCTTTTTGGCCAAAAAGGAGCGATCAGGAGCAAGTTGGTGTTCTCCTCCCTGAATTTCCTTAGGACCAGAGGGATTAGTGGAAAAGGGGGAAAGGCGTAACACAGCCGGTAATTCCATGGGTGTGCCAGGGCATCTATCCCCACTGCCTGATCCATTCTGTGAATTGAAAAGAATTCCTGGACCTTCGCATTTTGTTGACTTGAAAATAGGTCCACTTGGGGATGTCCCCATTCCTCCGATATTATATCGAACACCTCCTGGTTCAGACTCCATTCTGCTTCCGCCACTCTTTTTCTGCTTAGCAGATCTGCTAGGAGATTTTGTGATCCCTTCAGGTGGACTGCCGATAGGGAGGCCACATTTATTTCCGCCCATGACAGAAGTTGATTGGCTAAGTCCATGAGCCCTTGGCTCCTGGTTCCCCCTTGCTTTAACACATAGATCACTGCTGTCGTATTGTCTGACAGAATCTGTACATGATGTCCTTTGACCTCCTGTTGAAAAGCTATCAGACCCAAATGAATGGCTTTCAATTCTCGCCAATTTGACGATTTTCTTGCCTCTATTTTTGACCACTTGCCTTGAGCGGTTTGACCCTCCAGGTGGGCTCCCCAACCCCAGGAGCTTGCGTCGGTTGTTAGACGCTTGTCCAGAGGAAAAAACCATGGGAGACCCTTCGTTAGATTGGAGGGGTCCCTCCACCACCATAGTGCTCGTTTCACTTTCGTAGAAAGTCTGAAACGCTTCTCGAACGGCACCTGGTGTGACCAGACCTGCAAGATGTTTTTCTGAAGTGGTCTGGAATGCAGTCTTGCCCACTGGACTGCCGGAATTGTAGCTGTAAGAAGGCCCAGAACTGACATAACTGTTCTGACTGGTACTGAAAGGTTCGTCTGGATCTGACCCACTGCTGAAAAGATTTTGTCCATCTTTTCCTGAGGCAGGAACACTTTTTGCACTACTGAGTTTAGGGTGTAGCCCAGAAACCTCATCTCCCGAGAGGGATCTAGATGCGATTTTTCTAAGTTCAAAATCCAACCTAGATTTTTGAGATGAGTCTGTGACGTTTGGAGGTTCGTCACAAGCTGATCCCTGGAATCTGCGAAGAATAATAGGTCGTCCAGGTATGGCACGACCGAGATCCCCCTCAGTTTTAGAGGCTCCAGGGCTTCCGCCATAATCTTTGTGAAAACTCTGGGGGAAGATGACAGGCCAAATGGTAGGGCCCTGAATTGGAGATGCCATACTGATGTTCCCAGATTGATGGCTAGGCGAAGGAACTTTTGGGAGGCTGGTGCTATTGGCACATGTAAATAGGCATCCCTTAGGTCCAGGGATGCCATGAAGCAACCTGGAGACAACAGTTTTGTGATGGAGTAAATTGTGTCCATACGGAAGTGTTTGTACCGTATTGATCTGTTCAGGATCTTTAGATTCAGAATCAACCGGTATTTGCCTGAAGGTTTTTTTACAAGAAATATATGGGAATAAAACCCCCGACCCTCCTGCTGTTTCGGGACCTGGACAATGACTTCTTGTTGAATCAGATCCTGTAAAAGGTTCATCATGGCCGAAGCCTTTTCTTGGTCTCTTGGAAGGGCTGTAATGTAAAACCTGCTTGGCGGACATTCCGAGAATTCCAGTTTGTAACCTTGTGAAATGATGTTCTTCACGAAAGGACTTGTGGATATTTGACTCCACTGAAGGAGAAAGGATGACAGTCTTCCCCCTACTGGAGTAGTTACGTCATTTGTCTTTAGGGTTTTGATCTGGAGGAGATCTGAAGAGAACCCCACCTTCCACTAGCCTTTTGAGGAATCCAACGTTTTTTGTTGACATCTTCTCTATTTTTGTAGGGTTGTTGAACAGCACGAAAATTCTTTTTAAACGTCTGTTTCTTCTTGGCTGGGAAAGCCTTCTTTTTATCGGCCGTTCTATCTAAGACTGTTTCCAGGTCTGGCCCAAAAAGAAAATCCCCTGAAAAAGGGATGCCACAAAGTTTAATCTTTGAGGCTGTATCCCCTGACCACGTTTTTAGCCAGACTGCACGCCTAGCTGAATTGACAAGTGCTGAGGATCTGGCTGCCATTTTAATTGATTCGGCTGATGCATCAGCCATGTATTTAATTGCATTAAGGATTAGAGGAAAGGAGTCTAAAAGGTCTTTCCTATGGGTGCCTGCTTCAATGTGGCCCTTCAGTTTCTCTACCCAGCATTCCAGGTTTCTTGCTACCACCGTGGAAGCCATGGCTGGTTTAAGGCTGGCGGATGCGGAGTCCCAAGCTTTTTTAAGGAGAGCATCTGCTCTTTTGTCCATCGCATCTTTCAAGACCCCCATGTCTTCAAAGGCCAGATCTGTCCTTCTAGAAACCTGTGAAAAGGCAGCATCCACTCTGGGTTTCTTATTCCAAACCTCAGTTTCTTTGTTTTCAAAGGGAAATCTTCTCTTAAGAGATTTAGGAAGGAAGGGACCTTTTTCCGGGTCTTTCCATTCTTTCTTAACTGTGTCAGATAACACTTTATGGACAGGAAAAACTCTATGTTTGGAGTCATCCATACCCTGGTACATTTTATCATGGACTGATAGTTGTACTCTTTCCTCCTGAATGTCAAGGGTAGTGTAGATTGCACCTAAAAGTTCATCCACATCCTCCAGGGATAATTTATATTTAGAGGTTCTGCCTGCATCCTCTTCTTCCTCTTCCTCAGAGTCTACAAGTGAGGGAAGAGTACTTGTCCCCTCATCCCCAGAGTCCACCACTACCGGCCTGGAGGTGGAAGCTCTTGGGCTTGCTGGTGGTTGCTGGGGCTCAGTATGGACCGCACTCTGCACTAGCATGGATTTCACTGAACTAAGTGAGTCCGAGAGTTCCTTGACAGATGAAAATAATTCTTTAATTTGTTGAGAAGATTCCTCTTCAACTAGATCTTTAATACATGATCTACACATTGCTTTCTGCCAAGAGTCTCTCAAAGGGTTTTTACAGGAAGGACATTTCCTTTGGCTTGGTGGATTTGCTGGTTTAGATTTACTAGCAGTTTTCTCCTGAAACGAGAAATTAAACTGATTTAAATCAAAGCCCTATTGGCTAAGCAAGGGAAACCACCACCGTGCTAATACCACCACCAGAGTGAAAAATGTCCCCTTTAAGAAAAAGATAAAACATAGCAACCACCAGTGTTTCTGCTAGATGGCCCAGCATAAGCTTCCATCAGAGCAGAGCAGGCTCCCATGAGGAGGAAAACAACAAAACACAATAGTAAGCCCATAAGGATAAGAATAAAGGCACCATTGTACCCCTCTTACCTGGGCCTGACCGGTGCTGACGGCGCCTGCATCCGCCATCGCTGTAACTCTTTCCTCCATTGCAGAGAGACAGCTGTAGAGGAAAACGCTGGGCTTTTGAGTTTCCCGGGCTCCGCGTCATCAATAGGAGCCGGAAACGGAAGCGCCGGTCAGAGAACCCGCCCCCTAGTCCCTGCGTTCCAGGCGCCAGGAGCCACGAGCGCCACGCCTCCACAGGAAACGCCGCGTCGCCGGCGTGACGTCACCCGCCAGACCGGGACCCGGAACCGACATGCAGGGCATGTTTCTTGTTAAAGAAAACGGTACCTGCCCGACCACCGGGGTCAAAACCTGCGGACTCCGGGCACCAGACGCAGCGTCCCCTATGGATCCTAAAGCTCCCGTGAGCAGGCGAGACCAGAGGACTCCGGAGCATCCCCCCTTAAAGGTACAGTGGAGGAGCTGGGATGGTTCAGTTACACCTTATAAAAAAGGCAAAATAATGAGGGAAAAGCCTGTCTCCAGCCTTGGAGAGAACGCAGCTCCCTGGCTCCAACCTGATGCTTCCACCATGGCGGAGGAAACACAATAACTGAAGCCATGGTGGAAGAGGAGGGATTTAAAGCCTGTGGGTGTTTCCTACAGAAGAGGCGGAGCTGCGCTCTCTCCAAGGTTGTCCTGAAAGGCGATTTGAGAAATCTATGATCTCCCACAGGGCTTTTGGCCATAGATTGAGAGGATGTGGTACCCCTTATTTATTTATTTAATTTCTATTGGCACTCTTTTTAGATATATACATGTAGCTAGAAATGAAATACACTATATATTAGCAAAAGTATTGGGACGTCTGCCTTTACACGCACATGAACTTTAATGGCATCCCAGTCTTATGCTGCGTACAGACGATCAGACATTCCGACAACAAAACCGTGGCTAAATTTCCGATGGATGTTGGCTCAAACTTGTCTTGCATACACACGGTCACGCAATTGTTGTCAGAAATTCCGAATGTCAAGAACGCGGTGACGTACAACACTACGACGAGCCGAGAACAATGAAGTTCCAAGCATGTGTCGCATTGATTCCGAGCATGCGTAGAATTTTTGTGCGTTGAATTGTGTACACACTCTTGCTGTAGGAAAATTTGAGAACCAGCTCTCAAATTCGCATACACACCCCAACATTTGTTGTCGGAAATTCCGACCGTGTGTATGCAGCATTAGTCCATAGGATTCAATATTGAGTTGACCCACCCACAAGGTTTAAAAGTGTGTCTATGGGAATGTTTGACCATTTTTCCAGAAACGCATTTGTGAGGTCAGGCACTGATGTTGGACAAGGCGGCCTGGCTTGCAGTCTCCGCTCTAATTTATCCCAAAGGTGTTCTATCAGGTTGAGGTCAGGACTCATTCATGTCTTTATGGACCTTGCTTTGTGCACTGGTGCGCAGTTATGTTGGAACAGCAAGGGGGCATCCTAAACTGTTCCCACAAAATTGGGAGCATGAAATTGTTCAAAATGTTTTGGTGTGCTGACGCTTTAAGAGTTCCTTTCACTGGAACCAAGTGGCAAAGCCCAACACCCGTAAAACAATCCCACACCATTATCCCCCTCCACCAAATGATTTGGACCAGTGCACAAAGCAAGGTCCATAAAAGACATGGATCATCGAGCTTGGGGTGAAGGAAATTGACTGATCGTGTCCGATCCATTTTTCAGACCCTAGGCTACTGTATTTATGGCCCAATCCTGATATCCTGTGGGGGGGTGGCTAATGTCTGTGTGCTGTGGGCGACGACGTTCTCATTATTTTTATATGGTGAAGGATGTAGGATTATTACAATTTTAGTACTTGTGCATTGTTATACATTTTCAATAAAGCAAATTTTTAAGCCAATTAGTCTCTATAGGTACGCACTTTTGTTGTGTTCAGATATTTTGTCTTTACAATAACCCCCTTTTTTTGTAGAGGAACTTGACTGGCTTGCACAGAGTCCTGACCTCAACCCTATAGAACACCTTTGGGATGAATAAGAGCAGAGACTGCGATCCAGGCCTTTTTATCCAACATCAGTGTCTGACCTCACAAATGCACATCTGGAAGAATGGTCAAACATTCCCATAGACACACTCCTAAACCTTGTGGACAGCCTTTCCAGAGGAATTAAAGCGGTTATAGCTGCAAAGGGTGGGCCAACTCAATATTGAACCCTATGGCCCAATACTGGGATGCCATTAAAGCGCATGTGTGTGTAAAGGCAGGCGTCCCAATACTTGTGGTAATATAGTGTAAATTCCGCTTGGAGTTGGTTCTTCAGGCCCTGTCCAACATCGCCATACAGAATAGGCATAGGATCTACCCTTGTATGTCTATGGCCCACAATCTTACTCAAGCTTGGTTCGTACTGACGCACACTATTTTGATTATCTCCATCATTCTTTTGTTTAGAAATAAACATTTTATTAAAATGAACGTCAGCTAACAAAGATTTCACATTTTTTAGAAACCTCTTTAGTGCCAACTCCTTCTGGACACCTAATCTGTCACTGTAATCGATAAGTTCTCTGTCATGTTCAGTTCTGGTCTCCGTCTCTCTACATATTTTTTCATAAGATAGGACATGCCAATTCAGCGAACAGCCGCACAAACAAAACTAACCCCCCGACTTGGCATGCCCTAGGGACAATGAAACACCAGACTTATTTAGACCAGTGCCCTGAAGCTGTCCCACTGACAACACTATACATAGTTTGATGCGGTTTGATCATTTAAAACTGCATGTTCATAAAGTTCTGAGAACTGTATGCACAATAAAATGAATATAAAAGACATGCATATGCTGTGTTTTTATTTTTGGTGTCTATGCACTGTAGATCAACAGGCAGCTGGACAGACGTATCAAACAGCTGAAGAGATGCTTGCAAAGGATCACTTTAAAGCCATTGTCATTGAATAGAAAAGACATGTCACAAGTTCCTCCGACACAGCTGTGGAAACTGCAGCTGGTGAAACATTAATATGTAGTACAGCTACCACATTATTCATAAATGTGGAATTTAAAAAAAAAAAAAAAACATTTTTGGACTTGTTTAACAAGGAACTTAGGAAATTGACTGGTGTACATACATGTAAACAAATCTGCTTGGCTGCAACAGGCTACTGTGCTTTTTATCTAGTGCCTGGACAAGGTCCTCTCTGGCATCAAAGTGAAGATGCTGAAGTGCCCCCACCCACAATGCAGATTGAGCTTACATGTTTGCAGGTACAGTGGCTGGACTGTCAGAGGGCAAAAATGGCAGCACTAAGAAAAGTGGAGCCAGCTGGGTGGATCCCAACAGTATTGTCGACAATCTTCCCAAACTTGGCACATTTTTCCCCCATCAGCAACAGCACATTATCAGGTCCATGTCACAGGAAAACACCAGTAAATAACCTTCTGACCCAAAAGAGAAGAACAGCCCAAAAAAAGCATAAGCCATACTTCTCTTTTAAAGATTATCTATGAACTGAAAAGAAAAGAAAAGCTAAGGGAAGAAGGGGAAGATGGTATTGCTAAAAAGTTAATTGGAGTTAACCAAGGACCTGCACATTTTATGCCTTTTGCAAAGGCATTTGCCTTTTTTTTTTTTCTTTACCAACCTAAATGCAGCCCACTGTTTTTAGGTTTAAAAATATATTTGTTGGTAGTTTAACTGAAAATACAAGGAATGACGTATAA
Organism: Rana temporaria; assembly: GCF_905171775.1. Lineage (NCBI taxonomy): Eukaryota > Metazoa > Chordata > Amphibia > Anura > Ranidae > Rana > Rana temporaria. Next base: position 164,002,450 of record NC_053494.1, on the reverse strand, counting down.
AGTTACAGTCCGGTGACAATCGCGAGTAAACATATGTGATGAGTCAGCCTAATGGCTATCGCCCACAGCCTAACTCCTAATATCATACGGTATAGTATTAGCACCGACTACCGTCACTCGGTGCAAGGAGTAATTCTGGCTAGGAGAGCCTCGTCGTTCATAACAAGATTATATGCAAAAATATTTGAGATTTTAAAATTAAAAAGGGAAGAAGAGGCAGCAACCCAGTATTGGGCATGAACTGAAAGAGGAGAAGGGAGAGAAAAAAAAAAAAAAGGGCGAGAAAGTCGTAGAAGAGCGTAAGGGCTGCTGAGGAGACAGTCAAAGAAAGGAGTTACTAGGGGACATTTGAGGACCCCGTGGGTACACGCACTGCCCATCTCACTGTCAGGTTACATGTTAGAGTGATCATGTCAGGGTCAACAACATGTTAGCGAGAGTATCGGAGCCAGAGAAGCTGAGCCAGATGGACCATAGTACCTTATTAAAAGGAGTCGTTGTCAAGGGCCAGCATATCCTCCATTCTCATGGTATCGTTGATAATCGAGACCCATCGTGACAAGGGAGGAGTGGTAGTTGTCTTCCAAAATGATGGGATGAGCTGCGGTGGTGAGCAAGTCGTGGTATCCCATAGGTGTGACTGGTGTCCCTTGGAGCGGATTCACCAAGGAGTGCACTTGGGGCCAATCGGGCGTTTAAAGGGCGCCAATGTTGTCGCTCCTACACCCTGGGGGAAAGCGGGGTTGTCAAACAAGGACGACAGCGGGGAGGGGTCAAAGGACAAAGTGGAGCACAAACCCCTATTATACCAGAGTCAGAGAGGCAAGTGTTGGCGGTGAGGGAGGGGGCATGCAGGTAAAATAGATGTTATACCCCTATAGAAGTGCCTGTAGGTCTACAGGTGCCAAGTCCTGTTTTATTGTGACAGAAGCAGCCCACTGTTTTTAATAGGTTTGTACACAAAGGCACGTATACTTGTGTTCCGTACAGAGAGAACCCTTTCCAGAAATGTGTGTTGCTGATAAGCGTATAACATAACCCAAAAAATAAATATTTATGCACAGTGTATATAAAAAGTCTACACACTCCTGTTAAAATGTCAGGTTTCTGTGATGTCAAATAAATTAGACAAAGATAAATAATTTCAGAACTTTTTCCACCTTGTTGTATAAGTGTGCACACCCTTAAACTAATAGTTTACTAGTTTACTTTGTTGAAGCCCCTTTTGATTTTACTACAGCACTCAGTCTTTTTGGGTATGAGTATCTGCATTAGAGGTCGACCGATATATCGGCCAGCCGATATATCGGCCAGCCGATATATCAGGCCGATATTCAGTCATTTTGGAGAAATCGGCATCGGCCGATTATTATCCAAATGTGGCCGATATTTAGCAGATCTGCATCAGCAGAGTGTGGAGAAGGAAGGAGGAACATGGGGTCCCCCCTCCCTTCTCCACACTGTCTGCAGAGCAGTGCCGTGTGTGTGAAACACTAAGGAGATAGAGAATGGAGCTGTCGGACTGATGTCGGGGTGGGCGGGACCCGGGGTGGGCGGGACTCAGCTGTCCAACACCAGCCAATGGGATGAGATCATTGGCTGGATAGCTGCTGAGTCCCGCCCACCTCCAACATCACGATGAATCTGAGCTCCTCTCTCTCTCTCTGCTCTCACAGCACATAATGTAGCTGATAATGTGTGAAACTCTCTCTTCATACAGGTTCACATGGTGCTGCAGAGAGAGAGGAGCTCAGATTCATCATGATGTTGAAGGTGGGCGGGACCCGGGGTGGGCGGGACTCAGCAGCTATCCAGCCAATGATCTCATCCCATTGGCTGGTGGACAGCTGAGCCCCGCCCAACCCGGGTCCCGCCCACCTTCAACATCACAATGAATCTGAGCTCCTCTTTCTGCAGCACCATGTGAAACTGTATAGAGAGAGTTTCACACATTATCAGCTACATTATGTGCTGTGTAACCTGCCAGTGCCATCTGCTAATGCCAACCAGCCAGTGCCACCTGCCAATGCCATCCAGTGCCACCTGCCAATGCCAACTAGTGCCACCTGTCAATGACATCCAGTGCCACCTGTCAATGCCATCCAGTGCCACCTGCCAGTGGCAATGCCATCCAGTGCCACCTGTCAATGCCATCCAGTGCCACCTGCCAGTGGCAACGCTATCCAGTGCCACCTGCCAATACCATCCAGTGCCACCTGCCAATGCCATCTAGTGCCACCTGGCATTGCCAATGCCCTCCAGTGCCACCTGCCAATGCCATCCAGTGCCACCTGCCAATGCCATCCAGTGCCAACTAGTGCCATCTGCCAGTGCCAACTAGTGCCATCCAGTGCCACCTGCCAGTGCCAACTAGTGCCATCCAGTGCCACCTGCCAAGGCCATCCAGTGCCACCTGCCAGTGCGAACTATTGCCATCCAGTGCCACCTGCCAATTAGTGCCACCTGCCAGTGCCAACCAGTGCCATCTGCCAGTACTAACTATTGACAATTAGTGCCACCTGCCAGTACCACATGCCAATTAGTGCCACCTGCCAGTGCAAATTTGTGCCACCTGCCAGTGCCAATTTGTGCCATCTGCCAGTGTCACCTTAGTGCCAACTAGTGCCACCTGCCAGTGCCATTCAGTGCCACCTGCCAGTGCCATTCAGTGCCACCTGCCAATCAGTGCCATCTGCTATTGCCAATTGGTTCCATCCAGTGCAACCTGCCAGTGCCAATTAGCGCCACCTGCCAAAAAATAAAAATCGGCCTAAAATATCGGCCGCAAAAATCGGCATCATATATCGGCCTCCCCAAATTCTAAATATCGGCATCGGTATCGGCCAGAGAAAAACCCATATCGGTCGACCTCTAATCTGCATGGCACATCTTGACTTGGCAATATTTGCCCACTCTTTGCAAAAAACACTCCAAATCAGTCATATAGCGATGCCATCTCCTGTGCATAGCCCTCTTCAGATCACTCCACAGATTTTCAATAGGATTCAGGTCTGGGCTCTGCCTGGGCCATTGCAAAACTTTAATCTTATTCTGGTGAAGCCATCCCTTTGTTGATTTGGATGCTGTATTCCCTCTACCATGACTAAGGCCCCTGTTCCAGCAGAAGAAAAACAGCCCCAAAGCATGATGCTGCCCCCACAATGCTTCACGGTGGGTATGGTATTATTTTGGTGATGTGTAGTGTTTTTTCCCCAAACATATCTTTTGGAATTATTGGGCAAAAAGTTCAACCTTGGGTTCATCAAACCATAGAATGTTTTCCCACATGCTTTTGGGAGACTTCAGATGTGTTTTTGCAAAATATATCCGTTATTGGTTGTTTTTCTTGGTAAGAAAAGGCTTCAGTCTTGCCACTCTACCCCATAGACCAGACATATGAAGAATACGGGAGATTACTTGTCACATGTACCACACAGACAGTATTTGCCAGATATTCCTGCAGCTCCTTTAAAATTGCTGTAGGCCTCTGGGCAGCCTCCTTGACCAGTTTTCTTCTCGTCTTTTTATCATTTTTAGAGGGACGTCCAGTTTGTACCTTCTCCCGAAGGATACCTTTTAACAATGATATCCCTCTAATGATTTGGAAGCTCTTTGCAGACCATGGATTTTTCTGTAGGATGCGACTAAGAAAATGTCAGAAATGAACTAGTAGAACATCTGAACTTTATTTGGGGTTAATCAGACCTGCCATCAGCACTTTAGCTGATAGAAGGTGTGTACTGGCTCCTATTTAACATAAGTTTGAATGTGATTGCTACATTCCCAGTTATAAGATGGTGTGCACACTCATGCAACCACATTATTTTATTTTTAAACCCCCCCCCCCCCCCCCCCCCCAAAAAAAAAGATATCATGTTTTTCAACTGAGTAGTACAGTTTATAGGTCACAATAAAAAGGTGGAAAAAGTTCTAAAATTATCTATTGTTGTCTCATTTTTTTTACACAACAGAGGTGTGTAGACTTTTTAAATCCACTGTATGTGCAAAAAACATGAAAATATGTTCATTTACCATACAGTCAATACTCACGTTTTTACACAGGAACTTTTTGCCAGTATTCTGATGTTCATACAGCAGTAACATGTACAAGTGCCCTTAAGTGTGCTGCATTTGTGTTGCAATGTCATCAAAACGCTTATCCAATAGAGTTTAATGGTAGTGCACCTAAACCACATGTAAAAAGCAACGCACGAAAAACACGCCACACAGATGTGAACAAGCCCTAAGGATTAACAAGGGTAACCCAGAAGCTTCACCTCCCATCCCAGCTGTGTTCAGTCCTACCACAGTGCCCACAGCTGTTAAATATCTTATCTTTGGGTCAGCCCAGCCCTATAGTCGGCACTTTTGACCAGTGCTCGTGACAGCTTCAGGTATTAACCCCTGCATTACAGGATGATCACATCTGTGGCTGCATCTGGGAATTCAAGTACAATTCTCATTCAATGCAAGCACTGTCCCTGGTGCTGATTAAAAATATATATATATATATATATATATACCTATATATTTCAATAAACTTCAGCTTTAAAGTGTTTCTAGACTCAAAAAGTGTTTTGGGGTAGAAGAACATGTGTCACATTTTACTGCAGTTGGTGGCTCCAACAGATGCCTTAATTTTAGGTAAGGCAACTTTCTGTTAGGAAAAAAGGTCTGTCCCGAAAACAGAAGGGAATATTCTCCAATAAAGCCACAGATAGCAGTAAAACCTGACAGGGGTTCTAAACTTCCCCCATTCTATCCAAAACAAAAAAGCTTTGGGAAAAGATAAAAACTTTCAGTGATATTGTGCAGTACACCCAGAAGGTCTTCTATACTTACATATTCTGGTTTTAATTTTTTGTCTCCTCCTCTTACAGCTACTTTTTCAAGTTTGTCCATGGCAGCAAGGATCATTTCTTCATCTTTCAGACGTAGTTCCTCATGTATGATCTCAATGTCACGCACTGGATTGACACTCCCTTCAACATGGATGATGTCATCGTCCTCAAAGGCACCTAAAACACACAGTTTTGATTTGTTTTTAAGGAAACACACAGAAGACAGGATTCTCAGTTATACATCACAAAATAATTAAAAGTGGTTGTAAACCCTCACATATACCCAGTGAAGTGAATAGCCATGATCCTCCTACATAAGTTTCATCATAATCTGCAGTCTTCTCTTTCGTACATCCCTTCAAAAGTGCAGATTTTAGATGTAAACATTCTGCATTTTTTAGCATCACAGAGGTGCGGGTGGAGAGCGGCATTTAGAGGTTTGAGACACCGATATCTGATTGGAGGAAAGGAACAAACCCCCCCTTCACACAGCAGAACTGTGTTCTGAATAGACAAGCTGTGAGCTGAGCTCTCCCTCCCCATCACAAATGTTATCTCAGGTGTTGGGAAAACTTCTCAGAAGTGACTCATGTTGATAAGAGGAACGAAGCACCAAAGAAAGGAAACTTAGAGCTTCGGAGAGAGAGAAGTAAACACTACAGATTTATGTGCTATGTTCAGATTTTATGACTGAGGTTTTCAACCACTTTAAGACTCCATCCTCTTAATTATGCCACATGAAACAACATTTTTAGATCTTTGGATACAGTTCAAATGTACACACATCTTTTTTAGTTTTGGCTAAGAATACGGAAAGATTATAACCCATATTGTTGCCTGCATCTGCTGGCTCGATTTATTTTTCTTGTGTCCATTGTCACCGAGACTGAAATTGATATTCAAGTCAAAGGCCCAGATTCTCGTAGAATGGCGTAAAACTCGGCGGGCGTAACGTATCTGATTTACGTTACGCCACCGCAAGTTTTACAGGCAAGTGCTTTATTCACAAAGAACTTGCCTGTAAAGTTACGGCGGCGTAGCGTAAATCACCCGGTGCAAGCCCGCCTAATTCAAATTAGCCAGGTAGAGGGCGTGGAGCATTTAAATTAAGCGTCGAACGTACTGCGCATGCGCCGTCTGGAAAATATCCCAGGGTGCATTGCTCCAAATGACGTCGCAAGGACATCATTGGTTTCGACGTAAATGGCGTCCAGCCCCATTCATGGACGACTTACGCAAACAACATAAATTTTAAAATTTTGACGCGGGAACGACGGCCATACTTAACATTGGTTGCCCATCATATAGCAGGGGCAACTTTACACCGTGCAAACCTAACGTAAATGTTGTAACTTCACTGCGTCGACCGCACGTACGTTCGGGAATTCGCGTATCTAGCTAATTTGCATACTCGACGGGGAAAACGACGGAGGCAACACCTAGCGGCAAAAAAAAAAAAATTGCATTTAAGATCCGACAGCGTAAGAGCCTTACGCCTGTCAGATCTAATGGATATTTATGCATAACTGATTCTAAGAATCAGTCGCATAGATACGACGGCCCAGATTAGGACTTACGACGGCGTACATGGCGTTGCGCCGTCGTAAGCCCTTTGAGAATCTGGGCCACAGTGTTTTGCTAATTTTAAAAACCATGACATAGCTGCTCTTTGCAATGATATTGCACAGAGTGGTCCCTTACCTACTCTTTGGTGGTCCCCCCGGCATTCCTTACTCTTCCGAGTGCCCCCATAGCAAGCTGTTTGCTATAGGGGTACCCATGCCATCAGTGTGTTTTATGAATCCAGGAAGAGAGAAGAGTGGGGCTGCAGGTGAGGTTACATTTTTTCATAAGGACACCTGTTTTGTAACCAAGTTGGTCATAGTAATTTCTACAGGCACACAAACAAGGTGGATAGAAGAATCCCCCCCTCTCCCGGAACATAATATTCTGACAGTGGGATCCACCTCAGCCAGAACACACTAATCAGCAGCTGCAGATACTGATTGACATAAGTTTTCCAGGATGTCCTTTTGACAAAAGTCAATCGAACAAACAAGTTCTGTTGGGCAGGGTTGGCCAAACATTCATCAACACTTGTCCAGTGCCTTCTGAACCAAAGTTTGATCCGTGTATAGTCAGCTTAAGAGAGGAATACCTTTGGTAGATATTTCCTCCCACTATGTTGCATCGCTGGGAAAGGACGTTAAGGAAAAACTCCCCGACAAGGCACAGACAGCAAAAAATAAAAAACAAACAGAGGGGGTTTTTAACCCATCTATACTATAACATATAGTACATTCATAGCAGGAATATTTACACAATCACCAAATCTTACAGCCGAGATACAACCATTTCCATGAAACACACAGAAGTACTGTACAAAACCCTTTTCTTGTTGTATCCTCCATTTTGCTCTCCAATACACCAGTAACAGATGTGCAGGCAAAATATGATCGTTTAGATATAGGCGGATGCAAGTTGCAGCATTAACATGAATGACTTGGTACACTGAGTAATAATTTCAATGGAATGGCAAGAGGAGAAGTAAGGAGCAGTCCCTGCAATGCACTAAAAAAAAAAAGGGGGGGGGGGACATGACAAATCTTTTTAAATCATAATGACAAACTACCCAAATGGCCCTGATCAAAAGTTTACATACCCTGGTGATTTTGGCCTGATAGCATGTACACAAGTTGACACAAAGTGGTTTGAATAGCTATTAAAGGATATTAATAGGCTATTCAGATTTTTACCTGTGATCGGTTTGCTTGTAATTAGTGTGCGTGTATAAAAGGTCAATGAGTTTCTGGACTCCTGACAGACACTTGCATCTTTCATCCAGTGCTGCACTGACGTCTCTGGATTCTAAGTCATGGGGAAAGCAAAAGAATTTTCAAAGGATCTGCGGGAAAGGGTAGTTGAACTGTATAAAACAGGAAAGGGATATAAAAAGAAATCTAAGGAATTTAGAATGCCAATCAGCAGTGTTCAAACTCAGGTAGACCAACTAAAATTTCAGCCACAACTGCCAGGAAAATTGTTTGGGATGCAAAGAAAAACCCAGAAATAACTTCAGGTGAAATACAGGACTCTCTTTAAACATGTGGTGTGGCTGTATCAAGATGTACAATAAGGAGGCACTTGAAGAAAGATGGGCTGCATGGGCGAGTGCCCAGAAGGAAGCCATTACTATGCACATGCCACAAAGTATCCTGCTTACAATATGCCAAACAGCACAGAGACAAGCCTCAAACCTTCTGGCACAAAGTCATTTGGAGTAACGATACCAAAATGTAGCTTTTGGTCACAACCATAAATGCTACATTTGGAGAGGAGTCTACAAGGCCTATGATGAAAGGTATGGAGGTGGATTGCTGATGTTTTGGGGAATGTGTGAGCTACAAAAGGCACAGGAAATTTGGTCAAAATCGATGGCAAGATGAATGCAGTATATTATCAAAAAATACTGGAGAAACACTTGCATTTATCAGTCAAGAAGCTGCGCATGGGACATGCTTGAACATTCCAACATGACAATGATCCAAAACACAAGGCCAAGTCGACCCGTCATTGGCTACAGCAGAATAAAGTGAAGGTTCTGGAGTGGCCACCTCAGTCTCCTGACCTCAATATCATTGAGCCACTCTGCAGAGATCTCAAACATGCAGTTCATGCAAGACAGTCCAAGAATTTACAGAAACTGGAGGCTTTTTGCCAAGAGGAGTAGGCAGCATTACGATCTGATAAGATAAAGCGCCTCATCCACAAATACCACAAAAGACTTCAAGCTGTCATCGATGTTGCACGGTATTAAGAACTGGGGTGTGCAAACTTTTTATCAGGGTCATTTGTGCAATTTCTGTTGTTCTAATGATTTAAAACGAGTAAACACAGTTGATTGATAATAAATGTCTTCAACCAATCACTAACTACGAGTGAAAGAAAAGTGTTTTTTGTTTTATATATATTCTCTGAAAAATGGCCAAGAAATCAAATTCTGCCAGGGTATGTAAACTTATGAGCACAATTGTATATACATCCCAATATGACTTTCTACATTGTTGGGTAAATGCTATAAAAATGTTTGGAAATCTAAAATATTCATATTTTAGTCACAATCAGGTCTTTCTAAAATTTTATATAGAAAAAAAAAAACATTTTCTAGGAGGACCCACATTTGGCTTCAGAATGGTCAGCCATTTGAACACAGCCTAGCCTATAGTGCTGGATAAAACAAATAATAGCACATGGCCAGCTGCAGAAAAAAAGGTTTCAAGCGTCAACTACATGATTTGAAGCTCAGAAAAGAAACAAAACATTTGCCGATTCCCAGATGTATAGCATCCTGTCATTAAACAGTAAAATGACAAGTACTAAATAAATACAATCCCAAATTACCCTCTCTCCCCCCACACCCCCCTCCTAGGAACCAAAGTTAGGAGAAATGATATGATCATTTCGGCAGGCTTGAGTTTCCATGGAAAACTGGGATTGGCCTGAAATCATCTGGCAGACCTCTTCCCCAGCTTCATTCTACTTTATCACTATGGTTCTGACCGTGATTAGATAATGAACCACTCAGACACACAATTTACACAGCGGCTAATTTCATCGGCCTGATTTGAGGGTATGGTTTTGAGGGGGCCATCAGAGGAGCTGGGGAAGGTACATTTGTCATCTGTGAGTGACAAGCACTCACAATGTGAACAAAATGGTACTGGCCCTTGTTAGGAGCACACGCTATTAACACACATTTAAAGTGCAGCAGAAGCCATAATTTGAAATTGCCAACTGGAAACGCGAGGGTAGAGCAGGCAGATATTACTGAAGTATGTGTGCTGACTTTCACGCTCTTGTCATGACATAATGGGGCAACATGCTAACAAGGCTTTATGCAAATAACAGTGTCAAGAAAAAAAGTAATTATAAAAATGGAAATAAGATAATGCATGACCTCCACCAAAAAAATATGTTTACATACAAATGGGTTGAAAAATTAATGGCAATCATCTTTTTGCCATATAAACATATACATGTGGGGGCCTTAAATGGAAACAGCCTACAAAGAGTAATGATGCGTAGACACAACCTAAAATCTCACAAGGCAAGTCGTCTAGGAAACGTTGCAGAGCGTTCCAAAAACTCATAAGTGTGGCTTTGGAGGAAGCTGAAAGGAAAACGTCGGCACAAGCCTATCAGGGAAGAATGATAATCACAATTGGCCTTGTCACATATTCAAATCACCATTTACCCTCAGCAGTGGCAGGAAATGCCCATTTATGGGTATTTGCAGATAAGAACTGTTGCCCAATCTGGTCATTGGCTAATAGGAATTCTAATTCAAAACAGAAATTCTCTATATCTGCCTTTTTGCAGTTCACTATAGTCATATAGCCAGGGCTGGTGCAAGGATTTTTGTCACCCTAGGCGAAACCTAATTTTGCCGCCCCTGACTCCACCCCCTTTGTCCTGTACATGTATACGATGGAGGGGGCAGAGGTGGAGATTTTTGCGGCGCCTCTCCACCTATTTTTTCAGCCGTGGCCCACAGGCTCACACCTGTGCCTCTGGACCCGGCCTAAAGACAAATAGTGGTGGCACTGGCTTGCTTCCTCATGCCAGCCGTGGTCCACAGATACAGTCTATGGACAGGCTAGGGTAGTTTATAGACAGGCTAACTGTGTAACTGCCTGTCTGTATGAGCAGACAGATACACTGACAATGCTTTACAGTCTTCTCGTAAAATTAAAATAAATGCACATTTTTTTACCTGCAAAAAGATCTGCATTTTTTTTTTTTTTTTTTACAAAGGTGAACTTGAACCTCCACATCTCAGATCACCCCAATTCCTGTATTTTCACACCTCAGATTATCCCAATTGCTTCATCACTGTAGTCCCCTGCACACCTTTTCATCATTGTAGCACTCTGAATGCCTGTTCCCCACTTTATCCTCCCCCGCACCTCTGTTCTCCACTGTATCACCCCCCCCCCCCGCACCTCTGTTCCCCACTGTATCCCCACCAGCACCTCTGTTTCCCACCAGCACCTCTGTTCCCCACTGTATCCCCCAGGCACCTCTGTTCCCCACTGCATCCCCACCAGCACCTCTGTTCCCCACTGTATCCCCCCAGCACCTCTGTTCTCCACTGTATCCCCCCGCACCTCTGTTCCCCGCTGTATCCCCTCCAGCACCTCTGTTCTCCACTGTATCACGCCCCCCCAGCACCTCTGTTCTCCACTGTATCACGCCCCCCCAGCACCTCTGTTCTCCACTGTATCACGCCCCCCCAGCACCTCTGTTCTCCACTGTACCACGCCCCCCCAGCACCTCTGTTCTCCACTGTATCACGCCCCCCCAGCACCTCTGTTCTCCACTGTATCACGCCCCCCCCCCGCACCTCTGTTCCCCACTGTATCCCCCACTGCTCCCCCACCGCACATCTGTCCCCGTGTAACCAATGCAATGCAGACAGCAGATTCAATTTTTTTTTTTATTTAGCTGAGCGTGCCGCCTGTTTTTCACTACCTGAACCAGCGGCAGTGGTGGTGGACTCATCTCGAGGAGAGCGACGCTGCTGCCTGTTCTCCCACAGCAGCAGATGTCTGACGATCGTGGCAAGCTCAGGTAGGGTTACATGCATGGCTCCAGTTCCATCTCACCCGACACCATGTTAATACAGCACTTCCGGGCTTCTCCTTGTCCCGGCTCTCTCCCCTGCTCTTATTACTGATGCTGCTAGGGCGGCACTGCAGGCTGGTGACATGTGACAGAGAGGTCCCGCCGTCCCGGAGAAAGCAGGCTGACAGAACGGGGGCAGAGAGAGCAAACTGTTTTCGCACATAGCGCTGGGATGTCTTCACAAGCGCAATTCATCCGCCCCCCTAGCCTGGCACAATAAGACGCCTATGCTGCCTTATGGATATTGACGCCGGCCGTCCCTATTTAAAAAAAGTGGCTGAGGATACAGATTTTGCCGCCCTCCCAACCCTGGCGCCCTAGGCAGCCGCCTGACCCGCCTATTGCTAGCGCCAGCCCTGCATATAGCTATAGATACAGTAGAGTACTTGATACTTGCATAGTTGGAAAGACTGTCACTTTGGCCATTCAGAGCACATGAATGCCCAATCTGACCTGCTTTTACTCGCCTTTGCTGTATTGCCCACTGTTCCATTCTTCTGTTAGTGCTAGAAGTAAAACCTTGTGTAAGCGTCCCTCCTAAATTCACATTTCCTCTCGTGTCCTCAGATGTAAAGATTACCCAGAGTAGGCTCATTTTAGATCTATGCCAATAGTTAGCACATGCAAAAGGATGTCGCTACCTTTCCCAGCCAGCAGTTTATTCAGCAACATACCTGTATATATTTATTCAGCAATAACTTGGGCAGAATATAAAGTGTATTTGCTGAAGGGCTTCATTGGCATATACAATCAGTTCTTGACTACTATTTCTGCTGCTGAAGCTTTGGGTTTTTCCTATTGGACATTTTCCTGTAAGCTTTGAACTGCTTCTTGGTTACTAACAGTACAGTGCAAGGGAAGGAACAGGTTAAAAGAAGGACCCCAAAAGGACAGCAGAAAGCTGAATTGTTCCAATTCCAGCATCCATAAATTACAACCCATTTGTAAAAGAGGTGTACTCCATATATTGGTTAGCATGTTCTAGGGTTGCACCAATACTACTTTAAGACCAAGTACCAATACTTTTTTCAAGTACTCAACGATACAGATTACCAATACCTTTTTTAATGTCATGGGACAGTGGCACTAATAGGCATTTTTTTACAATTTAAATTTTTTACCATTTATATTTTTTGGTTATTTTTTTTACCAATGCTTTCTTTATTTGGAGGGGGGGAGGGTTGACTAGTGTCAGTGTTTTTTTATTTAATAAAATTACAATTTAACCTTTAAATATTTATTATAATTATTTATATATTTTATTAGCCCAGTTGGGGGGGGGGGGTGGGTCTTTGGTGAGATATCAGGTGTCTAAACCAGGGATCCTCAAACTACGGCCCTCCAGATGTTGCAGAACTACACATCCCATGAGGCACTGAAAATCTCTGACAATGACAGACATGACTAGGCATGATGGGAATTATAGTTCCTGAACAACTGGAGGGCCATAGTTTGAAGACCCATGGTCTAAACAGACCCCTGACATCTCCCCTTTGAGACAGAGAAAGGGACTGAGGACACAGATTTGATTTTTCCAGCTTCAGTAACAATGTCCTGCCTCCTGTGATACCTCAAATTGATTCAATGTCCCAGCATTGGATCAGTGTGCCATCTATCACAGGAGGCGGGACATTGTTACTGCGACCGCCCGGACAATACTGCTGCGTGACGCAGGTAGATCGCTGCTCTTCATGAGGGAGGGTAGGACACAGACTGGGCCCGAGCCAGAGCTGCAAGGATGACATTTCCGCAATGTGCGGCGCCCGGTGCAGACCCCGCACCCTTTTCGTGCCATTATCTGCACCTTGTCTTCTTTCGGCCGATGCAAAAAAAAAAAAAAACAGTTTTCGGACAATACGTTTCGGCGACCAAAATTTCAGTGCACCACTACTTCAAAATGATGCACAATCTATCTTGAGGCACCCATTCTAAAATGTAAAAAAATAAATAAGCCCCCAGAGCTCTCCGGATTTGATTGAGGAGACCGTAGCGGGAAACAGACTGCGAACCGGCGGTGGATGTCCATGATCGCGAAACCCCCCCCCCCCCCCCTCACTCCCTTTCCCCCTCTGTCCTCTAATTCCCCCCCTCCTCTCTACTCGCTGGACTGCTCATCGAGCAGATCCTGCAATCTTTCCCTCGTCTCCTTGACTCATTTCGCTCCTAGAAAACGGAAAAAAGTGGGAGGCTGAGCCACGGTTCCATGATATAATGTTGTAGAAAGTGCCACATGATTACTGTTGAGATATATCTCCATTTTTTGTTTTTATTGGTATGTACGCTTGTTGGCACCAGCTGTTGTACTGTTTTTGTTGTGGTCCATGTGGACCGGCCTCATGTGGTGTATAAATAAACAATTAAAAAAATAAAAAAAATAAATGAAATAATCTTATTCAGTCCAAGCTCCACACATGTAGGACATTCAAAATTAGAGGTGATTTATGTTGAGTGGTAATCCAGCATTTCTTGTTCCTCATTTTCTCTCCTTTCGTAGCTAATATGACCCCAATTATAACAGAGAGGGGTGGGGGGAGGGTCAAACAAAGATGCTGTTCAGGTGCCTGGTGTCGTCCTCATCAACCAATGATGTCAGTGGTTGTTAGGAGACTGGCAACTGGCCTGCACAGCGCCCAAGTTTGTAAAGCTACACAATAAAATCTGTGGCTTTGAGTAACAAAAAAAAAATATAGACTTAAACCACCCAATGGTTTGTACACCATTTTTGGACAATTTTTAGGCATTTTGCCAAAGCACCCCTGAAGAACCCAGAAGGCAGCCTTGTTGAAAAAAGCTGGTCTAAGCAATTAGGCAGGGAGCTTTACAGTATCTCAGGTGGTTCAGCAAGAACAGTTACTGCGCAGACACAACAAAGGTCCTGGGTTCAGATCAAGGCCCGGACAACTAGACTGTGTACTTCAAAAGTACAAGTCCATATAAATCATCTCACTTGTATGATCATGTATAACACTGTTAATCACATCAAAGGTGTGGTCAGAGTATTGTAAAACAAACTTGCACATATTTTCCAAGTGTTTGACTTTTTCATTAGCCATAATCCACAATATTTTCCACTTTGCTTGTGCAAGGAACAGCGAGTGTTATGCAGAAGCCTTTGCTAAGGTCATCTTAGCTGCCAGTAACATAATAAAAATCTCAAGCATTGAGTATTCTCGGAGATCTTGTCAATATTAATTAAGAGCCGTGTGGGGCACTTGTGGCACCGGTACCCTGGTGACCCTATGCAGCAAAGCGAAATAACCTTTCTAGATACCCATAAAAATGGGGCAATTCCTGAGAGATTGCAGCCTCTGAGGTGGTCTGGTACATTTTAGAGAGACCAGGTACCATCTTGTTAGCACTTTCACATTAGATTCAATCAGGATGATGTTCAAGATATCTTTAAAGGCACATAAAAAAAAAACAATCAAAAGATTGTTGTCCCAGTCTGCCATATAATGCAAGAATATGTTTTTTGAACAGTGGCTACGCCCAATCAGCCACACCCACTAATCAATGTTATATGACAGTGGCATGTGCCACTGGCATCAGATCAGACTTAGGCACATTTTAGACCATTGTGGGAAAGAAGAATTCCAGCCACGGACTGATGATCCACAACATCAGGGCAAGGATGGTCTTGCTAGAGAGGTGTATGGGATGATCCAGAGACTTGGCCTGCTTGCCAGAAAGTTGAGTTGCAACAGGTGTGGAATAAAACTGGGCAAAAGACTGCCTTTCGAAGGAGGCCACCATAAGGCTCAGAATCCTCATGCAAGAGCAAATGGTTGGGTGGCTTCTGCACTGTTGGGTCTAAGAATAGGAAGGGAGAGACAAACTTGTCCAGAGGAAGGAAGACCATGGACAGGGCTGTGTCCAAGGTTATGCCCAAATATTAGAATACACAATGTGTTGCACTATTGAGCTAGAGTACAAAAAGTGTTGAAGCCTTGCTACTCTGTGAATCAGCGGGCCACCGACAGCTCTGAATAGGGGTGCAACGGATCGTCATTGATCCGTGATCCGAACCGAAAAAGATTGATCCGAACCGCAGACACGTGATCCGAGGATTGTTTTCTAAAAAAAAAAAATAATAATAATTTGCGCATGTTCAGTCCACACACAGCGTGGTCATGGCAAATGGAGGAGCTTGAATGCCCCGCGTCAGTTAAATCCCCTGTATGGGAGCATTTTGTCTTCCATGTCAAATATAATGATGAAGGAAAGAGGTTAGTGGATAAAACCGTGACGGTGTGTAGGCACTGTGGCACAAGAATGCCATATGACAGTGGGAACACATCAAGTATTGTCACTAGGGGTGCAACTGATCCGATACGGATCAGCACCTTCGGGTCGGGACACACGGCGATCCACGTGCCTCCCGGTCCATAGGAAAGGCCGCGGCTTCGGCCTGGCTATCGAAGCGGCGGCCATCGAGGTCCACCCGGCGCGGGGGATGCAGGCTGCTCCTCGGAAGTTTGTGGGCACTTGAGCTCAATATGTCATTGACTCCTAACAGCCCAGCGATGAGCTCCATGCTGCACCTTGAGGAATCCACACGGGGAGCCGCTGCCGCCGCACCGGGCGTCCTGCTGCTTGCCAGAGAAGAGAGAGGAGGCGATCGGGGGGATCTGTATGGACTGAGCACGTAGGGGGGATTTTCACTAGACACTCAGCCCGCCGATCAATGACACTAAAGGGATTTGATGATTGGGATAGTTCAGGTCACAGTAGGGAACCGGTGACACCACTTTCGTACATGGGGCTGCGACTTCCACTTGGCTGCACATATAAGTATTGCGAGATGCAGTTATTTCAACACAAAACAGAGCTTATACGCTTAAATACAGTATTTGTAAATCTGACGGACTGTTTAAATGTGAAAATCAGAGGTGTTCTGTCATATTAGCAATAAACAGTCCGTCGGATTTCCAAACACTGTATTTAAGCACATAAGCTCAGTTTTGTGTTGAGAAGAACTGTGAAATCTAAAACTCTGGTGGGTGTAACAAGATTTGTCTTTTTTTTTTTTTTTGCTGATCCGAAAATGATCCGATCCGTGACTCCTGATCCGAGGATCGATCCGATCCGTGAGTTTTTTGATCCGTTGCACCCCTAGCTCTGAAGACATAAAGAGAAGAAAGAGCACACAGGCTCCTGGTGCAATACCATTTATTTGGATAAAATAATCAATGCACTTACAATAAAAAAATATAATCAGGCATCTATGATCTTCACTTTGGTTCCTTAGGCGGGCACAGTGGTGGGAATGTCATCCAGGGACAAGAGCCTGTTCTCAGTGTGCAGATGAACCGTTTACTCACTCTCTCTCTGGGCTGGCCAGCCACGGAAGAGCCAGCTCCGCCTCCTTGGTCACGTGACTCAGGGGGAAACCAGCTGACACAGATGCACAGGGTTGCCAGGACGTGTTTCTAGGGGTGTGACCTTCTTCAGGTTCCGCCCTCTGTTGAATGAGAAGCGCTTAAATAGTCCTGCACACAGTTCTCAAATCCTGAGGGGGAACCATCTCCATTCTTCCCCTCAGGAAACAGAGAAGCGGTTAAAGGAGAAATGGACTTGGGGGAGGATGAGAGGGATTTTTTGAAGCCCATGTGGTTTGAGGCTTCCTAAAGGGTTGAAAGTTTTCACATGAATTCAGGCACAGTGGCTGAAAATTTCTCTGGATAAATATATGAGAAGAAAAGCACCACAAAGGGGTTAATGAGGACTCAGAGGAGGGGAGTGAATTAGACAGGACACAGCAATCTAGGCTATTAGGAGTATGTCTCTTAGGGAAAATGGCATAAGACCCCCCTGAGCAGTCAAAGTGGACCCGAATGTGCTTGTGATGTGGTGAGGCATAGCCCGCTAGGGGTACTCACCACTGCTGCTGACGTGAAGGAAGGGTTAAGTGAGACGTGACCAGTCGCTTGTAGGCAGGAGAAACCTCTAGGTGCATCCAAGAATAATTGAGCTGAAGGAGTAGCTGAGAGGCAGAGGGAGTGGATGAAAAGTGTGTCATGCAAAGGGCAATGGAGAATAGTTACTAAAGAGGAAACACTTGCAAGTGCAGTATTGCTCATTCTGGGTCTTAAAGCAGAAGGAAAAGGCACAAATAAGCAAAATGTGGTGCAGCCCACTTGCTCTCATCACAAGCTGCAGCACTTGGATAACCTCTCAGGGACCTAAGCTTGGCACTGTGGGATCCAACAGGGCACAGCACCTACAAAGGTTTGCAAGCATGTACTGCAGATGAGCTCAATCTAGATCTTTGCAGCAAATGTATTGCATGCCAAAATGAGTGCCCAAAGCAACATTACAGACCAGCTCAACGTTTTCTTTGAGGCAAGGTCCAAGTACCTAAGGCTGTGCTGTGGAGTCAACTAATTCGGAAGCTGCAAAGACACTGCAGTGGCTATGAAAACTCAATAGTTGATTCATTTTGATAAAAGGTTAGAATAAAAAGTGAAAAGGCTTCTCCAGAGCAGAGAGAAGATGTACAGTACATTCACCCAAGGACACTGGAAAAAACTGTGTCTTGCTTAGAGTGGGAGACAACACTGCTCCTCCATATGAACAGTACTTTGAGGGAGCATTTTTACTTAAGGATGGGGGAAGTGCGGTACTGGCAGGATCTCCAGGTAAAAAGAAAGGGGAAAATTAAAAAAATAAATAAAACTACCACATCTAAAGGACTGATAAGCCACAATATTTTAAATAATTGTTCTTGGGTTTAGCTAGACTTTAAAAAATGGTAGGCAAATTATGTAATATTTACCACTTTTTAAGACGTTCTTTTATTTAAAAAAGCTTTAAAACAATAGATTTAACCCCAAAAAGCTATTTCATTACACGTCTCAGCTTTCTTGTTCTACCCAATGTCAAGATCTTATGACTGTATGTTATGTATTCATGTGAACAGAACCACTACACTTACTTGCAGGCTATCATCAACCAATTCATTCTCTTGCTTGAAATCAAGTCATCCAATTACTCCTTGACTAATCAAGGCTGTTTTGGCTTTTGCTTTTTTTCAAAAGGTACTCAACAGCATAAACAGTTCACTTACAAGAAATGGAAAAGGGCTAATCAGCGGAATTATTGTTTTGCTGCTGTAATTTGTGGCATTTAAATGTAGGTGCTGATTGGACTGAAAGTTTTATAATATTGCATAGAAAACTAGTTGATATAAATGTGAGACCTCTTTGTCTGCCTTCAGCCAAGAAGGCTGCTTAATAAGATATCGCAAGGACAGCAAAAGGAGCTTCTCATGTTGAAATGCATCTAAGATAATGGAAAATTTCAACTATAAAAACACAGAGCCTGATTTACTAAAATAGGCAAGATAAAGAGAAGCTCAGTCACATCAAACATATGAAGAAACAGCTCTTTTCCTAACAGTCCCTGCTTGTGATTGGATGACTGATGTTAACATAGATTAACATTATCAGGCCACTGCATCAGGTCCATGGATTCAAAGAAACATGGAACATGCCACTGCTGGATTGCATCTACATTTGTGCTCTATGGCTGTCAACCTTACCCTTTCTTCATGTTTTGGTTAGTTACAGACTTAAAACAAGCATGCGCCTGGCAAATAGTGGTCAGGGCACTAAAAATGCATGTCTGTTCCAGGTCAGTGACTAAGTGGCGAACAAGGATGAACACAATGGAGTTTGCAGCTTTATTTGCAAATCAGAAATGGGAGCCATCATTGGGTCTATACTACTACTTCCCTCTAAGCTAAAAACGTACCTGCTGACTACGTATTTGGCAACAGGTAAAAGTAGAGTATATGTTTGTCAACAGGTTAGTTAGTGAACTTCCAAATGCTCTTCCTAAAAAATTACAAAATGTGCTTAAAGTGGAATTCCCAGAAAAAATGTAAATAAAAGTTTCTTCTGACCTGTGGTGTAGACAAACAAGTTAGTTAGTTATCCCATGTCTATATCACTGCTGTGTTGTGTAAAAATGATTGTTTCATTCATACCAGAAAAGTAGAGCTAGTGCTGAACTTTCAGCACAAAGGCCATCATACACAGAAGCTGTAATGTCATTTATCTGTCCCTAGTCTCTTCTTGCCCAGAATACCTTGTACTTAGTGAATGGTTCACCATTGTGTAATTCTGTTGAAGAGAGATCAGCCACACAAACTAATCACACCCATATGGATTTGCTTCCGTGCTAGGCGTAGTGAGAATAATACAGGAAAACAAGAGAACTGGCAGGATCATCAGCTAATTTATAGCTTTACATACACTTTACATTATGGACCACTGTAGGGCTTTGGCAGACAGAGCTGTCACCTGTTAAGTTGAATAGTAGTATGAAATTATAACTGTTCAGCAGGTATCCTCTGTCCCCTTATCCCCTCCACGTATGTATATTTTATACATAGTTGCATTGGTCCAAGCTGAACCAATGCAACTATGTGGGTACCATACCTGGCCAAAGCCCCTGGAAAAATCACTGAAGTAGACCCCACTACCCCAGGGTGGGGTCACACACTCCACTCTGTCCAATCAGAGAATGTTTTGCATTTGATCAGCACATACAAAGCATTCTCTGAATGCCACCCGTGCCAAGCGTCCAACCTCCTGTGTTCAGAATGTAACAGGGCAGCTGCTCAGCATGGAACTCCGAAGCAAATGAAGAACACTGGAGTAGTGGTGTCTACTTTGTGATTTACAATTTCCAGGGGCATAAGCCAGGTATGGTATATACATTAGTCCAAGCTAGACCAGTGTAGCTTTGTATAAAATATCCATACCTGGAATTCTTCTTGAACTGAAAAATCTAATGCTTAAATGGAAAGTTTTATTAAAGTCATAGGATGCTAGTTTCAGGGGAATTTAGAAAAATACTTCAGCCCACAATCCAGCTTTCGCTTAGAGTGCGAATGATAAATACCATTTCTACCGGATTCTATTTTATAATTTCTTAAAAAAGCGAGTGTGTAAAATTAATACAAAACAAAAAAAAAATGATCCATGAAGAGAAAAATGTACCAAATATTCTTTTCATAGCAAATGAAGGCTATTTTGTATGTGCATGCACCTGCCAGGTCTTTAGTTGTCTTATTTGCACCCTTATTCTGTAACCATGTAAAGCCTCGAAAGAGTGGACAGCCTTCGAGCCCGTTAGTGACGTCTTTGTCAGATACCCTAGTCTTTCAAGTTTTGTCTTCTCTAAGCTTAGCCGGTTGCAATCATTTGCAGGGCTAATTGTGGAGATTTATCTGCCTTTCTTATGCATAGAACATGGCTATTAAAGCTGAATGGAGATGGTGTGAAGTATAGGTTAAATTGGGTGAAATTAAAGCAAATTACTCTTGGATGTGGAATTCTGAATATAGCAACCACAAATGATTTGCAATTCTCTTGATGATCAGTGTTATCGAGTGGCAAACAAAGAGGAAAAGTTACTGCAATAAGTGAATTGCAATTTTTTTTTGACCTACTGCAAACAGTACAACAATATAGTGTGTTAAATGGCTGTAAACCTGCTTTAGTCACAAAATAACTTTTCTTTGCATATGCATAAATCAATTTAACATTTCTAAGTACAAAGATCACATTTAAACAGTCTGTAATTTAGTAACATTCAGGTCAACTGCTTTCTTTTCTATATATTGAAGACTAGCAGCAAGACTTTACCATTCCTTGACAAATGTCCCAGTTCTCCTTCTGCAATAGTAGTAGTCTCAATCTACTTGGTGTATTTTGTGTAATGAAACTGACAATGAAATTACCTGTTTGCTGTATAACATTAATCAAGATGTATGTGGGCTGTGCCACTGAGACAGGGAGTTCGTCCCTAGGGGCAAGTTAGACATCGCCAGCCATTTAAGTGGCAAGCCACACTTTGGTTCCTAGGCAACTAACCTTTCTGCACCTGGAACCAACATACAGCGTTTCATATTCACCCTTAACCTTCTCAAGATTATTAAATGTTTTAGGTAGAGGTGCAGACCATGCCCCCCTACCCTGTCAGTCCCCTCTGTCCTTCCTAGGACACAAAACACTTGACACATACAGGAACTGTATTTTAAGGATTCTCTCCACTATAATGGCTTACATCACAGGAAGCCATGGCTTCATGTTAATGCAAAGCTTTGCTCTCGTAGAACTATCCAGGCTAGGTCCATAGGTCAACCGTATGCCACAGTAGGTCCCAATAGGAGCAAACTGCCGCAAGGTGAGGGACATAAAGCTCATAAATACAAATGTGCCTCTGACTCTCATTGTAGACCAAGGCTGCTTAAAGTGGTTGTAAACCCTTACAGACCACTTTTACCTACAGGTAAGCCTAGATTACAGCTTATCTGTAGGTCTTCAATCTCAGGTAAGTACTTCATAATGAGCTAGTATGCTAGGCTGGGTGCATCCCAACAATCCTGTCAAGATCCCTCCAGATCCTGGAATGGCTCTGCAACTTTGCGTCACAGTAGCGCAACAGTGCATTCCTGTGACCCACAAAAGAATTATGGGCATACTTCTCTTTTAAAAAGGGAAACTTACAATTTTCTTCCTTAACAAAAAGAAAAAAAAAATTACAACATGAAAACACAAGTCAAAGCTCACAAGGAGAACAGGAAGAATTTTTACTGCCCATGTTTCCTGATGAGGAGCATCCCCTGGTCTAAGGCCATTTCAAATGAATCAAGGGAAGGGTTAAACTCCCAGAGAGCCATAGTAGTTTGTCTGCTGGTTTCCTTCAGCCACCTAATTTAATATTGCCCAAAGTACCAGTTGCAATCGCAAACATTAATTGAGTTCATCTTTGCACTAAAAATGTTATACTTCCATAGTAGACCTCAAGATTTTTTGGTAAGCTTTTCGATTTCCTCTACACATACAGCAAAATACATACAGGTCTTATTGCAGGTGAAATTCTGGTCTTCAGGAGGCCCATTTGTTTCACTTGTACAAAAAAATTCCATAAATTAAAGAGCACTTTAAGATTTTACCATGGTACACAGCTTACAATCGAATATTCCTTCCAGCCGTAACACAGTGGACAGATAGATCCTCCCGAAATTTGTGGGTGTGGTAGATACTTGCCTAACCTTATTCATCCACCCATGAGTGAGTCATCCACGCACTTGGAGCTGCCACAACTAGAGAGTATACAAACTCCAAGCAGATATTGTTCTTGGAACTGAACCCAGCTTTGCATGACCAAATCTTATTCCTAAAACACGGAAATGTTCCAGTCACCCATCAAGCACTTCAAACATTCGAATCACCCATCAAACATCTTCCAGCTATGACCACAGTAGTTTAAGCTCAAGCTTTCTACTTCCACCAAGAAAAATTATATATTTCTATAAATATCCCCAATAGTGAACATTCTAAGCAGCTGCTGTGAGTGGTCACATTGCCTCCTTACTATGTCGTAGCAGAGAATAATGAAAGCAGGCAGAGGTATAGCATACCTCCCACTGATTTACAACAAAATGGGCATGTGAAAAAAACAAGTACTCTGGATGCCTGGTTTAGAAGTTATCCACATACTAACAGGCTTTCCAGATTTTGAATATGAGACATTTGCTAACAAGATATCATTTGGCATCTAAACAGTGCTGCCATTAGAAACGTGACAAGTTTATGTTTCAGATGGCCATACATGGAATAAATTTCAGAAAATATACATATATTTTTTCCCAAAAAACATCAAAATATAGCAAGAAATTGGGTTAAAGCAAAAAGAAAAAGTCAACAATAAGTCAATACCATTGTTGTAAATAAGAAAAATGAGGTACATCGTAAAAAGTCACAAATATATAAAAAATGTTAGGTCATGTCTCAATTGCTCGATCATAAAAATATACAGAATGAGGGAGGTCTCCTCAGCGATCAACCTAGGTATGTGGTTTCGGGGGGGGGGGGGGGGAAGTATGTGGTTTCGATTTCAGTTGATGAACCAGCAGACACCCATCTGTCTAAAATTGTGCCAAACAGCGTCTGCACCAATCAGATGCAGCCGATGTTTGGGTATTCTGACAGTTATGGATGCCAGCTCTCTGAATACAATAGCTAGCAGGAGAGATTCTTCCATCAATGCCTGTTCGGCGTAGACAGGGGAATCAGGTGATTTCTGCAGGCTAGACAAAGAGAAATCTTATAAAGTTGGTCGGCTTTTGAAATGGCACACTTCAACCATACATTACCTTATTGATGTAAGGTTTTATCCTGATTATGAGCTATTGCAGCATTTGTCCTGCCTGGTAAATTTGTAGAAAAATAAAACAGCAGCATAGATGCAGAGCATCTATATTTAAAGAGTAAACATGGATGTCCCATTGTATATAACATACACATAGAAGGGGGAAAAAATTAAATAAATCAACACACAGATAACTCTTACATACGTATGAAAAGGAATAGAAAAAATAACTATAGTGAACGGAATAGACTTTTAGCCATTAGCAGCTGAAAGCACTAGTGTCTTCATTCAATTTACCTTCGGCTCAAAGTTTTTCCTTAAGACCCCATTCACACCATGTAGCGCGACGCGAACAAACGCCAGAGGGACGAAAAGCAATGAAAGTCAATGGGGATGGTTCACATCTGCACGCTGATGCGCCTGACGCGCATCGCCTGTAGTCAAAAGAAGTTCCGGACCCTTTTTTGTCGCGCAATACGCGCGATATGCGCGTATTTGAGCGTTTTTGGTTTTCCATTGAAATCAATGTAAAACGCCAGATACGCGCGTATTGCGCGACAACAAGCGTTTGCTACAGGCGTTTCATCAATAGAACTTGTCGCCCATGCAGAAGATTAAAAAAATCTACCAACATAGCAACAAGTGATGAAAAGATGATAGTTTTTCCTATTGGCTAAAAAAAAAAACGTCTAAGTACAAAAACGTCGGACAACGCTGTATGCAAACGCGCATATTAGCATGAATACGCGCGAAAAAAACGCCGAAAAAACCCTCTGGAAAACGCCGCTATTGCCTACGCCTAGGTGTGAATGCAGCCTAAAAGTTGAGACAACATTCTCCTTCGCTACATATTTTAACTGGCCTGGGATGAAATGGACTAAATAGATTGAAAAATAAATATATCAAGTAGCAAAACAGAGAGAAAGAATAAAACCAGCCTAGAAAACCTTATTTTGTGGATATTCATTTTACCTGCAGATAAACCAGGTTGAAAGACACCCTGATAAAGAGCTCAGGGAGGATAAAAGGAAACACAGCCCCATTGCTCCTATAATGGAAAAGGAAATCTATGGGGCAGTTGCTTGCATTGCTCACAAACAATTTCTTGTAATTGTGCAATCTCTTCAGAGTCCAATATGAACCAAAGTGCAACAATTTTCCAGTGCTGATTGTCTAGTGCTATCTTACAGCCTGTAGACCCCGGCTCAAAAGGTAAAAGTGTTTAGCAAGAAAGTCTAATAGTATAACAGAGAGATAAGCCGTTATTCTATATACATACACAGGTAGGGGGATTTAAGAGAAAAAAAATAGTCTATTTTATTTTCATCTTGGAAATCATATCATTACAAAGAGAATGATATATATATATATATATATATATATATATATATATATATATACACACATACACATACACACGAACACACACACACACACATTATATTAAATGCCTTATATTAAAATGTTTTTTGCAGGTGTGATGTGAAAAAATGCTGTAAATGAAGAAGTGTTAATTTATTTCTGTCAATTAACAAAATGGAATAGAAGAGAAATCAAAATCAAATCAAGATTTGGTGTGACCAGCCTTTGCCCTCAAAACCGCACCAACTCGTCTTCTAGGTAAACTTGCACACAGTTTCTGAAGGAACCAGGCAGGTAAGGTTGTTCCAAAACATCTTGGAGAACCAACCTCATACTTTCTGTAGATGTAGGCTGCCTCAAATCCTTCTGTCTCTTCATGTAATCCCAGACAGATTAGATGATGATGTGATGATCCGGCGTGTTTGCACACCCCACGTGTAGAGCCCGCCAGTAGGTCGGCACTGCGCTGCGCTAACCACAGGCAGTGAGACATTGTCCCGATGCACGGCTGTAGAGATCGGTAAATGTCTCACTGCCTGCGATTTGCGTAGTGTATTGCCAACTTCCTGGTGGGCTCTGCACGTGGGGTGTGCGAACCCGCCGGAGCTCATCCTTAATCAGGACTCTGTGAGGGCAAAGGATCACTTTCAGGACTAGAAGTCGACCGATATGGGTTTTTCTTTGGCCAATGCCGATATTTAGAAATTGCGGCGGCTGATATATGATACTATATATAGAAAAAGTGCAGCGCAAATAATTAAATCTAAACTAAAATAAAGTACATGGATCAACATATGTAATCATATAAAAAATGTTAAGTGCAAAAATTATATATATATTTTATAAGCATGTAGTAAGTGAAAGAAAAGTCCATAGGAGATATTCCACCAGTGTAAGATCCACAAAATCGTGTGACAATCCCTCCACCGCAAGTCTCACTAGGTACTCTCACCTCCAGTACTGACCCCTGAATTACCAGGAAGTCAAAGTACGCAGAGAAATAAATCAATTCAATCACCAATCAAACTTCCTTTCCAGAGATGTTAAAACTTCCACAGAGACGGCTAATGAAAAGCTCCAAGCTCAGCAAGTAGAAAGTAATAAACCAGGAAGATAGGAGAAAGGGATCTAAGAGCTCTCCGTTTGGTAATACAGCACAGGCATTTATTAAAAAATCAGTCTACTCACAAACATCACGATATAAACAGCATGTCTGTAGACTCATTCAGCAGGGCGGGTGACGTCATCAGAAGCAGCCGAACCCCCGTACATGTTACGTTCAATAGAACTTCCTCAGCGGGGAGCCCTGCTGAATGAGTCTACAGACATGCTGTTTATATCGTGATGTTTGTGAGTAGACTGATTTTTTAATAAATGCCTGTGCTGTATTACCAAACGGAGAGCTCTTAGATCCTTTTTTCTCCTATCTTCCCGGTGTATACTTTCTATTTGCTGAGCCTGGATCTTTTCATTAGCCGTCTGCAAAGCGCTTCTGCAGCGGTGCTACACGGGCACATTAACCCCTTCATCGGCCGCTAGCTGGGTTATAAGCGCCCCGCTAGCAGCCGAATAGCGCCGCTAAAATGCTGGTAAAGCGCCACTAAAACTAGCAGCGTTTTACCGTCACCGCCTGCTCGCTCCAGTGTGAAAGCAGTATAGTTCCGACGAAGAAAAAAAAATATTAAAAGTCAGCAGCTACAAATTCTGTCGGCACCCAAAGCCGATCTCTCCCTCGGGTGCTGTCCCAGCCATCTTTGGTAAGGGAATCAGGAAGCAGGCACAGAAACAGGCAATCAAAACTTTTGGACGAAGAAAAAAAAACTGGCAAACTTTACTTTTTTTTTTTTTTTTTATTAAAGTGTATTTTTTTCCCCAAAAAATTTGTTTGAAAGACTGCTGCGCAAATACCGTGTGACATAAAATATTGCAACAACCGCTATTTTATTCCCTGGGGTCTCTGCTAAAAAAATAATATATATATAATGTTTGGGGGTTCTAAGTGATTTTCTAGCAGAAAATACAGGATTTTTAATAGTAAGCAACAAGTGTCAGAAAAGATGTAGTATTTAAATGGTTAAACTGAGAACTTCTACACACAAGTTCAGTTCATTGATAAGTAGAAACATTGAATCTTTTCTCACACTTGGCAGGCTGCCCAGAGACAAGTCGCTGGGAAACTTTAGGCAACTTGCATTGACTTCTATGATACAGAAGCTATTTGCAAGTCGTGCTGAAGAAAATCAGCCTGTGCCGATTAATTAAAAAGTGACAAAAAACGGCCGATATATCGGTCGACCTCTATCCAGGACTCCCTTTTCTTATTTACATTGAACATCGTTCCTAAAGATGCTGATTGTATGTTTTGGGTCCTTGACCTGCTGCAGAATAAATTTGGGGCCAATCACACGCCTCCCTGATAGTATGACATGATGGATATAAGTATCTGCCTGTATTTCTCAGCATTGAGGACACCTAACTTCTGAACTTCATTTGCAGAAATGCAGCCCCACCATGCTTCACTGTTGACAGCAGACAGACACTCATTGTACTGCTCTCCAGCCTTTTGACAAATTAACTAAACTGCCTCCTGCTAAATGTTTTAAATTTTTACTCAATAGTCCAGAGCACCTGCTTCAAGTTTTTGGCACCCCAGTACCTATGTTTTTGTGCACAGTTGATTGTCTCCACATCAGATATGTTTTTTTTTTTTGGCCATGAAGACCTCTTCTGGCCAGACTTCTCTGTAGATGGTTGTACTTGCACTAATGTCACTGCTGGACATCTTCCGATGTCAAAGGGATTACCGTAAGCATGATGCGTTTTATTTTCTGCATTAAGTTTCCTTGGCCGACTACCAAGTCCAGGGTCCTCAATGTTGCCCATTTCTTTGTGCTTCTTCAAAAGAGCTTGAACAGCACACAAACCCCAGTCTGCTTTGATATCTTTGCCGGACAGAGAGCTTGCTGATGCAGTATAATTAACCTTGTTTGCTCCTCGTGTCATGGTGTATGCTCTGTGGTATGAAACGGTCTTCCACAAACTCACCTTAGTAGCAGAGTTCCTCAGTTCAGTTTTAAGCCTCCTACATAGCTGTTTCTGATCACCTACCTGGTTAATCATATACCCGACTTTGAGCAAGTGTACAAGAATTGATGCTGGTTTGAAGCCAAAGGGTAGTCACACCAAAATATTGATTTGATGTAGATTTTTCACAAGGCATCAGGCCGGCTGCTCAGCATAGGACCAAGAAGCTAGTGGAGATTATAGAAGTAGGGGTGTTTACTTCAGTAATTTCCAGCTGCAATGGCCAGGTAGGTCATATACATAATTCAATTGGTCGAGGTTGGTACAATGTAACTATATATACCATGCCCAGAAATCATTTATTATAGGTACTTCTATAGCGTTGGAAATGTATGCAGCACTTTATATACTGTACATTATCCCTAACCTTAAAGGAGGTATTCTACCCAAAAGCAAACATTATATTGCAGCTTACCAATTCTTAGATGTGACGGCTGCATTAGTTTCCCTTTTTAGTCTTTCTTGCTTCTATGTTCATCTGGTAATCCATCCAGAAAGTCTGTTGATTTTCACAGCACAAACTCTCCAGAAGAATGTATCAGTTTACATGATGAGCCAAACCACTTAAAGCGGGGGTTCACCCTAAAAAAAAAATCTAACATTACATTGAGCTGACTTCTGACACTGACAGTATGCTGATTTTTTTTTTTTTTTGCCGTACATACCGTTTTATCTCTACCCCCCCCCCCCCCAGCTTCCGGGTAGTGAATCCCGTGGGAGTGGGCATTCCTATTCACAGGCTAAGTGATTGACGTGATGACAAAAGTGTCCCACCGGCGCATACGGCATGTCACGAGTTGCCTAAGGAAGCCGGACTGCGAGTCGGCTCTATACGGCGCCTGCAAACCGACGTTCGGCTTCTTTCGGCAACTCGTGACGCACCGTATGCGCCGGTGGGAAGCTTTTGTCATCACGTCAATCACTTAGCCTGTGAATAGGAACGCCCACTCCCGCGGGATTCACTAGATTCACGGGATTCACCCAGAGGCGATTTAGTTTGCATGTGCCGCGCTATATAAGTTTTTCATTCATTCATTCATTCACTACCCGGAAGCCGGGGGGGAAAATATAGAGATAAAACGGTATGTACGGCAAAAAAAAAAGATCAGCATACTGTCCGTGTCATTAGTCAGCTCAATGTAATGTTAGAATTTTTTTTTAGGGTGAACCCCCGCTTTAACACTGACAGAGGTGATTAAAATAAACAGCTTTTAAGTAAAACCTTTATCCCCCTAAAAGGATAAAAACGATTTTCTGTAACTGCTTAAAAAAGGAAAAAATAACTGTTTGCTGTAACTGTTTATAAAGTGTGAACTGGAGTTTGGCTTCAATTTGTTAGTGTTCTAAATCTGCTATTAAATAGAACACTCCTCCTCCCCCCCCCCCCCCCCCCCCCCCAGACTGACAATGCTTTTGTGCCCCCTGTTGTCATTCCTCCAGAGTTGTAGCCCACCAATACAGGTGGTGTTACACTGGCCAGATCACCAGGTAAAAAAAAAAAAAAAAACGAAGAAAACTGATGCAGCCACCACATTTAATGATTGGTAAGCTGCAATATCATACATTTTTCAATTTAATACTGTTTTAAGGAGCTTACAATATAAGGTCCCTAAACTGCATGCATTAGTACATATACCCCAGTCTGCTTTGATGTCTTTGGGAATCAGACAGACAATCTGGAAGCCAGGGACCACAGTGCTGCCAACCATTAGACAGGGGGGGAAACCACTGCCCTAAGGACTGAGTGCAGCGGGATTTTACACTGAGTTTTAGGTGCACTTTTCTTGACTTCTATTAGACCGTGCGTTTTCATGAAAGCACATGCAAGTCCTGCATCCTTGACACACTTTCAGAAACCTCCTGTTCTAGAAGTCAATGAGCACACCTAAAACCAAGTGTAAAATGCAGGTACAATTGTGACGTACCCAAACCGTAGTGGACCAGGCCAATGTTCTGTTCTCCAGTCTTTACGATGTCAATATATCCAAAGTTGTTGTTCAATCACTACACTGCAAAGCATTTCTGCTGTCTGATATTAAAAATGTCTGGGAATGAATTTAAAAAATACTATTCTATTTTTTTAAACAGTTTTGTATAGACATCATTTGATGCCCAAATCCTTTGCCATTATGAAATTTATATTAGTCATACTGGCTGAATTCTATTTTCCACCTATAAAATAACACCACTGGCTATAATGATGATATGGTAATTTCTTAAGTACAACAGAGAATTTTGTAGGGTTTCCAATCAACTGGATAGGACAAAATCAACTGACAATTGATGCAATTCTGACAGGCAGTCAATTAAAGTAAGAGACCATGGGCACTTGTGTAAAAACAAAAGATGTCCAAGTAAATGTATTACTGCGTTCACAGAAACTGTATGACAAATATTCTGTCTGCATACCAGAAATAGGACATCAGAGAAAAGGAAAGTATAACAATGGTACTGGGAACTTGAACAACATGACCACTATTCCTCCATAAGCTAAGAGTCAAGGAATCCAAAGAAACAAGACATTTCCCCATCATATCCTATAATTATCAACAAATATTCCACAAGCCTCAGTAACCAACCAGGCTGGAGCTTTTCATCCGATCCATATGATCTCCCCCAGAATAAGGCCAACAATGGGGGTGTCTGGTTACGCTCTACTCTCTCTCCTCCACAGACTAATGATAATCCCCACATTATCTTCGCATGAATGTAAATGGAATAACAGGATGTTTGTACTACTCATAAAATCTTCAAACTGTTGCCGACAGGTGGTTTGGGCAGTGGCAAACAAAAAAAATATACAGGCCAGCCTGGGATAAACCCCCCCCCCCCTACTATCATCATGCCTCAGTTTTAGGCTCCATGCACACTGAAGCTGATAAACTGCAGTTTATTGGCGTTTTGGCTTTTTTTTTTAAAGCCCATAAACTAAACTCTATGTTAGCCTGTGTGCCCATGCACACCTGGGCGTTTTTTAGTGTTAATGAGCTTTGGAGTTCATTGGCTTTTTTCTGAACGCCTGAAATTTGCGTTCAAAGTGCAGTTTTTGGCGGGGAAAAAACGCTCAAAAACGCAAAACGCCGGAAAACGCGCAAAAATGCTTAAAACCGCTCAAAAATGCCAGTGCCAGTGTTTTTTAATCCATTGGGGGGAAAAAATGGAAAAAAAAAAGCTACACTGAAAAACGCTGATTAAAGCTATTGCAAAAATGCTAAAAAACGTTGAAAGGCTCCCTGCAAAGCTACTGGCATTTTTTTATAGCTTTTATCAGCTTCAGTGTGCACGGCGCCTTATAGTAAAAGGGGGTGGGATCTATGTCCCTCACACTTAAAGGAACGGATTTTACAGTGAGGACAATATTCCTATTATAGGAGGTGGTATCAAAACACGCCAACAGGTGGCAACAGAAGGCTACACTCAGTCATGGGGAGCACCGACCTTCATCAGTCAGTGTGCCAAAATACATTGTCCTGTGTACATTGGGAGCTATTCAAAGGGGGCTATTTTGACCACATGTGCCATTTCATCATGGACAGCCAGTTAGAATAAAAGCAAGTTTCTTGCTGGAAACATGAGCTCACGTCCGCACCCACCCTACTCGCTAGATTTGGCTCCTGCAGACTTCATCCTTTTCCCAAAGATTAAGACCCAGCTCAAAGGTCGCTGTTTTGACACCATTGCAGAGATATAGTACGAATCGCAGAAGGTGCTCGACACTCTTCCAAAAGAAGACTCCCAGGACACATTCCAGAAGTGGTAGGAACACTGAAAGCGCTGTATTGCTGTGCAAGGGGCTCTTTTGAAGGTAATAGTGTGTAAACAAAGTCTTTTCTTAAACAGAGCTAGTCTCAAACTTTTTGATACCACCTTGTATTTATTCTTCATTGAGAACTAAATCCTGGAAACATGATTCAGATTCTACCTGACCAATGTCTCCCACTTGCCATGCTGGCATCTACTGTATCTTCTACACCTGGCTGCGCTGCCTGAACTTCAGGTATATGTACGTTCAGAGCATCTAACCCACACATGGGTTGAATTTCAAAATAATTTTTGTTCTCCATTAGTGGGCTGCAACACCAGATTTGCGTGTGGCCATCGAATTTGAGTAATCAGGCATGTTGGAAATTTTTTGAAAAATGCATGATTTTCTAATCAATAATGGCAGAATCTTGCAAGAAGTGTAATCGAAAAAGAAATGCGCATGTGCAAGAAAAGAAAATTCCGGAAAGAAAAAATTTCCAGCCGCGAAAAATATTTTCTGTAGCAACAGGTGGTGAAATTAAAGGCTTGGTTGAATTTCAAAATCAATGGTGACACCATCGGATCACAAAAAGCACACAAAATTTTGGATTTTTCGAAAGAAAATTCTTTCAAAATTCAAACAAAAATCCTAACACTGCAAAATAAAGTTTAGTATAATCAAGACAATGTGGCAAATACAGCACATACGAAAACACTGTGGGAAGCCTGCTTAATGTTACCTGGTGTGTGGAGTTGCTCTTTAATATATTTTGGCCCTTCACCGCATGCAAGTCTTTCCACTCAAAATCTTACACAAGCAAATGATGACAGGCAGTTTCACTGCCATTTGCTAAGTGCTGTAATCTGTTAACACAGAATATCTATGTGGAATCTGCCAGCGCGTATGATAAAGTACAACAGTAACTTGGACTCTCATCAGTTCTTTGAACTGATATAAATGCCAGAGAAATTGTGCAGAGGACATATCTGACAAGACAACAAAAATTTAAGATTTTGCAGCCCCAGAGCTAAAGGTGATCAATCAAGCACGTTCAATTGGTTCTTCCATTAAAAAACCTTGGGTAACTTTGACTTTAGGATGTTTTTCTGCCCATTTCATTGAGTCTGGTTTTATTGTCCCCGCAAACAACTTTTAAATGCAGCTCTGTAACGAAAAAAACATTTATCCATCGGTTATATTTACATGTCACATGAACTTTTTTCATAAGACTCCTGCCTGAGCAATTTTTTTTATTTTTTTTAAGAAACACCATTTATGATGCTATATGTATAGATTTTGGTATTATTATTATTATTAAAGCAGCAGACTGAGCAAACTATGATTGAGAGGACCATCTTATGCACATTGCTGTTGTCCCACATCATTCAGAACAAGCCTTTTTAGATCGTTAACTACCACAGGAGAGCTGATTACATAGGCACTAGCAATTTCCTAACCAATGACCACCTGAACAATGATGTGTTCAGCATCTCAGACCCCGAAGCCTTTCAAAGGTGAGTCATTTCACAGTTTGGAACTCCATCTCCATAGCAACATCCCTTTGAGGGTTTTAGAATCACCATCTAGTAATTCTATGATCATCAAGCTCAACCATTCCCAATGGTTCTTTTCACAGCAGATGGGAAAGGAAGCCTTGAAATTTTACAGTCTATTTCAAGCAATTCATCTGGCAGCCTATTAGAATTCAAAATATTTCGACCTTCAATCACAAAGCATGTTATCTGAAGCTGTGGCGATCTCAAGTCAAGACAAGCAGACGTTTTAGTCTAATCATCCATGATGAGAAGAGACTGACAAAAACTCTTAATTCAGCCGCCATCAAAATGCTTATTTTAACGGCATGAAAGTATTTCAACAAGCAATGAAAACACACCACGTTCCAATTCCGTATAGCTTACTTATTCTACAGAAACAAATCCACATTCTGTATACTGTCATTGGGACTTTGCCTTTCTACATATAGGCTATCCACACCCCTTTCTCAAGAGAAAAATAAAATGAATATTTCCTTTAACATTTTCTTATATTATACCAAGTAATTGATTAACCCCTTCAAGCAAGGAAGCCAGCTTATACACTACACTAGTTGTACACCATAAAATATTGCAACCGATTAAGAACTGGAAATCGGCAAAATGTCGAACATATGCCTTACATTTTTTATTTTTTTTAATACATATCTTTTCAGACACAGGTTTCTAGTTTTGTCAGGCTCATTTTAATCTTCTGCCTGGGAAAGATCATTTTATCAACCTGGCCACTTGATTTTTGTCCATTTGCACTGGCCTCCCATTTTAAAAATGCTCAGTAATGCGGACTGTCAAATATTCATTCA
The DNA here is from genome assembly GCF_905171775.1 of Rana temporaria. Lineage (NCBI taxonomy): Eukaryota > Metazoa > Chordata > Amphibia > Anura > Ranidae > Rana > Rana temporaria. Next base: position 163,968,213 of record NC_053494.1, on the reverse strand, counting down.
ACCAACATGCAGATAAAAAGGCAATACAAATTTTATAGGGTGGATGCTAAAATCTTATGCAAGGTTATGCAAGGAATGAGATACTGCATGGTACAAAATATTTCTGAAAATTCATGCACAAATCAGCATTTGTGGCTATTCATTTGCCATTCAAACACCAATCGCTGTATTGTTAGAAGGCATAGGGATGTGTCAAGTACCAGTACTTCCCCTTTTCCCACAAGTTCCAGGTTATTAAAAATGGCATAATTTTTTTTTTTATCAGCAATAAATGTTAAACACTTGTGCGGCTGTGATTTGATGATGCGCTTTTGACAATACTGCGTTTTCACTCATCCTGTCAGCCAGCAGGAATGAGTCACTTTCTAGGCTTTTCTTAAGTGTAACAATACAGTGGCAGAATAGCATTTACAGTCCTTGTTATTCTGTTTGGCCAGTTGATTGAACTAGGGGATATATTTTCAGTCACGTATTGCTTTATGTATTGCTCTTTACTTCAGTTTATTTTAAAACAGAGTTAACATTTTTTGACAGCTTATTTAAAACATTTAGACCTGGTTCGCACGATTACGATTTTAGATGCGATTTCAGTTGCACATTGGTGCCTGTTCACATCAATGCATTTCAGCACAGACCGATTTTGGGAAAAAAGGGGTACTGTACTACTTTGGTGAGATGCAGAATGATTTTGTATCCCATAAGACTTCAATAGAGACGCACCAAAACTGCACGGAAGTGAATTTTTGGTGTGTTTTTGCCTGCGATTTGTGTTGGTTATTAGGAGCAGCAGCTGGGGTTGAGTCATTGGTTAAGGAATCAGCACCCATTGGCATCCTAACAACCAATGACACATCCCTGTTGTCAGCTGGGGAATTCTCTGGCGTACAATGTATCTGCTTTCACTAAAATATGTAATATCCTGGTTTACAGATTTCAGGGAGGGTAATATGAATACACAGTTTCTGTTTGTTGGGAAAACATCTTAGGATATTTAGTGTTTGTGGCAACATCTAATGATGTTAATGCAGGTTAGAAAATATTGATCCAATGTTCTACTCTTGACACAAAAAAAAACACACCTCCTGATGGTCCACCTCTCTGATAACCGAACTTCCAAAATGCGATCATAAACTCACTCATGTATAATGCTGCCCAAGTGCAGTGCTATATTAGAACATATACTTTATTATACTAAATATTGAACTTTTTTTATGTTTAAACTATGCATGAACAGTCCTTCACTAAATGTCCTATTCTAGAAGGTTACAAGTTCAAACACTATATTACCAAAAGTATTGGAACGCTTGCCTTTACACGCACATGAACTTTAAGCCTTGTAGGGTTCAATATTCAGTTGGCCCACCCTTTACAGCTATAACCGCTTCCAATCTTCTGGGTAGGCTGTCCACAAGGTTTAGGAGTGTGTCTATGGGAATGTTTGACCATTCTTCCAGCAGCGCATTTAGGAGGTCAGGCACTGATGTGGACGATAAGGCCTGGCTCGCATTCATCCCAAAGGCGTTCTATCGGACTGAGGTCAGAACCTCGTGCAGGCCAGTTAAGTTCCTGCACCCCAAACTCGCTCATCCATGTCTTTATGGACCTCGCTTTGTGCACTAGCGTGCCTTCATGTTGCTACAGGAAGGGGCCATCCCCAAACTGCTCCCACAAAGTTGGGAGCATGAAATTGTCCAAAACGTCTTGGTATGCTGACGCTTTAAGAATTCCCTTCCCTGGAACCAAGGGGGCCAAGCCCAACCCCACACCATAATCCCCCCTTCACCAAATGATTTGGACCAAGCAAGGTCCATAAAGACGTTCTATTAGGCAAGAAGCAAAATGGTAAACAGGGCTTTGAGATACAATTCCTGAGCATCTGTCACAAATCTGATCGTTTTGGAGTATCGCATACACCTTGCTCAGTCCAGGAGCTAAGGGGGATCACTGGGAAGCCCTCCATCCTGATCTTGTGGAGGAAGAAGTTTCAGGGGAGGAAAGGTGTAGATTAGGCTGTGAAAAATGGAAATTAATCTGGACTAATAAAGTGGACTTTTGGCGGTACAGGTAATTAGTGTAAAAAAATATAAATATTTATTAGTAGAAAACACATATAAAGAAGATTGTATACACAATTCCGTAAAATCGTATAGTAACATATAATCCCTGTGGCGACCACTGCACGTCTGCTAAGGTAACGCCTAACCACTGCAGGGATTAATCACAAATCCCCCCTTCTCTCTCTGTCTTCCCGCTGAGGTGGCTACTTCCTCTTCAGCATTCAGCTCCAAAGCAACCTGTACCCGGAGCCTTTACCTAGTCCAACGGAATTTGGGGACACAGTGGACGGGTCACCTCGCCAGTTACCTCTTACCACTGTTTACCAACAGATGGGGACATTGTTCAACTTTTTATTAATTTATACAACGAATACCTAGGAGGTTGGTCAGGTAACAAACGCTGTATATTTCTTATTCTACCACTAGCGGTCGGACCAACGTTTTTTTCGGAAACTTGATTGATCCACTTCTATGCTCCTGATGAAGCGTCCTGTATGCGAAACATGTCAAAAGTAAAAGCAAGACTTACCTTTTCACACATTTGATCTCAGCTTCAAGAACCAAAAAAACGTATACATACTCTGATGCTATGTGTCATGTTAGGAGTGTATCTGCACAAGTATAAGCTTCTTTACCTTCTGTTATATGTACTGAGATTATATGTTGATACTATACGATTTTACAGAATTTTGTATACAATCTTCTTTATATGTGTTTTCTACTAATAAATATTTATAGTTTACACGAATTACCTGTACCGCCAAAAGTCCACTTTATTAGTCCAATTTAATTTCCATTTTCACATTATTGGGACGTTGGTACACTAAAATAAGTTGCATTCACAGCCAGTAGCCGCCCTGTGTTATATGCACATTTTGGCAAGTTCCAGCTAAGTAGATTAGGCCAGGGATCGACAAATCCCGGGCGCGAGGTCGCCATGGCGACTAGAAATAGTGTCCTGGCGACTTGGCTTGGAAGGTGGGCAAAAAAAAAAAAGTTTTTTTGTGAGCTGGCGCCATCTGGTGGTGAGCTGTTGGCATTACAAGTTATTGCCACCAGATGTGAGCTGGCGCCATCTGGTGGTGGCCGTTGGTATTACAAGTTAAGCATTACAAGTTAAACAGCAATTCCAATGTCATTTTTCACTATTTTCACTGCCATCTTCTTCCCTCTAATTAGAACACCCAAACATTATATATATATTTTTTATCCTAACACCCTAGAGAATAAAATGGCGATCGTTGCAATACTTTCTGTCACGCCGTATTTGCGCAGCGGTCTTACAAGTGCTCTTTTTTGGGAAAAAAAATACACTTTTTTTTATTAAAAAATAAGACAACAGTTATCCCCATTTTTTTAAATATTATGAAAGATAATGTTACGCTGAGTAAATTCATACCCAACATGTCACGCTTCAAAATTGCGTCCGCTCGTGGAATGCCGACAAACTTTTACCCTTTAAAATCTCCATAGGCGACGTTTAAAAAAATCTACAGGTTGCATGTTTTGAGTTACAGAGGAGGTCTAGGGCTAGAATTATTTCTCTCGCTCTACCAATCGCGGCAATACCTCACATGTGTGGGTTGAACACCGTTTACATATGCGGGCGCTGCTCACGTATGTGTTCGCTTCTGCGCGCAAGCTCGTCGGGACGGGGTGCGTTTTCTGGCTCCTAACTTTTTTAGCTGGCTCCTAGATTCCAAGCAAATTTGTCAACCCCTGGATTAGGCTGTACCGATACCACAGCGCCATTAGAGCATTCACAGTTTCTCTGCAAGTGGGGACAAACTGGTCCAGTTTTTTGCTGAACCTAGAGGCTAAGAGGTCCACATCCAGCTTCCCCCACCTGTGTACTTCGATCCTGGAATACCTTCAGGTGTACGGCACATTTTTTCAGATCCAGGCGCTGCTGGTGGAGGAAGTCTACTCACCAACTGTCTATGCCTAAAATATACACTGCAGATAAAATTAGCACATGAAGCTCTTCTCAGGACAGAATTCTTTCTATTACTCTTGCTGTCAACATGCCCTCTGGTTCCTCCCAGGTGACTGAGCTCCACCTCTGGATTCTGAAGACTCGGGATCTAATGCAACTTTCCTAGGGTCTGAACTATCATCACATGGTTTGTCAAGATTTGTGCCAACTCAACAGGCGGTCTCCCAGATATCCCAAAATATGAATGTCCTCTAAGCATAAGGCAGCACGCACAGGGCCTAGAACTCTGGTAGGGTGCAGAATAGGACAAACCGTAGGGCCAAAAACGGAACGTGTTGAGGAGCCACAGCTATGCAAAAAAATCGCCGATGTGCTGGAAAAATAGGGACATGACAGTATGGGAATTATATACTAAAACTAGAGAGGGCAAAATCTGTCACAATTCTGCAGAGAAACCAATGAGCTTCTAACCTCAGCTTGTTTAATTAAGCTTTAGCAATAAAACCTGTAAGCCGATTGGTTTCTCTGCAGAACTGACTAATCCTGCCCTCTCTAGCTTTAGTAAATAAACCCCTATGTGTCCTTGCTCTCTAGAGAGACCAGAAAGACTCCCTGAATGAGGAGGGCTTTGACAGACCTGGTGGATTCCATGCCAAATTTTTTAGTCTAAATGAAGACATTACGTGCCAGATCCACAGAGAGAGATACGCCGGCGTACTTTCAAATTTCCCGCGTTGTATCTTTAGTTTGAATCCTCAAACCAAGATACGACGGCATCTGGGTTAGATCCGACAGGCGTACGGCTTCGGATCGTAGATGCAATACTTTGGCGTCCGCTGGGTGGAGTTTGCGTCGTTTTCCGCTTCGGGTATGCAAATTATCTATTTCCGACGATCCACGAACGTACGCGCGGCCGTCACATTCTCTTACGTCGGCTTTTTCCGGCGTATAGTTAAAGCTGGTATTTTGCGGCGTATAGTTAGATTTGCCATGTTAAGTATGGCCGTCGTTCCCGCGTTATTTGAATTTTTTTTTTTTTTTTTTTGCATAAGTCGTCCGTGAATCGGGATGGGCGTAACTCACGTCCAAGTTAAAAAAAATCACGTACTAGCGACGTCATTTAGCTCAATGCACGGCGGGAAATTTCGGGACGCCGCATGTGCAGTTCATTTGGCGCGGGGACGCGCTTCATCTAAATGAAACACGCCCCCTAATCGCCGATTTGAATTCCGCCACCAGAGATAGACTACGCCGCCATAACTTACGGCGCAAAATGTTCCTGGATTCAAACTAAAGCAAGGTAAGGTACGGCGGCGTAGCGTATCTCTGATACGCTGCGCGGGTGCAGATCTCTGTGGATCTGCCCCTTAGAGCCTTAAGATCCAAGAAGGGACAAATGCTCCCTTTTAATTTAGAAACTGTGAAAAGGCTGGAATGAAATCCATAAAACTTTTATACTTCATTAACTGGGCTAATAACCCCCCTAATCCAGAAGACCTATGGAAGCTGCATGAAGGTCTACTAACCTTTGCACTGACACAGGAAGGTGGGTAGAAGAAAAAGGAGGCTGAGAGCGAAACATTTGTTTGTAGCCCTTGGAAATTAACTTCCTTAACCAGGCATCGGGATGCTGTCTTGAATGGGTGGCTGTGAGTCTCCATACAAACGTCTTATGCCGTGTACACACGATCATTTTTCAGCATGGAAAAAAAACGAAGTTTTTCGGCATGTAGAAAAAACATAGTTTTTCCAACTTCATCATTAAAACGACGTTGCCCACACACCATCGTTTTTTAAAAATGCTCTAGCAAAGCGTGGTGACGTACAACACGTACGACTGCACTATAAATGGGAAGTTCCATGCGGATGACGCCACCCTTGGGGCTGTTTTAGCCGATTCCGTGTTAGTAAAAGACCCTCACTTCCGAGGAGTCCAGAATCAACCCCAGATATTACAAACGCTGAGTCGGAACCAGGACCGATTTCTGAACGTTCAACACCCACCCAAATTCTTGTAGGGTCTGGCTGGTTATAGACACGTCCTCCTTTAATTCTGAGCCAGAAGCTGCTCTCAGAAGAAGAACGTTTAGGTAGCCCACGATGGCAATGCCTTGCTATCTCAGCAAAGCTAGGATCGATGCGAGCGCCTTGGTAAAAACTCCTGGTGCTGACGCCAGGCCAAACGGAAGGGCCACAAACTGATAGTGGTCCTCCCCAATCGCAAAACGCAGAAACCTCTGGTGGCTTGCGCAGATTGGGACATGCAAGTATGCGTCCTTGATGTCCAAGGACGCCACAAAAGTCCTGGATGGAGTGCAGCTACCACAGAGCGAATGGATTCCATGCGGAACTGCCTTACTTTGACAAAGGCATTCAGAATCGGACGGACCGCAAACAGATTCAAGTAAAATCTCTGAAACCTCTCGTCCTGCGGAACAGGTAAAATTACTCCACAACTTAGCAAGTCCTACAAGCCGGTAGGAGAGGGAGACCTGAGGGAAAGAATCTGTTCGGGGGATAGGAAAGGAACTCTATCTTGTACCCCGAAGAGACTACCTCGCAGACCCATTAATCGAAGAGCAGAGAGGTCCACCGAGTTGTGAACCTGCGAAGCTGTCCACCCACCCATGATTCGGGCGGGGGCAGGCCTTCATGCAGTAGCAGATTTGGGTGCCGGCTTGTTCGGCTTACGCACCCAGGGACGTTTCTGTCCCCCAGCTGAGCCTTTGTCGGCCTGGAAGGGTTTACCCGTGGGCCCTGACTTGACGAAAATACCGCTTCTGTGTGGGAAAGGAAGGACCCGGCTTACGGCGGGGTTCCCTCCCCTTGGAGGACTGAGGGAGGAGAGTGCTCTTTCCTCCCGTGACATCCTTGATAATGTCGTCCAGTGGAGACCCAAAAAGCCTCCCACCTTTGAAGGGTAAAACCGCCAGGGCTTTTTTAGAGGCCTGGTCCACAGACCAGCATTTCAGCCAAAGCAGGTGGCGTAAAACCACCGCCGAAACAGAAGCCCTGGATATCAAGGGTGCTGCATCTAGTGAAGCATCACAGACATAGACAAGGCCATGGACCAGCTGGACAGCCAGTCTAATAACTTTGGATGGGAGTTGGTGCTCCTCTGCAGTCTGGCGCAAAACCTTTGCCCATTCACTAAGTGTCTGAGACACCAGGGAGTGGCCACAATAGGCCGCAAGGCAGACCTCAGCATGGTAAACATGGAGCGCGCCAGTGCTTCGGATCTCCTATCAGTCTAAACCTTAAAAGCAGGGGTTCCCTCTATAGGGAGAGTGGTTACCCTATTTAACCGGGCAACCGGAGGGTCCACCACCAGAGGAGAAGCCCACTTTTTTTTTTTTAAAGGTTCTCCTCAAAAGGGTACCGAACCGCCAGGCGGTGAGGGACTACAAAAGCCTTCTGCGGCTTTTCCCATTCCACATCAATGAATTTATCAAAAAAGGGCACATAAGGAAAAACCTTCACAGAGCGGTCTGATTTGTGTGATCCAAAAGAGACCGAGCCCTCAGCGGATACCTCAGCAGCACTATCCAGCTAAAGGGAGTCCCTTACAGCATTGATAAGCTCCCTGACAAGTGCCTTATCATGCCCCGACCCAGTTAAAGTGTCTTCCTCACAAGGAAGGTCCTGGTCCACGTCTTCAGATAAAACAGAACCAGGTACCTGAGCCGCAGCCGGGTCCTGGTCTGAATCTGAGCATTCCCCAGGGGATAACGGATGAAGGGGGCGCTTTGTACCCCCCTTGCCTCCGCACGCCGCTTCCACCTTGGCAACAAATGTTTCCAGGACCGCCGACAAAGCGTCTATAGTAAGTGCAGGTGCGGAAGCACCAGATGCCGCCTCTGTGATGTTTGGGGAAGAAGGACCGGATACTGACTCCATTTAGTAAACACTCCCAGGGCCCAGTTCACAACTGAACAAAAAACCCACCCTCTTGCTGCGCTGACCGGGGGGTTACCCAGGGGACTCACCACCAGCGGAGGAGACTGCTCAGCGCCGCTGCCCGTTTCCAGCACACAGCTGTGTGTGAGGGCAGAACACCGTGAGGTAAGCTGTGGGATGCTGTTCGTGAGGAGAACGGCGCTGCTCGCCGTGGGAATCAGCACTAGAGGCCGAGGACTCAGGCAAGATGGCCGCCGAGCGCAGCAAACGGAGCCCGACACGGCCACAGGAAAATGGCCGACCACAATAATATGCTGTATCATAGTGCGGCTCCAACAAGATGGCCGCCAATGGGATTTTCAATAGAAACTGAAAATCACCCAAAAAATGTCGCCAGAATGCCGGCAAAACGCAGCAATTTAAATGGTGAAAGCCTAAAGGGCTACACAGCACCAAAAAACCTCCAGAAAAAAGAACACCCAGCATTAAAACACACATAGGCCAGACGCACAGTTCCCTCAACAAGGTGCCCCACCCCGACAGCAGTATGTAAAACAGCAGAGGAAAAAAGGGAGCAGGGCAGGGAGGATACCCAAACCCCAGGAATGCTCAGCCGTCCCACCCCACCTAAGAGGGAGGAACTGTACTTACCCGTCCACGCGATGACTCACTGACGCATTCCAAACAGGCGTACAACCGCAATGGAGGTAGCCGTCGGCCGGTCAACTGTGAGTGAGACAACACCACAGCCCAGTCATGTGTGGACCTCGGAGCAAAGCTCACCGGCCACCCCAGGAGTCATGGGGCATGTCGTGGCAGACCCAGCCTCTTTGCAAAGGTGTGCTCACGCTCGCTGGCCGCACTGAGAAGACTAAAAGAATCTAGAATATCCAGCCTGTCTCTCAGCCGACAGTTGATAGGAGTCAAAAAGACAAAAATCCTTTCCTCAGGGCGCTGGGCCCAAAGGGAACCATACGTCCTCCCCCTTTGCAAGGCAGAACGAAACTGAGGCTGCATGCTGCAGGGAAGTGGGTTATGTCCGGAGGGACCGCCCCCTGGGCGGGGCTGTTCAACTCTGTTTAAATGACATGTATATGAATATCTAACATGTTTCTGCCTAGTCCTCTCCAGTAAACAGGGAACATAACCCACTTGTCAAGAATTGAAGAGGCTGTGTCCATCCATGGATGATAAGAGAAATATAAATTTGTATGAAGCTTTAAAATACTTGCTATTTGTTTTACTTCTCTATTCAATAAGCTTTACGTCATGTGTCTGACACAGCACTATACAGAGTACTAGAAACCCCTCCCCTTGAGGACAGGAAAGACCTTGGAAACATCATGTGACCTCTGAACAGCAATGATTAAATAAGGTACTTTGATGATGATTTTTTTTATATTAAAATTAAATAAAGTGGCATGATTTTATTAGAGATAGATAGATATAATAGAGATAGATAATATATATATCTCTATCTCTATCTCTCTCTATCTATATATATAAATAATGGCAATTAAACACTGCATGTTTAGTATCCCTTTAAGGCACCACGTTTTGATATAGTAATGATAAATGGATTGTTCAATTTCCTGTACAGAACATGATCCTTAAAGTTTCTCTACAGGTTTTTATTTTTTTACGTTTTAAATATTTACAATGGTAACACTAACACTCTTCTTGGTTCCTGTGACTTTAGGATATTCATTCTGCCAGGACCTGGAGGAGGTATTCCAGGTGGGTGCTCTGTATCCCTTCCACCTCTCAGCACTGGTGATGGGCAGAAAGGGGGAAGATTATCGCCAACTACAATGCTGATAAACCTCCCACTTTGCATATATCAGAACACTACTTCACAGGGTCACAATGGTGCAGTGAATTCACTGGACACAAAATATTGTTAACCTGCAGGAGAAAGCGAATCTCCCTGGCAAGACCATCAGCCATTTAAATTGGTTAATATATTTAATATACATTAATTTATAAACTCTAGTGTCGTGTGCATTGTTTTAAAATTATGTTTGCACTACATGTTTTGTAATTTAGGTATAGGTGTACTTTGATTAGCACATTTAATATGGCGGAGCTGTTCTCTCTTGAACATGTATGGAAAGCCTTAGACCACATTAGTAAATAATGCTCAGAATGGTAATGCAATAGTTAAAAGAATGTTTAAAACTGCCCCTGTGTCTGAACAGAAAAAAATGCACCCCAAACAGGCCAATTCAAGAAGACACCAATTATTTTGTTATATTAAAGAAAAAAGAAAGACAAATGTACGATTAGCGATATTCTTAACTCATAAGGTTACAGATTACTTCCACACAATTTAATTCTCTATGGGTCCCAGGCTTTTGTTACTGAAATTATTCTTTTCTTTGTTTCGTTTTTTTTTTTCACCTCTTTTTTTTTTTTTATTCTGCGTACAACTGCGGGATTAATCGCTCTATTTCATTTTGTTTGAAAGGCTCAAGTTTGAAATCTATTAAAGCACCAGGCTCCTTTACACTCTGCCGTTAAGACAATCTGCCCTTGTTTTGACCTTGATTACACATTTAAACGCCAAATTAATATTTATACAGTTAAATATTACAATTTCTAAAACATGTATAAAATAAAAGTGGTAGGGTATCTTAACAGGGATAGTGTGTCCAGCCGTTGCAGTGATTTTGGTCATCAATGCCAATTAATCAACTTTTTGCTATAGAACTCTAACATTCATATATGATATTTTTCATAGTTATGTCTGCATTGTAAAAAACATGAAAAACATTTCCCTCCTCTGGTCTGAATAGGCTGCTCTAAAACCACAGCTTTATCACATTGAATTATTCCCTAGTCAAAGGCATTTGATTTCAGCTCATGGGGAATCCCGGAAAACTCACTTATTCAGGGAAGCCTACCCCACCTCCACCTAAAAACTGTACGGAGGCACCTCCATCAGATCCCTCCCCCTGCAGTTATTACCTTTTGTATTCCCTGACACTTCCCTTAAGGGCACTTTCACACTGGTTCGCTTCAAAACTGCCAGTAAAGCGCCTATGCGTTAATGGCATGCTTCTGCAGCATGTTTTAAAATCTGAAGAAGGCAGTTTCCATTTTGCTTGTGGGCATGTCAAGCCCACAAGCACAAATTTCATGGATGCGGTGAAGGTTTATCTCCCAGAATTCACCGCTCGTTCCCGCACATGCTCAGTGTTTACGGCGAGCAGCGCCGTAACCTTCAGGGGTTGCAATAACAACGGGCGGTGTCATCGAAAGTTCCCACCCCGTTGTGATGGCAACCAAATCCGCACTGACTCTTGGGAGGCATGACACTTAGCTCCCAGGAGTGCGGCGCCAGAGAAAGCTGGATACACGCCTACTCCCGTGGCGTGTATCCACACACTCCTAAGTGTGAAAGCAGCCTTAAGGCCCATACACGCGATCGGATATTCCGACAACAATTGTGTGATGGAGGTATTTTGTCATCAGGTAATCCGAACGTCTGGATGCTCCATCGCACAATTGTTGTCAGAATTTCCGACGACAAATATTGGATGGCCACGCTCTCAAATCGTCCAACAAATGTTTTCCGTCGGATTATCTGATCGTGTGTACACAAATCCATCGGACTAAAGTTCAAAGTACAAACACGCATGCTCCGAACCAATGCTAACCATCAGATATTAGCAGAAGTTGCTCAAAGGGTGGCGTTAAAGAGCTGAAAAACAACGTAGTTTTGTGTATGTTGGCTGAAAAGGTTCTGCTGTCTGTATGCATACCAAGTTCACGGCCAACACCCTTTGGACAAAATTCCATGGATTTGTCCGATGGAAGTCCGATCGTGTGTATGATGCTTTAGATTGTAAGCTCCATGAGCAGGACCCTCCTATTCCTTGTGTATTAACCTGTATTTTAATTGTACTGTCCCCCTTTACATTGTAAAGTGCTGCCTAAACTATGAATTATAATTTACATAGTACATACATTTTATAAAGAACATGACAAAAATGACATAGTGAAAGCCTTTAGGGATAGCTCACACCATCATTAATTTGTAAATGCTAGTCTGAAAGTTTGTATAACTGCATACTTATGTGGAAAAAAAACTACCTGTGCAGATAGCCTAATCTGGTGTTTAATCTGGGATCTCTGGGACAAAGGCGTCTGAAATGCAGGCCACGACCAAAAAGTATTCCTGTAGATTGAGCAGGGCCTTACACAGGGCATACAGAATCTAGAAGTATAGCCCTAAACCAATTTATAAAAACTCAATAAGGAAGCCAGGCAAGTACTAAAAACTGTTTCCTTTAGAGGTTTTATTCGGTATATGCTGCTGGAAGGATATGGCTCCAATGTATTCTTTTGCCAATGAACAGTACATGCACATATGACTGATGTTGGGTGTCTATGACCAGGTGCCTTAGTACAAAGTAAGCACTGATCTCTTTGCTTGTGCCTTTTAGACTGTATGCAATAGTGGATTTGTGATTTTCTTTATCATGGTTCAGTTCATTGCATTATGTCAATCTTGTATATTTATTTTTGTCTTCTTGAAATTGTAAGAAACCGTGGAATGTGGTGGCAATAAATAAAGTGGTAATAACACAACTCCTACAGCTAACTTCTGTCTGCATAAGTGGGCACGCCAGCAAATGTAACCAGAATGTCAATTCGTTAAAGCCTTACACATATGTGAATATTACAAGTGCAGGCTTTCCATTCCAGAAAAGATAATAGATCAAGCTCTTCATTATTTGTATGCAATGGCCTGGTAAATAAGCTGCAGGTAAAGCACTTACTATTAAATATGTTATGGCATTACGTGACATGTCTATTAACCAATTGCAGCGATCTCTTCAGCTTCTTGCTTTTAAATGGCTTGTCAGAAAGAACAATGACGCCCACAACCCCTCTAATGCCACTGCCAGCAGGACAGTGATATGGGGCGTTGCCTCGGAAATCAAATACCTGGGCTTTGTATGGGTGTTTAGACACTGTGTTTATTATGCTGGCAAATTAATTCTAGGGAAAATAATGTACTGCTGTATTTAAGTGCATATTTGTTACTCCTTATGCCATATGGATAGCCTGCACCCCTCAAAGTACTTTTGATTAGTAGGTGGGCAGAGAACAGATTCTTGGTGACGGATTATTTTCTCAGATCAATGTCATATGTGTACTTAAAACGCTACAGATACTGCAGCTGCTGGCTTTTCATAATAGGACACTTACCTGTCCTGGAGTCCAGCTGTGTCGACACCCACAGCTGATGTTCATCAGCTGTTGGGTACTGCCTCCGCCGTTGCGGGGAAGGGTACCCGGCAGTGTAGCCTTTCGGCTTCACTCCAGGAACCTTACTGCGCATGTGTGAGGCCCGCTCCTCTCTCCTACTAGCCCGCTCCTTCACCGCTCCAAAGATGCTGCTAGCAGGACTTTTTTTTACCGTCCTGCTAGCGCACCGCTGCAGTGTGAAAGCCCTCGGGGCTTTCACACTGAAGAGACAGCAGCGGCTGTTCAGGGTGCTTTGCAGGCGCTATTTTTAATGTTATAGCGCCTGCAAAGCGCCCCAGTGTGAAAGGGGTCTTAGTAAATCTCAAATATCAAGATCCTTTTCCGCTGACCATACCCAAATCTATGTTACTAGAGCAGCCACTTAATTTAAAGGGTAATTAAAAGGAAAAAAATGTTTTGCCTAAAATTAATGTCTGCAAGGTAGACAGACAGAATAGTGCAATGATTCTGTTAAAAAAACGCATAAATAGCTATTAAATTCCTTCATCTATATCACCTCCGGCATTCTAGTTTCTGTTCTCTCATTCACTTCCTGGTTTGCATCGCTTGTTCATGTAAGAACTACATTTCCCAGTATGAATTGCGGCACGCCCAGTAATTCACACCTCCTTGAAGTCTCTAACACGTAGAGAGCGTCCTGCCACACAGATGTAGTTCCCAGGAGGGGGTGAGCACGTTACTGACCACCGCAGTAAAAACCTCCCATCACGGTGGTGAGTAACAATCAGACAAGCAGGAAGTGAACAGAACAGAGAAGAAATAGAGCAACTTCTGAGCAAAAACGAATGAGGAAGTAAAAAGAGGAATGTCTGCAGGTAAAGGATGCTTATTATGAAAACATTTTTTTTTCTTTACAACCCCTTTAATTTTATTTAAAAAAAAAGCGTGAAACCATGTACTGTACTAATCTTGCCCTGTAATCTCACAATATAATTAACACCACATTAAATTCACATATTATGTTGCAACTACACAGTTCTTTAAGACTGTGCCTCCCATACACAGATAATTAATTCCACCAATCTGTGATATAGTAAATCAAGTCCACAAATGTGCAATACATGAATCCACAATGCAGTTCCATCCACATTTCTGTTTTCTTTAATTCGTGAAAGTGATCTAATGTTTAAAGTGCCTCATCAAAAGTATATATCTGTGCAATTGGTGACAACCCCCCCCCCCCCCTCAATAAGAAATGCACTCATTGGCCTGGTCCCTAACTAATACAGTGGGTATAGAAAAGAAACGCCCCCCCTTCAAAAACATATTTTGTTGATTCGCAGGCTGAAATGAAGACAAACACAGTTGTTTTATCCATCTGTATTTACTCAACTCAACTTGTAACATCCAAGTGAAAGATATAACACAAACATGTCAGAAAAAGTAAAAAACGAAAATCAAAATCACTGAGCTGGAAAAAGAATCACCCCCTTGTGTCAGTATTTTCTTGAACCACCTTTTGCTTTAAATTACATTGGGCTATGTCTCTGCTAACTTTGCACATCTAGACTTTGCAATATTTGCCCAATCTTCTTTGTAGAGATGCTCAAGTTCAGTTAAATTTGAGGGTGACTGTGGACTGCAGTCTTCAGGTCATTCCACAGATTTTCAATGGGGTTTAAGTCTGGACTTTGACTAGGCCATGCAAGGACATTCACCCTTTTCTCCTTCAACCATTGTGTGGTCATTTTTGCTGTGTGCCTTGGGTCATTGTCATATTGGAAGATAAACCTTCCCATGCAATGGATTTGTGTATTACACTATTGTGGACTTGATTTTATATATACAAGTGTCACGGGATTGGTGAATTTTATGGTCTACATCAGCCTTTCTCAACCAGTGTGCCACTGGTGTGCCGTCAGAGGTTCTCAGGTGTTCCGCGGGGTCAGTGGAGAGAAGGCTGTCAGATGAGCCTGCTCTCCTGCCGAAATGCAAGAAGCTCTGTCGGCTTCAAAAGTGAAAGTGCTTCCCCCTAGAGTGCAGTACCCGGCTGAATGAGGAATCTGGAAAGGTACTGAGCTAGAAGCTACAGTAGGTGAACGCGATATTGTGTCAATCTCGCTCCCTTTCTCGGCGAGATTGACCACCTACGAGCCCCATCGCGGGAGCCAGCGCCAAGCTGGCTTGCCGCGATGGAGACAGAGCCGTCATAGAAGCGACGGGAGATCCGACTTGGATTCCCGCCAATTCTACACGTGTGCGGCGTTTGTTATGAATCCTGAGGGGGAAGTCCCCGCCGGATTTTAAATAAAAATCCGGCATGGGTTCCCCCCTCAGGAGCATACCGGGCCCTTAGGTCTGTTATGGGTTGTAAGGAGAGCCCCCCCTACGCCGAAAAAAACGGCGTAGGGGGTCCCCCTACAATCCATACCAGACCCGTATCCAAAGCACGCTACCCGGCCAGCCAGGAAGGGAGTGGGGACGAGCGAGTGGGTAGGTATCACATGGGTATCACATGGGTAGGTACAGAGCATGATGGCACTGTGAGGCCTATATAAATCCGACGCAAGCCGGGCACACGTCATTGCAGCGAGAAGAGCCGGCCGGCGTGTCAACATCTGGAGAAGACGGAAGACGAGAAGAGAAGAAGATGACGTTACAGAAGAGCGGACTGACCGCCGCCAGTATAGCGGCGGCCAGCCCTGAAGGAGAAGGAACCGGACAGCGGGAGGAAGAACCGGGGTGCGCCGAGTCAAGAGCGGCGAATATAGAAGAAGACCCCCCCAGAGCTGAGAAGACCCCCGGAGCGGAGAAGACGTCACAGAAGAGCGGTGAAGACCCCGGAGAGCAGGAGAAGACCCCCGGAAATCGGAAGAAGAAGCCTACCCTGGTAAAAGAGCTAAAGACGACAGGGGAGGCCTCCGGAGCAGACTAATAAAATATTTTAATACCCTGTGTGGTTTATTTGTGTTTTTACCACTTTTCTTGCAGGTGAATGGGTAGGGGTACGATGTACCCCATACTCATTCACTTAGGGTGGGGGGCCGGTATCTGGGGTCCCCCTTATTAAAGGGGGCTCCCAGATTCCGATAAGCCTCCCGCCCGCATACCCCGACAACCAACGGCCAGGGTTGTCGGGAAGGGGCCCTGTCCTCATCAACATGGGGACAGGGTGCTCTGAGGTGGGGGGGCCGCAGTGCGCCCCCCTGCCCCAGAGCACCCAACCCCCCCATGTTGAGGGCATGCAGCCTGGTACGGCTCAGGAGGGGGGGGGGCGCTCGCTCGTCCCCACTCCCTTCCTGGCTGGCCGGGTAGCGTGCTTTGGATACGGGTCTGGTATGGATTGTAGGGGGACCCCCTACGCCGTTTTTTTTCGGCGTAGGGGGGCTCTCCTTACAACCCATAACAGACCTAAGGGCCCGGTATGCTCCTGAGGGGGGAACCCATGCCGGATTTTTATTTAAAATCCGGCGGGGACTTCCCCCTCAGGATTCATAACAAACGCCGCACACGTGTAGAATTGGCGGGAATCCAAGTCGGATCTCCCGTCGCTTCTATGACGCGCTTGCTGGGATGTGCTGTCACTATTCCAGTGAGTGTGAGATGTCGGCGAGATCTCGGCACCATGTCGCCGAGAATCAGCGCGATGCTGTCGTGCTAAAAACACAATATCACAAACACCTACTGTAGATTCATTTTAAAATGGCTTTATACATGTGTCTGTGTGTGTGTCTGCACATGTGAGTGTCTGTATGTGTGTGTGTGTGCGCACATGTATGTGTGTGTGTGCGCATGTAGGTATGTGTGTGTGTAAGCATGTGTGTATGCGTAAAGTGAAAAAAAGTGGTATATAAATCCATCTTTTTTTTTTTCCACTTTATTTTTCTATATGAGTTGGTATTGCAGCATTGCACTCCTTTGTATTATGTAATTGTTTTTAAGTTTTTGTGCTGAACTTTAGTGCTAGCTGCTTCATTTATTTAATTTATTTTTTCAACATATGATACACAATAATTTTTTATTTTCACCAATTTCCTTCAGCGCTGCGTCTGCCTTAGGGCTTTTCTCTTTTCCATGTGTGTATGCATGTAAGCATGTGTGTATGCTTGTTTAAGCATGTGTATGTTACTTTTAATCCTGACCCCCCCCCCATTCCTGTACCATCAGAATGGCTTTTGTAGGGCTTGTTTGATAGCAGCAAGGACTGCTGCTCCTCTGAAAAGCAATCCATGCACAGATCGCTTTTCAGAGGCATTTGACAGGCGGTAAAGAGGCATTATGTTGCTTCCTCACCACCTGTTTTAGGCCTGTAAATGCAGCATCACTACACCGCAACTGTGCAATGCACACAGTTTCGGGGTAGTTGCAGTGCAGCCCTATTCACCCTCGGTATACCTCCAGTTGCAGCCACAGCATGTGAACACCCTCAGATGCTGCCTCTGCAGCTAAAGGTGGAGAAGTTGGGGGTGGTAAAAACAGCTCAACCATGTGGTTTTACCGCCTCTATGACATGTGAACATGTCCTTGGTTCACATCTGTGTAGCTGCATGTAGGGCAGTCCATTAATTTCCGTACCCACAAAATGCAGGGAAACAAGTCCCCAAACGTTTTTTTTTAAATTGCACTGCAGCAAAAGCACCCCACGTTTTACAATGTGTGGGGGTACCATTAAGAATTAATGGTACCCCTAAAGAGCAGAGCATTTGTCTGTGTGTCAGGAATGAGCACGATTTTGCCCGTGTTTTTTGCGACACACCGTAATGTGAACCAAGCCTTGGACTGGGGTGCCTCAAGACTGAAAATACTTTTTAAAAGTGCCCTGACTAGAAAAAGGTTGAGAAACACTGGTCTACATGTAGGTGACAAACTGTGGTGTTACAAATATGTGAATTTATTGTGGTGTGAATTGTAATGCAAGATTGCAGAAAAAGACCTCTAAACTATCTTTTTTGCTGTGTTTGCCACCCTGCTAAAGAAGTCTTAATTCCACCAGTCCCTAGTTCTATTGTAATGGCTGCAGTCAATGACCGACGGATAGACTCTATAGAAATATAAAAGATTGCACTTCCTGGAGCAGAACCAAGAAGTTCAGCTGCCTGGTAACTTTTCTCCCTTCCCTCCCCCACAAAACTAGAATGTAATTCAGTTCAAAGTATAAGGCAAGGTTAAAAAGGAGTTCCAGTCTGTAAAAATAAAGTCAGCAGCTACAAGGGATCCCGCAATGTCGGCACCCCTAGCCAATTCATCATTTAGCTTTGGGTGCAGAGTGGACATCTGTAGTAAGAGAAACCGGAAGTGAAGCCTTATGGCTTCACAGCCTGTTTCTTACTGCGCATACGTGAGTCGCGCTGGACTTTCTGAATAGTCCAGTCTCTGTGTCCCAGAAGGCAATGGGGGGAGGGAGGAAGAGGAGGGGCCGGAAATATTATAAATCACCATACTACAATTTTACCTGGAAGTGGGAGCACAACTGGATCCCAATCAATACGTGAAATCAATGTGAAAGCTACGTTTATGGAAAATTGGTATTTGCAATGAATTAAGACACCCCCACAGCACCCCGGTTACAGTGTCTGGGGCAGGTTGCTCAGACATAAAGCACTGTGTTGTGGGAGGTGAGGCATAGCCATATGAACCCTAGACTCAAAAGTTTGTTTTTTAACTTGTAATTCATTTTTTAATTATACAGGTTGAATTGAATTTAGGGAAACTCTTTCTACTTCCCAACAGCACAAATAATTTTTTGCTCCTCGAAACCTAAAAACAGTTCATGACTCCTTCATACATGCCTTGTGAAAAGGCCGTAACGATGCTCTCTTTCTTGGCACAAGTTAAAGGTTGCTGCATGGCGTGTGGGTAAACCCTGAAAAGATCAGTCAATATTAGCAGCCGCTTTGGAAAACAGCAGTTTACGACCTGAGCAGTTTCTGCATTTTTATACAAAACATACGGTAGATCTGAAGAAAGAAAGGCATGTATTTTTCACCACAACATGTAACCAGAGATGGCAAGCGTTTAATAGATACAACATAGCAGTTAAGCCTGCGAACGTTTTCAGTGAGTCACTATCAGCTGCACAGCAAATCTTCCAAGAAGATGAAAAAAAAAAAAAGGAAAAAAAAATGCCAGTAAATAAAAATCTGCCGTAACCTCCACTGCTGTGTTATTTATATACTTGGAAGTCAAAATTTATAACTCTTTTCAGCACAAGTAAATTTTGTTAAAGATTAAAAGAGATATGAAACATGGTTTTTATTGCCAAGCCTGTTTAGATGTTATTGTTCTGAACATTTTATGTGCTTGCTCACGTCTATTCCAAAAATGTAAATGATGGAGCCATTCAGAGGACTGGCGTCTCCAATTGCCTAATAGATGAAGAGATAAGGTTAGCAGCAGATTTGATACCGACTTTATTTTAAAGGTCTGCTTTTGTTTCAAAAGCAAAGAAAGAAATTTAGAAGCCTGGCCGCCCAACACAGAAGTCAATAAGCACTGTTAAGGTACACTATATCAGACCTTTTAACATTCTGTAAGTTTTTTTTTTAGTCCTATACTAGTGTATTGTTTCCATCTTCCATTGCCCTTATAATGACAGTTCAGGGGTGCTCAACCTTTTGAAGAGCAGGGGACACAATGCACTAGGGGGTTTTACCACCCCCCAAACCACAGATGTAAACAAGCCCTTACCTGTCCTGAGCCCCCCTTATAAAGCTGCTTTACACTGATAAGCTGCGGTTTATCCACATCGCAGGATCAGCACAGTGCACCTGCGGCTTTCCTGCTGGTTAGCTGCACTGAGCCTTAGACTTCTATTACATCTTGCAGGTGTGGTGCACTTTCAGAAAGAGTACCAAACCTGCAGGATAAAAGACGTCTATAGCTCAGTGCAGCCAACCTCTAGGAAATCCGCAGGTGCGGAAAAGTGTGATAATTCCTTGCTATAAGTGTTAATATGCCCATTGTAGAAGTATAATGTATATGATGTTTTAATAATATATTGGCCTCGCTCTTTAGGATGCTAGAAAGGTCTCAGGCAAAATGCACTTGGTATAACTCTGCTTCCGTGGCAGTCAGCTTCCTCAGCTGCCGACTCCATACACATTGATGCTCTGGGATGCCAGGTCGACAACCCCTTGATCGTGATCTGGGCTTGCCAACCCAATAGCCCATTGCATGTGTAATGTACTTCCCTGGTTTGAGGTTGTGTGCCATGGGTTAAAGGAGTTGTAAAGAAAAAAATATGTTTTCACCTTAAAGCGGTTGTTAACCGCATATATAATTTTTTTTTCTTTAAACCTGCAAGGCAAAAGTCATAATCAGCTAGTATGCACCGCATAATAGCTGATTATGAAATACTTACCTCAAAACGAGGTGAAGAACACTTACCTGGTTCACGCCGAGCGAGATGTCATCTTGCTCCAGCGCTGTGATTGGCTGGAGCGGCGATGACTTCGGCAAGGTACGGCGGCTTCCGGATCTTCCGCCGTGAATTCCCCCTGAGCATGCGCCGCTGCAATCAGCGGCGCATTGCGAGGGGAATATCTCCCAAACTGTACAGGTTTAGGAGATATTCTTTATACCTACAGGTAAGCCTTATTATAGGCTTACCTGTAGGTAAAAGTGAAAAATAAGGGTTTACAACCGCTTTAATGCAATCTATGCATTAAGGTGAAAAAACATTGGATGCTGCCGCCCCCCCCCGAGCCCCCGTTATACTTACCTGACCTCTCGAAAGTCCCGCGCGGTCCCGAGTTCTTCTTCGTCGCTCAGCCTGGCCAACGATTGGCTAGAGCGGATGGATTGAGAGCAGCGCAGCCCTTGGCTGGCACTGCTGTCAATCACATCCAGTGACGCGGCGTGCCGAGAGGCGGGGCCGAGTGATACACTGAGCGGCTATGGCCGTTCGCTGTATCACGGGAGCGCGCCCGCAATTACTCACCACCATGCGAGCTCTCTCATGACTGTGGTGAGTAATTGCGGGGAGGACCAGAGACAGCTGCCGAGGGACCCCAGAAAACGTGCATCGGGGCCACTCTGTGCAAAACGAACTGCACAGTGGAGGTAAGTATAACATGTTTGTTATTTAAAATGAACGCTAATGCTTTAAGCACCCCTGCTTTAAATAAAATGGTTCTAAAGCCTAAGGCCCCCTGTACACGGGACGCTGCTAAATGTGCGTTCAGAGGCAGTTGGATGCTTTTTTCAACTGCTCCTGAACTCATTCAATGTTATCCTATGTGACCATGTACACTGTCTCGTTTATTGCTGTTTTTAGGCAGTTGCGTTTAACAGCGTTACTTTGAAACAAAAAAAATGGGTTCAGACGCAGAAGATTTCCACGTTTCAGATGCAAAACACGACTAAATGCGTTTCGTTTATAGGCGTTTTCGGTTTAAAAAAAATGTTTTTTTTTTAAACGCTTCTAAACGCAAACGCTGCAAAACTGACGTTTTAAACGTGGGTTACTAATCTGTCAAGTTTAATAATTTAGGAGCAGTTGTAAAAACGTCCCATGTACATGGAGCCTTAAGGCTTTTTACCTTAATGCATTCTATGCAGGATCCCCCCGGCCCCCCTTATATACTTATCTGAGCCAGATACAATGATGCACGAGAGCAGTGGCTCTTGCCGATGTCTCACTTCTTACTAGGCAGACTTATAGCAGTGGAAGCCATTGGTTCCTGCTGCTGTCAATCAAAAGCTGTGACAAGGAAGCGGGGAGGCTGAGTCGCTTTGTCTGTGTCAATGGATGCAGAAGAGAAGAAGGATTGGGGATGCTGTGTGCAAAACCAATGCACAGAGCAGGCAAGTATAACAGGTTTATTATTTTAATAAAAAATCATTGTGCCCGGACACCTTCTTCCATTGCTCCACGATCCAGTTCTGATGCTCACTTTCCCAATAGGCACTGTAGGCTGTGGACATGGGTTCAGTCTGAGGCTATGCAACTCAAAAACAAACTGCAATACCCATTTTTTTCAGCTTTCAACACATCAACTTCAAAATGATTACTTGCTGCCTAAAACATACCACTAAATTTCACATGCTACTGTAACAAGATAATTAATGTCATTTATATACTTTACCTGTCAATGATCCTAAATTTGTGAGTCAAGATGGTCACCCCCATCTTGCGTTTTGCCCTGGGATTTGTCGAGCCTGGTTGCACTGGTCAAAGTACAAATGAAAGATGAAGATCTTTCCCATTCATAAACTTTTTACTGATTTGCAAACTGGATAATAAGTCCACCAGTTAAAAAAATTTGCAACTTTGACCACTGATCAACCTATTCAAGCATACCGGAGATCTCCAAATGTCAAACAAAGCAACTAGGACACAAACAGAAAGCGCCTATCTGAATTTTCACTATAGCCAACAGGCTAATAAACATAAAACAGAGATGTTTGATACAGGGGATTTATTGGGGACAAACATTAATAAAACAATTCACAAACATATATTATTCAAATATATGTTCAGCATTTCTATAGCCAAAACATCTTCTTTTGGTTTGGATACATTGGGGCAGGGTTAGAACCCCTGTCAAATTTTTCGTTGCCATGTTCCCTCTCTATTTGTGCTGGTGACCATTATTACACAGGACTGAGAACAAAACAAAAATTATCACAATGGGACAACAGTTCAAAAATTAGAAATCAAAAGCTTCTGCTTTGCTAAATGGATATATGTTTCTATAAGATGTTCATTAAGGACAGAAAAAATATTGCCTTTTGATGTAAAAGATTGAAAAATTGAGGCTTTTAATAGAAAAATATTTATTTCATGTGAAAAAAGCAGAATCCATACCGATACAATATTTAAGTTTGTAAATTTAGGATTTTTATGAAAATATTTTCAGGAAGTAAGAAAAATCTGCAAATGAAAAACTTGAAAAGTAGTATACTGTATATGAGGATCTCAATTCTTTTTGCTAAATCTGGTTATGAACTCAGAACAAGCATGCAGCTGCGGTCAGCATTCCAAAAAGAAAAAAGAGTGCATCTTTGGGTCTGATTCAGGCGCAAATTCAGTGCAAAAAATCGACTCGGATTTGCCCCTGAGCCGGTGAACGGGGACGCATCGGACCCAATGCTGTGAACCCGGCGTTAAGCCTCGTACACGCGGTCCGATTGTTGGACGACCGAGCGTCTAATTTTTGTCAAAAGGGCGTGTGCAGGATTGTGTAGAGAATACCAACTATCTGCAAATTGTCGTTTGACAAACACGTGACCTACTATTGGAGTACATTTATCAAGTTCCACCCTTTGCCCCGTCTGCTAATTTTGTGTTAGTAGAGATTTGGCGAGTGTTGATTTGTGATTTTCAGATCGTACAAAACAAATTCCTTTTAAAATACGTTTGGCATAACTACATGCAAAGCAGCTTCATTATTATCCCATTAACCACTTAACCCCCGGACCATATTGCTGGTCAAAGACCAGAGCACTTTCTGCGATTCGGCACTGCGTCGCTTTAACTGACAATTGCGCGGTCGTGCGACATGGCTCCCAAACAAAATTGGCGTCTTTTTTTTCCCCACAAATAGAGCTTTCTTTTGGTGGTATTTGATCACCTCTGCGGTTTTTAGTTTTTGCGCTATAAACAAAAATAGAGCAACAATTTTAAAAAAATGAATATTTTTTACTTTTTGCGATAATAAAAATCCCCCAAAAATATATATAAAAAAAAATGTCCTCAGTTTAGGCCGATACGTATTCTACTACATATTTTTCGTTAAAAAAAAAAAAAACGCAATAAACGTTTATTGATTGGTTTACAAAATAGGGGGTAGTCTTATAGGATTTTTATAAAAAAAAATTGTACTAGTAATGGCGGCGATCAGCGATTTTTTTCCGGTACTGCGACATTATGGCGGACACTTCTGACACATTTTTGGGACCATTGGCATTTTTTTAGCGATCAGTGCTATAACAATGCATTGATAACTATAAAAATACCACTGGCAGGGAAGTGGTTAACACTAGGGGCGGGCAAGGGGTTAAGAATGTTCCCTGGGTGTGTTCTAACTTAGGGGGGTGGCCTCACTAGGGGAAATGACTGATCGCTGTTCATACATTGTATGAACAGACGGTTAGGCATTTCTCCCATGACAGGACCGGGAGCTGTGCGTTTACACACACAGCTCCCGGTCCTCGCTCTGTAACGAGCAATCGCGGGTGCCCGGCGGCGGCTGCGCCCGCCGGGCACGCGCAGGGGAGTCAGGGACGAGCGGAGGGCGCGCGCACGCGCCCCTAGTGGCCGCACGCCCCTAGTGGCCGCTTGAAGAGCCGATGTATAGCTACGGGCTCTCGCGCAGGGGAGCCGACCTGCCGCCGTATAACTGCGGCGGCTGGTCGGCAATTAGTTAAAGATGAGAATTTTGACATTTCATCCATTACCGCGTTGCGAATGTTAATTCTAGATTACCAACAGTAGTTTACAAGACCAAACTCTTCCCAGTCATTCCTTGATTCCGAGCATGCGTGTTTGTACTTTCGACTTTTGTGCGACAGATTTCTATACTGACCATCCGAAAAATCAGACGTTGAGTTCACATCAGAAAAAAATTCTATAGCCTGCGCATACAGCTTTTGTCAAATGTAAGAGTGAAATCGTTTGTCAAATGCACCATACCAACGATCCGAAAATCCGCAAACAGCTCGTCTTCAGACTTTTCCCTTCTGATTTTCGTACCGTGTGTATGAGGCTTAAGACTGAGTGCTGCTGTAAGGGCTCTTATGGACAGGCAGAAGTAAAAACAGGAGGCTAAGCCACAGTTTTGCCCTCCCAAATTGTAACAATACAGCCGGACTGGCTGCAGCATTTTTTACACCCTCTTTGAGTTCAATGGGGGGGGGGGGGGGGGGACAACACAAACGTGAGCCAAATGCTCAGCTGCAGTGTGGTCCTGTTTGGCAATTTAAAAATCAAAGTAAAAATCAAGTGTTCGGGAGGTGGAAGTAGCACCTTCTGGATGCCTGTCAGTCGCTGGTATACCATGGTATATTAATGCATATATGCAATATTTGGTGTATTTTACACTTGCCTGCAGTCCAGCCTGATAATAACTCCTAGATCTTAGTGAATTCCGCTTACTGAGTTGGCTTTATTAGACTGCATACCCAGGAAACATAACTCTGGTGACAACCATTAAAAGTTTTACAATAGTTAGGGACTATAGGGGCTACTGTAACCCTAGAATCTTCTTAGTCTTGCCAATAAAAATGTCAAGACTGTTTATTCAAGGCGCACGGTGAAATCTAGACTCAAGTGTCTTTTAGGGGACCTCTTATCACAGTGTGATGTGTGTTTTATGTCACGTTATGCACCTCAACGCTAAATTCTTATTCATTCCGACGGATGCACATTAGAGCAGTCTCATAAATCAGTAAGTTTCATGGAGTTTAAACAACTTTCATTATTTCAAAGATTCCGGGATTTTCATTTTGTACATGCAGTCGCTTTCCACCAAAATCTGACTTAATCTTTTGCTCCTCTAATAGGAGACCTAAATTGCACTTTTAACGATGAAAGGCCATAAATGCTCCAGCCTATCTGCAGCAGGCTGACCACAGATTTTGTTTTTCAGGAATACACATCTGTGGATAATTTAATGTTGAAGCACAACACCATGATTGCCTAATGCAAAGTTAATTAACATTCTTCCAGGATTTTCTTTTCCAATAATCAAGGGGAATATATGTGAAAGAGTATATAGAAATACACAAAGAAATTGCGTATGTGCAGTACTTGAGATTTATACACCATGGATAATCTCAGAAATGTCATCATTAGGGTGTTCAGGGAAATTGTCACCACAGGAAACCTGCTGCATGCCTGAATTTTGCAATGCAGCCGCTTTACAGTGGTTTAGCTCCACTTTACCCCACTAGTGTCAGTAAAAGGTCTATGATAGATTACATTTGGTGAAGTCCAAATAAAGTAATCCGATATAGAATATTCAGAGTTTGTCTTGTCAGAATGGAAGGTACTCTTACTTTCAAAAATACTCACATGCAAGGAAAAAAAGGGGGGGGGGATTTTTGCTTGCACATATTTGGATGTTAGAAGTCAGTATATATATATATATATATATATATATATATATATATATATATATATATATATATATATATATATATATATATATATATATATAATCTCTGTGTATACATATGTCTGAAGTTGACCGTTTAATGCCCACTTTACACTTCTTGCTCTTTTTTTAACCTTAATTTCTTATTCCTAAACTCATTAAAGAAATAAAATCTATACAAAACACATTTCCTTTACGAGTCCGTAAACATTAGAAGATCTCCAGCAGAATTGGGAGGCACACTCAAGTGTGCTCCTCGCTGTTCTCCTTCCTGAAAAGAATGCTGTACCTGAGGACCTACAGTGCAAGAATCCCAGGGAATGTCATTCACTTTGTGGATCCGTGCTTTCTCTTCTATCAATCATCAGATCAGAGGTTATAAGGGAAGCTGTTCTGACAAGCAGAAGCAAAGCCCGGTCTCTAGAAAGGGCCATTAGGGCCCTTACACAGATATTTTTGCCCTGCCTTGCAAGAAAAACACAGGAAAAATGTTTCCCTTTATAGCCTATGGGACTTTTCCCACCACTGTGCTGTGGGGGTGCAGTGTGTTTTGAAAATGCCTGCATGCTGCATCTTTGGTGCGGTTTTGAAAACTGCACCAAAAATGCAGCTTTCCAGTGAAATGAATGGAAATGGCGTTTTTGGTGCATTGTTAAGTAAGTATTTTTTACAGGTGCAGGTGGCCCAAAAAACGGATCATAATCGATTTTGCTACACAGCAGTGTGAAAGAGGCCTAACTGCAGGAAGTCCACTGGCAATTTTATTGACAAGTCATTTTCCTTCTGCTTTTTTAGGCACTGCTTCCAAAATTCTGTTCTTTTTTTATTCAATCCAAGCATCAATCTGACCACAGCCACTAAATCAAGACAATAAAAAAAAAAGAACTATTTACAGTTTCTTCAAAAAGCTTAAAGCGGAGCTCCACCCTAAAGTGGAACTTCCGCTCATCGGAAGCCTCCCCCCTCCGGTGTCACATTTGACACCTTTCAGGGGGGTGCAGATACCTAAAGACAGGTATTTGCACCCACTTCCGACCACACAGTCTGCGGGTAGACTGCGGGCAGGACGTCAGATCCCGTCCCCCCCTGTTGTGTTTTGGGAAACACACGGCTCCCAGAACACAGCGGGACACAGTGAGCACAGCATAGCTGTCAGGGCACCAGTTCTGTTCAGCCCCAAATTCCTCAGCTGCGTGGCAGGTCAGCGCTATTGGGCTCGCCTGTATCGCGCGCTTGCGCGGTGTGGCCGCGCGCCACGGGCGCGTTCCACTCTCGGCCAATCAGAGGCCTGGGTGGCTTATTTAAACCAGCCCCTTCCTCCTCTCAGGTTGCTGGTTTGTAACAGCTTCTGAGATACCCCTGCTGCTGAAATACCTGTTTGATACCTGAAAAACTTGACCCTTGGCTGACGTATCGGATTGCTGCTCTCTCTAACCCATTGACCCCTGGCTTGAACTTTGGTATTCCTGCTTTCTCCAACCCTTGACCTACGGCTTTGAACCTCGGACTTCCTGTCTTCTCCAACCCCTGACTACAGCTTGTCTCTCGGATCAGTCTTCAGCCCTAACTTTGAAGTACCTTGTACCCGGACTGTTCCTCCCTGACCCTCAACGCCCCCAGCGGACTATCATCGCTCAGTTCCTGCTCTACGCATCTGACCTCCATCTTGCTGCTGGTACCGGTGCCTCCCGGTGCGTCCTTCCCCCTGTCCCAATCCCAGGGGGTGGATCGCGCCAGGTCGCAAAGGTGAGCCGCCCTCAGCATCTCGGCCTTGGTACGTTATCCCTTGACAGTAGCGTGACTTACGCATGCACTGTAGGGAACCGGGCAGTAAAGCCGCAATGCTTCACTTCCTGGTTCCCTCACAGAGGATGGCGGTGCCGACGGTGCTGGACTCCAGGACAGGTAAGTGTCCTAATATTAAAAAAGTCAGCAGCTGCAGTATTTGTAGCTGCTGGCTTTTAATATTGTTTTTTTTTCGGCGGAGATCCGCTTTAATATGAGGGGAGATTACAGTTACGTTATCTAATCTAACCTACTCAACATGCAGATGTTTCCTCTATTTTAGTAAACATCTTTTAATATAAATTTGCAAAGTAAAAAAAAATATATATTACACAGAATGCCAAATGAAAATTCGATTTTTTCAATTTTTCCAGACAAAAAGGCAGAAAAGGGAAAGCAATCAGAGCACGGATAGAACAAAACAAGGTAAACAATCATATAAAAGCAGTGCATTTATATTACATTTATCACTGAAAACCTACTACACACAGACCCAGGAGGACCCCATTTGATTCTACCATCCAATTCTATGGGTCTATTATTCCTGTATGAGGCCTGAAATCATTTGATACTTTTAACATTACTACAGTAAAACTTTAACTGCATCTTAATCAAGATCCGAACGTTCTCATTAAAAAGCTTTCAGCAACAGGTAAAATAATAACGTAGGACCAGCCAATCTCCCTGGATGTCCTCCTTTTCAAGGTTTTCCACTGCTTTGTCAAACAGTAGGTGAGATATTAGCAAAGCCATAGCACTCATCTAATAACACAAAAACAATTGGTACACTCCTCCCAAGAAAATTACTCGCCTCGGACAGTGGCACATTTTCCAAAGCAAACCATGTAATGAAAAACAGCGAAGTTTTGACTACCAATTAACCTAATTTCACAACACGGGAGAGTAATTGTCTCCGGTAGCAGTAAATGCTGGATGCCAGGTCAAGACAAAGAGGAGGGGAAAAGTTGCAACCTGGGATTTAAAGTCAACCTATATAGTCTATACTCAACACACTGCAGAGATGGACGCATTGACATGTCAAAGCTTATGGAAATTTACAATTATTAAAGAACGTTGACAATACAGCTAGTTTTTATTTTGTCTGCTTTTTTTTTTTTTAATTCATGTTTTCAAGTACAGAATCCCTATAGAGTTTTGTGAATAATATACTTTACCTTTGGTGAATTTAGTATGCTAGAGAAGCAGGGTTGCCTACTAAATGTACTTGATAGTGTACTTCAGCTTTTAGCTATTGTTACATTTTAAGAGCCCAACAGTGATAGTTTAAAAGCTTCTTGGGGGACAGACTGAGGATATATTTGCATAAAAAAGGGCAATTTCATTCCATTAATATTCTCAATAGCTAGAAACGCAGCATTACAGATCAAAATTGGGCAAAAATATGGATTAGAGTAGTAAGTATGTTATCTAAAACAGTAATGCATTTACACTGGTGACATAGTTAAAGTTTCTGCAGTTAAGTTTTGCTTTAAAACCTTAAAGTGCAAGTTTAGTTTTAAACATTTTTTCACCGCACAAGATTTTTTAGCCTTTCTGCACTTTTTAAATACAACGAAAGGATTTGTCTATGCAAAACCGATATTTTAGTAATAGGACAGGGATAGGCCCTGGCTTTTCATAGGTCTTTTCATGCTACAATAGTGAGATATTCTAAGGTCATAGATCTAGACGCTCTTCTCATTGCTTAAAGGGGTTGTAAAGGAATTTTTTTTTTCATAATAAGCATCCTTTACCTGCAGACATTCCTCTTTTCACTTCCTCATTGTTCGTTTTTGCTCAGAAGTTGCTCTATTTCTTCTCTGTTCTGTTCACTTCCTGCTTGTCTGATTGTTACTCACCACCGTGATGGGAGGCTTTACTGCGGTGGTCAGTAACGTGCTCACCCCCTCCTGGGAACTACATCTGTGCGGCAGGACGCTCTCTACGTGTTAGAGACTTCAAGGAGGTGTGAATTACTGGGCGTGCCGCAATTCATACTGGGAAATGTAGTTCTTACATGAACAAACGCAGCAAACCAGGAAGTGAATGAGAGAACAGAAACTAGAATGCCGGAGGTGATATAGATGAAGGAATTTAATAGGTATTTACTAGTTTTTTAACAGAATCATTACACTATTCTGTCTGTCTACCTTGCAGACATTAATTTTAGGCAAACATTTTCTTTCCTTTAGTGACCCTTTAAAAATTTTGAATGTTTTCACCCACCTTTCTGTCACATTCACCATAATAAAAATTGATGTAAAAAAACAAAAATATAAAGTAGGACTGTAATTTGTCTAGTTCAACTTACAGTAAAAAGAGCGAGCAAGGAATTGTGGACCATCTTTTCTCAAATTACAGTAGCTTTAGCAAAGCAGCATTACAAGACAAAGTCTTTTCCTTTTTTTCATGAAGCTTCTATGAAGCTTAATCTGATCGTATTAGAAATTAAATATGGAAGAACACAAATGTATTGGTAGCCAAGTTATATGTAACAGAACATATTTTTTTCAATTTCTTTTAACGTAGTATGGTGAGCTTTAAACTTTTTTTTTACCAATTCCAAAAATTATTATTATTACATTTATGATTTTTCACTTCAATGTCTGACAAATCAAGGGGACTTTTCTTTTACGATAGTTTTTATTGATATTGGGTTCAGTGACAATAAAAAAAAACCATCCAATTAGAGCGCCTTCTTATTCTCAGAGATTCAAAATGAATAAGCAGAACACCACAATACCCTTTCAGATCCCATTGTGGTTGTTAGACCACCTTTGTGCCGAACGTTAGCAAAACACTTATATGAAAAATCAGTAATCTCCACAGACTCAGAATGCCTCTGGTCTACATGTCCTTGTCCATAACTCTACTATAGGGATACTTCTGTGCCCAGGACAGAGCATTTGAGGCTCACATTGTGTTCTAATGGTTCTTCAGGGTGTAGAGGATAGCCCCGGGAGAACTGAGTCTTTTACGACACTATGGATGTGACTGGTAGCATTTATTTCCATAGTTCCAGCAGTGATCCTGAGGACTAGACAGATTATAAACTCATGTTGCCAGACAGATTATAAACTCATGTTGCCTGAAGTGACAGTGAGCTTATAAAAAAAAGCTGTGAATCTAGCTATGTCACTTTGACAGCACTGGTATGCAGGTGACAGTACTGTTCTGACATGAAAGTAACAGCCCTGCAAGGGAATTGGTTACAAAACCGACTGGTATTGTAAGCCTGATTACTACTGGCATATGGAACGCAATATAAAAACAGGTTTTAGGTAATTTCGATTGCATTTTTTAAAGACCTTCGATAAGTACACAAGTCGGCTATAATGTATTAATAATAATTTTCCTTGAGTAACTCTTTATTGTCCGAGGACTCAGAATATGACATCACTATAGGTGAATAACATAAAAAAAATTATATCAACTTGGTGTTAGAACTAGGGATGCACCGATGTCATTTTTTTTACAAGTGCCGATCATTTTTTGTTTTACCAATAACTATTAAAACTTTTTTGTTTATACTTCAGGTGTCAACTACGGTACAAAGCATTGAAAAGTTATTTACAAATGTAATAATTAATTTTTTTTTTTAAATTGCGCTTTTTTTTTTATGTGAAATGGTGTAAAAATAAAAACGAACAACGCAAACATACAAAAAAAGTTTTATTTATTAATATTCTATAAAATAGAAGTGAATAAAAAATAAGCAGGAGAACAAACATTTAATGGCGAAGGAGAATGAGTAAGAACCCTTTCACACTGAGGAGTTTTTCAGGTGGTACAGCGCTAAAAATAGCGCTGCTATACCGCCTGAAACTCCTGCCCAGCAATCTCAATGTGAAAGCCGGAGGCGATGCGCTGGCAGGAGAGAAAAAAAATCTCCTGCTAGCAGCATCTTTGGAGCATGAGAGGAGCGGTATGTAAACCGCTTCTTCCCATTTAAAACAATGGGAAACCGCGGTAATACCGCCCGCAATGTGCCTCTGCAGAGGCACATTGCGGGCGGTATTAACCCTTTATCGGACGCTAGCGGGGGTTAATACCGCACCGCTATCGGCAGAATCCCGCGGCAAATCCGACGGTATAGCGCCGCTATTTTTAGCGGTGCTATACCGCCACCGCCCTAGTGTGAAAGGGGCCTTTTAAGTGGTTCTAAAGGCAGAAGGTTTTTTTTATCTTAAAGCAGTTGTATAGTCTGTTTTGTAACTTTTACTTACAGGTACGCCTATAATAAGGCTTACCTGTAGGTAAAAAAAATCTCCTAAACCTTTAAGGTTTAGGAGATATTCCCCTGGCAGAATGCTGCTGACAAGCAATGAGCGCATGCGCACAGGGGATTCTCGGCTGAAGGCCTGGCAGACGCCGAACCTTGCTGCACTTCCTGCGCGCATGAGTGGGAGTGACGACATTCCGGCTCTAGCCACACACATTGCAGGAGACGCGATACTCGGAAGACACGCTGAGGCAAGGTGAGTTACCGACGCCTCATTTTATAATGAGCTAGTATACGGTGCATACTGGCTCATTATGCCTTTTGCCTTACAGGTGAGTAAAAAAAAAATTGGGGCTATACAACCGCTTTAATGAATTCTATGCATTAAGATAAAAAACTGTGTGCAGCACCCCCCTCATCCTTACCTGAGCCCATCTCGATCCAGCAATGTTGCATAAAAAACTGTCCTGGACTCTCTCTCCTGATTGGCTAAGACACAAAGCGGGCGCCTTTGGCTTCCACGGCTGTCAATGTCAGTGAGCCAATGAGGAGGGAGGGGGCCGCGTCTTAATGGACATACAGAGCAGCAGCTTGGCTGTCCTCCATAGCAAGCTGCTTGCTGTGGGGGCACTCGGCAGGAGGGAGGGGCCCGGAGCATTGGTGAGGGACCCAAGAAGAGGAGGATCTGGGCTGCTCTGTGCAAAACCACTGCACAGAGCAGGAACGTATAACGTGTTTGTTATTTTTAGACTAAAAAAAAACGTAAGACTTTAGTACCACTTTAATTAACGCCGTATAGGAGTTAATGAAGGGTTAATAAAGGTTTTTTTTCTTTTTACTTGACAGGTTGCTTTACACTGATCTGTGGATGAATAAACAAAGATACAACAAGAAACAATGTTTCAGCAGCTGAGCAATGTTGCTTTTTATTTTATTTTTTTGTTTGTTTTACAGCTGCCAGGACTTTAATTACACTTCAGCTGTCAACAGGGAAACCCCACTGACAGCTGAATGAGTCATCAGTTAAGGATGTGCCGGCCCCCGAATCCTAACAACCGATGATAGCCAGCTTTTTTTTTTTTTTACACATTTCAGCTGTCAATGGGGGAATCCCGCTGACAGCTGAAAGAACCACGCATGAAAGTATTTGTTTTAGGTATCAGAGCATTTGCACAATTTCAGATACTCATGCAAAAGCTTAATATCAGCACCGATACTGGTATCGGTGCAACCCTATTTAGAATAAAAGTAGCAAGCTTGCATTTAAAAAAAAAAAAAAAAAAATCAAATTTCTAGATCACGTACCTTTCTAGCAATTTTCTTTTTATTTGGCTTAACTAAGATTTAAGCCAATCCAAAATCCGGTGTTGTTAGAGAGGCTGGGATTTGACCTCAACTACAATTTCAAGTCTTGACTAGATACCTGGTTATCACCCCTGCTGAGAATTCTGGTTTTCATCAAAGGATTCCTTTTTTATAGTTTGTTTTACACAGAATGCACACCTCCTTTTTGTTTTTTATAGGCATTACTGAATAGAGGCCAATGCATTCCCAAAGCAGGGAAAATAATCATAGCATACTGTGAAAAATAATGGGCACATTATCATCAACTGAACATGGATGAATAGCAACTTGACTTTTTTTTCTTTTTTTTAATTGGCTAGGAGTCCCACACTAAAGTCTACTGGTGTCTTACAGTATTCTTCGATATACCAGAATATAAAAGTTAATATACGCACCAGCATAGTACTAGCACATAGTACAAGCGTATCTGTAGGCAAGCCGTTTTTTTTTTTTGGATAGAGTGCAGAAGGATTAGATGCAATGTCAAGTTTTTATTTCTGTATGTGTCTTTATTAGGGAGCTTTACCAGTCTATTTGTAATGGTGACCATTGTCACAGAGAAAGAAATGGAGGGGAAAATCCCAAATTTTACAGTTGTTGCCAGTACAAAAGATGAGGGGTAATCATCCAAATTGGATAACGTTAGAGCCTCTGTCAGGTTTTTATTGCCATTCCTTTTACATAAGAACAGGAAGTGATGGTTATAGACAGGAATTTTAGCTCTCTCCCACTATATCCTCGACTTCTTTATTCACTATGATAATATTGTATATCACCCCTCTGAGCCCCACTGAGCGTGTTTTCACGTCCAAGGCTGTTTGTTTGGAAGCACGGTTTCTTTTTAAAATTGTTGCATTTCAAAATTTCTTGTAAAACCACCAACCAAATTTACGCGTTGCAAACTTTTCTAGCCTTCCAAACTCGCCTGGGAATAAACTGATTGAGTTATCTTTGAATTTTCAGTTCCAGTGGATAGGATAATTGAGGCGCAAACAGGAACATGATCATTCCTGAGCATGATTGTGTGTGTTTATTAGATAATGTCTATTTGTCTCTCCAAAGAATATGGTACATTTTCTTTTCTTCTCCTCTCGTCTATTATAATTTCACAAGAAAATTACAGAATAAAAACACTCGTCATTTTTCTTCTGCTTCCCTACCAGCCACCTGTTGCTTCTGATGCAGAAGTATATAAACTGGAACAAAATGCTCATCACTCATCAGCCATCAGCAGCGGCATTAAAATTACTTGCGAGACTTGCTTTGCAAGAAATTCTTTTGTGCCTGTGACATTAGCTTTGTTTTATACAATTAAAGTATTACACGCTAGAATAATCTAAACTGCAGCCCCTAAAATGCGGTGGTTGATTTCTTCTCCTTCTTTCCTCCTTCTACAGCAAAAATGTGTTTACTATAAGAGGTCTCTGTTTAACATATACACACATTATATAGAATAGAATTAAATTGCAATCATCTGCACGCATGTGTGTGCGAATTCTCTTCTTTTTTTTTTTTTTTATTAAAAGTGCATACAGTGCCTTGGTATGCAGGTGCAGTGTATTAGCCACTTAACGCCCGCCGCACGACTATTTACGTCCGCAAAATGGCACGGACAGGCAGATCAGCGTATATATACGTCCTTGCCTTTCCGCGGGTCGGGGGTCCGATCGGGACCCCTCCGCTGCGTGCAGCGGGCGGCTTACTTCGGGGAGCGAACCGGGACTACGGCGCGGCTATTCGTTTATAGCCGCTCCGTCGCGATCGCTCCCCGGAGCTGAAGAACGGGGAGAGCCGTATGTAAACACGGCTTCCCCGTGCTTCACTGTGGCGGCGCATCAATCGTGTCATCCCCTTTATAGGGGAGACACAATCGATGACATCAGACCTACAGCCACACCCCCCTACTGTTGTAAACACACACTAGGTGAAGCCTAACACGTTCAGCGCCCCCTGTGGTTAACTCCCAAACTGCAACTGTCATTTTCACAATAAAGAATGCAATTTAAATGCATTTTTTGCTGTGAAAATGACAATGGTCCCAAAAATGTGTCAAAATTGTCCGAAGTGTCCGCCATAATGTCGCAGTCACGAAAAAAATCGCTGATCGCCGCCATTAGTAGTAAAAAAAAAAAAAAAAAAAATGCAATAAAAATATCCCCTATTTTGTAAACGCTATCAATTTTGCGCAAACCATTCGATAAACGCTTATTGCGATTTTTTTTTACCAAAAATAGGTAGAAGAATACGTATCGGCCTAAACTGAGGGAAAAAAAAGGTTATATATGTTTTTGGGGGATATTTATTACAGCAAAAAGTAAAAAATATTGCATTTTTTTCAAAATTGTCGCTCTATTTTTGTTTATAGCGCAAAAAATAAAAACCGCAGAGGTGATCAAATACCACCAAAAGAAAGCTCTATTTGTGGGGAAAAAAGGATGCCAATTTTGTTTGGGAGCCACGTCGCACGACCGCAATTGTCTGACGCAGTGCCGAATCGCAAAACCTGGCCTGGGCATTTAGCTGCCTAAAGGTCCGGGGCTTAAGTGGTTAGTCCTAAGTATATGGCTTGATCGATGCTCAATGAGCTGTCCAACATTTAGCCCACAGTACCCTATACTGGGCTGCAGCTATACTGCAACAGTAGCAGAGAGGTGGACTGGGGAGCACCGCTGATTTGCACAAGTCTTATTCCCTCACTCCAAAATGGAATGATTGTCAGAAAAAAAATCTTAAGCCTCATACACACGATCGGATTATCCAACGGGAATTGAGTGATGAGACAGGGTGTCAGGCTGAAAATCCGACCGTTTGAGCGCTCCATCGGACAATTGTTGTCGGATTTTCTGTGGACAAATTATGATATAGCATGCTTTAAAATTGTCCGCCAACAATTGCAAGTCTGATTTTCTAATCGTGTGTACACAAGTCCGTCGGACAAAACTCCAAAGTACAAACACGCATGCTCAGAGCCAAAGCTAACCATAAGACAACATTAGCAGAAGTTGTCCAAAGGGTGGTGCTAAAGAGCTGAAAACCCACATCGTTTCTTTGCCGTTTGTATGCAATACAAGTTCCTGGCCAACGCCCTTCGGACAAAAGTCCTACGCTTTGTCTGATGAAAATCGGATCGTGTGTACGAGGCTTTAGTCTTCATGAAGGCCAGACCTTCATTAAAGCTTAAATTGTATTTCCACTTTAGCAGTCAAAATTTGATAAATATTTATTGTTGGGTGTCCCCATTCAAGCAGCATAGCTAAAAATAAATAAATATTTCTCACCTTTCTAATTTGTAGCAGGTTTACACATCTTTTTTAGAATAACTTTCAATATGCATTTAGGGTACTTTTTTTAATTGCTTTAAAGCGGTAGGAAACTGCACCAATTTCATTTTTTAAACCCTGCAAGGTAAAGGCATAATGTGCTAGTATGCGTTGCTCACTAGCACATTATGAAATATTTATCTTAGAACAAAGCCCTCCAGCGCCGTCCTGTCACAGCTGACAGGTGATTCAATCTTCACCCGGTCTTCTTTCCAGGTTCACGTCCTCCAGCCATCTGGCCACACTGCGATGACGTCACTCCCGTGCGTATGGAGCTCCGAAGGGATGACACGGGTATCCTGTCCCCTCAGAGCATGAATATCTTCTAAACTGTGCAGATTTAGGAGATATTCAATGTACCTACAGGTTAGGCTTACCTGTAGGTTCAAGTGCCAAAAAAGGGTTTACTTCCACTTTAAAGCAATAGTAAAAGTACACTTTATGACTTGTATAAATTGTACCTACAGGTAAGCCTATAATAAAGTTTAGCAGTAGGCACAATAAATATATCATAATGTGTACCATTAGGCAGGTATTCACATTTGTAGAAGTCGGTGAGGTCATTGGCACATTCGCACTGCGCTGTGAATAAATGGTATATTGGAGTATGCTGTCCACAGAGCACCGTGCTGCGACCAACTCCTACACACATGTGCCATCATCGTGGCCCATCCATTCAAACAGTCGGAACCCACAAACCCGGAAGAAAGAACAGGTGAAGATAGAAACATTGACAGGGATGACGGCTAGTGGTGCAACGGATCGTCACCGATCTGTGATCCGATAGGGTCACCCTGTTCGGATCGGCACACCACGCGATCCCACCACTAAATCGGCCTAGCTCCGGAGCTGTGGCCATCTTGGTGCACCCGGCGGCGGCTGTCTCGTCAGGAAGTGACGTTTCATCGCCGCCATCTTGCTCCACCACACTCCTGCACAGTAATGACAGTGAGAAGGGGGCAAGCAGACATCTTATTACACCCAACAGAGTTTTGGATTTCACAGTTATTTTCAACACAAAACGGAGCTTATATGCTTAAATACAGTATTTGGAAATCAAACGGACTGTTTACATGTTAAATTTTAAAAGCAGCAGCAAACCTTACATACTTGCTAATGTGACAGAACAACTCTGATTTTCACATTTTGTGAAAATCAGAGGTGTTCTGTCATATTAGCAAGTATGTAAGGTCAGCAGGTTTGCTGCTGCTTTTAAAATGTAACATGTAAACAGTCCGTCAGACTTACATTTTCTGTATTTAAGCACATAAGCTCCGTTTTGTGTTGAAAATAAAAGTGAAATCTAAAACTCTGGTGGTTGTATCAAGATTTGTCGTGTGTTTTTTTTTTGCTGATCCGAAAATCGATCCGATCCGTGACTCTGATCTGAGAATCGATCCGATCCGTGAGTTTTTTGATCCGTTGCACCCCTACTGACGGCACACCGCTGGAGGGCTTCTTTTTAAGATGTCAGTCATAATATGCACGTATGTGGTGCATTCTTGCACATTATGACAAACTACCCGGGGGCCCAGTTTTTTTTTGGGGGGGGGGGGGGGACTTTACCATATACAATACCACCCAAGCTTTGAAATATTTGTAATGATAGGCAGTGTAAAAGTCTAGTTTAGAATTGATAATGAGATCTGTCAGCACAGACAGGCTTAATTATGGCAAACATTAACTTCCCAGCCCCCTTCCTAACATAACATTGCAGGGGAGAGTGAAGCAAAATTTTTAACATAAAACATAAGCAGCAAATTTTGCTATGTGTTTGAAACATGTAACAAACGTAAAGTATGTGTTTCCCCAATTTGGTGTCAAAAATAGAAATACACTTTAAAAGCACAGAAATACAAAGAAGTAGTGCTAAACCGTAGTGTCTGACAACACCAGTCCTCACTAAAGGCCACTTTTGAAGGATTTCCTTAATTTGGCTGCCGCCTTGTAGTGTGTACCAGGCTTAACAGATTTAACGTTTTAATAAAATAGTGAAGACAGATTCTAGATTTTACCCACTTGCCTTTTTAATCCCTTTCTTGGAGACTGTACCCCATTTGTTCAACACTCTATTTCAATGACACTTTTCCCTAAGATCCTTAAAACTGTCCCCATTTCAAAACAGTAAATCTTTTATTTTGTCCAGTGCCCGTATGTGCTTCCTTCACCATTTCCAAGCAATTGACTTTGCACCGTAATAAGCTGTAAAAGTGTAAGATGAATAAAAGCGGCATAAAATTACAGGTTCAAAACACACACGTTCACACACACACAAACATCCCAGGCTACACAATCAAAGAATAATTCATGAAGGTTTTCAATAGAATTCCATCAAATGCATATAAAATGGGAGAGATCCTGTTCCTGGCATAGACAGTAAAATGACCACAGAGACAGAACTGA
Source organism: Rana temporaria (assembly GCF_905171775.1). Lineage (NCBI taxonomy): Eukaryota > Metazoa > Chordata > Amphibia > Anura > Ranidae > Rana > Rana temporaria. The sequence continues at coordinate 163,928,935 of NC_053494.1, read as the reverse complement.
AATTATCTGCCTGGAAATATGTTTTCCATAAACTGCCCTAAAAGGCAAATGGGCCGAGTCATTTCTATTTGGGATGCAATAGAAGCAATTTACATAGAAAAGAAGAGAAGTTGTCAAATCAATTCTGCTCAGACATCGTGTATGGACTTGCTATTCCCTGCAGCACATAAAATAAAATGTATGAGACTCTAGTCACTTTATTAAAATGGGTATACAGGGAAGCAGAAATTCACATTACTTTTTTGTGTAATTACAGGGACTCTCTTTGATATAAGCGCAGTACAAACTTTAGTGCTACCAGTGGCTGATACTTCTCCATCCCAAAAGAATCTAATTAAAGAAAATTTAAAAAAAGCTCCCAAAACAGGGCAATGGTTTTTCTCAATGAGTTTAACCACCTGCCGACCGCAATACGTATTATATATACATAAACACACACGTTCCGTCAGCCATAATCTTTTTTTTTTCAGCCAGTGATTCTTTTTTCATGAAAGCGATCAGAGCGGCTAATCAGCCACTGGATTGCTTTCAGAAGCAGTGGGAGGAGACAGTGTAAAAAAAATAAAAGAATTAAAGCGCCCTTAACCGCCCATGATCCTGCGCGAAAGCAAACACATACGCAAGTTGCGCACACATATGTAAACGGTGTTTGCCCCACACGAGGTATCGCCAAGAAAGTAAGAGTGAGAACAATAATTTTAGCGCTAGACCTCTAAACAGGTAACCTGTAAACATTTTTAAAATGTCGCCTATGGAGATTTTTCATAGTCTGTCGCCATTCCACGAGCCTGTGCTATTTTAAAAATGTGACATGCCAAGTATCTATTTACTTGGCATAACATTTTATATTTTACCAAGGTCCGTATATATTTGGACGCAGGCACATTTTTCATACTTTTGGCTCTGCATGCTACCAGAATAAAATTAAAACAAAACAATCAAAATGTATTTGAAGTGCAGACTTTCAGCTTTAATTCAAGGGGTTCAAGTACAAATTTTAGGAACTGCGCCCATTTTATACACAGCCCCCCCTTTTTTAGATTTTGTTGAGACTCCTTTATTGGCAATGATTGCCTGAAGTCTGGAACCCATGGACATTACCAAAGACTGGGTTTCCTCCTTTCTAATGCTTTGCCAGGCTCTACCTGCCGCTGTCTTCGGTTGTTCTTTGTTTGTGGGTCTTCCTGCCTTTAGTTTTGCCTTCAGCAAATGAAATGCATGCTCAATTTGGGTTAAGCTCAGGTGAACGACTCGGCCATTGCAGAATATTCCACTTTTCCTTCAAAAGCTTCTGGGTTGGTTTTGCAGTGCGTTTTGGATTATTGTCCATCTGTACTGTGAGGCGCCGCCCAATCAACTTTGCTGCATCTGGCAGAATCTGGGCTGACAGTATATATCTAAACACTGCAGAATTCATCCGTCTGCTTCTGTCACATCATCAATAAACACCAACGACCCAGTGCCACTGGGAGCCATTCATGCCCATGCCTTCACACTGCCTCCACCATGTTTTACAGATGACGTTGTGTGCTTTAGATCATGAGCTGTTCCAAGCCTACACATTTTTTTTCCCCGTCATTCTGGTACAAATTATTCTTAATCTTAGTTTCATCTGTCCAAAGAAAATTTTTCCAGAACTGGTCTGGCTTTTTTTTTTTTTTTTAGATGTTTTTTTGGCAAAGTCTAATCTGGCTTATAAATGGTTTGCACCTTGTGGTGAAGCCTCTGTATTTGCTCTCGTGAAGTCTTCTCTTGATTGTAAACTTTGACATTGATGCAGTAACCGCCGTATCACTTCTGCTCACCTGGTCCTAAATCACCATCTTCCTCTCTTACATCTAGGGGAGCGGTTGTCCCTGGCTCTTCGAGCTGACTCCCTGATGTTGCACATACGTGTAGGCCTGCTTCAAGGGCTAGGAGAGACAGCTATATCTCTAATGACACACATGTGCTGCAGCTTGCTCCAAAGCCTGATGGCTCCTGCACTGCATAGAATGCATGAAGAAAACTTTGGCCTTTAGGACCACCTAAAGGGCTGCTTTAAAAGCGATATTTTAGTCTTAATTTTTATAAACAAACATGTTCTACTTACCTACTCTGTGCAGTGGTTTTGAACAGAACAGCCCAGATCCTCCTTTTCTCTGGTCCCACGCCCCTACTTCTTGTCAAGTGTCCCCACAGCAAGCAGCTTGCTCTGGGAGCACCCATTTACACTTGGAGCTGTGACTTGGACCCGCCCCCTCCATCTCCTTATTGGCTCACTAGCTGTGATTGACAGCAGAAGGAGCCAATGGATTCCAGTGCTGCCAAATACCAATCAGGAGTGCGAGTCACCAGAGAGCCAAAGATCTTGTGGAGATCGCTGGATTGAAAGGGGGCTCAGGTAAGTATTAGGGGGGCTGCTGCACACAGGCATTTTACCTTCATGCATAGAATGCATGAAGGTAAAAAACCTTGTGCCTTTACAACCACTTTAAAGATAAGTGCACTTTCAAAGTGTGATTAAACCCGCCCACCCCCACACTTCCTGAAGCCTATGCTGTGTAACTTTTTTCTCCACTTCTTAGAAATTGCTTTTTTTTACATCAGGCTTTCTGAATATGGAAACAGCAGGGAGCCTGTAGTGGGTGTGTTTGGGAATCATAATTAGCAATGAAATGGAGTAGAGTAGACCGGTACACTACAGAAAAGTCTGAATTAAAGTCAACATCCACTATTTGTTGTATGCATTTCAATATTAAATTTATTTGACTGCCATGTACCTTAGTTACGAGTAGGGGTGTAACGGATCGTCACCGATCCGTGATCCGAACGGGCCACCCCGTTCGGATCGGCACACCACACGATCCGCGGATCGCTCCGGAGCCTCGGCCGTAGGAAAGTCCCCGGCTTCGGCCTAGCTCCGGAGCTGGCGGCCATCTTGCTCCAGCCCAGTGGAGAGCGTGTGCTTGCCAGTGACCCTTCACAGCATGGGACTGAATTCCCCTGGCTGCTCCGACAGAAGCGATGGATGTCACCGACTCACCCGTGATTACACAGTAATCTGTAAGTGTCTGGAAGGGGGAACGGCCAGCCTCTGCTCTGCAGATAAGATAATGTTAGGTGAGGGATCGGGAACAAGTGCACTGTATAGAGAGGTGAGAAACTAAGCCAGCAGTGTGTGTTCAGCTTGTTACTTCCTCTCACTCACTTTCTCCTCTCCCTAACCTGCCTGCTTGGAATGCCGTGCTGGAACAATCACACCGGGCTGTGAGGGGATCATGAGAGTCCTTAGGAGGGGTGGAGAGGGCTTAACCTGTCAGTGTGTGTTTGTACATCGCTACTGTCTGTGTGTGTGTGCTACACTGAGACACTTCCCCCACTGTATACACAGCATGTCACAGTACACCGTTCCTTTGCTTCACACACTGTGTATGGCATTGTCCAGGTCCCTGTTTAACCACTTCAGCCTCTGAAGATTTACCCCCCCCCTTCCTGACCAGAGCATTTTTTTGCGATACGGTACTGTGTCGCTCATATATTTAGGCCAATATGTACTCTGATAAATGTTTTTTGGTAAAAAAACAAATAGTTTTTTTTGTGAATAGCTGCGTTTAATGGCACCTTACATGCTTGCTAATGTGACAGAACTTCTCTGATATTAATATTTAACTTAATGTGAAAATCGGAGGTGTTCTGTCACATTAGCACGCATGTAAGGTTTGCTGCAGATTTTAAAATGTAACATGTAAACAGTCCGTCAGATTTACATATTCTGTATTTAAGCTCCGTTTTGTGTTGAAAATAACTGAATCTAAAACTCTGTTGGGTGTAACAAGTTTAGTATTTTTTTTTGCTGATCCGAAAAATGATCCGATCCGTGACTCCTGATCCGAGGATCGATCCGATCCGTGAGTTTTCTGATCCGTTACACCCCTAGTTACGAGTCTGCCCCTCAACAACACTGTATTAACTTTCAAACAAAAAAATTGAATGCAGCTTTAACTTCTAAAAGTATTGGTAGACTTTAGAGGATGGTCTTCAGGTCAGTTTTTAATTGGAATATGAGACAGATTGTAGCTAATGTCAGCAACCACGTAAAAAAGAATAAAAAGGTGAAAAAAATACAGTATACACTTTTTGTGAACTTTCTATAATAAACAAAGAAGCTTAAATTGCCAAAAAAAATCCACTAATTAAGTTTTAAAAGAGACTTTGGTAATAAAACCTGAGAGGGTATGTAGAGGCCAAAGATACAATAAGATTCAAAACACTACAAAGTTGACTTTTAGAGTAAAAGCTATTTGAGGAAAAAAGAATCAATGCTCAAGGGACACTCGGCTGTACAAACTAGTAGGAAAAAGCAAAGCAATGTCTTCTCAAGGATGCTTTCTAGTCTTTAAACAAAAGCGTGGCAACAAAAGAAGTTTTGAGAAAGAGCATCATCCGGACCACCAAAAAAGATCACTCAAAATAATAATGTCAGAAGCCAAGAGGACAGAGAAGATCAATACCAGGCCATGGCTATATGTGAGGGTAACACTTCAAATAACTAAAACATAGCAGGACTCTTGTATTCCCAGAATCAAAAGCCTATCCAACATCGAATAAAATAAAGCAAACAACCCGGGCTCTTGGAACACTTGAGACCTCGTCTTTGTCAGTAAGGGCCAGACCTCACAAACTGGCAACCTCAATACTCAAAACACAATGGGGCCGAGGTAGGAAAGTCAGTGTCTTACAAAAGTACTTTCTACACCCGCACACTACCCCATACAAATACGTAGGAAGTGTCATAACACTATCACACATATCAGTATTCCTGCACTACTCCACATTGGCAGTCAAAGGTATTTCATGAATCTGTCAAAGCCACTGTGTTCTGTATCTATGACATGCACATCAGTAAGGGGCAAGAATCATAGTTCCCAGCATTTTTCACTAGGGCAGGAGCCATTGTCTCTTTATGATAAGCGTAGCATCTAACAATTGTTAGCATTTTCTAATGCTGTCAATGGAAGCAATTGTCCTCTGCCTACTTAAAAGGAATAGTCTTTCTTTTGCCAAAATGTAATAAATGCACCAACAATAAAAGAATGTGCATTTTTTTTAATCCTTTAGTGCATTGCAGCCATGTTCAGCTCATCAAGGGTGCAATGCCCAGCCTAGACCTACTATTATGGAGCTGAAGGAAGCAATCAGTGATCTACAGTGTGGTGATGTCTGCACACTTGTGACCCATTGAGATCTACGACTCCCTCTTCTGCAATGGAACATGGTACTTGTAGTCTTCATTTACAGATCTCTGTGAAGGATGATGCACTGAATGCAAACACAGTAGGCTGCAGGGAAAACTACCCCCGGACTCAAAAAATGTACAAGGTAGGCAGTTTGACTGTAGGGTTTGGGAACCTTAAAGAGGTTGTGAAGTCACATAACACAAGTATTTGTATCCTCTCTGTTTTAACAAGTTATAAAGTGTGTGTGTGCGTTTGTTTCTTTTAAATTGCATTCCTAAATACCTTTTTGCACAGCTCCTCTGTACTGTCACATGATCCAAGAACAGCAGCAGCAGGAGTGGCTGAGATTCCCTATTGATGTCAGCCAGCCAGAAGAGGGAGGTCATGTGACTGCACAGAGGAGCTGTGCAAAAGGTATTTAGGATTAGAATAAAAAAAAACTGACATATTGTACAACCTGCTAAAACAGAGAAGATATATCGGAATAGAGGCAGGAGTAGAGGGGAGGGCAGGGAGGAGATCGGCTCTCATGCACAGGCTATAAAATGACAGGCAGAAAGGAAGGGGGAGAGGGAAAAGGAGAGACAGTGTACACACATAGCAGGATGATGAAAGCATGTAAACTGACCACAGTACCATGGATCAACATGATTGGTCAGCACAAACAGGGAGGAACAGGCAGGATAAACCAGGTATTTTAGATCAAAGAGAGGGACAAATTACACTGTAACAGCACTATGCCACTGATCATGCTTTAAAGGAAAATGAGTTTTTTTTTTAAATGGGGGTTACAACCACTTTGACATTGTGTAACATGAAATGTGGTCAGAAAGGTAAACACAGCCTGCAGAGCTTAAAGCGGAGCTCCACCCAAAAGGTTGCATGCAGCTTCCCCTGCATGCAACATCAGTGCACCAGAACGGTGCGTGTGCACAACGTCACCGTTGTTTCCATGGGAGGTTGCCTCTGCACCATTTTGCCTGCATGGACAATAGACTGGATCTAGGTCCCATCAGCTATGGGCCCATATGGTATTGGTGGGGCAGATGGCAGCAATCTCCTCTTCCATTTTGGGACTGCAACTTTCATTGTGTGGACTTCTCATGCACCCGCGGTAACACATGGTGATTAGCTGTTTGTTTTGCACATATTTTACCCCTCTTGGCACCATTTAACTTATGCTTTTTCTCCTTTTTTTTCCCACTTTTGTCTTCTAGCCTTTTTGACATTATGGAAAACATTAAAGTGATAGTAAAGGCAGAAGATTTTTATCTTCATGCATTCTATGGGTGCAGTGTCCCTCAGCCCCCCTAATACTTACCTGAGCCCTTTGAGATCCAGCAATGTCTCGGCTGCCCGGGACTCCCCTCCTCATTGGCTGACAATGGCAGTAGCGTGGCGTTATTGACTGCCGCTGCTATAAATAAAAGTCAGTCAGCCAAAGAGAAAAGGGGCGGGGCTGCATGGACACAGGGAGCTGTGGCTCGGCTGCCCCATAACAAGCTGCTTACTGTGGGGGCACTCAAGAAGAGGGAGGGGCCAGAAGCACTAAAAAGACCCGAGAAGAGGAGTATGGGGGCTGCTCTGTGCAAAACCACTGCACAGAGCAGGCAAGTATAATGTTTTTTTTTTTTTTTTTTCATTTAAAAAGAACAAACAAGACTTTAGTGTTACTTTAATTTTACCATCTTCGATTAAAATTTCTTTAAAAGGGTATTTATGTGCTTTCTCTCTTTTTACGATTGGTGGTAGTGCATTGAACACAGCTAATCTAAAATAGCTAGGTCCCATTCATTATGGGCACACATGCAGTCGGAGGGGGCGGCTCTTGTTTTCCTTGCAAGATAAATTGATGGGGTAGATGGTGCTGCAACAAACACCTGTTCAGTCCCTTCCTTTCAGCATCACTAGTGACATCAGGCACAGGGAATTTGTTTTATTAAATATAGTTTTGCAAAGCTTTACAGAAATATCCTTTTTTTAATTTTCAGATCTTTATATTTTTTGTGAAGAGATCTTATTAATACTAATAATAAAATTAAAGGGAAAATATAATTATTTGGCATTACAAAATAAGGCGCTAAAATAAGACTCTCTCAGAAATGCTCACTGGTTTCTATAATATGCCTATTTATGTTATTATATTATATTGTTGCAGTTGCCACGTCCCGTCAGATGACGGGCTTACTTTTCAATAGTCAGTGTAAGTGATGGTTTAGTAGGTCTCAACCACTTCATTGTAATTGCTCCTGAGAGGCAGATTAGTCCAGAAAGACTCAGAAGTGCCCATTTTAATGCAGTCTCGCCCACTGACTTCATTGAGATATTACAGGAGACAAGCAGAATGGCCTTTCAGAGGTTATACATTTTGACACTAAATCATTCGAAGCTTACCATTCTGTAAAAGGTTAGGCTCTACTGGTATTCTAGTAAAGACTAACTATCCCACCAGGAAGAAATTATGGAAATGACAGCATAGGATTAGGCCCTCTGTTGCTACTTCCAGCCAGCTGTACTCCTGTTTTTAAGCATTTAATGTCATGGTTGTTCATTGTTTGCTCATGGAAACTAGACTGGGCCTTTCCTATACAAACTAGAAAAGCGAACAATTCAACACTACAGAGACCTGGTCAACAACACGCAAAATAAATGGATGATAAACTAACAAAATGTACAGTTGTAGGGTGAAGATTAATATCTAACCAACAAATGCATTCTTACTGGTTTTCTCTACATATACCACCATATTCTGCATAATTTCTTACAAAAGATTGTAAATGCCAAAACCTGCCCCAAAGCAGAATACAATTTAGTGCCGCTCCCATTCATATGGCTCAATGAGGGCCAGTTCACACTAAAATGTAAATGTTTTTGTGCATTCTGACGTATTCCAGTTTTTGACGGACCATTGATTTCAAGGGGCTGTCAAACGCACAGGAACGGGAAGGCAGGCATGGTACCAGAGTTTGGTGGCCGCAAACACCTGCGAGAAGCGTGTTCCTTTCCAGCAACCTGTACATTTTTTAGCACGTTTTCAGAAGCACAGGAACACACATTTAATTTAACATGGTTTCTTATGGGTCTCATTCATATCTATGCAGCTTTCTTCAGTGTGCATTTTGAAGAGTTGCAGGGACTGTTTTTCATGCAGAAAGTGCATTTTTTGGTCCACTGACTTCAATGAAAGTGCATCAGAAGCACATGAAAAACACATGCGTTTTTGGTAGGATTGTGGGCAGTTTTAAACCTTTTTCGGCCACTAGCGGGGGTTAAAAGCGCCCCGCTATCGGCCGAAAATCTGACGGTAAAGCGCCGCTAAAAAATAGCAGCATTTAACCCCCGACGCTCGGGGCGGCACAGTGTGAAAGGGCTCTTAGTGGGTAGGAGGGTTCCCACTAGCAATTTTAAAAGCGAAATTTACTTTCGGTGTGTCACACACAGAGTGACTCATTCACTTAAATAGGCTGCTCTGTGCATGTTTGTCATGCCAAATAAGTCTAGGGACAAAAATTTCGGCCCTAAGCTTGGTGCTTTTTTTTACACAAGAGTTTGGCCATGATGGTCATGCAACAATATCGCACAGCACTTGGGATGCCATTTAGGATGAATGGTACCCAAACACACTTCACACCTGCGATTCCTAATCACCCAAGTATAAACAGGGCCTTAGGCAATACAAACATTGCTGAAAATCTGAGAACCACCAACCATTCTGCAACAAAACAGACAAATATTTCTCTACAAAATTATCAAACAAGCAGTCATAAAAGGAATCCTTGCCAAATACTACACATAACTTGTAACCATCACTAAGCATCCAAAGAAGCCATGACTCTATTCCTTACTTGTGCACCTCCAAGGTATAGAACTTTACAGTAAAAATAGAAGTACTGAATGTCAAGAGCCAGGCTGGTAAACCATTTAGTGAAATTACATGTACAATCGGAATCAACCATTTAAACATATATGACAAAGATCAGCTGATGACAACCCTCTGCTCCACACACAAATAAAGTGCTAATCATGCTCTAAACTCTAAGTCGTTGAAGCAATCAAGCTTAACTACCGAACTGTAAACTCCTTCAGTGATTAGCGAAAACATCCATATCAGTGAATGGGAGCTGAGAACATCATTGCTGGTCTCTGTATGTCAGGCTATAATGATGATACGTTTTATACATGCCACTGACCACAACAGTAGCATGCCCAACTTGATTCATGTGGCTAACACATTATCTCTGACCAGCAATATCTGCACTGGGAGAAAAGTATTAGGCCTCATGCACACTGGATGTTAATTTTTTTTATAAAAACGCCAGTAGCTTTGCAGTGAGTTTTTCAACATTTTTTCAATAGTGTTTTTTAGCGTTTTGTTGTTGAAGAAAAAAAAATGTATTTTTTTTCAATGGATCAAAAACATTAAAAAAACCGCTGGTGAGTGACGTTTTTGAGCGTTTATCAGCATTAGAACGTTTTTACAGCTGAAAAGCGTCTCTCAGAACCCACTAGTTTTTGTTTTTTTTTACTGTATAAAAACGCCACTGCCCAAAACTGCTGATAACAGCCTGTGTGCGCATGGACACATAGGATAACATGATGGAGAGTTTATTGACTGTAGAAAAAAAACCTCTACTGCCAAAAACAGCTGCTGTAAAAACGTCCAGTGTGCATGAGGCCTTAAAGTCATTTCTTATGAGTGCTGTGTAAGTAAAGAGGCCTGTACACAAGGGATTCAAAATGTTCAGTTAGTACCTTTCCCTGCTGGATGTCCCACGTGATATCAGAAGCCACTAGTGTCTACCAATAACCCAAAGCCGACCATAGATGGTTTGAATCTCGACTAGTTCAGCAGGGACCGGCCAAGATTCAAACCATCTATGGGTAGGCTGGATGTACCCAAGTCGATCCATCGATCGACTTGGGTACAATTAGCATGTCGGATTTTTGACATGCCATTATAGCCGCTAACAATACTCACTGTGCTCTCCCGGCAGAGACGGCTCCCCACATCACCCCACCCGTCAGGAGAACACAATAGCTCAGCGGGAGGGATTCCCCCATCAAAATTGACTGTGCTGATGGGTTAAATCGAGCAACTTTCTTTCCTGCAAACCGTGGTTGCAGAAAATAAATAAAAAATTAATAATAATAATAATCTATGGCTGGCATTAGCCTACGTTTTTTGGTGGCTCTAACATGACAAGGCCATTTATATTACAGGACCTCGGAGGTGAAGAGGGCAGTTGGATTGTGGCTACATGTCCAACAACCCTCCCATGTCTATTGCAATCTTATGCCTGTTGCCATTAAACAGTGAATGGGGCATCAATGACTTACAAAGACAATAACTACTTGGATATCACCCCTTTAGAATGATCACCGCATGTCCTCATTGACATTTAACCTTCATTCACTTTGACCAAGCCCCCTTCTCAATAGTAACAGTTCCTAATATACAGCCTTGGCCAAAAGTTTTGAGAATGACACAAATATTAATTTTCACAAAGTCTGCTCCCTCAGTTATGATGGCAATTTGCATATATTCCAGAATGTTATGAAAAGTGATCAGATGAATTGCAATTAATTGCAAAGTCCCTCTTTGCCATGAAAGCCGTGAAGAAGGCTTCAAGGTGCCCAAGAAAGTCCAGCAAGCACCAGGACCGTCTCCTATAGTTGATTCAGCTGCGGGACACCACAAGTACGGAACTTGCTCAGGAATGGCAGCAGGTGGGTGTGAGTATTTCTGCACGCAATTAGGCAAAGACTTTTGGAGGATGGCCTGGTGTCAAGAAGGGCAGCAAAAAACTCACTTCTCTCCAGGAAAATCATCAGGGACAGGCTGATATTCTGCAAATGGTATAAGGATTGGCCTGAGGACTGGGATAAAGTAATTTTTTCTGATGAATCCACTTTCCAATTGTTTGGGGCATCCCAAAAAAAACATTGTCCGGAGACAAAAAGGTGAGCTCTTCCATCAGTCCTGTGTCATGCCAACAGTAAAACATCCTGAGACCATTTATGTGTGGGGCTGCTTCTCAGCCAAGAGAGAGTGGACTCACTCATAATTTTGCCTAAGAACACAGTCATGAATAAAGAATGGTACAAAAACATCCTCGCAGAGCAACTTCTCCCAAGCATCCAAGAACAGTCTGATGACGAACAATGCCTTCTCCAGCATGATGGAGCACCTAGCCATAAGGCAAAAGTGATAAGTGGCTTGGGGAACAAAACATCAACATTTTGAGTCCTTGGCCAAGAAACTCCCCAGACCTTAATCCTAGGGTTGTCCGATACCACTTTTTTAAGACCGAGTACAAGTACCGATACTTTTTTCCAAGTACTCGTCGATACCGAATACCGATACTTTTTTTTCAATGTCATGTGGCAGTTTGACAGATGGGGACCGATAGGTGGCACTGACAGGTGGCTGGCACTGATAGGCGGCACTTATGGGCACTGACTGGTGCTGATGGGCACTAAGAGGTGGCTGGCACTGATAGGTGGCACTTGTGGGCACTGATAGATGGCACTAATTGCACCTATAGGTGGCACTTGTTGGCACCGATAGGTGGCACTTGTGGGCACTGATTGCACTGACAGGTGGCTGGCACTGAAATGCTGCAAAATATGACACTGAATTTATAAAAATAAATGCTGCAACGCCCATCTTGGTACACCCTGCACTCCGCTGCAGACATCTTGTTACACCCAGCCCATATAGCTCAGGCTGGGTGTAACAAGATAGGGATTTTCCTATCCGGTCCTGTCTCCCGCATGCGCACTTTATTTGGTTACCTACACACATAATTCTGTGCTATATTTATATATAAACGTTTAATGTTTTTGTATGGTATTTAGGTTTTCTTTTTGTCATTGTAGCAAACTTTAAAAGGCTTTATGAAGAAGAGCTGATTATAGCGCGAAACATGTCAGGCCACAGCGTTGTACCTACCATCTCTCAGACATCAAGTCTTTGGTTCTCCAAATCCTTCCAGGATATATATAACATGTAATCGGTCGGAGGCTATACCTCCGCTAAATGTTTCTTTAATTATGCTCATCTATCCTATGATTGTTTACAATTTCCTTGAGTGACCAATACAATGCTGTTTAAATTGTTTGCTGTACTGTTCTTAATGAACTGAGATTTTTATATGTATACTATTTTTGTAATAAACCTTTTTAGAAAAAATCCCCCCTTTTTTCTCTTGACTATTATCTGTACCAGAGTTTAGTGCCCTAAAAGTCCATGACCCGCCCTTAAGTTATTTTTTGGTTTGGGTGTAACAAGATGTCTGCTGCTGCTTACTGCAGTGGAGTGCAGGGTGTACCAAGATGAGTGTAGGGACGTTCAGCCGCCGACATGTTACACAGACCCCTCCCCCTACAGTGCAGACCCCCCTACAATACAGACCCCCTCCTACAATACAGACCCCCCCCCTACAATAGACACCCCCCCTACAATACAGATCCCCCCCCCCACTTCACACTCGTAATGCTGTAGGCTGCTCAGATGACCAGCGGGCGGCATGGCTGTGACAGGGAGGCAGTGACACACAAGCTGAAGCCTGGCTTTGGGGGGGGGGGGGGGTCTCCTCTCCGGCCACATATAAAAAAAAAAAATACCGGGGAAGCATCGGGAGCATTTGCGCGAGTCCAAGTACTCGCGCAAATGCTCTGCATCGGTCCCGATACCGATACTAGTATCGGTATAGGGACAACCCTACTTAATCCCATTGAGAACTTGTGGTCAATCCTCAAGAGCCGGGTGAACAAAAAAAGCCCCACAATTCCTGACAAACTCCAAGCATTGTTTATGCAAGAAAGGGCTGCCATCAGTAAGGATGTGGCCCAGAAGTTGATTTACAGTATTGCAGGGCGAATTGCAGAGGTCTTGAAATGGAAGGGTCAACATTGCAAATATTGACTTTTTGCATAAACTTAATATAATTGTCAATAAAAGTCTTTGACACTTATGAAATGCTTGTAATTATACTTCAGAATACCATAGTAACAATCACAAAAATATCTAAAAACACTGAAACAGCACACTTTGTGAAAATGTATATTTGTGTCACTCAAAACTTTTGGCCACGGCTGTATACACCAAAAGAAGCCGCAATAAAAACACAAATTCTAAATTTGCAAACTTATCAGTTTGTCTCATTGTAGCCACAGCCCTGGGTGCAAGGGGAAACTGTTCCGGCATACTGGCTATTTGTCCCCTGGAATGCATCTAGCCACAGTAATGAAGACAGGGACAAACTCTTCCCACTCTTTACAGCACAAAATACTAAAAACCAGATAATTTGTATTCACTGCCTTTGCTACAGCTGTAATAAGCAATACATCAGCCTGACAAACAAGATCTGCTTTCCATACCTCGTCATAAAAAAACAAACTCAAATAGCTTAGCAGCACGCAATACCGAATATAAAGGCTCTGATAAAGTAAGACTCTATATTATAGTGAAGGAAGCAGCACTGCATGTCAGCTCCTAGGGAGAAAATAGGATACAAAGAAAGCAACAATCATTTCATAACTGCCACTACCGTAAATCTCTTTCTCCCAAACTAAATAAAGATAGCATTGAAATCACTGGAAAGAGAGTGAGTTCAGAGTAAGCCTGCTTACTAAAGTCTGTAACATCACAACAAAGCCAGCTCTTTAAATGGAGATTTAAGGTCTTAGCTGCCATTTACTTTTTTTCTATAAACACTCCAAGAAGTAATGTAGATCCATAGTTATAATCCCTGGATAGGTTATCGGTCTACTTATGATTTATGTGACCATGATAAAATGACATCCATTCACCTCGGTGTAATACAAAGAGAACATTCTGTTATATTATCATCAGTTCACTTGATTTCTGCCTATGCAGATGCAGCATTTCTCGCTCAACACTGGGACATACCTGCGGGACATACCTTCTCACTTAGAAGCCAGTTTGAGTAAAATACTGCAATGATGCATCTTAAAGTGGTTGTAAACATTCATGAAATTTGACCTAAGCACATATATCTCTAGTGTCTACTTCTCTCTCTCCAAAGCTCTAAGTGAAGTGTCTTTCTGCTGCTCCGTTCCTCGGTTATCAGCAGAGTCACTTCTGACAAGTTCTCTAAAGCCTCGTACACACGATTGGATTATCCGATGGGAATTGTGTGATGACAGGCTGTTGTCAGAAAATGTGATTGTTTGTGTGCTCCATCGAGCAATTGTTGTCGGATTTTCCGCGGACAAACGTGGGACGTTTTAAAATTGTCTGCCAACAAATGTGTGTTGGATTATTCGATCGTGTGTACAAGTCCATCGGACAAAACTCCAAAGTACAAACACACATGCTCAAAAGCAATGCTCACCATAACACAACATTAGCAGAAGTTGCCCAAAGGGTGGCGCTAAAAAGCTGAAAAAACACAATGTTTTGTGTTTGTTGGCCGACAATTCTTTGCCGTTTGTATGCAAGACAAGTTTCTGGCAAACGCCCTTCGGACAAAAATCCTAAGCTTTGTCCGCAGAAAATCCGATCGTGTGTATGAGGCTTAACACATGAGATAACAGTAGCTGAAAATTTGTGTCGGGGAGGGAGCTTAGAGAGCGTTACATAAGGATATTTGAACTGTGAATTGAGATCTGCCTAGTTTATCTTTAACATTGAACACCTTTTGAAAATCCAGCATTTCTCATGTACCGTCTAATTTGGGTTCCATTATTCTCAATTTCTTGACACAGATACATTTTCTCATGCTCGCATTCTGTATGATTGTTTTCAATTATTGGAATTTTCTATAAGCAAATGTAGTACCCAAGTGATTCCTTTCAGCTGAGAAGGTGATCAGAACCACTAAACTACACTTTAAATAATTCAGGTCTACAAATTGTTTTACGGTTCAAAGCCTATAAAGCTCTGTTTTAATGGAGCCTGGAGTTCTGCTTTAACCACTTAAGCCCCGGACCAATATGCAGCCTAAAGACCCAAGGTGTTTTTACAGTTCGGGACTGCGTCGCTTTAACAGACAATTGCGCGGTCGTGCGACGTGGCTCCCAAACAAAATTGGCGTCCTTTTTTCCCCACAAATAGAGCTTTCTTTTGGTGGTATTTGATCACATCTGCGGTTTTTAGTTTTTGCGCTATAAACAAAAATAGAGCGACAATTTTGAAAAAAAAGCAATATTTTTTACTTTTTGCTGTAATAAATATCCCCCAAAAACATATATAAAAACATTTTTTTTCCTCAGTTTAGGCCGATACGTATTCTTCTACCTATTTTTAGTAAAAAAAATCGCAATAAGCGTTTATCGATTGGTTTGCGCAAAATTTATAGTGTTTACAAAATAGGGGATAGTTTTATTGCATTTTTATTTTTTATTTTTTTTTTACTACTAATGGCGGCGATCAGCAATTTTTTTCGTGACTGCGACATTATGGCGGACACTTCGGACAATTTTGACACATTTTTGGGACCATTGTCATTTTCACAGCAAAAAATGCATTTAAATTGCATTCTTTATTGTGAAAATGACAGTTGCAGTTTGGGAGTTAACCACAGGGGGCGCTGTAGGAGTTAGGGTGCACCTAGTATGTGTTTACAACTGTTTGGGGGTGTGGCTGTAGGAATGACGTCATCGATCGTGTCTTCCCTATAAAGGGAATGACGCGATCGATGCGCCGCCATAGTGAAGGACGGGGAAGCCGTGTTTACACACGGCTCTCCTCGTTCTTCAGCTCCGGGGAGCGATCGCGACGGAGCGGCTATAAACAAATAGCCGCGCCGTGGTCCCGGATCGCTCCCCGAGCGGACCCGACCGCCGCATGTAGCGGGGGGGGTCCCGATCGGACCCCCCACCCGCTAATAGGCGAGGACGTACCCATACGCCCATGTGCCTGTACGTGCCATATTGTGGACGTATATGTACATGGGCTGGTCCTTAAGTGGTTAAAGCAGAACTTTAACCCTAACAGTTTGATATTAATGTTCTTTAACCAAACATACATTCTGCATTAATAATTATGCTACCAAAATTAGTGCCTGTTGTAAGTTGCCTTCAGCATTGTTTCTGTTTCTTCTTGCTGGAGGCCACCTGAAGGCCCAGAGCAGTCACTTCCTTATTGGAATCTCTCCCTCGTCTCAAAAACGGTATGCCATTTTCTTCAAATAAAATATGTACATTTCCAGCCTTGATTGTATATCTTGGCTCAGTTAGAAGAGAAGGCTGACAGAAGATTTACTGTGCTGACGTTCATAGGCTGCCAATGAGGGAGAAAGGAGAAACTCTGCCCGCCTCCCTGGCAGCAGAGATTGTCCGGTCACCTCTCCAGCCTTCCTTTTCTCCCTCCCTAAGCTATGTTCCCCCCCCTGCACAGTCTGACATTCCTGTTGCTTTTTCTTCCTTCAGCAACAGAGAATCTTAAAAGCTGCCAGCTGATCGGCCTCTAGTGGCTCCTGATTTTAGGCACAATGCAGAGGATAAAGAATAACTGAGTGCATGCAAAGCCAATGCCTTAAAGGATTTTAAACAGTATAGGCACTTATTTTTAAATGTTTCACATAGCTATGCCCAGTGCCGGGACAAAGTCATCCAGTACCCAGGGCAAAGATGCCGAACTGCACACCCCCAATCCCTTACAGTTAGCAGTGATGTCACTACTCATGTTAGCCTTGTAATGGAAGCAACTAGCACAGGGTGCCCTCATTCCTGCAATAAACCATTATGCCCAGTACAGCCACCCCTTGTCCCAGCCCAGGTTACACCTGCAAAATGGGCCAGCCCGAAGTGATCTATCAGGACTTAATTTTCTGAAAAAAGTTCCACTTTTAGTGGACAAAGTTGGAATTCTTGACTGGTGCCAAAATGAAAGTCCCTGCATTGCTATAAGCTGTGTTTTGTCAATAGCACTTATTGCTCATGGATCAGATAAGCAAAGCTCATACCAGAAGCCCTTTTCTGCTTTAAATGTCTTCCTCCTCTAAAAAGACTGAATGAACCACCAGTAGTGTTGACCCAGCATGGAGTTTATAACATTATTGAATGGGAGGTCTGTCCTGTCAGCAAGCAGACAAGAATCCCAGCCTCATGGCAGCTAAAATCAGACAGCCTTTGTATATATAGTAGCAGATTGTCAAGCACCTTTTTCTATCTAGAAGTGACAGATTCATGCATGTCTAAATGCCATTTGCATAATCTGATCTTCAAAAGGTGAACATTAAGTGGCGCTGCTCTCAGAACCACGTCACAACGACCAATCCTTCCAGCTATTAATAGTGCATATCATGTAACCTGCACAACTATCCACGAGGAAAGAGCAGCTGGAAGGAAGCCTGCTTACTACAGTAAGGGCTCACATTAAATGTGTGTGGGAACCAATATTAGCTATAGAGGAGCTGCTAACCAGGGAGATTGTTTCATCAATTAAAAATGGAAGTGCCAAAAGTAGCTAACATTTGTTATTTATCCAATAAACTACTAAAGAAGCAATAAAGAAAGTGGATATTTTCATTCTGGATTTGGATATATATATTTTTTTAATACATAATCTAGGGTTTTAAAGCATTAATAAACCCACAACAGTAAAATCAGTCTGTATATGCAGTAAAGCATGCTTGTTATACTCTGAGGAACCTATGGGGTTAATCCTCTGCATTGTGTAAAAAGACTGATCCTCTCCTCAATATATTTCCTAAGAATACAGTCAGGCACATGCTCAGTTTGGCGTGTATTGCTAGAGATTTTTTTTTTTTCCTTGGGAGGGTGTATGTGATCAGCGCTGGGCCAATCAGCACTGTCCAGACAGAGGTCCTGCATCCTAATAGGACAGTCAGAGGAGAATGAAAACTCGTCCTACAAACTTTAAAAAGTTACTGATAGAAGTCACAAGACTGCAATATACAGCTGATGAGAAAATGTATTTAGCAGTTTAGATTTACTAAAATAATGGAGTTTCTGTGTTTTGTGTACTGTGGGAGACCAGATATAGTGAATGCAGAGTCCTGAGCTTAGTAACACTTTAAAGGGGTTGTAAAGGTTCATGCTTTTTCACCTTAATGCATCCTATGAAAACCGATCGCAAGCAGCGAGTTTTCTGATCATGTGGCAGACAATCATGGCAGTCACATGGCCATAAGCCCGCCCCGGCATAGAAAACCCCTTAAAGGGCCAGCGGCAGCCGGCGCCAAGGGGGTAACCACTTTAATGCTGGGCACCCCCCCAGCTCAATTTTCAGCGCTGTCGCACTTTTTGACAATTGCGGTGTCATGCAACATTGTACCCATATGACATTTTTATAATATAATAAAGACCGAACATTTTGAAAAAAAGTGTTTTTCTTTGTTTCTGTTGTACAATTCTGCAAACAATCTTTCTTCATAAATTTTGTCCAAAATGTATTCTGCTATATTTTTGGGGGATGAAACCAAATACCCAAAAATCTGTGGATATTATTTAGTCTGTAGGAAAGTAATAAGTCCACAAACTCTAGTATAAATCTGAAAAATCAACCAGTCCTGATGTATTGATGGCCTCTCTCATTTCTTGAGGCAAGAAAACATCCAGACAGTACTATCCTATAAATGACCCCTTTATGTAAAGTAGACAGATTTTTTAAGTTGTATTTTTTGTCACAATTGTTTTGTTTTTTACATATGGTCACCAGTTCAGTACAGGGTTACCATATAACAGGTGTGGTATTGATCAGGGACACCAACTGGTGACTGTATGTAAAAAAGAAAGTAATCGTTTTTTTTTTTCAATTTCAATTTTACTTTTATATTACTATTATATTTTTAACACCCTGTGACCAGATCAATACTGTGTTACTAAAGCAACGTTGTACTACCCTGTGGAAGTGAAAAGATTGTTTGACACATTACGATTGTTTATATTAGCGAATTTCATTGGCATAAGCAACCATTTTTACTGAATTAAACTGATTGTGAATTTTGGCTACAGCTAATCACATGGTACAGATGAGCTGTGATTGGCCCTGTCTGTACCATATGATCACTGTGACCAGGACCGCTGATAGGGGGGGACCACCAGTCCTCCTGTAGGGGGCCCGGGCTCACAGGGGGGGGGGCCATACAGCAGAGGGAATCAGTGCGGTCGGAGGGGCAAATACAGGATGCCCAATGTGAACCCGGTTTCTCTCCCTCCCACAACTTTCAGCTGCTGCAGGGAGAGACACGGACACAGCTGCCAGCTTCCCTGTCTCATTAAAAAAATAACAAATTGTTACCCTGTATTGTTTTAAACCCTTTTAAAATGTAATAAAATTATTGGAAAAAAAAATGATTTATTTTTTTATAAAAATTGTCAAATATATTTTTTTTCAAAACATTTAAATGTTTTTGTTAAAAGAAAAAAAAAAACTATTTAAAAAAGGGCTAATTCACACAGCTTCGCTGTTATCTTTGTGTCCGCTAAGAATAATTTTAGTATATTTTAATTGAAAATCTTGGTTTGATATATTTGAGGGGGGCCCTGCCAGGTAGGCTGTACGGGGCCCAGTGATCTCTAACAGCAGCCCTGACTGTGACCAATCACAACTAGCAACACAATTGTATACAATGGATGGCATGAAGGTTGTTATGTGATCTGCTGTGTTTGGTCACAGCAATCGCATGGTACCGGCAGCAGGGCGTTACACCGATCAGTTATCGGCTGAATCCTATTGACACCACCGGAGACAAACGCAATCCGTGATCAACGAAAATCCCACTCAGCTGTCATTTTGGTATAGGCCAGGCGGAACTGGTTAAAGGGTCACTAAAGGAAAAAAAAATTTTGCCTAAAATTATTGTCTGCAAGGTAGACAGACAGAATAGTGTAATGATTCGGTTAAAGAACGAGTAAATACCTATTAAATCCCTTCATCTATATCACCTCCGGCATTCTAGTTTCTGTTCTCTCATTCACCTTCCTGGTTTGCATTGTTCGTTCATGTAAGAACTACATTTCCCAGTATAAATTGCGGCACGCCCAGTAATTCACACCTCCTTGAAGTCTCTAACACGTAGAGAGCGTTCTGCCACACAGATGTAGTTCCCAGGAGGGGGTGAGCATGTTACTGACCACCGCAGTAAAGCCTCCCATCACGGTGGTCAGTAAAATCAGACAAGCAGGAAGTGAACAGAACAGAGAAGAAATAGAGCAACTTCTGAGCAAAAACTAACAATGAGGAAGTGAAAAGAGGAATGTCTGCAGGTAAATGATGCTTATTATGAAAAAAATGTTTTCCCTTTACAACCCCTTTAAGCAGTTACAGAAAGTTTTTTTATTCCTCTTGAGGTAAAGGTGTGTTTTTGATGCTTCCAGTGCATCCCCCCCCCTTCTTTTTTTTTTCACCTTAAATGAGGACATGTGTTTCAGTGCATTTTTGATGCCTTTTACCACGTTCAAGTACAGTTCAGTGCAGAAAACATGCAGCATATTCTACTTTTTTTCTGGAAACAGAATGCACTATAACTGATCGCACTGGTGTGAACTATGCCATTGGAAACCATATAACCTACTATCCATGCATTTTTGATGCCGAAAAATACTGCACTGGACTGCATATGGTGTGAACTGACCCTAAAGCAAATGTTTCCCAGGGTAAGAAAAATTTTCAATACAACACATCAAAAGACATTCTTTTTTTAAGCTAATCACATAAGAGGCACACATATTTATCTGTGATTTTGAGTTTAGAAAACATTTAACATGTTCATGTATGTGATCAGATGTCACTTACGTGTTAGATGAAAGATCCCGTCACAGGCACTGATGTGGGACAGAAACGCATTCCCCAAGCCTTGCCCCATACTGGCCCCTTTGACAAGACCAGCTATGTCCACCACATTCAGAAAGGCTGGAACTTTGCTTTAGAATAAACAAACAACAGGGTTTTACCACCACATCATATTCCTTTTTTTTGCAGGTAAAGAAACAACAATGACAATGGCATATAAAAAGTACATTTCTTTAATTTTTTTAGACAAACCATCAGAGGAACAACCTAAATGTTAATTTTGGGCATTGAGAATCAATAGTCCTAGCAAAGTGTCAGAGCTTTCAAACAGCAAGGAAAGGAAAGGGCAGGTGGTCCATATAGTAACCAGCTAAATGTACCCTGAAATAAGAAAGGCCAATTAGTATGGGCAAAAATTCGAAGTTTGCTTTCATCCAGTTTTCGTACACAAAATTCTTTAAAAATAACAGACTGGCGTGTTCTGTGCATATAGAAGTAACTTAGTTACAGATAAATGCTGGACAGTAAAAACATTTAAAACAGTGTTGCATACTGATAGAGTCAGGAGCTCTTCTCAACATCTGTGGGGTAATACTGTCTTGTTGGATCCAAAACCTTAATCCATAAAACAATGGTCTCTATACACTTCACTGGTAATGGCCAAATAGCCTGAAACAGCTGTATGCAGTTTGGAATTAATGGCCATGTGATATTTGACTATATTTGCCCTCCATACCAGTGGTTATGGGTGTACATCTAGCCAATGGGGTATAAGGCAATCATTTGCATGGCTCTTCTCACTTTCCTGAAATGAGGAATAATTTTTGAAACATGCGACAGAATGAGATAAATATCCTCAAGTGATTGTTATCCCCTTTTTTAAACATAATATTATACTTACTGGCTCTGTGAAATGGTTTAGTCCAGAGCAACCACAATCCTCTTCTCAGGCGCCCCCCCCCCCCCTTCTCACAGGCCACCATAGGAAGCCGCTTCCTACTGTGGCACACATACTGGCTTAATCCCAGGTCATGCTGTCGGTGTCCATTGACACAGACAGTGTGGCTCGGCCAGCCCTCTCATCACAGGATTTGATTGACAGCAGCAGGAGCCAATGGCTCTCACTGTTGTCTCTTTGTCCTGTGAGAAGGGAGATAGCGGACACAGACACTGTTGTACACAGTTTTTTTACCTTAAAAGAAGTATGTTTTTTTTGTTTTTTTTTGGGCCAATTATACTTACCTTGGTGGATGTAGCATTAGACTGATGCTGCATCTGTCCCCTGACATCACCGCACTGAGAACCAAGCCGATGGCTCGGTTCTCACTCCTCCCCGAGCAGAGCGATGCTGACCATCAGTCAGCATCACTTCTGCTCTATTTCTCAGCACTCATTGGAGCGCTAAGGAGTAGAGGGGTGGGGAGCGGCCGTCTCAGCAGCTGAGACTGACTGCCATCAGAGTAGCTGGCAGATACAGACTTGCAAGTCAGGATGACGCACAGCCCCGACTGATGGCAGCGACGTCAGCGGAGAGCGTACATCAGACCTCTCTCCTCTGAAAATGGCTCACAGGATTACAAAATAAATTGCACCCCTGTGACCCATAGGAGAAGCCCAGCCTAAAAAGCTCAGGCTGAATTTCTCCTTTAATGCATAGAATGCATCAAGATAAAAAAATGCTTTTACTTTTACAACCATTATTAGATTTAAAAATAAAAAAACTTTACTGGGATACACCGATTAGAGTGAGGGCTTTTTAATAACTTTAGTCGTTATTGGATAGAGAGCACAATTCACTAAGAGTTAAATACCACATGAAAATTAGCGCTAAAATAATGACAATAATGTGGTATTTATCTCAAATGCCATCGATTCACAAAAATGCACTATAAACTACTTGTTTTCCGGTTTTACTGCAGACTGGACCAAAAGGCTGTAGGTGGAAGTGAAACATGTAGCAGTAGTATTCCTACCACTGCCAAAAGTGACATTTCAGTTCAGCAATGCTGGTTGTTAAGGAGCCTTTAAAAGGGTGTTTCAATAGTGTAAGCAGGAAACTCAGCATTGCCAAAATGCACAACACCCCTTGGTTTTCCTGCACCCGTTTCTTCCTGGAGTATTTGGGTATCTGCATTTGCTTAACAAGCACAGTTTTTGTAGTACAAGGGAAGGTGCAGAAAAATGCATTAGGCTCGGTAAATGCGAATCGAATGCGACTTAAAACTCACCAAATTTGCATATAACATGTGAACAGGACCAGCTTTTAATGGAGCTAGTTCACACATGTCTGGAAAGGCCACAGTCCATTTTTAAAAAGTCCTTTGCAATTTTAGCTTCAGTTCAGGTGCGAATTCAAGTACAAATTAGCACCAGACTCCTGTAAAAAATGGGCTGCAAACTGCAGCCGGACATGTGTGAACCTAGCCTTAGACCCCTTTCACACTGGGTCATTTTGTAGGCGCTATTGAACTAAAAATAGTGCCTGCAAACCGACCCTAAACAGCCGCTGCTGCGTCTCCAGTGTGAAAGCCCCGAGGGCTTATACAAACCTGGCATGGGCGCAATTCAGAGAATGGTTTGCGTTTTCTGAATGAAAGCAAACTTTCTCTGATTGGATGAAGTGGGAAGTGTGACATCATACTTACTTACCTCCGCTCTGCAGCTTGTTTTGCACAGAGTGGCCCGATCCTCGTCTTCTGAGGTCCCTCGGCGTCTGTCTCTGCTCTTCCCCCACATCAGCTAACCCCCCTGAGAAGCGCTTTCCCAAGTGGGTTACCTTGTGGGCGCGCTCCCGAGTCCAGCATTTGCGTCCATAGACACGAATGTCGGACTCGGCCCCGCCCCCCGCGTCATTGTATTTGATTGACAGCAGCGCAAAGCCAATAGCTGCGCTGCTATCAATCTATCCAATGAAGAGCTGAGAAGACCGGGCTAAAATCCAGGGCGTTCTCAACACAGGACTATCGAGGGCTCAGGTAAGTAAACAGGGGAGCCAGTAAGCATCAGATGTTTTTTCACCTTAATGCATAGGATGCATTAAGGTGAAAAAATGGGAACCTTTACAACCCCTTTAAGGTGTATTTCATAAGCAGTTCTCTTTAACCACTTAAGGACTGCCTAACCCTGATATACGTCGGCAGAATGGCACGGCTGGGCACAGGCACGTACAGGTACATTTCCCTTTAAGTGACCAGCCGTGGGTCGCGCTCGCGACTCGGTCCGAAGCTCCGTGAGCGCGGGACCCGATCGCCGCCAGTGTCCCGCGATCGGTCGCAGGAGCAGAAAGAACGGGGAGAGGTGAGTGTTTAACCCCTTCACTGCCACAGTAAACAGTGCATTTTTATAGCACTTTTCGCTGTGAAAATTACAATGGTCCCAAAAATGTGTCAAGTGTCCGACATAATGTCACAGTCATGAAAAAAAAAAAAAAAAAAAAAAAAAAACGCCGATCGCCGCCATTACTAGTAAAAAAAAAAAAAATTTATAAAAATGCCCTAAAGCTATCCCCTATTTTGTAAACGCTATAACTTTTGCGCAAACCCATCAATAAACGCTTAATGCAATTTTTTTTACCAAAAATAAGTAGAATAATATGTATCGGCCTAAACTGAATATTTTTTGGGCATATTTATTATAGCAAAAAGTATTGCATTTTTTTCAAAATTGGCTCTCTATCATTGTTAATAGCGCAAAAAATAAAAACCACAGAGGTGATCAAATACCACCAAAAGTAAGCTCTATTTGTGGGAAAAAAAGGACACCAATTTTTTTTGGGAGCCACGTTGCACGACCATGCAATTGTTAGTTAAATCGACGCAGAGCCGAATTGTAAAAACGGGCCAGGTCCTTTACCTGCATAATGGTCCGGGTCCTAAGTTGTTAAACTACGTACTTTGCTGTATCTTTTAAATCAGGCAAAAACCCTTACCTCACTGGCTTGTGATGTTGACACAGGAAGTCGAATCTGTCATCTGGGATGGGCACCCGGCTCTCATTTGGATTAATAGTGCAAAATGGAAAGTTCTCAGCAGCAGCTTGGCTTTTAGTCAACACATTAAAGAAGGTTGATTTCCTGTTAAAAAATAATGAGTGGGGAATTCATTTTATGATCTTGCAAGGACAACTTTTTTAGCACAAGTTTGTATTAAAGCCAGTTACCATCAAATAGCAATTACTAGTCAATTTCCGTCATCCCCTAAAAACGTAAGTAAAAAAATATTTCTTGTGAACGGCAAAATTACAACACTCTCAAAAAACGTATTGCATTCCCGAATGAAAGGTACTAGCTAGATTTTCTGTAATACAGAGCGCTTTGGGAGATACAGTATCTCCCAAAGGCATCACAGGTGAGATTTCCCTACAGCAATGTGCATCTGTGACCCCTTCCGCACAGCCATAATAATCAGTCTCTCTTGTAGCTGGATTCTGACATCCTTATTTTGATTAAACATACTGTATATTCATGTTGCACTCAAAAAATAAAATGAAACAAACTGTGAATGTATATGCTCCTGAATGTCATATGTGATAATTCCTAGAATAAAAGCCAAAACTTAGCGCCACTGTTGTAGACTGATCTGTGTTCCGGGTATGAGACACGAAGTCTCGCTCGCACCCGAAACACAGTGCAGTATGTAGTCTCAGCTCACCGCCGCTTCCGGGTATGTCTTCTGCGGGACTGGGCGTTCCTATCTGATTGACAGGCTTCCGACCGTCGCATACAGCGCATCACGAGTTGCCGAAAGAAGCCGAACGTTGGTGCGGCTCTATACAGCGCCTGCGCACCGACGTTCGGCTTCTTTCGGCAACTCGTGACGCGTAGTATGCGACGGTCGGAAGCCTGTCAATCAGATAGGAACGCCCAGTCCCGCAGAAGATATACCCGGAAGCGGCGGTGAAAATAAGGTATGTACGAAAAAAAAACAGCCGATTGTCATTAGGACAACTCGGCTGAATGTAATGTTAAAAATTTATTTTTTGGGTGAACCTCCACTTTAAGGTCCAACTAATACACCAGCATTGGGTTGCAGGAACAAGTGCAGTGTGCTTTCTTCTGACATACTTGAGTATGTGTCACATTTCATTAAAGACAAGCTACTGCTGTGACCATGCTAGGCTCTCCTGTGTATGAAAAAAGATTTTGCGTCACCCAGGGTTCCCATCCAGGGTGCTTGCATCATACAGAAGAAACTGTTTTTTCATTTTCCTCAGAGACTGGTAAAACCCAGTTTGGGCCCTGAAACCTTTGTATACATTTTGGAGGGACGAAGTGTCCAAGCCAGGGTCCACAATGAGTACACAGAGAGGCAACTAGTGCTCAGGGCTCCACCCCGGCGGACAAAGGAGGTCTTAGGTAGAGCTCCACCTAGGACACAGGGGCCATCATGGTAGCAAGGAGCCGCTAGGTACATGCATCGAGCTTGGGGGAGAAAAAAAAAGGAATGATGCAGGTGTAACCCAGGAGGCTGATGAACATTTGTTTTTGTGGCAGAGAAATACTGAAAGTCCTTTGATAAGGGAAACTTATGTATAAAACACTGATAGGTAGGAGTTTTATGACAGAAGAAATCCTAATGGTCTCCTTTGTCATAACTGCTTCCTGTCTGTTAGCTTTAACCACTTAAAGCGGAGGTTCACCCTCATAATAAACTGCAGCTCATTCAGACCAGCACACAACTACATAAACAGTCCGCTATGCAACATTTTTAAAATCATTTCAATACCTTTAATTGGGGCGAAATTAGCAGCCACTTCCGGGTATCACTCCCGCGGGAGTGGGCGTATCACTTCATTCCCAGATCGCAATGTCTCCTGGGAGCACAGTGTCTCGCTTCCCAGGAGACAATGTATAACGATGTATCAGTAAATATCGCAGGATTTTGTGATCAGCTGCAGTGCTTTGTGAGCTTGTGCTGATAACACTGCCCATGCGCGGGATAGAATCCTGGAAGTATTTGCTTGTGGGCTTCACAGTGCCCACAAGCAAGATGGAACATGACAGGACAAATTTTTTATAAATATTTCTTCACGGCCGAATGTGCATGCGGATGGCTCTAAAATTCAGAGACGTAAGTACACTTACAACTATGTTAAAGGCAGTAGATGCACCTGAAAAAAAAAAAAAAAAAACGTTTTCCCGCGGAACCCCCACTTTAAGCCCTGGACCAATATGCAGGTAAAAGGACCAGGCCCCTTTTTGCGATTCGGCACTGCGTGCACTCCTGTGATCCACAGAAGTAGGGCTAAACGAGCCTTGGTCATACTTCTCCTTTAATGCCTAGAATGCATTAAGGTAAAAAAAAAAGTTATAACCACTGTAATGTACGTTGAGCCGTGCATGTACAGCTTAGTGTACATTCGTTTACACCACTTGGTACGGGGATGAATGCAACTCCCGTGTGTAGTAGTCCTCACTTGCACGAAAGTGATCACGTCATCACAGCCCAGCTAAATAGTCTAAACCCAAGACGGGAAAAAATGGAAGCGCTAGTGACTATTGGGAGGTCTGACAGTGTAGCACTGGAGGGGATTGTTTGACAGATATGTCTGCCATAACATGCCAATATGCTGTGTTTAAATCTGCTTTAAGCAAGTGGCTGCATCTTTAACGCTCTACCGTTTTCAGCTGGTTCCCACACTACTTCTATGAGAGAAAATTGAGAAACATACATATGCGATTCACTGTCACACAATATTATCTACAATGACAGAAAGACAATTTTATACAAAATCATCAACGCTGTACTTGGCTGGATGCCCAGAACCATGCCAATGCTGCAATTACCACAGCTGCAAAAAGTTAAATATTTTACGTGAGATACAATTATAGAGGCTGAAGTGGGCTATACATAAAGGTGTAACCAAACACCTCATCAAGATCCACAACAGCCACACATAAAATCATAACATGGATTAAAAGATGGAACGGGGCAGTGAGTACCTATCCCAAATTTGAGGATTTACTAAAAGGAAGTGAAACTGTTCATTTAGCAAAGTAAACTTTACAGACTTTATTGAATAAGTGAAGCTGCGCTCACTTTAATCCCCCATGGGCTGCATGTTCGGATAAGGGTCTGGTATGGATTTTGGGGAGGCCCCCACGCTATTTTTTGTTAACTTTTGGCGTGGGGGGTCCCCTCCGAATCCATACTAGACCTGAAAGGCCTGGCTGTTATGTGACTGGGGGAGACCCCACGCTGTTTTTTTTCTTTATTCAGCTGTCATCGGGAAACCCCGCTGACAGCTGAAGACTCAACGGTTTTTAAGTACCCCCCCCCCTTTAGCAACCAGCTACAGTGGGGATCGAAAGTTTGGGCACCCCATGTAAAAATTTGTATTAATGTGCATAACGAAGCCAAGGAAAGATGGAAAAATCTCCAAAAGGAATCAAATTACAGATTAGACATTCTTATATGTCAAAAAAAGTTAGATTTTATTTCCATCATTTACACTTTCAAAATTACAGAAAACAAAAAAATGGCACCTGCAAAAGTTTGGGCACCCTGCAGAGTTAATATCTTGTACTGCCCCCTTTGGCTTGTAAACACTTTTTGTAGCCAGCCAAGAGTCTTTCAATTCTTGTTTGAGGTATCTTTGCCAATTCTTCCTTACAAAAGTCTTCCAGTTCTTTGAGATTTCTGCTCTTTTAAGGTCTATCCATAGATTTTCAATTATGTTGAGGTCAGGAGATTGTGAAGGCCATGGCAAAACCTTCAGTTTACACCTCTTGATGTAATCCCCTGTGGATTTTGAGGTGGGTTTAGGATCATTATCTATTTGTAGAAGCCATCCTCTCTTTAACTTCAGCTTTTTCACAGATGGCATCAAGTTACCATCCAAAATTTGCTGAAATTTTATTGAATCCATTTTTCCTTCTACTCGTGAAATGTTCCCTGTGCCACTGGCTGCAATACAACCCCAAAGCATGATTGATCCACCCCCATGCTTAACAGTTCTCCAAACGTACCTTTGCTCATTCCGGCCAAAAAGTTCTATTTTAACCTCATCGGTCCACAGAACTTGTTTCCAAAATGCATAAGGCTTGTCTATATGTTCATTTGCAAAGTTCAAACGCTGATTTTTGTGGTGAGGACGTAGAAGAGGTTTTCTTCTGACGACTCTTCCATAAAGACCATATTTGTACAAGTATCTCTTTATAGTGGAATAGTGTACCACAACTCCAGTGTCTGCCAGATCTTTCTGGAGGGATCGTGCAGTCAAATGTGGGTTTTGAATTGCTTTTCTCACAATCCTGCGATATTCTCACAATCTGTCTGATATTTTTCTTGGTCTTCCAGATCTTGCTTTAACTTCCACTGTTCCTGATGACTGCCATTTCTTATTTACATTCCGAACAGAGGATATTGACATCTGAAACCGCTTTGCTATCTTCTTATAGCCTTCTCCAGCTTTGTGAGCGTCAACTATTTTCATTTTCAGTTTTCTAGACAACTGCTTAGAACAGGGATTCTCAAACTACGGCCCTCCAGCTGCTGCGGAACTACACTTCCCATGAGGCATTGTAAAACTCTGACATTCACAGACATGACTAGGCATGATGGGAATTGTAGTTCCTGAATACCTGGAGGGCCATAGTTTGAAGACTCCTGGCTTAGAAGAACCCAGGGTGCTGATTGTTGGGGCAAGGTCAGATGAGTCTGGGCATTTAAAACCTTTGAGATTGACATCACCTGGTCTTCCCAGACGATGATTGAGAACAATCCATGACACTGGCAGGTCTCAGCTTTGCAAAAGGGGGCAGTGCATGCTATAAATTCTGCATGGTGCCCAAACTTTTGCTGATGCCATTTTTTTGTTTTCTGCAATTTTGAAAGTGTAAATGATGGAAATAAAATCTAACTTTTTTTGACATATAAGAATGTCTAATCTGTAATTTGATGCCTTTTGGAGATTTTTCCATCTTTCCTTGGCTTCGTCATGCACATTAATAGAGGTTGACCGATATATCGGTCGGCCGATATTTGGCCGTTTTTATAAAATCGGCATCGGCCGATTATTGTGAAAAAATCGTCCGATTCGCGGCAATCGCGGCTATTACAATAAACGGCTGGCATGGCCGCCTGCCCTGCAGCAGCGTGTGTCCCTGAATCCTCCACCCCCACGGCAACCTCGCTCCAATAGCAAGGAAAGATTTTACTGCCATTGCATAGTACCGCCCCGTCCCCGCTCCGCCCCCTCCCTCTGCGTGCTGTATTGGATAAACAATCATTGGCCCTTTACAAGCATCTGCCACGTGACTTTCAGTACTGACCAGTGCTCTTGTAGCAATGTATTCTTGATTCCTACTACACCCGCACGGCCACTATAGAGAAGCTAAGGAGAGATTTCACTGGCATTCATCGTACCGCCCCGCCCCCTCCCTCGGCATGCTGTATTAGATACTTGTAAAGGGCCAATGATTTTTCCTCTAATACAGCACGCCGCGGGAGGGGGCGGGGCGGTACGATGAATGGCAGTGAAATCTCTCCTTAGCTTCTCTATAGTGGCCGTGCGGGTGGAGGATTCAAGAATATATTGCTTCAAGAGCACTGGTCAGTACTGCAAGTCAGGTGGCAGAGAAACCATCATTGGCCCTTTACAAGCATCTTCCACCTGACATGGTAACTCCCCCCAGTAGGAGATCGTGGCCAGCACTAGTCCTGTCTTCCTTTCCTGCTGAGGTGGAGCCTGCTGGCTGCTTGTACTATACTTGTTCAATGATTGGCTGGTCATCTCATCAGCATGCACCTAGCCTATCAGGTGCATGCAGATAGATACCAGCATGTATGGAGGGTAAGTGCTACTGTACTGTACTGTACCCCCCCCCTGCAGACTTAATTGTATGTCTTTTTAAAGTGAAACCGGGCTGAGGCACCATCCCCCCCCCCACAACGCAGCACCACCCATCCCCCCCCCCACAACGCAGCACCACCCATCCCCCCCCCCACAACGCAGCACCACCCAATATCCCCCCCCACAACGCAGCACCACCCAATATCCCCCCCCACAACGCAGCACCACCCAATATCCCCCCCCCACAACGCAGCACCACCCAATATCCCCCCCCCACAACGCAGCACCACCCAATATCCCCCCCACAACGCAGCACCACCCAATATCCCCCCCCCACAATGCAGCACCACCCAATCCCCCCCCCCCACAATGCAGCACCACCCAATACCCCCCCCCACAACGCAGCACCACCCAATATCCCCCCCCACAACGCAGCACCACCCAATATCCCCCCCCCACAACGCAGCACCACCCAATATCCCGCCCCCCACAACGCAGCACCACCCAATCCCCCCCCACAACGCAGCACCACCCAATCCCCCCCCCACAACGCAGCACCACCCAATCCCCCCCACAATGCAGCACCACCCAATCCCCCCCACAATGCAGCACCACCCACGCCCCCCCACAATGCAGCACCACCCACGCCCCCCCACAATGCAGCACCACCCACGCCCCCCCACAACGCAGCACCACCCAATCCCCCCCCCCACAACGCAGCACCACCCAATCCCCCCCCACAACGCAGCACCACCCAATCCCCCCCACAACGCAGCACCACCCATGCCCCCCCACAACGCAGCACCACCCATCCCTCTCCACAACGCAGAACCACCCATCCCTCTCCACAACGCAGAACCACCCATCCCTCTCCACAACGCAGAACCACCCATCCCTCCCCACAACGCAGAACCACCCATCCCTCCCCACAACGCAGCACTACCCGCGCCTAGCACCACCCATCCCCCTCCACAACGCAGCACCACCCGTGCCTATCAAAAAATAAAAAAATCGGCCCAAAATATCGGCCGCAAAAATCGGCATTATATATCGGCCATCGGCCGCACAGATTTCTAAATATCGGCATCGGCCATAGAAAAACCCATATCGGTCTACCTCTACACATTAATACAAATTTTTACCTGGGGTGCCCAAACTTTCGATCCCCACTGTATATACAGTGTGTTTAAAAAAAAAAAGGGGGAAGGGTTTAAAAAGGATGTGGCCGTGCCTCACGGATCTCTAATGTCTGGACCTCCGCTTTTGCTATATCCAGGTATTATACCTGATCCTTTTACCATTGTGCCACTTTATATTTTGCACTGATGTCAGTTTATTTTTCTGTTTGAGTGTATT
This sequence comes from Rana temporaria, assembly GCF_905171775.1. NCBI lineage: Eukaryota > Metazoa > Chordata > Amphibia > Anura > Ranidae > Rana > Rana temporaria. The sequence goes on along the minus strand of NC_053494.1, from coordinate 163,896,841 downwards.
GCCTAACGTTTATGACCAGGTTGTCTGGTGGGGTTTTTTTGTGTGTTTTTCTGTTTGTTGGTTTGTCTTAAACCTAATAAAAATATCTTTAAAAAAAAGGATGTCAGCGGATCGGATGTTTAAGCGGATCGTCCGCTAACATCTGTTTTACGTCCGTTCCATTTTTTAAACTAAAAAAAATAGGCTCTTCCATCTCAAAAAAACAAACCTAACAGAAGTGGATGTCAGCGGATGATTATCCGCTGAAGTCCGCTAGCCCATAGACATACATGTATGTCCGCTTTTATCCACCATCAATCCTTGATGTTTCTCTCATGAAAGGTTCACTTTAGGTTTCTTTGTAGTGGTTTTAACCACTAGAGTACCGGGCCATCGTCAAATGACGGCTCCACGGTGACTCTGAATATTCAACAGGATGTCATTTGACATCCTGTATTCTTGCGGCCACTGGGGGGCGCGCGAGCGCGCCGACGGCGGCGCGCGCGCGCCCGACGCGTCCCCGAGATGCCGATGCGCGTGCCTGGCGGTCGCGATGTCCGCCAGGCACTCGGAATCGGCGGCTACAGGGACAAGACGTGGAGCTCTGTGTGTAAACACAGAGCTCCACGTCCTGTCAGGGGAGAGAGGAGACCGATCTGTGTCCCTTGTACATAGGGACATAGATCGGTCACCTCCCCCAGTCACCCCCCTTCCCCCACAGTTAGAACACAATTCAGGTATACATATTAACCCCTCCCTCACCCCCTAGTGTTAACCCCTTGAATGCCAGTCACATTTATACAGTAATTAGTGCATATTTATCGCATTAATCGCTGTATAAATGTGAATGGCGCCAAAAACGTGTCAAAAGTGTCCGATGTGTTCGCCGCAATGTCACGGTGACAGTAAAAAAATCGCAAATCGCCGCCAATACTAGTAAAAAAATTAATAAAATAAAAATGCCATAAATCTATCAGCTATTTTGTAAACGCTATAACTTTTGCGCAAACCAATCAATATATGATCATTGTGATTTTTTTTACCAAAAATATGTAGAAGAATACATATCGGCCTAAACTGAGGAAAAAAAACGTTTTTTTTTTTAAAAATTGTGATATTTATTAAATAAAAAAGTAAAAAATAGTGTTTTTTTTTTAAATTGTCACTCTTCTTTTGTTTATAGCGCAAAAAATAAAAACCGCAGAGGTGATCAAATACCACCAAAAGAAAGCTCTATTTGTGGGAACAAAATGATAAAAAAATTGTTTGGGTACAGTGTAGCACGACCGCGCAATTGTCATTCAAAGTGCGACAGTGCTGAAAGCTGAAAATTGGCTTGGGCAGGAAGGGGCGTAAGTGCCCGGTATGGAAGTGGTTAAATACAAACTGGTGGAATTTTGAAAAGAAAAAAGGCCTATTTCACACACGCTTTAGGCTTCAGCAGTGTGAACAGCTTTGAAAAAGTATGTGAAAACTTTAAGCAAGCTTTGTTGAGGCCTTTAAAGTACCATGCAGTTCTAGTTTGTAAATGCTGCACAACGATCCTAATGGGAGTGCTGATTGCCACTTTAAACAAGCTGCTAGCAGGCTTCAGCATTCCTTGTAAGTTTGTTTAAAGCCTGCTAGCAGCTTGCTTAAAGTGGCAATCAGCACTCCCATTAGGATCTGTGCTCAGCATTTACAAACTGGAGTTGAATGATACTTTAAAAGCTTCAACAAGGCTTGCTGAAAGCTTTGTAAATACTTTGTCAAAGCTTGCTGTTCACACTGCTCTTATACAAGCTGAAACCATGTGAAACAGGCCCTACTGACACATTTCTGGCGGTAGTTTCCTTTAGAACTACCTGCACCTGGTTAAGACTGGCTCGAAGTCTACAACCCCCTTATGAATACCCCCACTTCTATGTAGCCCTGCCTTGCAGATCTATTAATACCACCTTCTCTGACTTCCCCAAGCTCTGACATTAGGATCAGTGTAAACAGCTGCAAACATTACCCGCTACAATCAAGCTGAGGAAACCAGACACAGATTATGGAGCGAAGAAACTCCAGGAACCTGAGGGTGCTTAATTCCAGGAACACTGTGAGTATAATTCCACCATTACTTATAAATATCCCCCCGTCTACATCTCAATGTAAATAAGAGAAATGATGGTTACCGGTAATTTCTCTTATTTACTTGGGCACTAATGGTGAACTGAAGCAAAATGACGACCACATGATCAAGGTGGGACTGAGAGGGGGTTGTATTTCTATTGGTAACCTATGATCTCTGTTGGCATCCTCTGTCTTTCACATGTATATAAAAATTCCCAGCCTATCACTATTACTCCCCAAAAAATAAAGTAGTAATAAAACAAAAAACAAAAAAAAATAAACATCATATTGCAGCTTGCTAATGCTTAAATGTGGTGGCTGCATTCATTTTACTTTTCTAGGCTTTCATTTCTTTACATTTGGTAATCTTGCAAGTCGGTTATTCTTTAACTTGGTTGAAACAAACCATGAAACACTGACAGGGGTGCTTACAGTGATCAGCTTTTATTCAATTATGGAAAACCTTTATTTAAATAGGACAAGAAACACTGTTCTGTAACTGCTTAAAAAGTGTTAGCTGGAGTTCAACTTCAATTTGTTAGTCAAGTCCATCTAAATCTGCTAGATTCATTGAACCCAACCCTCTCCCCAGAATAACAATGCTGCTGTCCAAAGGGGGCTCCAATGCTCCTCTATCCAGAGTGGAAACCCCCAAAAGGAAATGTAATGCCGCGTACACCCGGTCGTTTTTCGGCATGAAAAAAAAACGTAATTTTTCAGCATGTCCAAAAAACGAAGTTTTTCCAACTTCATCATTAAAAACTATGTTGCCCACACACCATCGTTTTTAAAAAATGATGAACAAAGCGCAGTGACGTACAACACGTACGACGGCACTCTGAAGGGGAAGTTCTATTCGCCTTTGGGCTGCTTTTAGCGGATTCCTTGTTAGTAAAAGACGATTCGCGCTTTTTTGTCTGTTGCAGCGTGATGAATGTGCTTACTCCATTATGAACGGTAGTTTTACCAGAACGAGCGCTCCCGTCTCATAACTCGCTTCTGAGCATGCGCGGGGTTAAAACGTTGTTTTAGCCCACACACGATCATTTTTTACAACCCGAAAAACAACATTTTAAAAAACGACATTAAAAAATGCAGCATGTTCGATTTTTTTTTTTTTTTTCGTTTTTCAGAAGCCGAAAAACAATGTGAAGCCCACACACAATGATTTTAAATGTCGTTTTTAAAAACGTCGTTTTTTTTCATGCCGAAAAACGACCGTGTGTACGCTGCATTACTGTCCAGGTAATTAGATATAAACAAAAAAAAAGAAAACTAATGCAGCCACCACATTAAAGTAATTGTAAGCTGCAATATATTTCATTTTTGGTTTTCTACAGCTTTAAGTTGGTGCCAGGAGTTTCATGCATGAGTGTAAAAACCACATCCCCAGTTCTGATACATTTCCCCAACCACACCTATAACTTGTCCACATTCTCTGACAGCCTTTTGTAGAATTACATATACTGAGTTTTATGGGTGGCCCTCGGTGATGTGAAGCGCTGCGGCCCATTCTCTGTATACATTATAAATTCACCACTAGTGCTCTACCCCCTCAATCCCAGCAACTGGAATACCGCTAAAAAGGTAAAATGAGAGCACAATTCACTCACCCCACATTGGGTAGTCCAACTATACCAATCTTCAGAGAAGTCCCAAATCGTCCAATAATGGGATGCTGTTTTGGTCCATCATCTACTTTCTTAGGAGGCATCTAAAATGTAAGCCAAAACCATCATCATTTTCCAAGGCAGCCAACTGATATTAATACATGGGAATAATAGGTATACCTTTTTTGGAGCCATGGCTACATCACATTAAGGCCTTGCCAAAAATTAAACCAAAGAGTCCACTCCACGGCATCTAATCCAGGGTCAGATGGATCTCATTTTAAAACAAATGATTTCCTGAAACCAATTTGGAAGCTGCAGGATCAGACACCCTACAGGCTAATAATATAAGAGGAGCAGAGAGCAGTCCTAGAGAGAATACGCTGAGGAGTCACTTTCTAAACGTGACACCTGACGCCATCAATACGGCCAACTGACAGCATCATGTGTGGCGCACTGCCAAAGCAGATCCTCTCCAGGAACGGTCTACTGTGCTGCACCGTGCACTATGGCACTGAAACAAATTTTACTACTGATTTTAGTTTTTTTATTTTTTATTTACAAATGTTAATTTTATTTCAGAAACGTTTGTCTTATTTTTGGCGCAGAGTTGTATCCTACATGCTTTCAAATGATTCTTCTGTTACATCCCAGGGGTCATGCCTGCTGGTTTAATCTGCAGTGACAGACATCCGTAGTGTACAATCCCAGCCAAACAAGGAGTGGTTAGAAGTATGGAATCGGATCCAGACACAGGCCAGATGCCGATCACATCTCCGATATGAGATGCCTTTTTATGTAGTAAGGGTTCAGTGTGCCGAGGATCTCATACATTGCTCTACGGAAGAAAGGCTGCCAAGGGTTCCCCAAATGTAATATTTATATGTATATTCTGCACTGGAATATCAATGGAGGCTAGCAGTAACACAAATGTTTTCTCACATTTCTGGGAGTTACAATTTTACAATTGCATGGGAGTCGCATGTTTATTTATTTCAAGCAAAACATGTTACAATCTGGTTGTACAGACTGGATTGTCTAGGAAGGGCCTTGCCCTAAACATTCTGTTAGCGAGGGTTCACTCGCACTGGCAGCTTTAACAATGTTCGGTTGTACCACCTCCTTGGTTCAGTTTGTTTATGTAGTGAGTGCCCAGAACTATGCACATAAATTACTAACAGAAGGGTTTTTTTATCACACTTACCTAGGTGGATGCAGCCATCAGTCCAATTCTGCATCTGTCCCCTGCTGGATCTATGACCGAGAACCGAGCGATCAAACACTGCTGATTGCTCAGTTCTCTGTGAGCAGAGAGCTGGTGACTGTCAGTCATCGGCTCTCAGCTCTTCCCCTGATCCCCCTGCAGCAGTTGAAAGTCAGTAGGAAGGAGAGGAGAGGAAGCTGGTTGAGCTGCAGGAGAAGCCATAGTAGGATCCGTTCAAATATTTGCATCCCCCTTCCGCTGTTCTGATCCCTCTGTGGTTCCCCCTTCCTTTCAGGATAGAGAGAGGTAAATATGTCATGTTTACTGTCGCCTTCCTTTCCTAAATGGACTTAGTGATTGCTCCAGTGTTGATGCATAACTGAAGCATAGTAAACAGTTTACTATGATCTGGCTTGTGAATGAACAGGAAGCCTCTGTACAGAGCGCTTCCTGATCAATCATCTGCAGAGCAGCTGAAACTGCAGAGAAAGGGACTGAGGACACAGGGGGTGATTTACTAAAGGCAAATCCACTCTGCACTAAGGGAAGCTCTGCTGATTTTATCATCCAATCATGTGCAAGCAACAAATTAGTTTTTTTTTATTTTCCTTGCATGTCCCCCTCAGATCTAAAGCAACTGCACTTCTAAGTGCACTTGCGGAGCAAAGTGGATTTGCCTTTAGTAAATAACCCCCACAGATTATTTAGGCCCTTTCTCGGTTTCAAAAGCGAGACATCAGGAGTTTATTTAGACCCAATATTTTACCAAAGCCTCCCAACAAGGCTGTTAGGAAGAATTGTCGGCAAAGAATAAATAAAAAAAATAATGACATGGGTTCCCCCCCAATCCACACAAGACCCTCCAGGACTGGTATGGATTTTAAAAGGGACCCCACACCTAAAAAAAAAAATGGCGTGGCACACTCCCCCCGAAGTCCATACCAAACCCTTATCCAAGCATGCAGGCCAGGAAAAAGCCTAAACCATACCAAGTCTCATGCCTTCAACATAGAGCGGGTGCTTTGCAGCGGGAGGGGGGGTCTGCACACCCCAAAGCACCCTGTCCTCGTGTTGATGGGGATGAGGGCCTCTTCCCCACAACTCTGGCCGGTGGTTGTGGGGGTCTGTGGGCAGGGGGCTTATTAGAATTGCTCACCCCCCCCCCCCCTTTTCTGGCCTGCATGCTTGGACAAAGGTCCGATATTGATGTTGGGGGGGGGGGCCTCACACTATTTAAATTTGGTGTGGGGATTCCCCTCAAAATTCATACCAGACCTGAAAGGAACTGGTATGAACTGGGGGAGGGCCCCACACATTCCCCCCCCCCCCTTTTTAACTTTTGCTGGTGTCCTGTCGAATACTGCCTCCCGACAAAAATGCCTCCGATGGGTCGGCGAATGCGCAGTACCAAATGTCACTCCAGCTGATATGCCAATCAGCGGGCGTGACGTCAACATAGTGCATGCGCAGATCGTCAGGGGCCTTATCCGACAGCAGAGGGAGAATGTACGCATCAGATCCTGCCTCGCTGTGGTGGGTTTTCCATGCTGAAGGGCGTGTTTTGTGTGTGTTAAACGGCGGGTTTTGCCTGTGTCTAAGGACGGGTTGCAACATACCAACAACCCGCCCCGTAACAATGAGGCAGAATCTGACAAGTACGTTCTCCCTCCACTGTATGCATAGCATCAGATAATGCCTCCTGCGATCTGCGCATGTGCTGTGTTGACGTCCCGCCTGCTGATCAACACATCAGCTGGAGCGACGATTGGTACTGCGCATGCGCAGACCCATCTGAGGCATTTTTTGATAGAACACCGGCAATTTTTTTTTACATTCAGCTGTCAATGGACATTCCCACTGACAGCTGAGGACTCATTGATTTGTTAAGGACGCGGCAGCCACTCGCTCCTTATAACTGTCTAGTTACACTTTGTTGAGGGGAAAAAAATCACGAAAACCGCATACAAAAACGCGGGTTCAAAAACACAAAATGCACCCCAAAACAGCATTGATGTGAACCTAGCCTGAGAGAGGGGTGCTGTGTGAGAGAACAGACGTCCATCACAAGGGATACATCGGGTGAGTGGCCCCAGAATGCACGCTGCCTGTGTTGGGGGCCCATATATAGCGTAACACAGCGCCCATGTGACTGAGCCCCAACACCTCATGTTGTGTCCAATAATAATAATGTTAGTGAATATAGAATTGTGTTGTATTGTTTTGTTGAGGGGTCTGCCATAGGCTCCTACGACTGGCAAACACTGCACAGCAGAGCAGGACCTCCTCATGTACAGCATGGGCAGCTTATTCATACAGAATGTATAGAAATCACACGAGCTGCTATATGACTGAACGAGCGGCCCTACTCAGCACAGCCAATCGCCACCATTCAATGAATGAATGACAGTCTCTGCCAAGGGGTTGTGCAGCAGCTGAGCCCGGTGCCCAAGCACCACACACACCCCTGACACGTGTACAGAGCCCGGCAGTGCTCTCTCCGGTCACATGGGGGACACGGCTCCTCACCTCAGCTCCGAGTCACGTGTCACTCCCGGGAAAGATGAGCAGCGGCGCTTTCAGGGTCTCCCAGGCACGTTCTACAACCGGCGTCCCAGAGACGGAAGAGGCGGGGTCACCGGAGCGACGCGCACAGCGTGCGCCCATTCCATTGGCTGGCGACGTGGGGTGAGAGGTCAGTGCGACAGACGACTGCAGAGGGGAGAGCATGCTGCTTCCGGTGCCTCTCCCAGCCAGACATGTGTGAGCGGATAGACAGCTGGGACTGCGTCTCTCCACCACACCTGTCTGCTTTGTAGTTCTGTATAGAGAAATGTGATAGAAGATTGTACAGTCATCTCTGGAGTAATCCTATGTTGTATGAGGGTCTGTCTGACTGGATACATCCTGGACAGATTGTTTACATCTTCGTATCATTTCTGGAGAATTATTGCTTCTTAGACCCCATACACACTATTGGATTTTTTGTCTTCAGATTTATCAAAGCCATATAATATGAGGTCAAACCTAAAGAGCTCTTTCACACTGGAAACGCCTATAGCGAAGTGTTAAAATAGTGGTAAAACACTGCGATTTTACAGCGTTTTCAATTCATTTCAATGGAGAGGGGTGTTTTTGGAGTGTTTTAATAGTGCTATTTTTACCGCGAAAACGCACCAGAGTGCAAGGGCTCTAAGAGTTTCAATTTGTATGCAATCAGGCAGGTCCTTACACTACATGGTTTTGGTAAATCGGAGGACATTTTTTTTTAGAAAATCTAATAGTGTGTATGGGGCTTTAATTTATCCTCTTTCCCACCGCGCTATAGACAAAACACGTCTACAGCGCGGTCGAGTTCTGGGAGGACGTCCTCTCAGAATCCTGCTCCCGACGGATTACAGTAAATTGCCGCTGATAGCGGCCGTTTACCACGTGATCGATCCGTCAAATGACGGAGCGATCACTTGTAAACAAACCAGGGTCAAGTGAGGACTGCGGTTCCTCCCTCCCCTCTCTGTACTGATCGATACAGTGTGAGAGGAGAGGGGGGGGGAGCGGAAGCAGCGGCAGCACTGTGGGGTGGATCTGTGACAACTGCAGTCACAGATCCAGCCATCCATCCCTGCGCAATACTCTGCAATACCCCCAATACTCTGCAATTCCCCCAATACTCTGCAATTCCCCCAATAGTCCGCAATACCCCCAATACTCTGCAATACCCCCAATACTCTGCAATTCCCCCAATACTCTGCAATAGTCCGCAATACCCCCAATAATCTGCAATAACCCCAATACTTTGCAATACCCCCAATACTCCGCAATACCCCAATACTCTGCAATACCCCAATACTCTGCAATACCCCAATACTCTGCAATACCCCAATACTCCGCAATACTCTGCAATACCCCAATACTCTGCAATACCCCAATACTCTGCAATACCCCAATACTCTGCAATACCCCAATACTCTGCAATACCCCAATACTCCGCAATACTCTGCAATACCCCAATACTCTGCAATACCCCAATACTCTGCAATACCCCAATACTCTGCAATACCCCAATACTCCGCAATACCCCAATACTCTGCAATACCCCAATACTCCGCAATACCCTGCAATACTCCAATACCCTGCAATACTCCAATACCTTGCAATACGTTGCCTATGGGGATTTTTAAAGCGGTGGTTCCCCCTAAAACAAAATTCTAACAATACATTCGGATGTCTGCTTACACTGCGGGTAGGCTGGCTTTTGTTTTTTTGTTTTAGTACATACCTCGATATCGCAGTTTCCTCGCTTGGCGGTGGGCGTTCCTAGTTGATTGACGTTCCTCAGACGGGCGCATACTGCGCGTCACGACTTTCCGAAAGAAGCCGAACGTCGCTGCGCAGGCGCCGTATAGAGCCGACTCTATACGGCGCCTGCGCAATGACGTTCGTCAATCAACTAGGAACGCCCACCGCCAAGCGAGGAAACTGCGATATCGAGGTATGTACTAAAACAAAAACAAAAGCCAGCCTACCCGCAGTGTAAGCAGACATCCGAATGTATTGTTAGAATTTTGTTTTAGGGGGAACCACCCCTTTAAGTAGCGAAGTTTGGCGCCATTCCACGAGCGTGTGCAATTTTGAAGGGTGACATGTTAGGTATCTATTTACTCAGCGTAACTTCATCTTTCATATTATGCAAAAACATTGAGCTAACTTTACTGTTTTTTTTTTTTAGCACAAAATATTTTTTTTTAAAACACGCGTTCAAAAAATTGCTGTGAAAATACCGTGCGAGATAAAAAGTTGTAATGGCCGCCATTGTATTCTCTAGGTTCTTTGCTAAAAAAGCATATCTAATGTTTTGGGGTTCTATGTAATTTTCTAGCAAATAAATGATGATTTTTACATGTAGGAGAGAAATGTCAGAATTGGCCTGGGTGCTCCAGAACGCCTGATGGTGCTCCCTGCATGTTGGGCCTCTGTATGTGGCCACACTGTGTGAAAGTCTCACACATGAGGTATCGCCATACTCGGGAGGAATAGCAGAATGTGTTTTGGGGTGTAATTTGTGGCATGCATATGCTGTGTGTGAGAAATAACCTGCTAATATGACAGAAGCAAGATATTTTTCTTTTTTTTACAGAATTTTCAGTCTTTTTTCTTTTATAGCGCAAAAAATAAAAAACCCAGAGGTGATCAAATACCACCAAAAAAAAGCTCTATTTGTGTGAAAAAAGGACAAAAATTTCAGATGGGAACAATGTTGTATGACTGAGTAATTGTCATTCAAATTGTGAGAGCACCGAAAGCTGAAAATTGATCTGGTTAGGAAGGGGGTTTAAGTGCCCAGTGGTCAAGTGGTTAAAAAAATACTAAATTGCTAAACTGGATATTGCAAAATCAGGCTCACTTATGCATAGAAACCAATCAGCTTCCAGGTTTCTTTGGCAAAGCTTAAGAGCCCTATCACACTGGGGCTTTTTGAGCATCAGCAGTAAATCGCCGCCTTTTTTTAGCGACGCTTTACTATCATTTCAGCGGCACTTTAAACCCCCGCTAGCGGCCAAAAAAGGGTTCAAAGCGCCGCTGCAGCCGCACTTCGGCAGGGCTGCCCATTGATTTCAATGGCAGGGGCGCTTTAGGTCCATCAAAGATGCGGCTAGCAGGACATTTTTTGACGTCCTGACAACGCACCGCTCCAGTGTGAAAGCCCTCGGGCTTTCACACTGGAAAGACGGGAGAGGCGCTTTGCACGCGCTATTTTTAGAGCTATAGCGCCTGTAAATCGCCACAGTGTGAAAGGGGTCTTATTGAACAAGCAGAAGTTAGAAACTGATCTATCATGCACAGCTGCACTAGATTCCGAGGTTTTAGTAAGGTTTGAAATCAGCTGAACTCACGTGATTTCAAACCCATATTCAGTGTGAATGTATCCTTGAAGTGGAAGTAAACCTTTAAATCATTTTCAGCAAAGGAAGCTGCCATCTTGGCCTCTGTTAATTCTTCAACTGCCATAATGCTGATCATGTGATCAGTTATGACACCAGTCATTGTATGGTTGGACAGTTTGGTTGAGAGCACAACCAATGTGACAGTTACATTCCCGCCACGTGCCAGGAATGTGACTTTTGAAACTTAAATTGATGGGTTTACTTTTGCTTTAAGCCTAGTACACACTATAGGAAAATTGGACAACCGATCATTCAATTTTCCACAAAAGTGTATATCATGATGTAGTTGGAATGATATTGACTTGTATGAAAAAGTTACTAGTGTAGAAGAAGAGGAAGTGTAGGGTTGTTTTGTTTCTGAGTATGCACATTTTCTTTATCATACATCACAGGACATAGAGTTAGGCTATTATTCATTACTTACTCGGTTATACACCATCGCTAGGTGAATGGACACTGGTAGACAAAGTCTTAGACAGGAAGTCCGCCCCTATATAACTCCTCCCATACAGGAAGTACTTCAGTTTTTACCAGTGTCTGCAAGGTGGATGGGCATGTTTGTTTGAGCTCTCTAGAGCTCAAGGTCTTTAATCCCAAAACGGTTCTTAACCACTTACGGACTGCCTTCTGCAGATATACGTTGGCAGAATGGCACGGCTGGGCACAAGCACGTACCTGTACGTCCTCTTCAAGTGCCCAGCCGTAGGTCACGGGTGCGTGTCCCAGGTCCGAAGCTCCATGACTGCGGGACCCGATTGCCGCCGGAGTCCCGCGATCGGTCCCCGGAGCTGAAGAACGGGGAGAGCTGTGTGTAAACACAGCTTCCACGTTCTTCACAGTGGCAGCTTCTTTGATCGTGTGTTCCCTAATATAGGGAAACACGATCAATGATGTCACAGTCTAGCCCCGCCCCCTTACAGTTAGAAAAACATATGAGGTCACACATAACCCCTACAGCGCCCCCTAGTGGTTAACTCCAAACTGCAATTGTCATTTTCACAGTAAACAATGCATTTTTATAGCATTTTTGCTGATTGCCGCCATTAGTAGTAAAAAAAAAAAAAATAATAATAAAAATGCAATAAAACTATTTCCTATTTTGTAAACGCTATTTGCGCAAACCAATCGATAAACGCTTATTGTGATTTTTTTTTTGACCAAAAATAGGTAGAAGAATACGTATCGGCCTAAACTGAGGGAAAAAACTTTTTTTATATCTTTTTGGTGGATATTTATTATAGCAAAAAGTAAAAAATATTGCATTTTTTTCAAAATTGTCACTCTATTTTTGTTTATAGCGCAAAAAATAAAAACTGCAGAGATGATCAAATACCACCAAAAGAAAGCTCTATTTGTGGGGAAAAAAAGGACGCAAATTTTGTTTGGAAGCCACATCGCACGACCGCACAATTGTCAGTTAAAGCGACGCCGTGCCGAATCGCAAAAACTGGCCAGGTCCTTTACCTGCATAAAGGTCCAGGTCTTAAGTGGTTAAATGAATCAAGGGATTGACTGATCAGATCCATTTGGAAAAAAGCTTATATGCTTAAATAAATGGTATGCCTCGCAAAGAAGACGCAAGGATACTGCAAGGTTTCGCCTGTAACGCGGCCTTCTGGCGATAGAACCGTAACATGTCCCACTGCCCAGGCCAATATGTGGTTCACGGTTCAAAAACCAAATGGAGACACAAGGCCCATCTTTGATCTCAGATCCCTGAACCAGGATCTATTAATCCAGTCCTTTCGCATGGAGTCTGTCTGCTCAGTAGTAGACTCGCTCCAGTTGGGGGACTTCTTAGCCTCCATCGATATCAAGGACTCGTATTTACACATACCTATTTTTCAACCTCATCAGAGGTTCCTGTGATTTGCAGTAGAGGAATGTAATTTCCAGTTGGCTCTGCAATTTGGACTTGCCACAGCACCCCGGGTGTTTACAAAGGTCATAGCACTCGTACTGGTTCTTTTAAGGGCCCAGGGAATCTTCGTGTTCTAAAACTTGGATGACCTCCTGCTCAGAGACCACTCACTACAGGCCCAAGAACAGAACATCACCTGCAAAGTGCAGTATTTAGAAAACCTAGGCTGGGTCATGAATACTGAAAAGCTTGCCTTGAGACTTATTTGCACCTGTGTTGCTCTGTGAAGAATAGCATTCATAGATCAGTGCTGTCATAGCTCACAGCCTCCTAAATGCCTGTTGTCTTTTTTTTATAGCAGCCAAAGCATCACAGCTGTTGCATGTGTACAACCTTGTCTGCCTGCCTTTGCAGCTTAAGGGGTGGTAAAAGCAGGACTCAGCTGCCTATTTATACCACCGTCCCCTAGCCCAAACTGAGCCTAATTGTAAAAAGAAATGTTTGGACAGCCGCACTCTGGAAAAACCTTGGTTGCCTTTTATTGATAAAAGTATTCAAACACCACACATCACAGCAAAGACAGGGGCATACAGCTAACGTTTCGCACTACAATCAGTGCTTACTCAAACTGAGCCTAACATTGTAAATTTTAAAACTTTCTGGAGGTATAGCGAGTAGAAGGGCAGAAGAATCGAGAAGGTTGGCAGGGCAAGTGTCAGGTAAAGTGACCCATGCAAGTAAATTGGGCTGTGCCACAACTGCCCTCCAACCACGTGCAATGCATACATTTGCACCATAGTGGTCTAGGCTTTACCAGATCCAACACCTCTGAAAAGTGATCCACCATTGATTGTCAGAGGATTGGCAAGGTCTGCTGCAAGTGTGAAACTTAGCCTTAATCAGTAATTTTTAAGTTTACCCTTTCTGCTTTTCCTTATTTATTTCCACCTAGTAGGCTAATAGTTTATTTGTTTTTGCATCAGTATTATTTAAAAATAAATATGCCAAACTTAAAATAAATAGATTTTTTTCTGTGAGTAACTTCAAGAGAACGTGTTTTTAGTGTTGTAATAAATGGAACAGTAACAAAATAACGTGTACTTTGTATGTTTGTTAACATTGACTGATTTCAAATTGTCAACATTTGAGAAAGCTTCCTTTTTTTTTAGCTATTACTTTTCCCATGAGAAACAGAAAAAAAAGATCATTGAAAGACTTTATAAATAAGTGCTGTTTGTCCAAAAAGCAGCAATATGCAGTATGTATCACATTGGCATCAAAAACAAGTTATTGCCAAATCAGTAATCATTAGATATGTGCATTCCCGTTCGTACGAATGTTATTTTCATACGAAAATGTTCATTTTCGTACCCGCAGAATAATGTGTACATACGAAAAAAATAAAGCACCAAAATACGAAAACGACAGGATTACGAATGAGCCGCATAATGAACAACCGCAAATACGAACGAACGATCTGACGAAAATACGACAAAACGAAAACGGCAAAAGAACAAAAATTACATCTATAACAAAAGATTTGCATTCTGTATCCTGTTTGAATCCCCTCTCTGTTCGCACCCTCAGTCGTATGTTCACACGACATCCACAACAAAAGTCCCGCACCCTGTATTTTGAATTCCTTTTTTCTGTTTGTATTTTGTATTCAACAGAATGCAAATCTTTTGCCACAGATGTCACACGAACACACAACCGAAAACACCAAAAGAAAAAGGACCCAAAATACAGAATAGAAATCTTTTATTATAGATGTAATTTTCGTTTTTTTGAATGGGCAGTGAGTGTAGTTAGTGAAGCAGCTTCTCTTTTGTGCTGAGTAGTACAGTAAAGCCAAATAAACTTTTCTGTGGATTTTCATCTGAAGGGAGATCAGTTGGCCAGACTTTTGAACCCAAAAATGGTTTTCTGATGAACGAACGGAAAACGATCGTTTTTATGTTTGTTGTTAAAAAAGTCTGACCAAGTGTATGGGGCTTAACAATCGTTAATATGGATGAGCCGCGTGTTGAAAGTGCCGCGAATCCCCGCGATATATTTACGAAAGTACAAAATGACGAAAATCCTTTTTCTGTTCGTATCTTCAGTCGCATGCCCACATGACATCCACAACAAATTGTCATAGATGTCATATGAACACACGACCGAAAACACGAACAGAAAAAGGAATCCAAAACACAGAATGCAAATCATTGACGAAAATTCACGAAAATTATTGTCTAACAAGTAACAAACATGAATTAAACAGAATAACGAACCATCCCGCATGTACGAAAATAAAACGGTAACGAAAATACGAAACGATCGGAATACGAAAAAATTTCGTCGTACGAAAAACGAACGGGAACGAACAGGAAAACGGGCGTCTTACGAAAAACGAACGGAAACGAACCTACAGAACGATACGAAACAGAACAAAAAAAAAATATTTTTTTTTCTGTGCACATGTCTAGTAATCATATTTATTATTGGTATTTATATAGCACTAACAATTTATGCTGCACTTTGCATACTGTACATTCACACCAGTTCCTGCTCTCAAGGAGCTTACAGTCTAAGGTCTCTAGCTTACATGCATACATACACACAGGGGCGTTATACAAAAACAATTAAGTGGCGCTAGAAAAATGATGATGTTGAAAGTGTTATGACAAAGGTAAATCATATAACAATGTGAACAAATGAAAAGTCCATGTGTAATAAATCAAAAAGCAGTGGGTCGCTGAAAAGATGCACCGCCAGTGAATGATCTCCTATGATGGACGATTGTAAACACCACAGTGAAATGGAAATGGATGGATATGTGAAAAAATGACCACCACCGGGAGGGGAGGCTTACCGGAAGTATTTAACCCTAATAAGCATACGCCTAAAGGGTCAATATAGACTGTATGTGAGTTGGTGGAACCACATCAATCGGATCTGGATACACAGAGGAAACGATGGCTTGAAAGCATCACTTTAAACCAGAGCAGGGGGAGTGACAGCGTCTTGATGATAACTCCCAAGAGATCAGATCGTATCCGAGGTACATAAAAGAAAACGAGGTCGCATAGTGTAATACCGTAATATTAGTGAAATTTATTAACGGTTAAAAACACTTACAGTTCCGATGAAAACAAAGGGCATCAATAAAAAGTTGCGCATGGCAGCAGCAGAGTCCCGACGCGTTGCGCAATAGTTTGCATCATGTGGGCAGCTGACGCTGCTGCTTGTTCACTTCCTGGATTTACACAGAGGCACACCTCCAGCACTGCAGCTCTCATTTGCCCTCTTATGACTCATCCCCCCTCCCTTCCTAGCAAACTCTCAAGAGTGAGAAAGAGGTGTGCATGATGTCATAAGCCTAGGCTTTTTACCAGACAAGAAACAGGAAGTGGGCTGTATAAGGTATTTACTGGCAGAAAAAAATGTTTTACTATCCAAAGTTAAAACAACAAGGGCAGAAGATTTAATAGATTGAAAGTTAAAAAAATTACTAAAGTTCCGCTTCAATCACTCTGTTGGCAGGATGTGATGACACAGTCTTTGCTGCCACTAGAGGGAAACGATACCACTGCAGCAATGTTACAGCGTGTCTTCTGATTGCAGTAATATGTATATATCCAGCTCCCTGCTACAGTACAACAGTTTGGTGCAGTCAAAATAATTGCTATGAAAGTAATTAGTATTCTGTATCTAGAAGACCTGCCTTTGAGATGGAGATTAGAAAGGCAGGGGGCCTCTTTTATTTGTTTTGCTACAGGGCCCCATCACACATATTCAGGGATCAAACTGCTGTACAATTGTGTTAGTAGTTCTCTATGTTTGTTATGGACGATGGTATGGTTCAATGTGACACTAAGCTCTGGTTTAAAGAACACAATTATATTATAACACTCTATGTATTCTTGTTCTCAGCCTAAAATGTCCAAAGTTTTATTTATTTTTTTGTTTTTTTGCTACTCTGATCCAGCTTCCTGTTTGAAGGTGGCCACGATTGTTCTCCATGCGCCCATTGTATGTAGGAACGTAGCCACACTCTCTTGCTTGCACCTGAGATTGATTCGGGTCTATGGACTAGAGGATTTGTAGTCTGTATAGAGCAGTGCACATGATTGTAACTAACATGCATTCCTCATTCCAAAAGTAGTGGATGTGTATGGATTACTTTTATAAAATACAAATATTGTTTAGTATTACTTTAACGTATTATGTTCCTCATTCCAAAAGTAGTGGATGTGTATGGATTACTTTTATAAAATAAAAATATTGTTTAGTATCACTTTAACGTATTATGTTTTGGTGACCTTTAGACTGAAAACTGTATTTATAGTCTTCAGAATTATGAAAGGTCAGCTCTTAGTTCCACTGCACACCTCAGCATCAGCATCTTATTAACTGCACATATAACAGCCCACTTTCAATAATAGGTCTAAAAACAGTGCAGTAAGAGACCACAGTGTGTCAGGAGGTTTATTACTGAACTGTGGGTTGTAGCAGTCTGTGCACAGTTTCTGTTGGATACAATAATAGGCTCACTGAAAGACTACATTTTTAAAAAGGTCCCTACTACCAGCATTTTCAATGCAGACAGACTCTTCTGTTGTCTGACATTTTTTCTGCTTCCCCCATAGTTACATAGTTGGTAAGATTAAAAAAAGAGTCTATCCAGTCCAACCAGTGCGGGTGTGTGTCAAATAGCATTTCCCATATCCCTGTATATTGTGTTTGCTAAGATGCCTATCTAAGAGTAATTTGAAACGATCTATACTATCTATACTTCCTGCTCACACCACCCATTCTGGAAGGGAGTTCCACATCCTTACTGCAGCTTAGGGGTCACCCACTTTTCCTTCAATTTCATTGATTGGCCACGTGTCTTCTTACACTCCCTGAGACTGAATAGCTTACTCCCTATGCTAGAATCACCATTGGGGTATTTGAAAATCCCTATCATATCTCCTCTCAAGTGTTTGTTTTCCGGGAGAATACATTTAGGCCCGGATTCACAAAGGAGTTACGACGGCGTATCTCCAGATACGCCGTCGTAACTCTGAGTGTGAGGCATCGCATCTCCGCGCCTGATTCATAGAATCAGATACGCCTCACAGTTGCCTAGATACGAGCGGCTTAAGTCTCTTACGCTGTCGCATCTTAGGGTGCATATTTACGCTGGCCGCTAGGGGCGCTTCCGTATATTTCCACGTAGAAGATGCAAATTAGCTAGATACGCCGATTCACGAACGTACGTGCGCCCGGCGTATCAAGATACGTTGTTTACGTAAGGCGTCGGACCGGTGTAAAGTTACCCCTCATAAAGCAGGGGTAAGTCATGTTAGGTATGGATGTGGGAAACGTCCGAACAGCGTCGTATTTTATGTTGTTTGCGTAAGTCGTCCGTGAATGGGGCTGGGCGTAGGTTACGTTCACGTCGCCTAAGCATTGAGCGGGCGTAATTTACTTTGAAAATTCAAAGTGATACTGAGCATGCGCACGCATGCCCTGTTCGATAAGAGCGTCATTTACGCGGGGTCACGAAACATTTACATACAACACGCCCCCTACCAGCCTAGTTTGAATTAGGCGGGCTTACGCCGTGTCAGATACACTACGCCGCCGTAACTTAGAGCGCAAGTTGTTTCTGAATACGGGACCTGCCGCTCTAAGTTACGGCGGCGTAGTGTATCTGGGATACGCTACGCCCGCCTAAAGATAGGTGCTTCTTTTAGAATCTGGGCCTTAATGTTTGCAGTTGAGGTCCTCCAGTCCCCTTATTAGCTTGGTCGTCCTTCTCTGAACTCTCTCCATTTCAAGCACATCCTTCCTTAGGATTGGTGAAGAGAACTGGACAGCATACTCCAGATGCAGCCAGACCAGAGTAAATACCCTCTTTTATGCATTCTAAAATTCAGCTTGCACCAGATTTACATTGTATGCCATTGCTGAGCCTGTCATCTAGTAGGACCCCCAGATCTTTTTTCACCCTGGATTTCCTCAAAAGTAGTGAGTAACTTCCGTTCATATTTTTAGCCCCCGAGTGCATTATAAAAATTTTTTTTAACATTTAACCTCATTTGAAATGTATTTGCCCACCCCATTATTTTATTGTGATCTTCTTGAAAATCTTCAATGTCGTGCAGTGAAGTTATTGTCCTACTTATTCTTGTGTCATCAGCAAACTCTGAACTATTTATACAGACCTCTATCTAATTTATAAATTAATTAAACAGAATTGGTCCCAGAACAACAGAGCTTTGATACACTCCTGTAACCAGTTTTCTATCCAGGTACACACCTTGTGGTCCATTAGCTATGACATTCTTAAAATTAATTTCATAATGATCTGCACTATGTGCAATTGTAGCAGTGCACAGAACAAGGGCTATTGCCAGCAGATTGCGTTTCTGAGGACTTTCTAATCCACGTGAGCATGTCTATTGGACATATAAATAAGCAGGCACATGGGCACAGATGCCTAAATCCAGTCTTGGAACACAGCTAAGCCAAGTAGTTGCTGGATCTAGCAAGCATTATCAGCTGGTATCTTGCAAACTTGAACCCTGAGCCTCTTCCTGAGATTTGCTTTTTTTGTTGCTGATCTGGCATGCCCTTGGACTTTTCTCTGCCTTCCCGTTAATTTTTGATTCGACTTTGTCTTATTCCTGGCTATGGCTTATCTCTACTGATCTTTTGATGTGACCTTGGCTTGCCTCCTAACCATGACTCTGCTTGCTACCTTGTCTAATATCTGTCTACTCAGTCACCTACCACTGCCTGCCCAGACCCCATTTAAAGCCTGCTGTGTGTTTCAGTGATCTGGCCAGCTGCGTTTTGGTCTGCCTCCTCTCATGGACCTTCCTGTCAATCTGCATGAGCACCTTAAAGCCAAGCTTACCTCCAGAAGGGAGCTTGCATGGACTAGACCAGTGATGGCGAACCTTGGCACCCCAGATGTTTTGGAACTACATTTCCCATGATGCTCCACTACATTGCAGAGTGCATTAGCATCATGGGAAATGTAGTTCTAAAACATCTGGGGTGCCAAGGTTCGCCATCACTGGACTAGACTCTTGGCTTCTGTGCCCTCATACTCCTCGTGCTCCACTCCAGTGGTGCCTGGACTTATCACGTAACTGGTGAAGACTGTAACATTGTGGAGGCCTCTCTTGCACCTCCTGTCCAACACTCCTGAAGGTGGAGACAGAGAGTGTAAGGGCAAGGAGTGGCACAAGTGCCATAGTTGCTGGCTGGTGATGTTCACTCTGTAGGTGGGTAGAGCTGGTAGTCGCTGTCCTTGGATAAAGATGAAGGAGCAGCTTTGTCACCAGAGTGAAAGATAGAAACAGAACCAGGAGTCTAGCAGCAGTGAGCAGCATCTGGGAAGCAAGGAACTGGATCAGCAGGCAATGCAAGTCTAGAAGACAGGACAAACTCAGTAACAGCCGGGCAAAGTGGTACAGAGTCAGCAGGCCTGTCAGGTCCAGTAAACAGGCAGAGATCAGAGTAGTTAGGTAACAGAGCTAGATGGAGAGCAGGAGCAAAGTCCAAAGGAAAGCTGGATCATACACAGGTAAATCGGTACAGTAGATCAGGTCTCAGTAAGACAGAAACAAGCTGAAGACCATTCAGCAACTGCTCATAGTGATAGACCAGTTTAAATAGGAGATGGGGCACCAAGTGCTAATTGGTATGTAAATGTGCTCACGCATGTTTGCATACTCACACACGAATATGGCCACGATGAACTGGCACAGCATGTGTGACATTGGCCCTTCGCCCATTTGTATACATTGTGTATGAGCATGAGCACAAATCCACACTGGCTTTCTAATGCTAGGAATCCGGTTTACCTTACAGGACCAAAGAGCCCTGACCTCAGCCTCCAACCAGATACATAATAAATGTATTTACAGTTTTGAGGGATTTTAAATAAGTAACCCAAGACTATAATTCTAGAAAGTGCTATCCATTCCAACAAGGTCACACCTTTTAAAGAAGAACTCCGGGCATAATATTTATTTTCACATGCAGTGGGGTTGTGTCCACACTGCTTGGGTTAACTGCTTGTTTTTGTCTAGGGGATTGCAGAGTGGAGATATACATAACGAATCCACTGATCCTTTGAGCGCAAGACCAGTCCCTGCTGCTCCTGCATGATAGCGGTCTTGTGAATGGACTGGTCCTGACATAATCACGCCCATAGACCGACTCTGGATTGGAGGACAGCAGGAACAGTCTACCGCTGGGCGTGGGGGAGCGTGGTTTTGGGGATTGAAGGATCAGATAAGTATAGCCTTTCTGTGCACCCCTGGACAAAACGAGCAGTTAACCCATGCAGTGCAGGCATAGCCCCACTTCATGAGACAATTTTTTTTTTCATGAGTTCTGCTTTAACCATGATATAGTAGATGCAGAAGACTTCACTGCCAAAATATATATGTAGGGCAAGGGCAGGAACTGTCACCCCTACCTACTCCTAAGTAGTAATCATCTGTCAGTAGGTTCAGTTCACAAAGCTTTACACAAAGATAAATAACTCTCTTAAAAAAATGTAAAAAAAAAATCCTCATTCTACTGGTTAGTGTTTTGTTTCATTTGGAATAAAATCCCTCTTTCCACCTGTCGTTCTCACCAGCCCCTCTTTTGGTCCAAAGCTGGACCTTTATTATCAAATGTACCATTTATATACCAAAAGTAAATATATTAAAATATTAATTTAATAAATTATTATTTTTAATTCATCTTTTTATTCAACTTTAGCCAATCATTTTTTATTGATGGCCTGTGTAACGGCGGGTGTGTCAAGGATGTGTTCTTTGCCTGCATGCTCGGTTATGTAAGTGTAAAATGCTTCCCTCTTTCTCATCTCAGAAAGCTGGCCTGTATACTATTGGGTTAACTGTCCTGAAATGATCAAAAGAGAAATCTGTTTGGTTATAAAGTATCTCATTAAAAAATGATTGCATTGTAAGAACAAAATGACTGTGTATGTGAATTCTCCAATCTTCTGTGGTTTACATTAGTGCTGGCTTACATCCATTTATATATACAGCATACATTTTATATATATCATTTAACCCCTAAAACTACTTGCAGCCTCAATGCATAAAATTATTATTGTGAAGACAGTTTTTACAATCTTAAATAGTCCAATCTTTTTTTTTTTATATTTCCCTTTAATATTTAAAGTGTACACAAGCTTAAAGTAGTATTAAAGCGGAGGTTCACCGGTACAATATACCTTTTCCCCTTAGCTTCATGCTCGTTTTGTCTAGGGGAATCGGCTAGTTGTTTTAAAATATGAGCTGTACTTAAGGTTTACGAGATGCATCCTCTCCGTCGCTTCCGGGTATGGGCTGCGGGACTGGGCGTTCCTATTTTGATTGACAGTCTTCCGAGAGGCTTCCGACGGTCGCATCCATCGCGTCACGATTTTCCGAAAGAAGCCGAACATCGGTGCGCAGGCGCAGTATAGAGCCGCACCGACGTTCGGCTTCTTTCGGCTACTAGTGACGCGATGGATGCGACCGTCGGAAGCCTCTCAGAAGACTGTCAATCAAGAAGGAACGCCCGCTCCCGAAGACCCATACCCGGAAGCCGACGGAGAAAATGCATCTCGAAAACGGTAAGTACAGCTCATATTTTAAAACAAATAGCCGATTCCCCTAGACAAAACGAGCAGGAAGCTAAGGGGATTGTTTAAAAAAATATATTAATGGGTGAACTCCCGCTTTAAGCTCTCCTTTTTAGCTTAGCACATTGAGCACAATACAAAAAAAAGCATTTCTTAGTGAACAGTTTGTTAAAATTCATACCCCCAGCTCTTGTTTACAACTTTGAATGCTGCTGCCTCCTGTTCTCTCAGTGCTGTTTCCCTATGAGGGAGAAGAAGGGGAGTCCCTTGCCATTTTAGGCTATGGGGTTGTGTCATACCTCCCAACTTTTTGAGATGGGAATGAGGGACACCTATCAGCAAAAGTATGCAGGCATAGGACACAACCCTTGCCATGCCCCCCTTAAAGGAGAATTGTACAAAAAAACAAGATTGGTTAAGTCCTTTTTTTTTTACCACTACCATTCCTTTATATTGGCTTTTGGAATTTACAAATGCAGCCATTTAGAAATCAGATGAAAGGTTTAAAGGGGTTGTAAAGCTTTGTGTTTTTTTTTTATCACCTTAATGCATCCTATGCAATAAGGTGAAAAAACATCTTGCACTCTCGGGCCCCCCAGCCCCCCTGTTTTGATTACCTGAGCCACAAAACTCTGTGGGCGCAATCCCGCGATGCTTTCCCCCAGCTTGAGGTGGATCTTCATTGGAGATTGATAGCAGCGCAGCCATTGGCTCTCGCTGCTGTTAATCAAATCAATGACGCGTAGTGTGCCGAGGGGCGGGGCAGAGTGATACACTTGGCAGCTATGGCCGCCACTGTATCACACAGGAGCATGCCCGCAATCTAACCCCTTGGGAGAGGGGGTTATTGCGGGGAGGAGCTGAGACAGCTGCCGAGGGACCCCAGAAGATGAGAATCAGGACCACTCTGTGCAAAACGAACTGCACAGTGGAGGTAAGTATGATATGTTTGTTATTTTAAAAAAAATGTTAACCCTTACAATCCCTTTAACGCTGGAAAACACTTAGATCAAAACACATACCATATTTGCCGGTGTATAAGGTGACTGGGCGTATAAGACGACCCCCTAATTTTCCAGCTAAAATTTGGTTTTGGGATATACTCGCCGTGTAAGACGACCCCCTTCCTACTAGTCTGTCTGGAAGCTGAGGGGTAGCCGGAACAACTGCTGACAGGAAAAAACGCTGACAGGAACAGGCTTTTTTCAGCTTTTTTTCAAATCTCACTGTGCCCATTACATGCCTCACTGTGCCATCAACATGCCTCACTGTGCCATCAACATGCCTCACTGTGCCATCAACATGCCTCACTGTGTCATCCCATTCCTCACTGTGTGATCCCATTCCTCACTGTGCCATCCCATGCCTCACTGTGCCATTAACATGCCCAGGGCCGGACTTACCATTGGCCTTGACTGGGCTCAAGCCCAGGGGCCCCACCCAATAGGGGGCCCCCTTTTTTTTTTTTTTTTTTTTTTTTTAGGGGTCCGGAGGTCCCCGGAGGCCCCCAGGGCCCCGGACGGCAACCCCCCTTTTTTTTATATATTTTTTATTTATATATATATATATATATATATATATATATATATATATATATATATATATATATATATATATATATATATATATATATATATATATATATATATATATTTTTTTTTATTATTATTATTAAAGGGCCCAGGGGTCTCCAGGGCCCCGGACGGCAACCCCCCTTTTTTTTATTTATTTTTTGTAAAAAAATGTTTTTTTTATATATTTTTTATTTATATATATATATATATATAATATATATATATATATATATATATATATATATATATATATATATATATATATATATATATTTTATTATTATTATTATTATTATTAAAGGGCCCAGGGGTCTCCAGGGCCCCCGGATGGCAACCCACCTTTTTTATTTTTTTATAAAAAAAAAAAAAAAAAATGTTTTATATATATTTTTTTTTAATTAACCTCTTCCATACCGGGCAGTTATACACACCTCCATACCAGGCCTATTCTGGCACTTCTCTCCTACATGTACAAATCATAATTTTTTTGCTAGAAAATTACGCAGAACCCCCAAACATTATATATGTTTTTTTAGCAGACACCCTAGGGAATAAAACGACGGTCATTGAAACCTTTTATCTTGCACGGTATTTGCGCAATAATTTTTCAAACGCCTTTTTTTGGGAAAAAAATTGTTTCATGAATTAAAAAAATTTAAAAACAGTAAAGTTAGCCCAATTTTTTTGTAAAATAGGAAAGATGATGTTACACCGAGTAAATAGATACCTAACATGTCACGCTTTAAAATTGCGCACACTCATGGAATGGCGCCAAACTTCGGTACTTAAAAATCTCCATAGGCAACGATTTGAAATTTTTTACAGGTTACCAGTTTAGATTTACAGAGGAGATCTAGTGCTAGAATTGTTGCTGGCACTCTAACGCACGCGGCGATACCTCACATATGTGGTTTAAACGGCGTTTACATATGTCGGCGGGACTTGCGTGTGCGTTCGCTTCTGCGCACAAGCTACCGGGGACAGGGGCGTTAAAAAAATAAATTTTTATTTCTTTTTTTTTTTTATATATTTATTTCTTTTTTTACACTTTTTTTTTTTAATTTTTTTTTTTTTTTATCACTTTTATTCCTATTACAAGGAATGTAAACATCCCTTGTAATAGGAATGGTGTGTGACAGGTACTCTTTATGGAGAGATGTGGGGTCAATAAGACCTCCCCCTCCCCCCACATCTCTCCTCCAGGCTGGAAACCTTGAGATCGGTGAAAAAAAATTCACCGATCTCATGCTTGTGGTTGCTTAGCAGCCGCAATCGCGGCTTTGTTTACTTACGGGGCCCGGGCGTGACGTCATCACATCGCGCCCGGGTCCTCCGACGGTCATAGAGATGACTGGTGACCATCTGGTCACCAGTCATCTCTATGCTTCCTGCGAGCGCCGGACGATTCGTTCTCCGGGCCCCCGATGGCACGGGAGAGCCCGGAGAAGCACCGGATGGCGGCGGGAGGGGGGGGATGTCCCCTCCCGCCGCCTGTAAGAACGATCTAGCGGCGGAACCGCCGCTATGATCGTTCTTACGTTGTGCAGAATCGCCGGCAGTTTAGAAGGATATCTGAATGATGCCTCTAGCTGCAGGCACCATTCAGATATCCACCCGGAAAGCCCAGGACGTCATATGACGTCCACTCTGAACGGCAGAAGTTCTTTGTGGACGTCATTTTACTATGGGCCGGTAGGGAAGTGGTTAAAGGGCTCAGAGGTCCCCAGGGCCCCATGTGGCAACCCCCCCTTTTTTTTATTTTTTTTATAAATGTTTATTTTTGTTTATTTTAATTTTTTTTATTAAAAGGCCCAGGGGCCCAGAGGTCCCCAGGGCCCCCGGGTTTGGCAACCTCCCTTTTTTTATGTATTTTTTATAAATGTTTTTTTTTTTTATTATTAAAGGGCCCAGAGGTTTATTTTTTCTTTTTATTAAAAGGCCCAGAGGTCCCCAGGGCCCCGGATGGCTACATATATTTATATATATTTGTTTTCTTCTTTATTTCTTCTTTTTTTTGTAAAGGCCCCAACGCTACTCAATTTCAGGCGGCAGCACCCCCACCCCCCCTAGGTTCTCTGCTTCAGGGGGCCCATGCCTTAAGCTGTGCAAGGGGCCCCAAAATTCCTGATGGCGGCCCTGCGCATACCTCCCAACACGCACGGATTCTGTGGGACTTTCCCGCACAGACAGCTTCTTCCCGCAGTCCCGCAAAAGGGTTAATTATCCCGCACTGCAAGAGGAGGCAGCACGGAAGCAGGAGGAACCGGAGCGGTGTGTGGAGGACTGTGGCTGCTGAAGGGAAGAAAGCCGACAGCCGGGCTAATGACAGTCTGTGGCCCCGGCTGTTGGCACAGGTGAGAGGCACTCCCCCCCTCAACAACTGCAAAATCCCCCCCCCCGCTCAACAACTTCAATTGGCCCCCCCCCCCGCTCAACAACTTCGATCCCCCCAATTCTCGGCTCCAGGGGGCCCCTTCAACACTCAAGCCCAGGGGCCCCCACCACCCTAAGTCCTGCCCTGAACATGCCTCAATGTGCCATACCTTATTCCTGTACTGTGGGCATCCATTATTCAAAAGCCGTGCCTCCTCCTCGTGCTGTTCCGTGATAGGCGCTGTGTTCCGCATATCACGGAGGTCCTCTCGTCCGAAGCCGAGGATGAGAAGACATCCGTGATAGGCGAAACACCGAACAGAGGCTCTGCTGGGAAACCAAGTGTTCCGCCTATCACAGAACAGCACAAGGAGGAGGCGCGGCTTTTGAATAATGGATGCCCGAGACAGGTACCGGCGTATAAGACGATTCCCAGGTTTTGAGGCAAGTTTTTAAGCCCAAAAGGTCGTCTTATACGCCAGAAAATACGGTAGATGAAAAGTGCATTTTATATACAGCTATATAGATCAGACCAAAATAAGGGACAAAAAAGAGAGAAAAACTCTGCACTTAAAGGGGTTGTAAAGACAAAAATATTTTCCTCTTAAATTAAAGTCTGACAGTAGCTGATAAAGTAAAAAATAATATTTTGCATTATAACTAGTTTGATACCTGTTAATCGAGCTGTTTAATTCACCTCCAGCACTCCTGAATCATTATTCTCACTGACTTCCTGGTTTGCGGTGCGCATTCATTCTTGCTACATCATGGCCTAATGGGAACTACAGTTCCCATTAGGCTTAGCCTCCATGCCTGTGAGGGATAAGAGAGCATCTTCACGCAGGGCTGTAGTCATAGGGAGGGGGTGAGCACATTCTGCTTTCCACCATGCAAAACAGCTCAAATGCTGGTGGAAAGCAAGAAGAGGAGAGACAGGAAATGGCATTTTCAAACCTGGATTACTGTATTTTGGAGGTCAAAAGGAAAAACGAGGTAAGTGATATTTAAATGCTCTTGCTTACAGCAATCAATTGATCTAATAAAAAACGAACCTTTAGCCCAGGTTCACACTGGGTACGATTTGGTACGATTTGAGATGTGATTTCACATGTCAAATCGCATCTCAAATCGGCGGCATTTGCCGGCAATTGTCGGCAATGGCACTGTCCTAATCAGTGCGACGCCGCATCTGCGGCGCTGCACCGATTTCAAAAAGTAGTTCCTGTACTACTTTTTGCGATTTCGGGCCGCGATTTACATTGAACACTGCACAGATGTCTCTTAAATCGCGGCCGATATCGCGGCAAATTGCGGCAAAATCGCAGCCGCGAAATCGTGGTAAAAAGAAATTGACCTGGCATATCCTCACAGCGGCACACTGTCTGGTGGCTCTGCACTGGAAGCGCAGCTCCCCTCCCCCCCCTAAGGCCCTATACGCCAGGATGTGGAGCTAATGGAGAGGATGACGGCCAGATTGTTGGACAGACTGGAGGCCCACGACAAGGTCTGGGAGCTGTGGCATCGTCGGGAGGAGGCATCCTGATCAGGTAGGTAAACCACAATGATGACTTCTCACTTCGTTCCCTTCCCTCTGCTCTTCTCCTCTTTTTTCGTCACCCTACGTCTTTCTATTCCTCTTTTATTTATTTCCGCTCTTTTTTTTTCTCTCTTTCTTTTCTCTCTCTCTTCTTCTCATGAGTCCATATGTGACTCTTAGGCCCCGTACAGACGACCGAACATGTCTGCTTAAACTGGTCCGCGGACCAGTTTCAGCAGACATGTTCGGTCGTCTGTACAGCCGAGCGGACAGGTTTCCAGCGGACATTTGTCCACCCGACCGTTTTCAAGCGGACAAATGTTTCTTAGCATGCTAAGAAACATGTCCGCTGGAATCCTGTCCGTCGGACATGTTCGGTCGTCTGTACAGACTTACCGTACATGTCCGAGCGGCCGTACATGTCCGAGCGGCCGCCATCCCTCGCATGCGTCGAATCACTTCGACGCATGCATGGAAGCATTGAACTTCATGGAAGCCTCGTCACCGTGTATCGTGTACGCGCGGATTTCTGTATGATGGTGTGTACAGCCATCATACAGAAATCTCCGGGCGGACATGTCCGCTGAAAACGGTCCGGCGGACCGTTTTCATCGGACATGTTTGCCCGTGTGTACGAGGCCTTAGGCGTATAATACTGCACTGAAATGTTTACTTCATTCCATGAGCGTATCTGGTTCATAGAAAGTTTGTTCAGTATAGTCTAGTCGCTCCTTCGTGAGATGACTCATGGTCGCTCGGTCAGCGCTCTGGATATTGCCAAATATGTTAATGACCACTCCACTGTTGACTGCTTACGAGGAATGTCTTGCATGTATTTTTTTTTTTTTTGTATTGAACAATCTCTAAATAAAACTGTTATTGATAAAAAAATAATAATAATAAAAACAGTGAACAAATTGTTACCAAAGTAACTAAATATGTTTGTGCATATAGATGCACAAATAAACCAGTGAAAAAACGCTACCAAAGTAACTGAGTGTTAAATAACCACTGTGTAAAAAAATATAAATATAAATAAAGTCCCAAACGTGAAGTGAGGAAATTATTAGCAGTAGGAAACTTCTAGGGATTAATCCAATAATCATTGTAATATTCAATGGAATATATAGAAGAAGCCTGGATCCTATTTTCAGCCAAAAGAGTGTGATAATACTGCCGCTTACCAGACTGGAAGGATCTCAGGTTAAGGAGATCTGTAGAGCGTGTGCATCAGCCTGTCGGCTCAGTAACAGACCACTTGAATCAGGGAGGGATGCTTCCGTCTTGCTAGATGAAGAAAAACATCTTCAGCTGTTCTTCAGACCGGATCACACAGGAGAAGCAGGCAGAATCCACTCGGCTTTACCAGGCACTGGATCTGAGAATGGTAACTCAGCAGGAAAAAAGCAATAGAGTCTTCATAGTGAAGTATGTCCAAAAATAGAGGTTTATTTAAAAAAACATTCAAGTGTCACAGCAAAAATAAAAAATATATAAATTCCACAGCAATTGTCCACAATAAAAAGTAGTAAAAATACAGTACAACGTTTAAAGTTTTTTTATAAGTCAGCCAAGGATCAAACCTAAAGGCTTAATAATATGAGCGTGATGGCGTTAGGAAATGCTCCATCCGACGCGTTTCCCCAAAACTGGCTTCAACTGGGAACGGAGCCTCCGTTCCCAGTTGAAGCCAGTTTTGGGGAAACGCGTCAGGTGGAGCATTTCCTAATGCCATCACGCTCATATTATTTCCCCCATTACTTTTATGGAGGTAACTCAAAATTTGGGATTTTCTTTTACGTTCACTTTCAATGATAATGGCAAACAGGACAAATAGAGAGGATGGATCTTCCTATGCGGGCGCACAGAAAAAAAATTGACGGGTGAGCAGGAGGGTCAGGACGCTATCTACTTTGCAGATAGAGAAAGGAGCTGTGTGTTAGTGGGCGTCCTGATACTCCTGCTTGCCCCCTCCCCCCTCAAGAGGCTTTCTCCACACCAAGGAGAAAGTGACGCATTACTGTGTGTAGTTACAGACAGAAGAACAGGAAGTGAGGATTTCTCAGAAGAAATAAGGACATTTAAAAGCAAAATCGAAGGATGAGGTAAGTAAAGGAGGACGGCACGAAGGTAAAGGAAACTATTTAGGGATTTTTTTTTACCTTTACAACCCCTTTAATATCACTTTAACAGTATTCACTAAGGCCGGTCATACACGGTTCGAATCTCAGCCCGTTAAGCAGGAACCGGCTGAGATTCGAACCATTAATGGACAGGCTGAATGTACCAAGTACTTGGCCAAAACCAGCCTGCTGAGTTCTCTTACGATAATTATTGTCTTCTCCCGGGGGTGGGAGCAGACAATTGCTCGGCAGGAGGTATTCCCCTGTCCGCACTGTCTGTGTTGATGGGGAAATCGTGCAAATGTCTTTCCTGCAACCACCATGTATGTCCTGCCTAAACTAAAGAAACTTTCTGTTTGCAAAGTGAAGATTCTAATTCTCTAATATCAACACAGGCTCACGTCTTTAATTACACCAACGCACACTAAGGGGGTTATTTACAAAAGGAAAATCCACTTTGCACTACAAGTGCACTGCAAATACACTTGAAAGTGCAATCGCTGTAGATCTGAGGGAAAGCTCTGAAATGAGGGGAAGCTCTGCTGATTTTATCATCCGATCATATGCAAGCTAAAATGCTGGTTTTTATTTTCCTTTCATATCCCCCTCAGATCTACAGTAACTACACTTCCAAGTGCACTTTCAAGTGCACCTGCAGTGCACTTTCAAGTGCACCTGCAGTGCACTTGTAGTGCAAAGTGGATTTTCCTTTCGTAAATAACCCCCTAAGTGTCGGTCCCCATTGGAATGTGGTGCGGGAAACCCGCAATCTGTACACGTTTCCCACCTTGTAATCAAATCGCTCTGGCCTTGCAATCTGCAGAGATTGTCAGTGCAATCTTAACAACACCCCAAATGCAGGTCCAAACTAAGTGCGTTTTGCCTGAACTAGATAGCATGGTACAAAACAACCATGCAATTCGGTTGCAGTGCCTTCCTAAGATTTCTGCATCTACAACTTTGGCGTGGAAGCGGCGTGATTTGAGCCATTCAAAGTAAATGGGCTTAAATGAGCACTGAATCGCATGTGAATTGTACAGGATTGCGGTGCAGTTCCTGTGCGATTCAAATGCGATTCACATGGGTTGATTTACTAAAGGCAAATCGATTGCGCACTTTGCAAGTTCAGCCGCATTCTACAAAGAGCAGTTGCTCCAGAGCTTAGTAAACAAGGTAAAGCTCTTCTGACTTCCATCATCTAAATATGTGCAAGCAAATTTACTGTTGCTTTATTTTTACTACATGTGATTGGGTATTCTTTGCAAAGTGAAGCTTCACCTCATTTAGTAAGCTCTGGAGCAACTGCACTTTGAAGCGTGCAACTGCACTTGCAAAGTGCACAGTCTATTTGTCTTTCAACATAAATCATCCCCATAGCGTGAAGCTAGGGTAATAAATTTTGTTACTGCAATATCAAATCTTATTTATACTCAAATGTATTATTATTTTACGTTAAACATATATCTGATGACACAGTGAGGCACACCTCAATTCTTTCCCCACTTTGAATACTGTAATTTTTTTTTGGGTTCACATTTTCTGTCTTGACAAATACTAAACTCGGTGCACTCAGAATTATTACATTTTAAGAGTCCAGACTCAGCCTCCCTTCTCCTTCAGCTCCTTTGTTGGATTCCCATTAAATTCAGAGCAACCTACATAATTCACCTCCCCTTATTTGGCGTCTTACATCTGTGTCCCTCATTATATTGCAGTCTCTACTGTGTGCTTCCCAAGACTTTTCTCCATCTCGTTTTCTGTGTCCTGCTGAACCTTTGGAACTTTTATTTCCTCCTTAATCCTGCAAGCTTCCTCTCTGACTTCGTCCAAGTCACATTTACAGATGAACTTACGCTTTGATCCTAATGTTACTTGAGGTACTACATTAGGTGGCTTAAAATGTTTCAGTTTTTCTACTAAGTTAGTTAATGGGGTGTCATCATAAATGTCTACGAGTAAAGTCTATCCCCTCTATTTACCTAGTTTCAAATGTTCAGTTAAATTAAACAATGTAATAAACAATCGAATATATGCAATTACAGTTGCCATTTTTTTTTGTCTTTTCATGATAGCAGTTTTATATCCTTTTTCCATTTAGACCTTCAAAACCTACTTGTTACAATGAAGCATACATTTTTTTTTTATCTTCAAATACTAGAAGAATTCTTAAAGTAAACCAGGGAAACAATTAAACCTCTGCTTTTTTTTTTTTGTACTGGGTAATGTCAAGCAGTTTAACAATACTCAGTACCTTTTTTCTTACTATGTGTGCCCAAACATTTACTTACCCCCAGGGCTCAAGTCCTGCGGGAACGCATGGGAACGGAGTTCCTGCACTTTTTACACAGCAGGAACTCAGTTCCCTTTGCAGGACTAGAGCAGCCAAGCCACCCGAGCCAATCCTTCACTAAGCGGCGATGCCCAGCTTGAGTCACTGTCAGGGGCAGGCGAACCTTAGTAATCCTTTGTTACTGGCCGCTTCCTGTATATGGATTCATCAGATAGTTTGCAGGTATTCCGGCACTTCCTCGATGCCGCAATGTCTCCTGGGAGCTTTTGTCATTGTTCCCAGGAGACATTGCGGAGGTCTGCCGCAAGTTTTTCGCGGGATTTAGAAAGCACTTGCTTCTTTCTAAATCCCGCGATAACTCGCGGCAGACCTCCGCAATGTCTCCTGGGAACAATGACAAAAGCTCCCAGGAGACATTGCGGCATCGAGGAAGTGACAGAATACCCGCACACTACCCGATGAATCCATATACAGGAAGCGGCCAGTAACATAAAGGATTACTAAGGTACAGTGGATCGAAAAAAAACAAAAAACATGCGGTTTAGTAATTATGCATATGAGCGTATCATTTGTTTTTTTTTGGTGGGGGAGTGGATCTTGGGTGGGAGTTCCCACACTTTTTTCCCCAGGACTTGACCCCTGCTTACCCCCCTGGCTCACCACCACCAGCTCAAGGTCCTCAGCGCCACTTCCTCCAAACGTTCAGGTTGCAGAGCAAGCTCCCTGTGCCCTTCACATACATAGAAAAACAGGGGCAGCACAGGCTCCAACAGCTGGAAGGAGGAGCAGGGTAGCGTCTTACCACTGAGACTATGGGATATAAAGTGTTACTAAACCCAGGACCCTGCATTTACTATATCTAATGCCACGTACACACAATCGGTCAAACCGATGAGAACCGTCTGATGGACCGTTTTCATCGGACCAAACCGATCGTGTGTGGGCCCCATCGGTTAATTATCCATAGGTTAAAAAAAAACAATCTTGTTTTAAATTTAACCGATGGATACCTAACCGATAGAAAAAAAAAATATCGTTTGTAGGCACGTCCATCAGTTAAAAATCCATGCATGCTCAGAATCAAGTCGACGCATGCTTGGAAGCATTGAACTTCGTTTTTTTCAGCACGTCGTTGTGTTTTACGTCACTGCGTTCTGACACAATCGTTTTTTTAACCGATGGTGTGTAGGCACGACTGACCATCAGTCAGCTTCGTCGGTCCATCAGACTGTTCTTATCGGATGGACCGATCGTGTGCACGTGGCATAAAAGTAGAAAAAAAACACGCTAATTGAACAACAATAAGAAGCAGCAACTAAAAAGTGATATACACACAAAATAGACAATGAAAAAAATGTAGCAGCGCAACTAAATTTTTTTCATACACTATATCTGGTCTCCCACAGTACACAGAACATGGAAATGCAATTGTTTTAGTAAATAGAAACTGCTAAATATCCTTTCTCACTGTTGACAGTCAATGTTTTGTATAAAAGGGATCAGCAGTGTACAGCTTCACTATTTTGTGTTCACAGCGTCTACAGCAGTGGTCTCAAAGTACCGGCCCGCGGGCCATTTGCGGCCCGCGGACCAGTTATAAATGGCCCGCAGGCAGGGTGGAAGTGAGGGGAGCAAAAAAAAAAAGTTTTTTTTTTTTTTTGGAGCTGGCGCCATCTGGTGGTGAGCCGTTGGTATTGCAAGTTATTACCACCAGATGTGAGCTGGCGCCATCTGGTGGTGGCCGTTGGTATTACAAGTTAAGCATTACAAGTTAAACCGCAATTCTAATGTCATTTTACACTATTTTCACTGCCATATTCTTCCCTCTAATTAGAACCCCCAAACATTATATATATTTTTTATCCTAACACCCTAGAGAATAAAATAGCGATCGTTGCAATACTTTCTGTTACGCCGTATTTGCGCAGCGGTCTTACAAGCGCACTTTTTTGGGAAAAAATTACACTTTTTTTAATTAAAAAATAAGACAACAGTAAAGTTATCCCCATTTTTTTTAATATTATGAAAGATAATGTTACGCCGAGTAAATTCATACCCAACATGTCACGCTTCAAAATTGTGTCCGCTTGTGGAATGCCGACAAACTTTTTTACCCTTTAAAATCTTCATAGGCGACGTTTAAAAAAATCTACAGGTTGCATGTTTTAAGTTACAGAGGAGCTAGAATTATTGCTCTCACTCTACCAATCGCGGCGATACCTCACATGTGTGGTTTGAACACCGTTTACATATGCGGACGCTGCTCACGTATGTGTTCGCTTCTGCGCGCAAGCTCGTCGGGACAGGGTGCGTTTTCTGGCTCCTAACTTTTTTAGCTGGCTCCTAGATTCCAAGCAAATTTGTCAAACCCTGACTTGCACCAGTGCTGGTGGTAATAATGCGCTCGCTGACACCAGTGCTGGTGGTAATAATGCGCTCGCTGACACCAGTGCTGGGGGTTAATAATGTGTTCGCTGACACCAGTACTGTTGTTTTTGAAGTTTGAAAGTTTGCATGCGGCCCCCCATGGCATATGAAAACTTGTCTTGTGGCCCTCAGGTAATTTGAGTTCGAGACCCCTGGTCTACAGGGATGTAGTCCCAAGGGAGGGGGCGAGCATGCTGACTCACCCCCAGCCGGAACAGCTCGGATGATGGGGGCGAGCTTACTGAGGAGGAACAGGAAGTGAGAAATTCAGATAAAGAAAAAAGACATTTAGAATGCAAACGAAGAAAAAGGTAAGTGAACCAACAATGCACTAGCTTAACCACTTCAATACTGGGCACTTTCACCCCCTTCCTGCCCAAGCCAGCTTTCAGCGCTGTCACAATTTGAATGACAATTGCGCGGTCATGCAACACTGTACCCAAATGAAATTTTAATATTTATTTCCCCACAAATAGAGCGTTCTTTTGGTGGTATTTGATCACCTCTGCAGTTTTAATTTTTTTCGCTATAAACAAAACTTTTTGCTATAATAAATATCCCCAAAAATATATAAAAAAAACGATTTTTTTCCTCAGTTTTGGCCGATACGTATTCTTCTACCTATTTTTGGTAGAAAAAATTGCAATAAGCGTATATTGATTGGTTTGCGCAAAAGTTATAGCGGCTACAAAATAGGGGATATATTTATAGCATTTTTTTTACTAGTAATGGCGGCGATCAATGATTTTTATCGTGACTGCGATATTGCGGCTCGGGAACAGACTTACCCGGCCACCCCCCTGGATGCCCGAGGCCAGACGGGGTCTTCCACCGCTCATATGCCCAAATGGCAGGCACCAGCACCTCACAAAACAGGGGGACCCCTGCTCCGCAAGCCACCCAGGCTGAGGCCTGGTCAGACCCATGGGACCTGCCGCAGCAGCTACCCCTCAGGGGTCTAACAATGACAGAGGCAACCCCCCACCACCAACCTCTGCCCATCCACCCGCACCACCTGCACTGTGAGACAGACTACCCTCCCCCGCCATGGCAAGCATATCTGCAGGCCATCCCTACGAGGGAAGATTTCAAGCAGCTAATAGAGGATGTTAAAGCAACATGCCGCGCTGAAATTCAGGTCCTCCATACAGGCCTCAAAAACCTAGCTGACAGAGTTGAGATGGCAGAGGAGGAAATTCAAGAGACTAAACTTGCTGTACACCGCACCCAAATTCAAGGTTCAGACCACCGGCTCATGCTGAGAGATATGCAGCGCCATGTTTAAGACCTGGACAACAGGGGGCGCTGGAACAACATTCGCATACGCGGCCTCCCTGAAGCAGAGGACCTGCAGCTTACTCTTCAGACCATGTTTAACAATATATTGGAGGAGCCCGCAGATAAGAACATTGAGATGGACAGATCCCACCGAGCCCTCCGGCCAAAAGGTCCAGCTTCCAAACCCCGAGACGTCATCTGTCGAGTAAATTCCTATCCCTTGAAATAAGCTATAATGCGCAAGGCGAGGTCTATTCGCCAGCTGGTCTTTGACAGCCCGATACAGATATATCCGGACTTATCCTGGATCACCCTACAGAAACGCCATCTGCTGCAACCCCTGCTCCGCGCTTTACAGGACAAGGACATTGTCTACAGATGGGGATTCCCCTTCAGCTTGTCCGCCAGACACCAGGGGACGTCCGCTACTCTACGCTACCCCGAAGATTTGGATGCCTTCTGTGATGCCGGGCATCCTCGTTCCTCAATTACCGGAATGGGATTTGGTGGCCACTCTGCCCCCCCCCCACCACTGGTCTGGCAGAGGGTTCCTCTGCCTAAGCGGCCCAGAGGCTCAGACCCCTCCCGCAAACCTGCCAGGCACAGGCTTGTTTGAAGCAGCTGTGCTGGCCCCACAAGCCGCCCAGAGCTCCGCCTGTTGCACTTTTTGTCCCCGGTTGCTTCAGGGGCACGTCTCGGACAAGACCCCGCTGAGGTTGACTTTCTGGTCGCTGACCCCCCCCCCATGGCTTATTACCTAAGAGTTCATTTTCCCCAGCCCCCCCGGTGGAGTTTTTCCACCTCACCCCTTTGCCCTCCCGACCCAATTTTTTGGACTCTTTGGTCGGGAGGCCTTTAAGGAACTGTTGGGGCCTATTTTTAGCAAAGAAAATTTGATTTTTTTTTAAAAAAAAACACCTTCTAGCATAGACAACATACGAAGACGTTCCTGCATGAGACCTTGTTCTTGGTGCGGAAGGTTATTGGATGTGACCCGTACCCTCTAAGCTGGTGGAGTGGAAGGTGGAGGTCAATAATCATCTACCATATAAAAAGAATATGGACATTAACAGGGAATGCCCGACAAAATATGGGACCATTGGCTACAAGACTCCGATACTTGTACGTAAGGCACCACGGGTCTGTGTTGCCAGATGGGTGGCCTACCCCTGGCTGGGCCCACTGTTTTGGGTCTGGAGGACCTGCATGGTCAGCACCAGTTACTGCTCTCTTTTTTCTTTTCTCTGTTAATTACATTTTTTTTCTCTTTGGTTGTTGGTCATGACACCGGTTTTGAACTGTCGGTATTCTGATTACTGTACACCCTCATGTTATCATTGACACTTTGGATGTATGTAATAACATGTGTGCACTTTTTGTTACAATAAATTTGGTTGGGGGAAAAAAAAATACTCTACTCTAAATCCAGCTATACTAAATGTTACACTTTCCACGCCAAAAATTCATGTACAAATGCTAGTATGATTGTACAACTGTTAATTTTGATTACAAATAAAATCTTTGTTTCAGAAAAAAAACACCTTCTAGCTGCAAGTGGTAAATATGAAAAAAAAGAAATCACATGCAATTTAATATTTATCTGGTTGAAATTAAAAACCTTTTTTATTTATTACTAAACTAAATACAATGGGCCAGATCTACGTACCTTGGCGCATCTATACGTCCGGCGTAGCGTATCTCAGATACACTATGCTGCCGTAACTTACAGCGTATTTTCCATATCCACAAAGAATTTGCGCCGTAAGTTACGGCGGCGTAGTGTAACTGTGTAAGGGCGCGCAATTCAAATGGATGAGATGGGGGCGTGTTTTATGGTAATTCCTATTGACCCCACGTAATTTAAGTTTTTTTTGAACGGCGCATGCGCCGTCCGTGGGGGTATCCCAGTGCGCATGCTCCAAATTAACCCGCAACAAGCCAATGCTTTCGACATGAACGTAATTCTAAGCAAAGCCCTATTCGCAAACGTTTTACGCAAACGACGTACACAACGGAAAATTCGACGCTGGCCCGACGTCCATACTTAACATTGCGTACGCCTCATAGAGCAGGGGCAACGTTACGCCGAAAAAAGCCTTACGTAAACGACGTAAAAAAAAGCGCCGGGCAGACGTATGTTTGTGGATTGGCGTATCTAGCTAATTTCATACTCGACGCGGAAATCGATGGAAGCACCACCTAGCGGCCAGCGTAAATATGCACCTAAGATTTGACGGCATACTAAGACGTACGCCAGTCGGATCAAGCCCACATTCAGTCGTATCTTGTTTTGTGGATACAAAACAAAGATACGACGGGGCATCTTAGAAATTACGCGGCGTATCAATAGATACGCCGGCGTAATTTCTTTGTGGATCTGGGCCAATATATTTAAAAACACCCTGTATTCTGCTTAACTTGACATAACCTTATCGTTCCTTGAGAGTTCTTTGTTGAGTCTTAGAGATCTACAAGGGATCAATGCATACAAAACTGGTTTCCAGATGTGTGTTGATGTCAGCATTGGATCTCAGCAGTTCTCAGCTCCACCTGTCAATTCTAGCTATTAGTTGGGGGTCCTATTCACCGCAAAGGGTAACTAAATGAGAGAACGATTTTTTTTCTTGGATAGTTTAAAACAGAGTTCCACTATTCAAGCCAAGAGAAAAGCTTTTAATGTAGCATGCAAAATCACCTCTGCTGAATCTACATGGCTGAAACAGCTTGAAAAGCTTTGGCAGGCAACATGTAAAATGTTTTAAGGAACTGATGACATGGTCCAATAACCATTGTACTAAAAGCACAAAGCCAACTTTAAAATGGTTGTAAAGACATTTTTTTTCTAAAAGTAAAAAAGTTGTTATACTTACCTGCTCTGCGCAATGGTATTGCACAGAGAGGCCCCTTACCTCCTCTTCTGGTGTCACCTGCCGGCACTGTCTGCTCCTCCTCTTCTCCAAGTGCCCCCAAAGCAAGCGGTTTGCTATGGGGGCACTTGTGCAGGTGCGCTTCTGAGCTGTCCGTAGACACACACAGTGCAGCTTGGGCCGCCCCACACTCCTTCATCACAGGATTTGATTGACAGAATAGGGAAAGAGACCAGCACTTCTGCAGACAAGCACAGCGCTGGATCGAAAGAGTGTTTAATTGGAGAAATAATACCTGAAGGTTTTTTTTACCTCAAAGTGTCTGTTACCCTAAAAAAAATTGATCCTGTTTCCTTAAAGCATGTTATACTGTACAGTGTTTGTGCTGTGTTATTTGGCCATATCTATCACCTGAAATACCTGGCTGATCCTGCCTAGTTCTGCCCTCCCCCTGTAAACTGACCACAGTTTATCATGGCTGCTGAGCCCTAACATTGTGGTCAGTTTACGCGCCTCCATCATCCGCAGCTCTTCTTGCTCCCTCTCTCCCCCCTCCCCCCCTGCTTATCAGCTGTGTCATGGCTGATCACTTCCCTCCTGCTGCAAAAATTATTGTTTTCTTGCTATAATCCCCACTGTTATATTACATGATGTTCCCCCAGTGCATGTTGTTTATCAAAAATATGCCGCTTCATTTCCAATTTCATAGCGCCGCTCGGCGCTCACTTGACCACCCGCAGTTCTCCTCCCCTACTTCCTGCTGATGTCAGCTGGGTATTCTTCGCCCCGCCCGCTGTAGCTGTCGGTTTGGGAAAGACAGCTGCAGGCGGTCACGTGAGCGCCGAGAGGTGCTCTGAAATTAGGTATGAAGTGTCATTTTTTTGATCAACAACATGCACGGGGGAACATCATGTAATATAACAGAGGGGATTGTAAGAAGAAGAAAAGTGGTTTTACCACCACTTTAAAGCAGAAAAGTTATTAAGATGAAAAAAAATAACTCATTCCTTTAGAACCACTTTATTTCTCCTATAACTGACTTTATACAAAACCCTATGTTGCCAGATTCAACAAACCTTTCCTATGTGCTTTTTGGTAGGACTTCATTGGCCTCGTACACACGACCGAGAATCTCGTTTCTCGACGAGGTTCTTGTCAGGCTTGACAAAATTTTTGTCAAGCTTGCCTTGCATACACACTGTCAAGACAAAATCTCGTCATTCTCAAACGCGGTGACGTACAACACGTACGACGGCACTATGAAGGGGAAGTTTGATTCCACTGGCGCCACCCTTGGGGCTGCTTTTGCTAATCTCATGTTACTTCATGTTAAGTAAAAGTTTGGTGAGAGACGATTCGCACTTTTCAGTCTGTTACAGCGTGACGAATGTGCTATCTCCATTATGAACGCTACTTTTACCGAAGGTGCGCTCCCGTCTAATACTTTATTCGGAGCATGCGCGGGTTTCTAAGCATACACACGGACGTGTTTCTCGTCGTAAACCAGCCTGACGAGAAACTTGACGAGGAAATTGAGACTCCCGACTAGAAAAAAGAGAGCATGTTCTTTTTTTTCTCGTCGAGATCCACAACAGTTTTTTCGACTAAAAACATACATACGAGGAAAACGGTCGTATGTACGAGGCCATCCTCTTGAGTTATGACCACACTATTGTTTCATCGTTTATGGGCAGTGAGCACACTTACATATGTTTTAGAAGCTCCGATTTCGTGTAGGGTTGCTACCTTTTCTTAAAGCCAAACCCGAACACTTCAGCGTGGCACAGCAATTTTTTTTCATTGTATGCATAAACTATGCATAGATGTTGCTATTAACCTGCCTGGCGGTATTCCCGAGTCTGACTCGGGGTTAGATTTTCCTGCTGCGAGCGGTAACCCCGAGTCAGACTCGGGCTTGCCTCGCTGGATCCACAGGGAGTGTTTACTTACCTTGTCCCTGGATCCAGCGATGCCACCGCGCTGTGCGAGCGAGCGGGACCTCGCTCGATTCACACTGTGCCTCTGTGTGACGCCGATCTCCGTTCCCTGCGACGTTACGACGCACAGGAGCGGAGAACGGTGCCAAATTCAAAAAAATAAACAAACACATTACATACAGTATACTGTAATCTTATAGATTACAGTACTGTATGTAAAAAATACACACCCCCCTTGTCCCTAGTGGTCTGCCCAGTGCCCTACATGTACTTTTATATAATAAAAACTTTTTTTTTCTACCTGTAAACTGTAGATTGTCCATAGCAACCAAAAGTGTCCCTTTATGTCAAAAATAGTTTTAGAGCAGCTAAAAAACAGCGATAATAAATTATAATCGCTTGCAGAATTGTGCGATAGCGATTTGTGGGGAAATTCGTCATAAAAAAAAATAATAATGACAGCGACAATTCTGCAATTCTGTGATTTTGATTTGATTACATTATTGAATCATTTTTATTATAATTATATTATTACTTGTTATAATTATTTATAATTATTTATTATATTATAATTTATAATTTTGTTTTAAAAAAAAATGTCATACCCGGGATGCCTATTAGAATCGTGTTTGGTCAGATTTAAGTGAGTTATTTCTAAAAATTACAGGCCTACAGTATAAAACGCCAAATTTCCTTGCAAATAATGATACCGCTTTCAGCACCTTTTTTCTGAAAGAATCATACCGCCAGGGAGGTTAAATAACATTTCTAATCATATGAGGTTAATCACAATAGCCCCTTACATCAGAGTCCACAAAGTTCCCTTTTACTGTAAGGGGGGACTCTGCAGACTCTGATGTAAGGGAGAACTCTGGGGACTCTAACATTAGGGATGCTCTGGTGTACGGCGATGTAAGGGTGTAAAGGGGAGCTCTGATGTAATGAATGCTCCTGAGAACCCTGATTTACCTTAGCGTACTTACTTAGAGGCAGGAGAGAGAAGAGGGAAGGGGAGACTTAGTCCAGTCTGAATAATGTGTCCAGGTCACAGACAGTCTGAAACCCGGACTCATGATTCCAAACCCAAACTGTCCGGGTGAATCCAAGTGGCAACTCTAATTTAGTGTTATTCAGAAAATGTTA
Organism: Rana temporaria; assembly: GCF_905171775.1. Taxonomy (NCBI): domain Eukaryota; kingdom Metazoa; phylum Chordata; class Amphibia; order Anura; family Ranidae; genus Rana; species Rana temporaria. The sequence continues at coordinate 163,854,965 of NC_053494.1, read as the reverse complement.
ATGTTGCCAGATACATTTAAATAACTAGCAAGGTAGTCATCAAGAAAAGAGAGACGCCAGGGGAAAATGTTAATTATTCAGGTGGTAGACCGAGTGCCTATTGAGTCAATTTAAATGTTTAATTCTTGGAGCATACACACACACACACACACAGTCATTTATTTAAAATTACTAGTTTATGCTATGCATTTTAGATGCTATATAAAAAGAGTATTTTGCAGCTAGAGGTACATTGTCAGTATTTTTCTCCAACCAAAATGTCAAACCGAATGGTTTTACATTGAAATATGCAAATTGATTCATAAAATATATATTTTAAATAAAGCAAGCTGGAGTGATGCTTTATATAACCCTATTCAGCTCCTATTTTGATGTTCGTGGCATGACTGTCCTCCCCCCTTGTAGTGGCACTGAGTGTCGCGCCATTGATGGAATCCCTGTTTTGTCTCTGCCTTTCACAGTGATTTCCCATCATTATGGACCTCTTGAATCCCTTGAATAAAAATGCAGTCCTTCCTGACAGTCTCTTTCTTTGCTTTCCTTTCTGTGTGATTTTCCGTCATTATGGTTCTTGAATTTCTTGAATAATGATATATGCTATGAACAAATAGATGGAGGAGTAATGGTTTCATCAGTGTTTTCTGAGATTTGTACCCTGGCTTCAGCAGCATGCACAGGAGCAAAGAGCTGTTTGTAGAGCAATATTTTACATTTCACTGCCTATCCTGTTCATACATTTGTAATTCACTTTTCCCTAGCTGCATACGCTCTCTCTTCAAGCCTGTCTTTAAATACAAAGCCAGTTGTTTGCATATCGCTGGAAAACTTGTGTCTTAGATTCGTTAGCCATGACCTTCTGTAGACGCTTCTTGAGAAAGTTTTCTAGAATTGATGAGGAGCTGTTGTCTCTGATATGCCATTCTGTACTAACAGCGCCAACATAAACTTAATGATGTTGTTCAGAAAATAACATATGTCTTAGTTATTATCACTTCTTTATGCCTAACACGTGCTACTCTACCAGACTATGTTGTGTACACTAAACAGAGATTGTTGCTTATGTTGTTGCCTGCTCTGTAAATCTTTATACCTATCAATGTTTCCTAGAAGTAAAACCAGGGTATGATTAAAGGCCACTCAACAGAAATTCATGGTGTATGTGCAATATGCAGATACTGGGCCAGATTCTCAAAAGAGATACGACGATGTATCTCCAGATACGCCGTCGTATCTCTGAGTTGCGCCGTCGTATGTATGCGCCTGATTCTTAGAATAAGTTGCGCATAGATTTCCCTTAGATCCGACAGGCGTAAGTCTCTTACACCGTCGGATCGTAACTGCATATTTACGCTGGCCGCTAGGGGCGTGTACGCTGATTTACGCGTCAAAATATGTAAATCAGCTAGATACGTGAATTCACGAACGTACGTCCGGCCGACGCAGTACAGTTACGCCGTTTACGTTAGGCTTTTCCCGGCGTAAAGTTATAGCTGCTTTATGGTGGCGTAAGTGCGGTGTACCAATGTTAAGTATGGTCGTGACAAAATTTGAAAATTTTACGTCGTTTGCATAACTCGTCTGTGAATGGGGCTGGACATAATTTTCGTTCACGTCAAAACCAATACGTGCTTGCGGCGTATTAGGAGCAATGCACACTGGGAGATTTCCACGGACGGCGCATGCGCCGTTCGTGAAAAACGTCAATCACGTCGGGTCACAGAACATTAACATAAAACACGCCCCCCTGTCCCACATTCGAATTAGGCGGGCTTACGCCGGCCGATTTACGATACGCCGCCGCAACTTACGGAGCAAGTGCTTTGAGAATACAGCACTTGCCCGTCTAAGTTGCGGAGGCGTAACGTAAATCGGATACGTTACGCGGATGTACGAGAATCTGGCCCACTGACTTTTGGGTAAGTCAGGGCTGAAGAAAAACCCCAAGTGCATCCAGTAATGCAATATGATATTCTAAAACCTATTGAGGGTTTCCCTGAACTGCATTGGGTTGTCTCTCATTGATAACATTTCTTCAATCAAAACGTCACATCCTGTAGTTGGCACTTGGGATTTAGGGGTTCCTGGGGTGCAGTAGAGCAACTATAACAGTCCAATCAGCATCTGCCAGTGTTTAATCTTTATTTGAAACTGTATTTCTATAAATAACCCTTTCACGCTTAAGCCCATTTCTGACATTTGTTGTTTACAAGTTAAAATCTGTATTTTTTGCTATAAAATTACTTAGAACCCCCAAACATTTTATATATATATATATTTTTTTAGCAGAGACCCTTGAGAATAAAATGGCATGGTTGCAAATTTTTAATGTCACACCGTATTTGCGCAGCAGTCTTTCAAAAAAAATTTTTGGGGGAAAAAATACACTTTCATGAATAAAAAAAAAGGTAAAGTTAGCCCAATTTTTTTGTATAATGTGAAAGATGTTATGCCGAGTAAATAGATGCCTAACATGTTATGCTTTGAAATTGTGCACACTCGTGGAATAGTGACAAACTACAGTACTTAAAAATCTCCATGGGTGACGATTAGTAGGTTAGAGTTACAGAGGAGGTCTTTTGCTAGAATGATTGCTCTCACTTTGATGATCGCGACGATACGTCATATGTATAATCTGAACACCGTTTACATTTGCAGGCGTGACTTACATATGCGTTTTCTTTGCTGCGTGAGCATGTGGGTACAGATGTGCTTTAAACATTTTTTTTTTTTTTACCCTGTCCCTTAAAAAACAAAAAATCTGATCACTTTTATTGCTGTCACAAGGAATGTAAACATCCCTTGTTACAGTAATAGGTGGTGACAGGTACTCTTTATGGAGGGATCAGGGGTCTAAAAGACCCCACATCTCTCCTTTTGCACTTAAAAGTATTCAGATTGTCAAAATATGCGTTTCTGAATACTGTAATTTTGTTTAAATCAGTGCCATTGGCAGCCGAGTAAACCGTAAATGACGTGACGTCGCTTTCCGGGATCTTACATCGGAGACCTGATCGCAACCGAATCCCATTTTGCATTGGGTCTCAGCCTAGGCGGCAGACATGCCGAATGGTGGCTCGGGTCTCCTGAGGCCCAGGAAGAGCCACTGAAGGCGGCGGGGGGAGGGGTCGTCGCTTCCTACTCCTTTAGGAGCAACTGAAATAAAATAAAATAAATTCATGGAGAGCTATGATGTAATCGGTATTGCTGAAACTTGGCTTCAATCCTCACATGACTGGGCTATTAATATTCCTGGCTATGCTCTCTTTCGGAAAGACAGGGTAAAAAGGAAAGGTGGAGGGGTCTGTCTCTATGTGAGAAGTGACCTCAAAGCAAGCGTGAAAGAGAACCTGGTTGATGGAGAGTGTGATGAGGCTGAAGCATTATGGGTGGAACTGCATACAGATGTGCGTAGTTCAAAATTAATCATTGGAGTTTGTTATAAACCACCCAATGTTAATGAGGAGGTGGAGACTCAGCTCCTTGCACAGATGGAAAGGGCTGCAAGGTCTGGGACGGTGATAATAATGGGGGATTTTAACTACCCAGAAATTGACTGGATTAATGGCACTTCTGGGACAGTTAAAGGACAAAAATTTAAAAACCTATTGCAGGACAATTTTATGGTGCAGTTTATTGAGGCCCCAACTAGGAATGATGCCCTGTTGGACCTGATAATTTCAAACCATGCAGAGCTTATTACTAATGTTCAGATAAAGGAACACCTGGGTAGCAGTGATCATAACATGATTTCATTTAATGTTAACTATAAGCAAGAAATACATACAGGAAATATTAAAACACTAAATTTTAAGAGAGCAAATTTTCCAAGGATGAGGGCTGCTCTCCAGGACTTGGACTGGGAGGGACTATTGGCACAGATGAACACAGAACAGAAATGGGAATTCTTCAAAAAGACTGTGTGGAACCTCACTGCAAAGTATGTTCCCATGGGCAATAAGTTTAAAAGGCTAAAAATAAAACCTATGTGGCTCACGGTCAAAGTTAAAAAAGCTATAAACAATAAGAAAGTAGCTTTTAAAAAATATAAAAATGAAGGAACACTAGTGTTGTTTAAATGTTAGAAGAATATAACAGGATATGCAAAAAGGAAATCAAGGATGCAAAAATTCAAAACGAACGACAGATTGCAAAAGATAGTAGGACAAACCCCAAAAAATTCTTTAAATATATTAATAGTAAAAAGGTGAAGTCTGAGCATGTAGGCCCCTTACAAAATAATCTAGAGTGGGTGACTGGGGACAAAGAGAAGGCAAATTTACTAAATGTTTTATTCAGCTCTGTGTATACAATGGAGCATGGGGGAGCTCATGTCCAAAATGGGGGTGGGAGTGACACAGCCCCAAATCCACAATGGCTCAAAAGTGATATGGTCCAGAAATATTTAGACAGAATAAAGGTGGATAAAGCACCTGGACCTGATGGCATCCATCCACGGATCCTAGGTGAGTTGAGCTCTGTCATTTCAAAGCCACTGTATCTAATATTTAGGGACTCATTAAAGCGGTCCTCCACCCTAAAGTGGAGTCCCGCTGATCGGAACCCTCCCCCCCTCCGGTGTCACTTTTGACACCTTTCAGGGGGGAGGGGGGTGCAGACACCTGTCTAAAGACAGGTATTTGCACCCACTTCCGGCCACACGATACGGGCGAAAGACGGGCATTCCGTCACATCCCGTCTGTCGCCCGTTGTGTGCTGGGAACACTCGGCTCCCAGCACACAGCGTGTGAGCCAATCGGCGGGCGCAGCGCGACTCGCGCATGCGCCGTAGGGAACCGGGCAGTGAAGCCGCAGCGCTTCACTTCCTGGTTCCCTCAGCGTGGATGGCGGGGGGAGCAGCAGAGTGACGAGCGATCGCTCGTGCTCTGCTGCGATCGGCGCTGGACTCCAGGACAGGTAAGTGTCCTATTATTAAAAGTCAGCAGCTGCAGTATTTGTAGCTGCTGACTTTTAATATTTTGTTCCCATGGCACATCCGCTTTAAAGACAGGAATAGTACCACTGGATTGGCGCAGGGCCAATGTGGTGCCCATATTTAAAAAGGGAACAAAGTCTTTACCAAGTAACTATAGACCTGTTAGTTTAACTTCTATAGTTGGGAAGATACTGGAACGTTTAATAAAAGACCACATGGATGAGTTCTTGCAGGAAAAAAACTATTTAAGCAGCAGACAACATGGATTCATGAAAGATAGAAGTTGTCAGACAAACCTGATTTCCTTTTATGAAGAGGTAAGTAAAACCCTGGACAGAGGCGTGGCTGTGGACGTGATATATTTGGATTTTTGCAAAAGCGTTCGATACAGTTCCGCACACACGGCTCATGTGTAAGGTAAGGTCTACAGGATTGAATATATCAGTTTGTAAATGGATAGAAAACTGGCTGAAAGACAGAATTCAGAGAGTCGTGGTTAATGATTCTTACTCTGAATGGTCCAATGTTATCAGTGGTGTACCCCAAGGTTCAGTGCTGGGACCCTTACTTTTCAATATATTTATAAATGATATTGGGTCTGAGATCAAAAGTAACATTTCTGTCTTTGCAGATGACACCAAGCTATGCAGTGGAATAACGTCCTTACAGGATGTCTCCAATTTACAAGCCGACCTCAATGCTCTGTCTGATTGGGCGACTAAGTGGCAGATGAGGTTTAATGTAGATAAATGTAAAGTTATGCACTTGGGGGCTAAGAATATGCATGCATCATACATACTAGGGGGAGTACAACTGGGGGGGTCTGTAGTGGAGAAGGATCTGGGGGTTTTAGTTGATCATAAGCTCAATAATGGCATGCAATGCCAAGCTGCGGTTTCCAAAGCGAGCAAAGTCCTTTCTTGTATTAAGAGAGGTATGGACTCCAGAGACAGAGATATAATTTTGCCCCTGTACAAATCATTAGTAAGACCTCATCTGGAATATGCAGTTCAGTTTTGGGCACCAGTTCTCAAAAAGGATATAGGAGAACTGGAGAAAGTGCAGAGAAGAGCAACCAAACTGATAAGAGGCATGGAGGAGCTCAGCTATGAGGAAAGATTAGAGGAACTAAATTTATTCACTCTTGAGAAGAGGAGAATAAGGGGGGATATGATCAACATGTACAAATATATAAGAGGTCCATACAGTGAACTTGGTGTTGAGTTATTCACTTTACGGTCATCACTGAGGACAAGGGGGCACTCTTTACGTCTAGAGGAAAAGAGATTTCACCTCCAAATACGGAAAGGTTTTTTCACAGTAAGAGCTGTGAAAATGTGGAACAGACTCCCTCCAGAGGTGGTTCTGGCCAGCTCAGTAGATTGCTTTAAGAAAGGTCTGGATTCTTTCCTAAATGTACAGAATATAACTGAGTACTAAGATTTGTAGGTATAGTTGATCCAGGGTAAATCCGATTGCCTCTCGGGGGATCAGGAAGGAATTTTTTCCCCTGCTGTAGCAAATTGGATCATGCTCCGCTGGGGTTTTTTGCCTTCCTCTGGATCAACTGTGGGTATGGAGTTGGGTGTATAGGATTTTACTGTGTTTTTTTATTTTGTTTTTTTGTGGTTGAACTGGATGGACTTGTGTCTTTTTTCAACCTGACTAACTATGTAACTATGTAACTATGTAACTATGCAACAGCTCCACCTCTACTGCATTATACAGCGAACAGTACTTATGGGAGACAAGTCTCAAGGAGGAAGGCTGCACAGAATAACTGACAAGAGGCTGTAGCCCCACTCAAAGGCTTTGCAAATTCCCTGCTCAGTCCAGCATTTACTTGTTGACATCTATCATTCGTGTAATGGACAGGACATTTTGGTTGCAGCCTGGTGTTAATTATTCTTTGACCGCAATAACAAATAAATTGTGTCTATGATCAAAACTTAAAATCAAATATTCATTTTCACACTACTCTGATCAATATGAACGATCTTAACTTTGTGAAAATCCATACACAAGTATTTCCTTGAATTATGTGACACATATTTACTATGTCCTGTGACTAGGCACTGCTGTGTCACACATTTCACAGAGCCTGCCTTCTGAGCTACAGAGGTGCTGAGAGGAGGAGTTTCAGGCGGCAGAGTCAGCACAGGAGTTAGTATTTGCAGGCAGCAAGGTACTATGGGACATGTGGTCCTTTGAAACTGAATGTAAACAACAGAGGAGGCTAGGAATCCTGGGAAAATGTGAAAGGAGATGACCAGCAGACAGGCAGAACTTTTAACAGGAGATATTTCTATGTCAATCTTTTTATTACGATTTGAAATAACAGGAGAAAAACATTGTTGAGTAGCACAATCAAGTACAAAATAGAACTGTCATCATAGTCAGTATACAATAAGGGAAATTGGTGACAATAACAGATAGAAGATAAGGGGTTCCAAAGGTAGGCATGAGAAGCTATATGCAAGTGATTGACCAATAGAAACCACTATGGTAAACACTGGAGTTATATCTCTATTCAGATATCAGCAAAAAAAAAAAAAAAAGATATCAACATCCTATTTTTATGGTAATTTTGTAATATGAAAAACCTTGTCAGTAACCTTAAATCAAGAATAAAGGTTCAATTAAGGACCAAAAGTACATTGAAAAAAGGAAATAGAGAAAACGAGTAAAGAGAAAAGTAAGAAAGAAAACAAAGGAAAGAGTAGAAGAGTGAGTATCCAGAAGTCCATCCGACCACCAATCCGATGCCTACCTTAGATGTCCACTACCTGTAGATAAGAAAGCCAGGGGGTCCACACCTTTTCAAATATGGATTGTTTTTTTCTGCAGGACACGGACAAGTTTTTCATGTAGTATGATCCCAGTAAGCTTTCGCTTCATTAGGGCTTAGTCAATCACAGAGCTTTTCCAAGCAGTAGTGAGAGCTATTTTAGCTGCCAAGAACATGTAATATATTTGAGTCTGGGTGGATCTCGGGATATTTTCCACAGGTTTGTTGAGTAGTACGATCCGTGGGTCTTTTGTAATGTTATCCATAGTGACCGAATAGATTAGGGAATGGGCCGTATCGAGAAACGACAGACTTTGGGGCCGGTCCACCACAGATGGAGAGAGGAACCTACCTAACCACAACCTCTAAAGCAGGAGGGTGACGAATCTGGGTACACCTTGGAGAGGCATTCTGGTACTAAGTACCATCTTGCGACCACCTTGTACCCTGCCTCAATCAGGGCAACATTTATAATGCCCTTGTGTATGCGTGAAGTCCAGGATCCTCAATCCTTCACCTCAGGAGCTATGCCTAAGTCCATCTCCCAAGAAACTTGATAGGGGCTTCGATGAAGGGGAGACAAAAGATTTGTACAACATGGAGATGCAACCCTGCTAGAGAGTCTCTTGTATGTATCTATTTTCAAACTGTGTTCAAACTGCAAGATCAGATTTTTTTTTTGCAAAGAGCACAGAAAATTGTGTATTTGTTGTAGATGAAAATTCTCAGAGGAGGGCATCTCCAAATGCTGCACAAAATACAGGGGGGGGGGGTGCACCACTGTATGATCAAGGAAGTGTCCTATGCGATAAAGTCCCTTGTTTGTCCACCAGCTAAAATGAGCCGGTGATATAAGTAGGGGAAATTGAGGGTTATTGAAAAAAGGGGTGGTACATGAGTGTGGGGTGAGCAGAGAGGCCATTGTCTACAAGTCGAATCCCAAAGGCTAATGGAATGGGAAAGCATGGGGCACAGAATGCCCTTTCGATATTTTGAGAGGATACAAAGGACCAAGTCTATTGGCATTGGGGAGCATGCTCGGGTCTCTATAGTCACCCAGTCCAGACTATAGTAAGTATAGTGTAGTTGACATAGAACCAGAGATTTTTCAAGTATGTTGTAATGTATATGTTATAAAAATGAAAGTATATGCTGTGATCATAGAACACCTTTAACGGAAGATAAATATTCACCTGAAATGCATACTGTATATGTGAATTGTTTAACTTCTCAAGATTTGTAATTCTGTTCAGCCACCAAATTTAGAATTCACATGCCCCTGCCATGCTGTATAGTTGGAATGGTGACACCACTTTTTCTATTTCTGCTTTGCAGCTTACTATGTCACTTACCTGTTTATTGTATAATGCATTAACAGTGAGAAGGCCATGATTTATTGTGATTAAGCAGAAATTTACCTGAAAATGAAATAAGAATAGATGTTTCCCTGGTCATCTGTAGCACGTGAACCCCCTACAGTTATATCATAAGTCTTGCCAATGGAAGTTTTATGCCCGTACACACGATCGGAAAATCGTATGAAAAATACCACTTTTGAATGGATCGTACAATGATCTGATCGTTAGTACACGGCTTTCGAAAGCTAATCACGATATTTCATAAAATACTATCCAATGAGACAAGCACAACAAAAAATATTTAATCAGAACAGTTGTCGTTTGAAAATAAAAACACACTACAACACATTACATCACTTCCAAATTTTTATTCTGTTGTATGAGAATTTTTGTCACTTATATAAACTCTTCTATTTTGATATGAGACTAGCATGCAAAAAATAAAAACTGACAGTCTTTCGTCCAATAATCCCATTGTGTGTACCAGGTATTACATACATGGATAAAACCTTCCTTCTCTTTTTTAATGATAAGAATTGGACAGGTTACGCAAAGTTGATTGACTGAAGAAGTAGAGACTGTTCACTTTGGAAAGAAGATGTTAGTGAATAAGGTGAAATTATGTTTAAAAACCTAGTCACTTGATAGGTAAAATATTTTTTTTTAATATAATCTTTATTTATGAAAGACAAGGCAATACCTCACAATAAACATTTGCTAAAGGTGTCGGCGTTAATTGTTGCACTAGTCATTTCTTTTTTGTTGTTCCATAAAAAATAGAAAAACATAAACGACAAACATACACAGAAGTACATTAAATCCAACTGAAAGCATGGAAGGTACAATAATCAGGTAACAGGTCGGCGGCGAGGTCTCCACCCCACTAACGAGTGAGCCAAGCCATAACTGCCAGATTACTAATTGTAAAACGGAACTATCCTCCGAAGAGGAACCCTTGCGCATTTAAAAGCCGGCCGGCTGCCCGGGAAATAAGTAAATTATTGTGTATCGTATAAAGTAAGGGGTGAGCCGGACTGGCGCGCACGAGAGGAGGGGGGCGCCTAAACGCCTCCAACTAACCTCCCCCGTACCACCATCCCGCCCGGGTCCCCCCAAGTCAAGGCATTCGCAGCCACGGACAAAAATGCCAACCCCCGGTATAGGTCAGGGTGTCTCATGGTGGGAGACTACTGGAATCCGTCAGGCCGGCCGGCTCGTCCATGTCACATCCATCACCTGATAGCTTAATAGGCCAGCCACCCCTTAACAGGTGGCCAGAACCAGTTGAAACATAGATAGAAAAGGGTGGTGAAAAGAAAGAAAGAGAGAAAGAAGAAGAGGAATTGGAACATACCTGGAATATCACGTCCAAGTCCGCCTCCGCGCTGGGCCCCACCAACACATGCTGAGTGGCTGAAAGGAAAAAAACTCACGTCCCATCCTCCGCTACCTGTTAAATGATATTGCGGTAACCTAGTACGTCTTAGTCTTCTGCTACCACTTGGGAATCTCGAGGCCGTCCCTTAAGGGACGGCTCCGCCAGTTCCAACAGGGCCACGTCCAAACTGGAGAACACATGGCCTGGGTCTAAGGTATATGCAATCCAGGTCGACCAAGTTGCGGAGAATCGGTCTCGGGTACCCCTGCAGGTGGCAATCCAGTCCTCTGCCTCCCTGATGTCACTCACCTTATGCTGCCATTCCTCCCTACCTGGAATTTGCGGGCGCTTCCAATACATGGGAAGTAGCCGCTTAGCTGCGTTCAATAAGTGAGGCAGCACACTTCTCCTGTACTGACTCACTGGCATGAGAGGAATGTGTAGCAGGAAGTGGGCCAGGGAGAGAGGAATGTCCAGGCCTGTAATTTCTTCAATTTTGGACTTGATATCTTCCCAGTATGGTATAATCACCGGTCAGTACCAACAAACGTGCAGAAGGGTGCCCCTGTGGCTGCAGCCTCTCCAACATCGGTCTGATGTGGTTGGGTAAATTCTCTCCAGGTCCACCGGTACATGGTACCAGCTCATCAGTAATTTGTAGTTTGTTTCTTGCGTTTTAAAGTAAATTTAACTAGATCAAGTAAGTTGGTAGAGGCAAGATAATTGGGCGTGGGTAAAAACAGTCTCCAAATCCCATTCCCAGGCCCTGATGTATGTGGGCTTCACTATGGGAGCAGCGAAGACTAGCAGGCGGTAGAGTTTAGATATCATGTAAAATACTGTTTTTCCTTTGTAGATGATTGAGTATTCAAAGTGTACACATGTTTTTTCTAACATTCACTTTGCAAAGTCATCATACAGGGCTTGATTTACTAAAACTGGAGAGTGCAAAATCTGGTGCAGCTGTGTATAGAAACTTCCATTTTTTTTTAAACAAGCTGAAGTTATAAGCTGATTGGCTATCATGCTCAGCTGCACCATATTGTAAGTGCTCCAGTTTTAGTAAATCAACCCCACACTCTGCTAGATGAACAGCGTCTGCTTTTTTAGTAAATCAACCTCAATGTTTTCAACAAGCTGGAGAATCTCTGTTATGATAGTGATTAAAGGCACTCATTATTGCCCATAGGCTAACCTTGAAAGACCAGATTCTTGCTTAATGTGTTGTATCAGACATTGGGTAAGTCATGTGATTGGGCAGTTTATGGCTACATAAACAATAAAATAATTGGAGCCCACAAGAGCTTTCAGTTTCGAGTAAGGGAAGTGAGACATACAGAACATGTTATTTCATTATGCAAGTGCCTACCTCTTAAGTGGTTCTAAAGCGTAAGAGTTTTTTTTACTTTAATGCATTCCTTGCATTAAGGTAAAAAACACCAATGGTTCCCCCTATGCCCCTTACCCCCCCCCCCCCAACACCTACCTGAGCCTGTCAGAAATCCAGTGCTGTGCCCAGCTGCAGGTCTTCAGGTCTACAGGAGACCCAGGCAGCAGCAGCCATTGGCTCTTGCTGCTGTCAATCAAATCATTTAAGGAGGAGGAACTGAGGGCGTGGCCAAGCTACGCTGTACTTGTTTATGGACGCACACTGCCCAGCTCTGGTGCATGCCTATACGCATGCCCCATAGCACAGGGCATACACAGGGCATACAGAAAAGAAGGAACGAAGAGCTCCAGTGGAGGACTACAAAATAGGGGGTAAGGGGCCACTCTGTGCAATACAACTGCACAGAGCAGGTAAGTATAGCATATTTTTTATTTAATTAAAAAAAAAAAAAGCTTTTCAACCAACTTAAAGCTAAACTCTAGGAAAACTAAAACTCCTCACTTTTTGCTTACCTGGTCCTCTGCTCCTGCAGGCTCCTCCACTTTGCCCCCTCCCCAGTGCTCCAGCAGTTTAAGGTTCTCTGAGGTTAAGACTGATGCAAGGTCCATAGCCCTACACTGGTTTCAAGGACACTGAAAGACATCCCATTGCTGAAGCACGGGGAAAAGCTGCCTTCCAGGGGAACAGAGGGTCTGGTAAGTAAAATGCCTTTACCGTCCCCTAGACATAAGAAAGTAATTGCCCTTGCAGTTCAGCCCCACTGCAAGGGAGGAGTTTTAGTTTTATTGGAGTTAGAACCACATTTTATATTACAAACCAACACATTCCCAAATAATGTACCAATTGTACATGCTTGCTGACAATTTTAGAGGCTTGTTCATACTAGCCCACACACTAAAACACAGCATTTTGCCGTGCAGGCTAGTGTCTGTGTGAGGTCTGGCAGAGGTGCATTGAGGTGCATGTTTTTTAATATTTGTATAAATATAATATATATAATATAAGTATGATATAATATATATAATATAATAAAAGTGTAGCATAGACTCATATGTTGGTATTGGATATCTCTCAGGTGACTGCAGAGATGGCATTTCCCAGCCACATTTACCAGTACTGTCCTCCTGCTGCAGCTATTCCAGATGTAGATGTGACCCTCTGTGAAAGGATTCCAATGTTGTTTAATGACTAAATTGAAGAATCTAACTACAAGAGAGCGGAGGATGAAACCAAATTATGGTTTTATGATAGCAATGGGTAGGCATTCATGAATATATTAGGAAACATTTTCAGTGGTCCATTTTACCCCTATTTGCTTTATTTTTACTTTTGTGTTACTTTTTTTTTTCTGTTTAGAAATGTTTTATTTGTCATACAAACAAATACCAAAAATTGCATCACATCGCATCACATCATGTCTTTACAATGTCTACACTTAGATCAATAACGATTTATCACAAAGACATTATACAGGGATCAGCAGCACACCCAGTGTAACCTATATATCATGTTATATTGACATCTGTATAAACTATGCATCCACTGGTTATGTATGTACAGCATTGTTTGAATTAAAAACCAATAAACAAAACCTTATTCTAACAATGCGTACTTCCTAATGTTTGATCTTATCTATAAATCCCAAGTTTCTAAAATCTATGGTATACATCTGTCAACAGCCTCTCCCCAGATTCAGGGTAAAGGAATTCACTTTCTGTATCCACCAATAAGAACATACCACCCATCCTGTAGGTCACAACACAGACTGAATCTTATGTACTCTCTAAGGCAGGGGTGTCCAACCTTTTAACTATTCTGGGCCACATTGTCAAAAAATAAATAAATATTGGGCCACCCATAAAATACACTAATAATAAGGATAGCTGATGAGCCAAAAAAAGTCAGGCAGAGCACTGATTTGTTTTACTTCCTCTTTATTTCCCTGCAAAGGTAAAACATAATACGCTATTATGCATCGCATAGTAGCCCATTATGTGTCACTTACCTGAAACCGAAGCCTTCGCTGTCACCGCTGTCCCCACTAGCAGCAAGCGTCTATCTTCACCCCTCTTCCTTCCGGGGCTGGGAACTCCGGCTCTGTGGCGGCACAATCTGCCCTTTCTAAAGTGTGCATGCGCCATAGACATCAGCAAATGCGCCATAGACATCGTTGCATGGTTTTCTTGTAAATATCCATGGAGGTTTAGAAGATATTTCCAGCACCTACAGGTAAGTCTTAATAACCACCTCAATACAGGGCACTTAAACCCCCTTCCTGCCCAAGTCATTTTTCAGCTTTCAGCGCTGTCGCACTTTGAATAACAATTGCACGTTCGTCGTGTAATACTGTACCCAAATAAAAAATTACCTTTTTTTCCCCACAAATAGAGCTTTCTTTTGGTGGTATTTGATCACTTCTGCGATTTTTATTTCTTGCGCTATAAACAAAAAAAGAGTGACAAGTTTGAAAAAAAAACACAATATTTTTTACTTTTTGCTATAATAAATATCCAATAAAAAATAGGCCAATATGTATTCTTCTACATATTTTTGGTAAAAGAAATCTCAATAAGCGTATATTGATTGGTTTGCGCAAAAGTTATAGCGTCTACAAAATAGGGGATAGAATTATGGCATTTTTTTTTACTAGTAATGGCGGTGATCAGCGATTTTAATCATGAATGCGATATTGCTGCGGACTTATCAGACTCTTTTGACACTATTTTGGGTCCATTCACATTTATACAGCAATCAATGCTATAAAAATGCATTGATTACTGTGTTAATGTGACTGACGGGGAAGGGGTTAACACTAGGGGGCGATCAAGGGGTTAAATGTGTGTCCTAGGGAATGATTCTAAATGTAGGGGGAAGGGTCTCACAAGGGGAGGAGACCAATCGGTATTCCTCTGTACTGGGAACACACCATCGGTCTCCTCTCCTCTGACAGGATGTGGATCTGTGTTTTTACACACACAGATCCACGGTCCTCCTCTGTTACCGGGCAATTGCAGGTGCCCGACGGCCACCAGGAACGTGCATCTGTACCCGAGTGACGCAGCGGGTGCACACGTGCGCCCCCTAGAGGGCCGAGATGCATAGGACGTCATATGATGCCCTGCCAGAACAAGAGCCGCACCGCCCAGCCGTCATTTGACGGCCGGAGGGCGGCAAGCAGTTATAGTGGTTTTAAAGGCATTATTTTTTTATCTTAATGCATTCTATGTAATAAGATACATGTTCTGTGTGCAGCAGCCCCCCAATACTTACCTGAGCCCCATCTCTATTGGCTTGGCCATCCGGTACTCTCCCTCCTAAATTGGCTGAGACAGCAATGGTGCCATTGGCACCTACTGCTGTCAAAGTCAGTAAGCCAATCAGGAGAGAGAGAGAGAGAGGGAGCAGGGCTGAATCATGGCTCCATGTCTGAATGGACACAGGGAGCTGCGGCTCAGCTCAGGTGCCCCCATAGCAAGCTGCTTGCTGTGGGGGCACTCGACAGGAGGGAGGGACTAGGAGTGCCTGAAGAGGGACCTGAGAAAAAAAGGATCCGGTCTGCCCTGTGCAAAACCATTTCACAGAGCAGGTAAGTATAACATGTTTGTTATTTTTAAAGATCACTTTAAAGATCACTGATATAGATAATATACCAATGTGAGTAATAAAACTTCATTTTTTTTTTATATTTTTTCCTATGAAAGTAAAAGAGGGCAACATAAAACGAATGTGATATTTGACTCTGATTTTGCTAAACAATATTTTGTTCGATGGATGTATTAGCAATTCTCAATGAAGTTCTCATCAGATATTTTGGTTCTAATTTTGCCATTTGTGTGCTTCATCACTGAAAATAGTTGCTCCCAAATATACAGTAGGTGATGCCGAAAACTGATGACATGAATAAGGCGTGATTGTGAAGAGTGGGAGATTTTTATTTGGGAAGAAATTGTGCCAGATCTTATGGACTATACTTTGGATTACAGCCCCTGTGCTACTCTGAACTCTAGTATATGAACTCTCACCTGTTCCTTTGGTCCATATGGGGTATACCACCACAGTTCCCAGGATAAAAATCCCTGATGCCCTTTTATTTCCAAGCACTGCCATGTCTAAGCTGATTTAAAGGGTAAATCCACTTTTGTGGGGGAAAAATTGCAAATAAAGAAAAATAATATTGCAACACAAGTTATATTGTAATTGAACGTTATTAAAAATGAACTTTCCTTTTTAAACTGCAGCCGCTGTAATTTTCTGAAAATGCAATGCAATATGTGTATAGTGTACAGAATGCCCACCAGAAACATAATTTCCTGCTTGTGTGATTGGCTCACCAATTTTCCCAGAAGTCTGCCCTAAGACACAAGTCAGATTTCAGGCATCCCTGCAACAAAAATTGCATTTTTGGTGAGATACTCCCAATAGGAAATCACGTCTAAAGGGATGCAGGCCCTGCAGCTTCTCATTAGAGCCCTGCAGGTGCACAGCTGATTGATAATTATGAAACCACTCCCATTAGACTCACTTGCCTAATAGACACAGACAAACACACAGGGATTTCTTTAGAAAAAACAAAAGGTAGGAATCTGCAACAAAGTTTGTTAAAATCCTTGGCCCAGATTCAAGTAGAATCGCGCAATATTTGCGTGGGCAAAGAGCAAATTTTTTTCTCTGCGCCCACGCAAATATTGCGCTTTGCCCGCGATTCACGGAGCAGTTGCTCCGTAAATTGCGCGGGCAATATGCTAAGCAGCCGGGCGCAAGGCTGCCTAATGTAAATGATCCCGCCGGGGGCGGGAATCATTTAAATTAGGCGCGCTCCCGCGCCGAGCGAACAGCGCATGCTCCGTCGGGAAACTTTCCCGACGTGCATTGCGGCAAATGACGTCGCAAGGACGTCATTTGCTTGTAAGTGAACGTGAATGGCGTCCAAAAAAAAAATGGAGTTATGCTTTAACCTCCCTAGCGGTATGATTTTGTCTGGAATTACGTACCAAAAGCGGTACAATTATTTTGCAAGGAAATTTGGCGTTTTATACTGTAGGCCTGTATTTCTTAGGAATAACTCACTTAAATCTGACCAAACAAGAGTCTTGTAGGCATCCCGGGTATGATTTTTTTTTTAAAACAAAATCATAAATTATAATATAATAAATAATTATAAATAATTATAACAAATAATAATATAATTATAATAAAAATTATTCAATATTGTAATCAACTCAAAATCACTGAAATTTGCTCAGTTGCAGAATTGTCGCTGTCATTACTTTTATTTTTTTATGACGTATTTCCCCACAAATTCTGCAAGTGATTATAATTTATTATCGCTGTTTTCTAGCTGATCTAAAACCATTTTTGACATAAAGGGACACTTTTGGACAATCTACAGTTTTCAGGCAGAAAGAACAGTTTTTATTATATAAAAGAACATGTAGGGCACTGGGCAGACCACTAGGGACAAGGGGGGTGTGTATTTTTTACATACAGTACTGTAATCTATAAAATTGTAGTATACTGTGTGTATAGTGTTTGTTTACTTTTTTGAATTTGGCGCCGATCTCCGCCCCCGTGCGTCGTAACGTTGCAGGGAACGGAGATCTGCGGCACACGGGGAGACTGTGAATCGAGCGAGGAGGACCCGCTCGCTCACACAGCGGGGAGGCATCACAGGATCCAGGGACAAGGTGAGTAACTTGTCTGTGGATGCTGCGAAAGGTAAGCCGCGCCGCTGCACACTCTGCACATCCACCCCGAGGGTGACTCGGGGATACCGTTCTTAGCATAAAAAATCCACCCCGAGTCACGCTCGGGTTTACCGCTAAGGGGGTTAAACATATTTTGCATCTACTCCTAAGGAAATGAACGTTGATTTGCGAAACGCGTAAGTTGCTGGATGCAGTCTGTTATATACTCATGTATCCATATTTTAGATTATGTACAAATACACTGGAACTGTGAATGAAATTCTAGATTATGAATATTTTAGATTATGTAAAAATACACTGCAACTGTGTATGAAATTCTAGATTATGAAGCAGCTTAATATTTATTGTAACCAGATTTTATTATGATGTTTCATTTATGTATCAATAAACTTGTAATCATGTGGATCAATTATAATGTGCGTTTTCATGTGTATATAAATGTCCAGTAAAGAGACACTGTCGTGTATTGCCTAACGTTTATGACCAGTTTGTCTGGTGGTATTTTTTTTTTTAATGTTTCATCTGTTTGTTGATTTGTCTTAAACCTAATAAAAATATCTTAAAAAAAAAGAGACACTGTCATTTTTTCTTACGCCACACGTGTTCACTAAGTGTAAATGCATTTTTACAACAAATTAATCTTATGCCTTGTACACACGGATTTTTTTCATCGGATATTCCGACTGTGTGTGGGCCCCATCTGACTTTTTTCCATCGGAGTTTAGAAATAGAACATGTTTTATTTTTTTTTACGATGGAAGTTCCGATCGTCTGTGTGGAACTACGACAGAGAAAAAACCAAGCATTCTCAGAATCAAGTCGACGCATGCTCGGAAGCATTGAACTTAATTTTTCTCAGCTCGTCGTAGTGTTTTACGTCACCACGTTTTGGACGGTCGGAATTTGGTCTGACAGTGTGTATGCAAGACAGCTTGAACGGAATTCCGACAGAAAATTCCATCTGACTTTATCCCATCGGAAATTCCGATCGTGTGTACAGGGCATAAGTTTACAGTACGTTTAAATGTTGGGCCACATTCATAGCCGTCTTGGGCCGCAGGTTCTCTTCTCTGTGGTTTCCCGTGAGTCTACCCACCTACACCATATTTTTTTCAGATTGTTACCCCTTTTTAGGCAAAACATCATTTACACTCCTAACATGTCACATTATTTTGTTATTGTAGTATAAAGCGGCGATGATAAAAATCAATAAAATTATTAATCAATAAACGTTGGCTGTATATTGCCACTAAAGTAACATTGTACATTATTAAATATAATCATGCAGCTCTACCGATTCAGCATCACAAAACTTTATTATTTCCCTTGTACTTCATGTATTGTTTACATTACCAAGTCACATTAAAAGTTCTATCACCTAATACACTTGTAGAAAGGATACAGAACGGCAATCTTTAATTAGGAAGTTTATATCAAAACCTGTGAATAAGTCTGTGCTTCATTTGGCCTCTAATTAAAGCCACATATTTCATTATATAAAACACCTACTTTGATTACCTTGCCGTATAAGTCAGATTAAATGTTTGTATATTAAAATAAAGGTCAAAGGGGATTTCTCTCAATGTTCTATTAAAGACAGACTTTTCAGGAAGGTTTATCCCCTTTATGGCTCCTACATTGATAAATATTTACTAAAGTGATACTGTAGCTGGTTTTATTTAGTGATTTGAATGTTTTTCCTTGCAATATTGTTTATATGATAAACACCAGAGCCCACAAAGAACTATAGATAATCTGAGCCATATGTCGGGGTAAGGGAGTTTTTCCAATGTGATATGATTTGCTGTGAGCTAAATTGTAAAATCTTGGTTTAAAGGTCAGAAAAGGGATGCTACAGGGGAGAAAAATATACAGTATATACAGTATATGAGATATTGATTTTTTTAGGTTGTGAAGGCAACATATAGAAATATTCTTAGAGTGATATGGGCTAACATTATGGACACATATGTACACTTTACCCATAACGTATGTTTTCATGCAGCGCTCAATACCTACATAGAAACATAGAAAAGTGACGGCAGAAAAAGACTGAGTAGCCCATTAAGTCTGCCCATTTTATTTACTTTTTGTTTTTTTCGTTAACCACTTCAGCCTCGGGTGGTTTTATCCCCTTAAAGGGGTTGTAAAGGTTTGTTTTTTATTTTCTAAATAGGTTCCTTTAAGCTAGTGCATTGTTAGTTCACTAACCTTTTCCTTCGATTTCCCTTCTAAATGTTTTTTTTTCTTTGTCTAAATTTCTCACTTCCTGTTTCTCCTCAGTAAGCTTGCCCCCATCATCCAAGCTGTTCTGGCTGGGGTTTAGTCAGCATGCTTGCCCCCTCCCTTGGGACTATATCCCTGCGGAGAGGCGCTGTAGTCCCAAGGGAGGGGGCGAGCATGCTGACTAACCCCCCAGCCAGAACGGCTCGGATGTTGGGGGCAAGCTTACTGAGGAGGAACAGGAAGTGAGAAATTCAGACAAAGAAAAATGCTCATTAAGCATTAAGGAGACTCACTGCCTCCGTCTGTTTCGCTCTGGCTCTCGAAAATTGGAGAGGTGAACACGATGGAAAATCTGTTACTTTCTGCCCAAAACAGACATGAGACTTATTCCAAAACCTGGGTCCATTGGAACTTATTCACATTTTATTCACATTTTCTGAAAAAGGCAAGGTCCTCTTTTGCCACCTGAGTGCACTAAGGCCTCGTACACACCAGTCCGCCGGTCCGTTTTCATCGGACATGTCCGCTGGGAGATTTCGGTCTGATGGTTGTACACACCATCAAACCGAAATCCGCGCGTACAGACAGCGCAGTGACGTGTCCGCGCTGTCGCCGCGACGATGACGTGGCGACGTGCGCGATGCTAGAAGGTCAAAGCTTCCACGCATGCGTCGAATCACTTCGACGCATGCGAGGGATGGCGGCCGATCGGACACGTATGGTGAGTCTGTACAGACGACCGAACATGTCCGACGGACAGGCTTCCAGCGGACATGTTTCTTAGCATGCTAAGAAACATTTGTCCGCTCGAAAACGGTCGGGTGGACAAATGTCCGCTGGAAACCTGTCCGGTCGGCCGTACACACGACCGAACATGTCTGCTGAAACTGGTCAGCGGACAGGTATCAGCAGACATGTTCGGTCGTCTGTACGAGGCCTAAGACACGGTATCCTAATGTCCTGTCATCTGGGTCCTTCCATCCTCTGCCGGCAACTACACCAGTCTTACTCCCCCACTGCCCACCACCCCCTCCCCCTTTTTGTCCCCCCTTCCTTACTTGATTAAGGAGAGGTCCTACACTATTTTAAGCTCTGTAGATTTTGTTATTGTTGGGTATTCCCGAAAGGTCCTCCATGTATTTAATGCTAATAATAACTGATGTTGTATCTCCAGTTAGTTTGGAATCTCTCTGGGGTCATTTCATGCATGTTCTGTTTAATATGATTTACTGCTATGTGTATGCAGGATACTTTAAATAAAGAATAATAATAAAAAATAAAAAAAATAGTTGACGGAGGATAGCTGTATAGTGTATGTATGTGAAGTGTAATTTTTCTCATCCAGCCATCTTAATACACATATCTTGTAACCAGGCAGCAAATCCATAGAAAATAATGTAATAATAGAGCCTCCAATATCTAAAAAGTTTGGGGCATATGTAACAGGGTGCCCATTGCAATCTCACAACATGTACTGTACATAGTGAAAAATCATTTCAGTGCCAACTAAAACATTTTAGAGATGTGTGATAAGTCTGATGTATGATAAAGAGTTGTGTAAGTTTCTGTGTCGTAGAAAGAGACACTTTCAATATGTTGTTTAGCATACTTTCAACCAAAGTGCCCCGGCACACTGGGCTGCCTTCAGGTTTCTTCAGGGGGTGCCTTGGCCAAATGTTTAGAAATTGCCCAAAAATAGCATACAAGAGAGAGGGATCAAGCGTGCATTTTAGTTACAAAGCTACAAGATTTCTACCAAGCACTGGGCTTAGCTTGTGCTTGTATTGCATGGCTGGCTGCAGATTGAGAGAATCATCTATTATGCCACGTACACACGGTCGGAATTTCCGATGAAAAAAGTCAGACTGAATTTTTTCATCGGATATTCCGACCGTGTGTATGCCCCATCAGACTTTTTCCGTCGGAAATTCTGACGGACTTAGAAAGAGACATGTTCTCTTTTTTTCCGTTCGTCTGTATGGAATTCCAACGGAGAAAAAAACACGCATGTTTGGAAACAATTTGACGCATGCTCGGAAACATTGAACTTAATTTTTCTAGGCTCATCGTAGTGGTGTATGTCACTGCATTTTTGACAGTCTGAATTTGGTGTGTCCGTGTGTATGCAAGACAGCTTGAGTGGAATTCCGTTGGAAAAAACAGTCGTGTGTACGCGGCATTAGATAACCTACATTTCTTTTCCAAAGCTTGGAAATCTTTGAAGACCTGGCCATTATATAATTGTGGGATATAAACAAGGCCTTGTGTAGGCCAGTTGTCAAAGTCTTCTAATTTCAAGAGCTCAGGGTAGTTAAAGCTGAACTGCGAGCAATTTTTTCCCTGTTGTTTATGGTGCTTGATGCTGCCATTTCTCTTCTCAGTCTGTATTGTAAGAGAATATGAAGATGTATTATTTAACAGGCTTCATTCTGCCTAATTTCCATTTTGTAAGACCAGTGGCTGCTATGCCATCTGTTGCACCTGTCACCAGTGTTGTAACATCCACACTGTCATTCTCTTACAGCAATCGGTGATGTAATTACATTGCCTCTTGCTGCAGTAGGTGTGCTCAGGTGCACTCCTGGTCTGAACTGCCCACTATAGCTATGCAGGGGTCAAGTCCTGCGCAAAAAAGTGTGGGAACTCCCACCCAAGATCCACTCCCCCACCAAAAAAAAATTTATACACTCATATGCATAATTACTAAACCGCATGTTATTTCAAAATCCTGTGATAACTGGCGGCAGACCTCCGCAATGTCTCCTGGGAACAATGAAAAAAGCTCCCAGGAGACATTGCGGCATCGAGGAAGTGACAGAATACCCGCACACTACCCGATGAATCCATATACAGCAAGCGGCCAGTAACATAAAGGATTACTAAGTTCGCCGCTTAGTGAAGGATTGGCTCGGGCGGCTCGGCTGCTCTTGGCTGCTCTAGTTCTGCAAAGGGAACTGAGTTCCTGCTGTGAAAAAAGTGCAGGAACTCCGTTCCCACGCTTCCCGCAGGACTTGAGCCCTGGCTATGTCATTCAATTGACATTGTGGGAGTTGTATGTATGTTAGAGCCCTTAGCATAGCTCCGCCCACACACCCCTTCTCTTCCTGTGTTTCTCTTTGCATAATGGGAAATGTAGTGCCATGTACCCTCAGGGATGTGATATGCAGCAATAGTAAAAGTCCTGCTCCCTGTGCATGGAAACAGCATTTATTTCACAGGAACAGGATGCTGTTGCTTAAAAGAAAAAAAAAACAGCGGTGATCAAATAGTTTGATTTGTATGAAAAAAAATATATAAATATCATTTGCGTCCAGTGTTGCATGATTGAGCAATTGAGATAAAGAAAAAAACTGTGCTAACCAAAAAAATTAATAGTCAAGTGTAAAAACCAGAAGGCTGCAATCACGTGATACAAACACAATATATAAATGGAAAAAATAAAAACTGCGCCAACTAATATATATACTCAGCAAACAAAGCAGGTATAAATATAAAAAAATGAACAAAAGTCCAAATAAAGGTTGAATAATGGACCAACGCCTCAGATATTGGAGATCAGGACGAACAACACCCAGGTGCATTTGACATCCGTGGACCACATGGAGAGCAGCTTACCAGATTGCAGATAAACAACAGCAGTGTATAATGATCCAACAGCAAGATGAAACCAGGGTGAACGGAACCACAGTGGGATTATCCTCACAGTATGGAGACTCAGATGTGTGTCAGACGACCAATCCGTGGGTCATACCATAATAAAAGGAAACCGGACCATAGCGTGATAACGTTTAAAAATCAGGTTTATAAAAGATAAAAACCTACTCACAGACATCCATGAAATGTAGGCATGTACAAACAATTGCCGGCCGGCACAATAGGAGCCCTTCCTCCTTGCGTTGAACGCGGTGACGTCACTGCACGCGTTCCAGACGCGTTTCGTCATAAGTCTTGAGCAATTGCTAGTTACGGGTAGCACAATACTGAATAGCAAAAAAACGCCTTGGTCATGAAGGGGCTAAAACCTACAGAGGGAATGTGGTTAAAGATGATTTTTTGGGGTTGGTACATGTCTTCTATGGCAGAGCTCAGCTCCCTTATGCCCTTTTTAGACAATAGTTTGCCTGTTAACCAGAATTTAGTATCAAGATTCCCCTCTCATAGACTTCAATAGGGTTTGATGCTAACTTTGGTTTTTGCAGAGTTGACACTGGAGGAACACCCAGTAAACGAAACCCAGCAGATTTGCTCATCCCTTGTCCTGTCAGTCTGCTTCTCATACTGTGTCTAGAAGTTGTAAACCCTGTAGATGTCTATAAATTCAAACTCAAACTCCCAGGAAGAGTAAGTTTGAGACTGCATTTTGCAAGAGTCGCAGGAGGCTTTTTAAAGCAGGGGTAGGCAGCCTCGGCCCTCCAGCTGTTTTGAAACTACAAGTGCCATGAGGCATTGCAAGACCTTGACAATCACAGGCATGACTCCTAGAGGAATATATGTGAGGAATACAGCGCAGGTCTATGAATATAATTAATAATGACGTGATATCAAAATAGATTAGTGTATGTGGCTGCTGCAGCAAAAAAAAATGTTAGATGAACAAATGATATAGAATATAAAGAGAATAAATGCTGCGCTGCTAATATGGTGTGTGTGTGTGAATCATTACCAACATGATAAGGTAAACATTATACACACCACAAGAAAAAAAGTGCTTATGTGCTAAAAAATACAAAGTGAAATAGTGCACAGAAATATAAATAGTCCATATAGCTGTGATCAGCTAAAAGATGGTTAAACGTAACAAATCTTCATGTAAGCACCGAGTTGTGTTGGAAAGAAAATCCACAATGAGTGTAAGACAGCTGATTGAAGCACCTCCACCTCAAGTAAATATTCTGCTTACCGAACACCAAATAATAAATCTCATGTAGTACTGAATCTGATAGATAACCTCCGTTCCCCAGCTAGGTTCTTCCACACCAGATAGAAAAAATGGATAGTCCTTAGCCAGAACGCACTCGTGCGTTGAACCATGTCCAAAGTAGTACATTGGCGTGTATTTAAATGTATAAGCCGGCCGGCTTGAATAATCTGCTCGTTCCTTCCGGATAGTCGCGGGCAAACAGTGATGACGTCAGCACGCCGTTCCTCCCTACGCCGTTTCGTCAGTAGAATGACATCTTCCAGGGGCACGAGCGGCGTGCTGACTCGCCACTACTTATGTGCATTCAGTGTCAATAGGACCGCCCAGACTTGACTTCCGGGGATCGTGGACACAGATCCGCCATTTTTGATGAGGGATCCTAGACCAAATAGTGTGTATCCCAACTACAATTGAATGTTGGTGCTGACAATAGATTAAATAAAATTATATAGCAGCTGATCACTATGGCTAAAAGTATATAGAAAAGATAATGCATTGCGGTCATTCAAACTGATCGGATTGATCCGACTTAGATCGTATGCCGCAAACATTTCAACGTTAAAAAACACCTGAATTAATAGGTGTAACCTGGTTAAAAGGACACATTCAACTTGAACTGAATCTAGGTACACGCACTTATTAAGGTGCAAATCCCAAATCAGTTATTGGTTGACAATGTGACATCATGAATATTTATATTTAAAATATGAAATCAAATCAAAAAAGGATTCATGTCATTAAATCCACTTGTGATCCGATTGTATGACATTCAAAAAATGCCCGATCATATATGGCAGAAAATGATCGGAATAGCAAAGGCAAGAATCAATAAAAAAAATTAAAAAATAGCAATATATCAGATTGGGCCGTTACGGCACACATAAGGTGTACTGCTAGGAACAAAAAATTGGTAAAAATAGAAAAAGTGAAAAAGAAAAAAAACGCATTTATAAGGAAGTCCTGATACCCCGGATGTCAAGTCAGGTTCACAACATATATTTCAGAGATGATATTAAGTATTCCTAGTGTGAAATGACCTAACTATTGTCAATGAAAGCGTTGACATCAACGTCTATATTTAATCCATATGGGGTATATGTGCGGACGCGGTGTATCCAGGCCATTTCTAGCCTGGATAGTTCTCTTACTAGAGAACCACCTCTCCAATGGGCATCATACTTGTCTATGCCCAGGAATAAAGTTCCCTCAGGATTCCTGTTGTGACACAAATCGTAATGGTGTGATACTGAGTGATTTGGGAACCCTGATCGTATATTGGTTACGTGTTCTCCCAATCTAACCTGCATGGACCTCTTGGTTCGGCCTATATATTGCAACCCACAAGGGCACTGTAGCAAATAGACTATACCCGTTGAGCTTCAGGTAATGAATGGTTCGATGGAATGCTCTCTCAAGGTACTAGTTGACATAAACTTCAGAGTTTTTTTAGATGCAACTTTGTTTAATGTACAAATTTGACATCTGCGACATTGATGGTATCCTGAGATACCCCTCTGAAAAAAAGAAACCTTTTTAGTTGGTGGATCAACAACATTTGGTGCTATTTTGTCCCTTAATGTAGGGACACCTCTGAATATGATCTGAGGGTTAGCAGGAAGAAAAGTGCTAATTAACCTGTCATTACCCAGCAGATGCCAGTGCTTTTTGATGATCTTCTTGATAAGATAATGCTGGGTAGAGTAACTGGTAACAAATGGTACAATGGGGCCCTCCCTGCGTGACCTAGTAGTGGAATCTAAAAGTTTTGAGCGGTCAATATCAGCAACCTCTTTCCTTACAATATCCAAGTCACTAGGTTCATAGCCCTTCTCAACTAGTCTGATTTTAAGGACTTCAGATTGAGATTGGTAATCTTCAAGAGACGTACAGTTCCTCCTCATTCTGATGAATTGGCTCTTGGGTACAGAATTGAGCCAGTTTTTATGGTGGCAACTCCCCACCGGAATGAAGGAGTTCCTATCCGTCTTTTTAAAGTATGTTTGTGTTTGAAAGTTACCTCCCTTCTTATTGATGGTAAGGTCAAGGAAGTTGATTGTTTCCTTGTCCATCTCATGGACGAGATGGATCCCCCTGTTGTTATTATTTAGGGAACCTATAAACTCATCAAGTTGGGGCCTAGTGCCATCCCATAGGAGGAGGATGTCATCAATATACCTTGCCCACAACAAGATGTGTGGGTTCCGGTCCTTATAGACGACATCCTCCTCCCATTTAGCCATGAATAGATTGGCAAGACTCTGCGCATATTTTGCGCCCATGGCGACACCTCTAATTTGCTGGTAGAAATTTTGATTGAACCAAAAATAATTATGTCCAGCGGCATATTCCAAAAGTTCAATCAAATAATCTCTCTGTACTTGAGGCACGTCAGAGAGAGCATCTAAATAGTATTTGACAGCTGATATACCCAACTCATGCGGAATGATGGTATATAATGACCTTACGTCAGCCGTCACCAGCCAGGTATCGTCACTAGGCTGAATCTGAGACAGCATATTGATAACCTGCTTGGTATCTTTCAAATATGATGGCATTTGTTGGACCAAGGGTTGTAAGAAATGGTCAATATACTTGCCCACCCTGGACGTAACCGAGTCTATGCCACTGACTATCGGACGTCCAGGGGGGCAAGTGAGGCTTTTATGAATCTTTGGCAAACAATAGAGGATTGGGGTTCTAGGTGCCCTAGGAATAAGAAATTCCCGTTCTTTCTCATTCAGTATACCTAGATCAAAGCCTTTCTTAATTAACACCTCCAATTCATTTTGGTATTGATTCACTGGGTTGCCCCTAAGGAGTGAATAGGTGTTTCGATCATCCACCAATTTCATGGTACCTTCAATGTAATTCGAACGATCCATGACAACAATGCCTCCTCCCTTGTCCGCTGGGCGGATAACCAATTGGCTATTGTTGCATAAGGAGTCAAGACCCTTAATTAATTCCTGGTCCATTTTCTGATTGGTTACCTTAATAGATTCCAAGTCTCTGAGTACCACATCCCTAAAGACCCTAAGGGATGGTGCCAACGTCCCTGGAGGATTCCATGTGGATGCGTTAGCCAACCCTGAATGGATGGAGGAATGTTGAGTTATAACTCTATCCTGGTTAGGGAGGCCAGCGAAATAACGCTTGATATTGATTTTCCGTATATAACGATGAACGTCCATATACGTGGAAAATGTATTCATTTTTTTTGGGGGGGCAAATTTGAGTCCTCTATCCAACAGTGACAGTTCAGGTTGTGTCAAAGTGTGGGAACTCAAATTGTAAATGCCCAAATCCCCTACATCCTTTGTTTCTTTCTGACTCCTAGAGGCAGAGGCATGATGAGATTTGAGGTTTCACCACAGCTGGAGGGCTGAGGTTGCCTACCCCTGCTTTAAAGCATCACATCATTTGAGAATGAAGCACGTAGCAATGACTAGACTTTGTATACTCCATCTCCTCCACTTTATTTACTCCAGCTTTATTGATGACAATGATGTAGCCTTTATATAAATATTTCCATGACAAAAGTGTTGCTTAGTGCCTCCAGGGGTTTATGATATCAAGAACAAAAAGAACAAATTAGCTCTCTTCTGTATAAATACCTTCTCTGAAAGCTTTTTTCCTGGATTCCCAGAGGTGCCAGGCAATATATTCAAAAATGATTTCTCTGAATCTTAGGTAGCAAAAAGTTTAACAACACTGCACAAGTGGGCATAGAACTCCCAGTTCTTAGCTGAATGAAGGAGCAGTATAAGAAATTTGCATCAATCAAGACCAGAGGATACTGGGAAGATTTATCTTTAAAGTGCTTAAATAGCTCCTGGCTTATAACCGGTTCCTTGTTATCCTTGTGATTGCATTCCGTAAGCTCTCTGTAATTTTAATTTTCTTTCATAAGTTTTTACCTGTGATCATCGGTGAGCGGAGATACAGAGCACTCATTTAAGCTACCAAAAGAGGCATATCATTAAGTAGCTCAAATTATTCTATTGTGCATTTGAAATGTTTTCCCCATCTACATACACATTTCATGTTGTTTTTTTGGTTTCTCAAAGTAGGTAAGGTGGATGAGCTAATATTGTATCTTAAATGCATTTTGTTGGTTGATACAATATAATACAAATATATGCATGATCTATGCATGGTGCAAATTATGTTAGCATATAACCTTTGAAACTCTGTTATTTTTTTACAGAAGTAGTGACATTCTATTCTTCTTTTGTAGCAGAATAAGTGTTCATTACAATAATAAGTACTGTTGGTTACACTTTTTCTGTCAAAAGGTATATTTTAAATTGTATCCAGAAAACAATTTAAACATATTACCTGCCTTGTGTTCTTATTGCTTCCCTGACTTGAAATAAGCATGTGGCAGGTGCAGTAAAAAAACCTCTGATTTGCATCTCTGTTCTAGGTCAGTGACACAGAAAGCATTGAACCAACTAGATCAGCTTGACAGGCAGGAAGTTAACATTTTTGGAAGTAAAGGTAAGCAATTGTAGCCTACATATATTTCTCAATATAGTTTTCACTAGGAACTAATGAACCCCTAATATAGCACTGTCATTATATGCACTTTCGTATGTTCGTTATTAATGACATACAAAGTGCAATAGTAGTATCATCATCAATAATCTTAAATACACACATACATAATCTAAAATAACCTAACAATGTAAACCAGGCTACAGGCCATGGCTTACTCTATAGGCTGGCCATCACTGAGGTCATTACAGAAACCCTTGTTGTTGGGTGTACCTTCCCCTTACTTGATGACTTGGTCATCACCCCTTTTACGTAAGCCACATGAATCTTCTTTAATTAAATCTTATACTTACCTTTTCTGTGCAATGGTTTTGCACAGAGCAGCCCCGAACCTCCCCTTCAAGTTGGTTCTTCTGGTTTCTCCTCCCTTCCAAGTGTGGACTCGCTCCTGAGCCAGACTATGTGTGTTCATTGATATGCCAATGTCTAGTGAGGAGTGCTGGATCAAGATTGGGCTCAGGTAAGTATTTAGGGGGAGCGTGGGGGGGGGGGGGCTGATCACAGAACGTTTTATCTTAAGGCACATAATGCATTAAGGTAAACAACCTCCTGTCTTTACAACCACTTTAAATCCCCATAATTCTTTGCATAGCATCTAAAAACAGATCTCAGGCAAATAGTGACAACATTCAACATTGCAAAGGGACCTTGCAAAGCCTACCTACAGGGCACCTTTTTCACATGCTAATGGGGAAAGGCCTCACCCCCACATCCTATACCAAATGGTTTATGGGGATGGGTGACTTATCAGACTCTGGAAGCCTCCTTTGGAATTGGGACCCCCTATGATATCCGTTCCCCACCTAGTTAAATTAATAAGGGGTATGTGAATGTGAAAAATGTAAATAGTAAATAAACCCCATAAAAAGAATGTCCCCGATGTAAATCCAACGTCAATGATGTAGATCCACCTCAGCCATGATGACCGGTTGACTTGACAACCTGCCACGCTTTACAATTTTTATCCACCACCACTACTACCACAATTGAAACATGCCAGCTGACTTTTGTATGAAAAACAAGCTGCCGGGGATCCAGGGTTACATAGTTACATAGTTAGTCTGGTTGAAAAAATACATAAGTCCATCTAGTTCAACCAATAAAGGGAGAAAAAAATATGCAATGTTTTGTACACAATCCTGTGCCCATAGTTGATCCAGAGAAAGGCAAAAAAATGGAACTGAACTGCATATTCCAGAGGAGGTCTTACTAATGATTTGTACACTGACAAAATGATATCTCTCTCTCTCTCTCTGGAGTCCATACCTCTCTTAATACAAGAAAGGATTTTGCTTGCTTTGAAAACCGCAGCTTGGCATATGATCTACCAGAACTCCCAGATCCTTCTCCACTATGAATCTCCCCAGTTGTACTCCCACTAGTATGTCTCGTGCATGCATATTCATAGCCCAAAGTGCATAACTTTACACTTATTAACATTAAACCACAGAGTTGCCCAATTAAACAGTGCGTTGGGGTCGGCTTGTAAGTTGGAGACCATTCAGAGCAAGAATCAATAACCACTACTCTCTCTGGATTCTGTCTTTTATCCAGTTTTCTATCCATTTACAAATGGATTTTTCCATGCCTGTAGACTTTACCTTACACATTAGCCGTGTGTGGGGAACTGTGTCAAGTGATTTTGCAAAATCCAACTTTTGCAAAATCCACAGCCACCCCTTCGTCTAAGGCACTGGTTCTTAACTCCTGTCCTCAGGACCCACTAACAGGCCAGGTTTGCAAGATAGCTGAAATACATAATAGGTGATATCATTTGCTGCTCAGTGATTTCAGTATTCTAGTCTGTATCTCTCCAAGGTAATACGTGAGCAATATGGTTTACCCTAACAAGGGTACTCATTGTATCTCTCATCTCTTTATAATTCAACTTAATTAACTAAATGTGAAACCTGTTACAAGTAAAAAAAAAACAGACAAAAAACACTACAGAACGAACAAAAAAAAAAGGGAGGACAGGATTAGCGATTTCTTGGATCTAGGGGGAGGTTCAAACCTAAACTTGGCCCTTCTCAGCGTGGTCCTATGCTGACCCTCTTCCCTGTGATGTACTGTAAGGAAATCCTCTGCAACTTCTTGCCAGACTTCCCTTCCTGTTGCTATGCTGTAGGAGAATCAGAATGATGGGGAGAGAGGTTAAAAGTGAGAAACAAGGAGGAGGAGTGTGGACCTTTTGCTGCCGACTGGTATCATTTAGGTGACGCTCCCACCAAGCCTTGTGGTGCAGATTCATGTATTGTAATGTGTTTTCTGTATTGCGTTAAATAAAAATGCACACATGCTGTATTTTAATGTAACACACACCAATGCACTTGTATGGTTTAAATAGGGAACAAAGAGATCAATTGTTTTAATAGTATCCTTGCGTTGGCCCTGCAGTGATTGATGCAGATCAACACAGCTCATCGCACCTGGTTTGAACAAGCCCTAAATGGAGAGATGTGAAAACTCTTCTTTGTGTCAGTTTTCCTTCAGGACTGGATTTCCTGTCCTCTGACGTATCTAAACCATTATGCTTACAGACCAGTAGTTATGTGAGCCCGGCACCTGACCAGATGTGGACTACGAAACCATAAACCCACCTACGGAGACTGTGCTCTGTTTTTTCCTTCTTTTTTTTCCCCTCGGTCTTAAAAGGCTCTGGAAAGTTGAGCTTAGATCCTATAAGTTTTTCCTTTAGAAGCAAAGTCAGGGGAATTAGCTGTGAGTAAATTGCAGCCTCCTCTGTAATTATCCACATACTGAACTATTTACAGTTGACTTGAGTTACCTTAAGTGTGGATCAGAATGGATGGCGGTATTGATTAAACGCAGCATCTATTTACCTTCACAATAAAGTGTTGTGATTAGTAAAACTCACTTGAAAAGGGGGAGCAAGGGCCAAAATTATGTGTGCCAGTTAATTTGCCTGGCAGTGCAGCTGTATACAAATACAAGACCCTTTTGGAACTTAGCATGGACTTAACATGAAAATGCATGTGAGCCATTTCAGTGACTGGTAGTGGCACATACTGGTAAATTGTCATTGCTACCTCTCATGGGAAGCTAAGACGCTTCATCAGGCCCCGTACACACGGCCGAGGAACTCGACGTGCCAAACACATCGAGTTCCTCGGCCAGTTCAGTCCTGGAGCCGCCGAGCTCCCATAGAACAACGAGGAAATAGAGAACATGTTCTCTATTTCCTCGTCGAGCTCCTCGTCGGCTTCCTCGGCCGAAAGTGTACACACGGCCAGTTTCCTCGGCAGAATTCAGCCAGAAACTCGGTCGGAAGCTGAATTCTGCCGAGGAAACTGGTCGTGTGTACGGGGCCATAGACTTACACACATGGATTCCGTAGCATATCTCCCAAGTTTCTGCTATGGGAATGAGGAAATCCTTTCAGGATTAAAAATGTTGTTTCACTTTTGCCATCAAACATGAGAAAACCTCACTATAGCGTTGATTTACTAAAGGCAAATATACTGTGCACTTTGCAAGTGCAGGTGCATTCTGCAAGGGCATTTGCTCCAGAGCTTAGTAAATGAGGGGAAGCTTCACTGTGCAAAGAATACCCAATCACATGTAAGGAAGAAAAAAAAAACAGCATTTTTGCTTTCACATGATTGGATGATGGAAGTCAGCAGAGCTTCACCTAATTTACTAAGCTCTGGAACAAATGCTCTTGCAGAGTGCAACTGCAATTACAATGTGCACAGTCTATTTGCCTTTAGTAAAGCAACCCCTATGTGTTTGTTATGTGTTGCCATTCACATAGCATACCTAAAAAATATATGTTTTTTAAAATATTCCTTATTTATTTAGATTTTTTTTGGAGCAGGCCTTTAGGCAGACTGCAAGCTATAATGAACAATTTCACTATGTCACGCTCCATGCATATTTCTAAGCCAAAAAAAACGCTGAGTGATGCATAAATGCATTAAGGTGAAAAACCCAGAGACTTTTTTAACTCTATTTAGTTTTAGTGGTATTTTAGTTGACTAAAATCTTCAGTACATTTTAGTCGACTAAAATCTCCAGTACACACCTGAATTTCCACTTTCCAAGTACTCGGGCAAATGCTCAGTATCGGTACGGTGTATTGTATAGCAGGAGACGTGACGTCTACTCGTAAGGTCATATCTAAGAGTCGCCTAGTCTGGGTAAATGATTAGTTAATTAGCTCATGGTAATTTATGTTCTGGTTACCTCCTCTTTAAACTGTATATAAGGTTGTATTCTTGGTTCTATTAAAGACTCCATGTTCAGCAGACAAACAAGTCTCGTCTC
Organism: Rana temporaria; assembly: GCF_905171775.1. Taxonomy (NCBI): domain Eukaryota; kingdom Metazoa; phylum Chordata; class Amphibia; order Anura; family Ranidae; genus Rana; species Rana temporaria. The sequence continues at coordinate 163,821,422 of NC_053494.1, read as the reverse complement.
GTTGTGTGCTTGTGAGCAGCTGGAATATCTGATATCTATATCCAGACTGATAGGAAGCAGTATATGATGGAAGCGCTTAAGCGGAGTGTGGGATGTTCCATTACACTCTTTTTCAGGGAAACTGAGAAAAATACATGCACCGAAAGTAAACAGAAGCATAGCATTACCATTAACAGTTTCCCTGAAGAAGAGAATATCTCGAAATGCATTGGGACATACATGGGAAACTTGCACCTAAATTGCATCATGATCACTATGATACTCATTTTCTTGCTTTTATGTGATTTTAATGAGATTTGTTGAATAGAATTTGTATGATTTTTATAATCTGTGTACTGATATATGTTCCTTAAAAGTCCACTACAAATCGATTACGTTAAATTCACTCAACAATTAAATTGGCCATTCCCCATAGTTTTTGATTCTTACCAGGAAGGGGCAGGACCTTGTTTTATTGTGGTGTAGGCTCTATGCTTTGGACATTTGTTGGTGTGTATGTTGTACACAGGTGTGAATAGAGTCTGAATTGTGACTCCATCAAAGTGTAGCTGTACAGTAGGGTCAAGGTGAATTTATTTTTATATTCCTCTTTAAAGTGGTTGTAAACTCCAATCATGAAATTTGATCTAAGCACATATATCTGTAGTGTTTACTTATCCCTCTCCAAAGCTCTAAGTGCCATTTCTCTCTGGTGTTCCATTCCTCTGTTATCAGCAGAGTCACTTCTGGCAAGTTCTCAGACACATGGGATAACATGAGCTAAAAATGTGTGCTGGAGAAGGAGCTTAGAAGGACATAAACACTGATTATGTCTATTCAGACTACAGCTCTACATGTTCCTTCATTCCTCTGCCTATGTGGAGGGGGTGTGCCCCTTTCCTCCAATCAGATCTGACAGTGCAAATGCAGTCTCTCCACCCACCCCTAAGTACTGCTAAATATTGAAGAATGTTTTTTAACATGATCTGCACTTTTGAAAAGGTGTAGAAAGTGATAGACAGCAGATATGCAAGTAAAACTTATGTAGCAGGATTTGTTTCATCTCTGTATATCATCTGAGGCCTCGTACACACGACCGAGTTTCTCGGCAAAAACCAGCAAGAAACTTGCTGGGAGATATTTTTTTGCCGAGGAAACCGGTCGTGTGTACATTTTCGTCGAGGAAACTGTTGAGAAACTCGACGAGCCAAAAAGAAAGCATGTTCTCTATTTCCTTGACGGCAATAGAGAAAATTGGCTTGTCGAGTTTCTCGACGGCTTCACAAGGAACTCGACGAGCAAAGCGATGTGTTTTGCCCGTCAAGTTTCTCGGTCGTGTGTACGAGGCCTAAGACTTTTCACTTCACTAGGTATATGTGAGGGTTTACAACCACTTTAAGAGTCCACTGTGTTCCCATGACCTTCATACATAATGACCACAGTTTCGTAACACCCTTTTGTAATTGTAGGCACTGATTATGCCAAGTGCAGCTCATGGCAGCTTCAGGAATAAAAGGCAGAGCATACGGGAATGTCTGAAGGCTTTTATTTCTGAATTGCCCAAAAGCTGATAACAAATTATGTACACAATAAAAAATATTAAAATTGCCAGATAATTTAAAGTATGAGCACATGGAAAACATCTAAAATCGTTCTTTCTGGGATGCAATTCCACCATAAATCAGGCTGTGGAAGCAGGACCGTGGTCATCTAACATTTAGTTTACCTGTCATGAGAGAGACAATGTGGTTGTAATTGTTGACCTTCTTCTGAAAATGCTGGTTGTCTGGCAATGTCTGATTTCCCTAATTTAAGTGACAGGACCAGAACAAACACAAGGCAAATGATAGTCAAAGGAAAGTCAGGAATCCTTTATCTCTTTATAAGTTTTAGATCAGCGACTAACACTAACAGTAATGAGAGTATACAGTCTAACAGCAAAGTAAGATAAGGGCTACAACATGCCATAGGGACCACATTACAAGGCATGGCTATTATCCAATAGATAAACAAAATGTGTAAAGTGAATGCAGACCAATAAAAAAACACATAAAAAATATGTATGTACCAATAAAGAATAGATGTGGGAGACCCAATATCTGACACCAGGGTGAACCAGTCAAACTGAAAAGCTTATCTTAGTAACCAGGGACCAAAAAAGCATCCTGTGATATAAATCATGGGGCTTATGCCATACAAGTTATAGTCACCAAGCAACCAAAATACAATATCATACACACTGGTGTAGAGGATGGACGTGGTTAAATCAGAAATCTATAACCTAAACAGCCAGTATGTTGTGGCCATTATGCAGTCACCCCAACGTGGAGAGGTTTACTAAGGGCTCAGTATTAGGTAAAATGGCTTATTTAGTATTGTAAGAAGGAATGCACCAATTTCACTATCCATAGACACTCATTGGCAATGATCTTTTCTTGTAAATGCTATAAACTGCTGAAATATGATTGTTGCTGCATATAGCAGTGAAGTCAAAGTAACTGCAAAAACCATATAGTATTGTAAAAGTAAACTTTTATTCAAAGCTACACCAAACACTCTACTGTTAGTAGTATTATTATTATTCAAACTTCATGAACTATTTCAGGACAGCGGCCATACTACTTTACGACCAAAACTGTTCATTTTATTTGGTTTTGCACCATTTTTTTTTTTTTACCTTTTTAGTCTGTCCTAATATTTTATACAGGTTTTAAGGAAACACTTATTAAATGTTTTCTTTTATTTGAATAAATACATTTTTTATTTTGAATTTGTAGGGTTTAATTTGGAAAAAAAGTGGGAAAACATTTAGGGAAAAAAAATACTGTAATTTGTTACAGCATTACATTTATATACTTAACACAACTCCATATATTTACCCAAAATACAAATGTTAAACTGGCCCATTTATAACAGAGAGGTCATACTGCTATGCACTCGCTGTTACATTCTGCTGGGTTACACATACTGTGGCTCACATTTTATGGTTACAACTAGGGCTTTTTTTCTCAAACAATAGGTGCTGAAACTCAACTACGACCCTCCCAAAACCCCTCCACCCACACACACCCTCCAAATCACATCAAATAGTGTGTGTGGTCAGTCAAATTTTACGAACAGTAGGAGGGTCTTAAAGGGGCATTAAATACCAAGCTTGCATTACATACAGAGTGCAGAGCTGTCACTTGTAAACACAGAAACTGGTCTTCTGTGTTTACAAGTGATTGTGTTGCACAGGCCCCCCCAAGGGTCTGAGCCAGAGGTGCCGGAACTGAGTTCCACCAAGTTCCCCCTGAAAAAAGCCCTGGTTACAACCCATTCTTGACATGCCAGCCGCACCTTGGCAGATATGGTGCCCCACAAAGTTCCTTCTATGTAACACAGCAGAGAGTAATTGGAGGTGAGCCAGTCATGTGACATTGACAGGTCATGTAAATGGGCTATCCTCCCAGCTTTTTTCCCCTTCTCCCATTCATTAATATTGTGCTTCGCTGGCTTTGGTATAATGCTGTGCTTTATCTATATATTTTTTAACATAGTGCAGTAATAATACTCAAAGTCAAAGCTCATTATTCAGTTTGAGCAAGCCTTTTTTGCCTTTTAATGGCACAACATACTGTTTGCTTAAAAAATTAGGAAAGTACTAAAATAAGCATGAGCTAGGTTTGTGTATGAACTGATTAGACTGTACTGTTTTTGCAGGTCTGTAATTATGTAAATACTAAACGGCACTTAACACTCATAAAATAAACACAAAAGTATGTTATTTTATGTTATTATGGTGTATATATTTTTATGTTATATATATTTTTAATGTTATTATGTTATATATATTTTGTTTAATTTTCCAGCACTGATCCTGCTCAGTCCATCACCACTGTCATTTTAAAGCAGGCCTGGGCCTGACAGCAGCTTCATCAACATGGAAGAATGTTTAAAATGGTTAAGAGAGTAATCTTTTCATCGAACCTAGCTGCAATGTAAAGATGCTATACATGCCAGCATTACAATCTTCATTACTTTATTCACAAGAAACTATAGTGCTTTCATGTTATGTTTATATAAATTCATATGTTTTTATATACATACAAATACAGTATATATAAATAACCTTTATTTTGAAAATAAATATTTAATACATGGTACACCCGTGGCACTAGCTATAAAGGGCACAGCAGAAGTTGTTTGCCTTCAGAGTCTCTCTCTCTAAATTAAAACTTCATAGATCCATAGGAATTAGAGAGATGAAAAAGAATGCACTGAGAAATGTACTTGTGTGTAGAATTTTAACTTGTGCTTTTTAGCTCTGTAAGGATGGGTTCACCCTTATGCAAATTCGATGTGGGTTTCCCTGCATCCAATTTGCATGACATGAGATTTCCCGGTTTGCAATAGAGTCGGTTTCTCACCGCAACGATCCACATTTGGAAAGGGTGTGAATTCAGGCAAAAATTTGTATCTAATTCGCACCTGAATCTGAGAACCCCTGCTGTGAGCCGCGGCCCCAGCATGTCTGATCCCAGCCTAAATGACTTTAATGGAACAGCTATGAATATACAGGTAAAAGGTTGAAAATGCAAATATAAAATATCCATAGTCAACGTATGTCATTTCTCAGGATGGTGACAAGAGTGGACCATGCATGTGCAATGTACTTTGGCACAGTTGCTTTTAACCCCTTGGCGCTGGCTGCCGCCAGACCTTTAAGCTTTTTTCCTGTGCCTGAAGTTTGGGCGGGGCTTATGCCCACGTGACCACCGTGGTTGGCTGTCACATGATCTAAAAACGCCAGATCGCCAGCACCGATTGGGAATTTTACATGAGCCGCCAGTCACTCTGCCTGGAGTGTGCAGGGTGTGCGCTCTTCTCACATCACTGTTGGCGCTATTGCACGCAAATATGTGGCCACTCGATGCCAAGGCCCATCCACTGGGAGGCTGCATATTTGTATGCACTTGGCACAACAGGTTAATCTTCATTTAAAGGGCATGTTACAAGGTGACAATACAGAAGAGCAATTAATAGACAGGGGCAGTGCATTGTCATTCTATAATAGAAAGAGTCTGAACATAAACCCTCATGGCAGGGTTAAGCTGAAAAACTGAAAATACTGAAAACTACTTTTGAAATTAACATGTTAATAATTATATAACATTTTAGTGATTGTATTTATATAAACATGTACATAAATAAATGACAAAATGTATCCAAAAATGTTTAACATTTCATTTCAATAGACACATTGTTTAATACAAGAAACCCTATAAGAACTGGAACATATACTTTGGCTTGCAAATTATGTAAGAGTTTACAATTCCACGACTAACTAGAGAGCTTAAATTTTACCCTAACAAGCCTCCTATGAATAAACCTGCCGACTTTATTGGGAAACTTTGCTGTAAAGACCAAATATTCCAGCATGATGGAAAGAGCTTGAGAATAAAATCTTTCATAAATGTTTTGATTGGCCAAGTCCTTTCTCTGTGACGGGTAAAGAGCTGAAAAAAAATTTCATTGAAAAGGTAAAACAATGACACAAAAAATCAGCACGCCATTTGTAAAATTACATTATGAACATTAAATGAGTGTCACAGTGGACATAACTGTTACTTATACCAAGAAATGCGCAGTACGCACAACAGCTTGGATTACAACTGATGATTACTATAGCTCATAATGAAAGTTGAACCCGTGGTAGACGTCTGTCTTTGATTCTTGACTGAGGTAATGAAAACTAATTTAAGCTAAATCATAGTTCTAAGACCAGTTTCATCTATTTCTGACGCATTTGTTCTCTTTAAAATTCATGGGATTCTGGGTAAATTTCTTGCGATTCAGAACCAGCATTGTTAACGTCTTCTGATGTTAAATCGTCTGTTGTGACTTAATATTTGTCCTTTCTTAACTGTTTTACAGGGATTGAAAGTAAGAGTAACCAAATGTGTCTAGGAGGTTCGGAGGGATCTGACATTTTACAAATATATAATAGGCTATCTGGAACTGTATGCATAATGTTAGTTCATTCTCTTACTGCCCTCCTAGTGGAAATCTGACACATGGGCATAATTATAAAATGATTGAGTACAGACAATCAGCGTTCTCTTTATTGAAGTCAGACCAGTTAAAAGATTAATTTTGATTGGTTGTCATTAAATTCTTGCAGCTTGCACCTCATAACTGCTCTTTGCAAAAATTACTGTACCCCCAACTGGCATGTTAAATCTGAACTCCAGGCAAAAATGCTGAATATACAGATGAAATACATACAAGGGGGCTGTTTTATCTTTACCTTTAAATTCAGTGGGCCATATTCTGAGTAAGGATACGATGGAGTATCTCAGGATACTCCATCGTATCTCTCTTTTTTGGCCCGTGTATCTATGGCCCGTGTATCATTTTCGCATAGATACACTTAAGATCCGCCATGTGTAAGTCACTTACACTGTCGGATCTTAAATGTAATTACTTCGCCCGCCGCTAGATGTTTATGCAAATGAGCCTGATATGCCGATTCCCGAACGAATTCGCGTCGCGTAACCGGCGCTAACGTCGTTTGCGTAAGCGTAAACTTACCCCTGCTATATGAGGGGTAAGTTTACGCAAGTCCCACGTAGGCCATGTTAAGTATGGCGTCGGGTCCGCGTCATGTTTTTCCGTCGGCTACGTCGTTTCCCTAAGTCATTCTTGAATACGACTTTACGTCAATGATGCACACGTCGGCGTCATTGACGTTTTACGCTGAGAACTGGAGCATGCGCACTGGGCTATTTTAAGCCCGGCGCATGCACAGTTCGTTAGAATCGGGGGCGCACTTAATTTAAATAGAAGCCGCCCCCTTGGAGATACGCATGGCTACGCCGGGCCATTTACACTCCGCCGCCCCAAACTACGGAGCAAGTGTTTGGGGAATACAGCACTTGCTCCTGTAGGTTGGGGCGGCGGAGTGTAAATGGCTTACGCGCCGCCCGCGGGAAATCTAGGAGAATATGGCCCAGTGTCTTTGTAAACATAAAGGGGAATACAAAGATACTGATTTTTGCTAGAAGATACTAAATGGGATAAAATCTTAGAAACAAGGAACAAAGAGGAAAATGGGTATGTTTTAAGAGGATATTAAATAAGGATATTAGCCAGTGCATCCCAATGGGAAATAAATTTAAAGAGCTAATAAAAGTCCGGGGTGGCTTAACTCCAATGTAAGAATACATATAAACGAAAAGGAGAAAGCCTTCAAAAAATACAAGACTGAGAGATCATCATCAGCATTCAAACTTTACAAAGAAGGCAACCAGAAATGTAAGGGTGCAATCAGGGCAGCTAAAATAGAACACAAAATAGAACACAATAGCAGAGGAGAGTAAAAAATATCCCAAAAAAATATTTAAGTACTTAAATAGTAAGAAAGGGAGGCCAGATCATATTGGTCCCATAAAGAATGATGACGGGAATGTAGTTACTAAGGATGGAGAGATGGCGAAAGTATTGAATTTATTCTCTCCTCTTCTCGAGGGAATCGGGGGGCTTCAGTAACCAAAACTGCAAAGTTTAGCCTTATGACACATCACAGGAAACGCCCTCATGGCTAACAGAGGACAGAATTACAAATAGATTAGAATTAGAAAACGTAACATTAATAAGTCACCGGGACCAGATGGCTTGCACCCGAGGGTCCTTAAGGAACTTGGTTAAGTAATTGCCAGACCATTGTTTCTCATTTTTACAAACAGTTTACTGACTGGAGTGGTACCGGCTGACTGGAGAAAAGCCAATGTAGCACCAATATTTAAAAAAGGGCCAGGATACCTCGCTGGGAATTACAGACCAGTTAGCCTAACATCAATTGTATGCAAGCTCTTGGAGGGGATGATAAGGGACTATATACAAGATTTTAGTAATGACAATGGTATCATTAGCAGTAATCAGCATGGATTCATGAAGAATCATTCTTGCCAAATCAATCTATTGACCTTCTATGAGGAGGTGAGCTGCCATCTAGATAATGGAAAGCCCGTAGACGTGGTGTATCTGGATTTTGCAAAAGCATTTGATACAGTTCCCCATAAACATTTACTGTACAAAGTAAGGTCGGTTGGCATGGACCATAGGGTGAGTACATAGATTGAAAACTGGCTACAAGGGGGAATTCAGAGAGTAGTGATAAATAGGGAGTACTCTGAATGGTCCAGGGTGGAAAGTGGGGTCCACCAGGGTTCTGTCCTGGGACCAATCCTATTTAATTTATTCATAAATGACCTGGAGGATGGGATAAACAGCTTAATCTCTGTATTTGTGGACGATATTAAGCTAAGCAGGGCAATAACTTCTCTGCAGGATGTGGAAACCTTGCAAGAAGAGCTGAACAAATTAATGGAGTGGGCAACTACTTGGCAAATTAGTTTAAAAGTAGAAAAATGTAAAATAATGCATTTGGGTGGCAAAAATATGAATGCAATCTACTCACTGGGGTGAGAACCTCTGGGGGAATCTAGGATGGAAAATGACCTGGGGGTCCTAGTAGATGACAGGCTCAGCAATGGCATGCAATGCCAAGCTGCTGCAAGCAAAGCAAACATAATATTGGCATGCATTAAAAAGGGGATTAACTTTAGAGATAAAATGATAATCGTCCCACTAAAGACTCTGGTCCAGCCGCACCTGGAGTATGCCATCCAGTTCTGGGCACCAGTCCTCAGGAAGGATGTCTGGAACTAGAGAGAGTCCAGAGAAGGCAACAAAACGAATAAAGGGACTGGAGGACATTATTTATGAGGAATGGTTATGAGCACTGAACATATTCTCTCTGGAGAACAGACGCTTGAGAGGAGATATGATTTCAATGTACATATACCATACTGGTGATCACACAATAGGGATAAAACTTTTCTGCAAAAGTTAATTTACCAAAATTAGAAGAAAAGCGGTTTAACCTTAAACTGCGTAGAGGGTTCTTTACTGTAAGAGCGGTAAGGATGTAGAATTCTCTTCACAGGCAGTAGTTTCAGCGCGGAGCATTGATAATTTCAAAAAACTATCAGATAAGCATCTGAATGACCACAACATACAGGAATTTACAATGTAATATTGACATGAAATCACACACATAGTTTGGACTTGATGGACTTGTGTCTTTTTTCAACCTTGCCTACTATGAAACTATGTAACTATGTAACCTGCCAAAGTATTTGTATTTCTAGTGTGTGACCAAGAAGATAAATTGGTCTATTGCTTGATATGACTGTTGTGTATGGATCTATACAGACATGTGACATCCTCCTAGAAAGAGGAGAGGGGGGGACATTCTGAACAAGGAGTTTGTCCACATAAATGGGAGAGAATCATATCAGCATGACATGTAAAGTACTTTCAAAGAAATTCGCTGTTAGAAATCACCCTAAACATATCCATAGACTTTGGTTGGTCTTTGGATATTTGGCCCCCATTAAAACCGTTTTGTTTCCAAAAACTGGTACATTAATATACTTGCTTATATCTCCCAGGGCTGCATGTTACTTCAATAAGTAGGAATCTTTTTTTTTACTTATCGTGGGTAAAGCAATGGCAATTAGTCTAAGGCCTCATACACACAATCGTTTTCCTCGACAGAATCCATCAAGAAATTTGGTGGCAGAGCTTTTTTGCAGAGGAAACCGGTCGTGTGTATGCTTTTCATCGAGAAAACTGTCGAGGAACTCGACAAGGAAAAAAGAGAACAAGTTCTCTTTTTCCTCGACGGGAGTCTCAATTTCCTCGTCATGTTCCTCGTCGGGCTGGTTTTCGACGAGAAACACGTTTGTGTGTATGCTAAGAAACCCGCACAGAATAAAGTATGCGACAGGAGCGCACCTTCGGTAAAAGTAGCGTTTGTAATGGAGATAGCACATTTGTCACGCTGTAACAGTCTGAAAAGTGCAAATTGTCTCTTACCAAACTTTTACTTAACACGCAGTAACATGAGATTAGCAAAAGCAGCCCCAAGGGTTGTGCCAGTGTGATCGAACTTCCCCTGCCATTGTATGTGTTGTACGTCACTGCGTTTGAGAACGAGGAGATTTGGTCTTGACCGTGTGTACGCAAAGCAAGCTTGTCAAGTTTCTCGACAAGCCTAACAAGGAACTCGTCGAGGAATACGATATGTCTTTTCCGACGAGTTCCTCGGTCGTGTGTACGAGGCCTCAGAAATCCTATCGGGCCAATCTGTTTTGAGAAAATGGTTGGCTAGGAGTGTCTGCTGTCACCCTGAGACATATAGATCATCTCCTGATGTTGATCAAGTGACAAGCCAATGCAATGTTTTGCCTTTACCCACTTATATGTACAGTGCATCCAGAAAGTATTCACAGCGCTTCACTTTTTCCACATTTTATTATGGTACAGTCTTATTTCAAAATGTATTACATTTATTATTTTCCTCAAAATTCTACAAACATTACCCCATAATGACAACGTGAAAGAAGTTTGTTTGAAATCTTTGCAATCTTATCAAAAAAAAAAACATGTTTATGTATTCACAGCCTTTACCATGACACTAAAAATTGAGCTCAGGTGCATCCTGTTTCCACTGATCATCCATGACATGTTTTTAAAACTTGATTGGAGCCCACCTGTGGTAAATTCAATTGATTGGACATGATTTGAAAGGCACACACCTGTCTATATAAGGTCCCACAGTTAACAGTGCATGTCTGAGCACAAACCAAGCCATGAAGTCTAAGGAATTGTCTGTAGACCTCAGAGACAGGATTGTATGGAGGCACAGATCTGGAGAAGGATACAGAAAAATGTTTGCAGCATTGAAAGCCCCAATGATCACAATGGCCTCCATCATCCGAAAATGGAAGAAGTTTGGAACCAGAGGACTCTTCCTAGAGTGGGCCGCTCGACCACACTGAGCGATCTGGGAGAAGGGCTTTAGTCAAGGAGGTGACTGAGAACCTGTTGGTCACTCTAAAAGTGCTCTAGCATTTCTCTGTGGAGAGAGGAGAGCCTTCCAGCAGAAAAAACATCTCTGCAGCACTCCACCAATCAGGCCTGTATGGTAGAGTGGCCAAATAGAAGCCACTCCTCAATAAAAAGCACATGACAGCCCGCCTGGAGTTTGCCAAAAGGCACCTGCAGGAGTCTCAGACCATAAGAAACAAAGTTCTCTGGTCTAATGAAACAAAGATTAAACTATTTGACCTGAATGGCAAGTGTCATATCTTGAGGAAACCAGGAACCGCTCATCACCTGGCCAATACCATTCCTACACCATTCCTACAGTGAATCATGGTGGTGGCAGCATCATGCTGTGGGGCTGTTTTTCAGTGGCAGGAACTGGGAGACTAGTCAGGATCGAGGGAAAAGATGAATGCAGTAATGTACAGAGGCATCCTCGATGAAAACCTGCTCCAGAGCGCTCAGGTTCATCTTCCAACAGGACAACGACCCTAAGCACACAGCAAAGATAACAAAGGAGTGGCTACGGGGCAACTCTGTGAGTGTCCCAGCCAGAGCCCAGACTTCAACCCGATTGTACATCTAAGGAGAGATCTGCAAATGGCTGTGCACAGACCTTCATCCAACCTGATGAAGCTTGAGAGGTCCTGAAAAGAAGAATGGGAGAAACTGTCTGAAATAGGTTTACCAATCTTGTAGCATCATACTCAAAAAGACTTGAGGCTGTAATTGGTGCCAAAGGTGCTTCAACAAGTATTGAGCAAAGGCTGTGAATACTTATGTACATGGGATTTCTTTCATTTTAATTTTTTTTAAATTTGCAAAGGTTTCAAAGAAGTTTATTTCAGGTTGTCCTTATGATGTATTTTTTTTGTAGAATTGTGAGTAAAATAATTAATTTAATACATTTTGAAATAAGATTGTAACATAACAAAATGTGAAAAAGGTGAATCGCAGTGAATAATTTCCAGATGCACTGTATGCTGTGCTACATACAGTTACTTCTACCAATCTAACTCAGGTGTGATGACTATGAAGCCTCGTACACACGACCGAGAAACTTGACAGAATCCATCAAGAAACTTGGTGGGAGAGCTTTTTTGCCGAGGAAACTGGTCGTGTGTACGTTTTTCATCGAGGAAACTGTCGAGGAACTCGACGAGAAAAAAAGAGAACAAGTTCTCTTTTTTCTCGTCGGGAGTCTCAATTTCCTCGTCGTGTTCCTCGTCGGGCTGGTTTTCGACGAGAAACTCGAGCGTGTGTATGGTAAGAAACCCTTGTATGCTCACAATAAAGTATGAGACGGGAGTAAAAGTAGCATTTGTAATGGAGATAACACATTTTTCACGCTGTAACAGACTGAAAAGTGCAAATCGTCTCCGACCAAACTTTTACTTCACACGCAGTAACATGAGATTAGCAAAAGCAGCCCCAAGGGTTGTGCCAGTGGAATCAAACTTCCCCTGCCATTGTACGTGTTGTACGTCACCGCGTTTGAGAACGAGGAGATTTGGTCTTGACAGTGTGTACGCAAAGAAAGCTTGTCGAGTTGCTCGACAAGCCTAACAAGGAACTCGTCGAGGAAAACGATGTGTCTTTTCCGACGAGTTCCTCGGTCGTGTGTACGAGGCCTAAGTGTAAGCTATAGGCAAAGGTTTCAAGTTAACTGCAAAACTTACTGTGCTTGATTTACTAAAAGAATAGAGGCTGTGCACTTACCAAAGTCAAAGTTCACTTCGCAAAGTGAATGTTCCTTGAGCTTAGTAAAAAAGGTGAAGCATTGTTCACTTTGAATACTTAATCATGTGCAAGTAAAATAACAAATAAACAGGTTGTTTTAGTACACGTGATGGGGTTGTTGAAGTGAACACAGCTTCACATTATTTACTAAGTTCAAGGAACATTCACTTTCAAAATATAACAGCTTCTACTTTTCAGTAAATCCTCCGTACTACTTCAGTGTGATCTCTCAGGAGGCTCTTTGCCATATTCATTAGGGGTGAAAACATGCTTGTTGACACCACTGCATGGGATATCTCTTCTTGAGAGTACAAACATGGAAATTCAGCAAAGTCAAATGTGCTTACCAATGGTCATACCTAGCTCTAAAATCCAAATAATGCAGCTGTAGCAGATTTTATTGTACTAGACAGCACACAATCTCAATGGAATCTGTTTAAAAGCTGATAACTATATCATGCAACTTGCAAAAATAAATGCAGTATTATAAAGATGCAATTTGATTTTAACCACTTCCGGACCGCCACACAAGTCACGACTATATACGTCCTCTCTTTGAAGCGGGATATCTCTGTTATGGCAGCAGCTATCTGCCATATCCCAGATATCCTCATCTTCAGGCGGCGGTCCAGTTTATGATAATGATGGTCTCTGCGGCGGATTTGCCACAAGATCACCGTTATCAGCGGCGGGAGAGGGCCCCCCTCTCCCGTGCCCTCCACCGCTTATCGGAGCCGTCAGTAGCAGCGGAGGCGATCGGGTCCTCTCTTGTGCTGGGTATGGAGTTGAGTGAGGGGAAGATGGCCCCCACCCGTCTCTATACCATAGCAGGGCAGAAGCGACATCACTTCCGCCCATAGCTCTTATAGGGCCATTTTTTATTGCATTTTAGTGTAAATATGAGATCTGAGGTCTTTTTGACCCCAGATCTCATATTTAGGGGGATCTGTCATGCTTTTTTCTATTTCAGGGGATGTTTACATTCCTTGTATTAGGAATAAAAGTTACCCAACACTTTTTCTTTAAAAAAACAGTGTAAAAAAAAAAAAGTTAAATAAATAGGATTTTTTTTAACCTCCTTATATATGATTCTGTCTGGAATTTTGTACCAAAAGCGGTACAATTTTTTGCAGTCATCCTCTCAGATTACATTGTATCACCTCCTTTTATGTGTTGTGTTTTACGTTTGTGGCATAAAGTGTTGCAACGACCGCCATTTTATTCTGTAGGGGGTTAGAAAAAATGTTTGGGGGTTCTAAGTAATTTTCTATCAAAAACATTTTTTTTTAACTTGTAGACAGCATATCTGAAAAAGAGGCTCGGACCGAGCCAAGTGCTTTTTTAACCACTTAAGTGGTTAAAAAAATCGCACCACATCCCAAATTGCACATGTAAACACCTAAAAGAAAGAAAAGGGGGGGATTTTCTATGGTGTCATAATTCTCAGGAATGATATCACAACTTAAAAGTCTTAATTATTATTTTTTTAATTATTACATTTATTGCATACAAAAGAATAAAATTTAATAAAACCAAGCAGCTAGGTATATGTTTGCAGTTTCCCCTAAGCTAAGTAACAAACTCAACCCACTAAATCTCCCTGCTAGTAGACCAGACCTCCATCTGTCAATACATCATAACGACATAATTTAATTGTCGGATCACATAAAAGGTATGACAATCTTTAATGACGGGAGGTTCTGCGCCTGTACAGTATACAGGAAGGTCTTGAAGGCCCCAATGCCTTTTGTGGTAGTTTCTTTTTGGCACCGGGGACCGGCATTGTGGATCAAAATTGTGCCGAAGCCCGATGATGCGGGCTGACAATGCGGTTTTTCGCGGCCAATTTGTCAGGAAATGGCTGGTGTTAGCACTTCAATCATCACAACACCATGGTTATTATAGTGTCAGGATGATTGAAGCGCATTATTTTTATATTGTAATATAAAATTAAATAGTTAAACTCATAATGCAGAATCTGCCACCAGATGCAGCTTGCCACAGTGCCTGTCACCAGATTGCCACATGCCACCAGATACAGATTGCCACAGTGCCTGTCACTGTCACCTTGGTACGCTGGCCGGGCTGTGTGGGCGGAACAGTGGTTATGCGGGCGAGCAGTGGGAGATGATGTCATCTCTCTGCTCGCCTGCTTCTAGGGGAGCAACGGATCAAAAAACTCACTGATCAGATCGATCCTTGGATCAGAGTCATGGATCGGATCATTTTTCGGATCAGCAAAAAAAAAAATCATTGCCCCCACCTCACTGTAACATCCACCATTGCCCCCCACCTCACTGTAACATCCACCATTGCCCCCACCTCACTATAACATCCACCATTGCCCCCACCTCACGGTAACATCCACCATTGCCCCCACCTCACTGTAACATCCAGTCATCCACCATTGCCCCCACTCATCACTGTATTGTCCACCATTGCCCCCACTCAACACTGTAATAGCCAGTCCAACATTGCCCCCACTAATCACTGTAATAGCCAGTCCAACATTGCCCCCACTAATCACTGTAATAGCCAGTTCAACATTGCCCCCACTAATCACTGTAATAGCCAGTCCAACATTGCCCCCACTAATCACTGTAATAGCCAGTCCAACATTGTCCCCACTAATCACTGTAATAGCCAGTCCAACATTGCCCCCACTAATCGCTGTAATAGCCAGTCCGACATTGCCAAAACTCACTGTAATAGCCAGTCCGACATTGCCAAAACTCACTGTAATTGCCAGTCCAACATTGCCAAAACTTACTGTAATTGACGCGCTCTGTCAGAATAGCCGGCTAGAAGATCCACGAGCAGGTGAGGATGGGGTGATGACGTCAGCGCGCACCTAGGCAGCCGCCGGGTGTACCAAGATGGCCGACCGCTCCAGGGCTAGGCCGAAGCTGCGGCCTTTCCTAAGGCCGAGGCAGCGGTGCGCTCCATGGATCGCGTTCTGTGCGGCGATCTCTCTGCAGGCCCACCACCGCCGCACCAGAGGCTTCGCAGCCCACCAGTAAACAGGCTGTGGCGCGGTAGTGGGCCGCGGACGGGGGGTTGGAGACCCCTGCCATAGGGTACTTAGGGATACATACTGTATGTATTAATATTCCAAACATAACTTTCTTATTATTAAAAGATATTATAATATGGATTATATACACACATATATACCACATCATTTTATAGAACCTCCGGTTGCCATGAAGATATGATTATGACATTTCATGTTACATACTCTTATTCTACAATCCGCTAGGCTATCTATTTTCATTTACATTTATAAGAGTTACTTTCCTGAATGATTACGCCTTTTACTACTATAATGCAGAAAAGTACATGTTCTGTTAATGGAATATCTATTTCTATTATATTATTGTACATGCTCTGTTAATGGAATTTTGTTGATAATTATAAAATTCAATAAAATATTTGAAAAAGAAAGAACCTCCGGTCATTGAAGATTGTCATACCTTTTATGTGATCAAACAATAAATTATGTCGTTATGATGTATTGACAGATGGGGGTCTGGTCTACTAGCAGGGTGATATATTGGATCGAGCTTGTTACTCAACTACATATACCCAACTGCTTGGTTTTATTAAATTTACATTTTTTTCTGTACACAATAAAATGTACACATTTTTAAGACTTTTGAGTTGTGACCTCATTCCTGAGAATTATAGCACTTCTTCTTTTTTTTTTTTTGGTGTTTACATAAGGAATAATATTTTAATATCCCCTAAAGGGGTTAAAAACACTTACAAGAAGGTGGATGAAACAGGCATGTAGCAGGTAAGTGCGTCCAGGAGAAGTTCCAGTGGCAGGGCAGTCCCAGTCTGTGATGGTAAAGCTTCCAAGGAAAGTCCATGAGATAACAGCCGACTTGTGCTGTGAATGTTCAGAGGACACAATCACGCTAGAGCCTCACATCTGTCAGGATTCAAATGCTTGGAGCGCCCTGGATATACACATTTTTATAAGGAATAATATGTGTTCAGGGTTCAGTATAAAAATAATACTTTTCTTTACTTTAGAGCAGCCTTTTCCAACTTTTTTTTACCCCAGAGGAACTCCTGAAATATTTTCAGGTCTCAGGGAACCTCTGCTAGAACCAATTTATTGTGGGTCAGTAAGAAAGATTCTCCCTACATTAGTAGCCAGAGGGAAGAATGCCCCCTTTACAGTGGTCACATTGTTACCCTAACAAAAAAATCAAAAGATCATTGGTTTTAATCAGCTGGCTTTGCCAATTGGCCTTGGCCCCAGAGCTATGCAGGCACTACCACCATCAAATAGCAGGACATGGAACCCCTAGCAACCCCTGGAAAAACCTTAGGGTTCCACTGAACCCTGAATGAGAATGGTTGCTTAATGCCGCGTATACACGGTCAGAATTTCCGACAACAAATGTTCGTGTGTATGCTCCATCGAACATTTGCTGTTGGAATTTCCGACAACAAATGTTTGAGAGCTGGTTCTCAATTTTTCCGACAACAAAAGTTCTTGTCAGAAACTTGATCGTCTTTATGCAATTCCGATGCACAAAAATCCTACGCATGCTCAGAATCAATTCGACGCATGCTCGGAATCATTGAACTTAATTTTTCTCGTCTCGTCGTAGTGTTGTAAGTCACTGCGTTCTTGACGTTCGGAATTTCAGACAACATTTGTGTGACCGTGTGTATGCAAGACAAGTTTGAGCCAACAATCCGTCGGCAAAAAATCCATGGTTTTGTTGTCAGAATATCCGATCGTGTGTATGCGGCATTAGAGTGTAAAGGAATAAAAACACTGAATAGTACACTCATTGACATTTATGCTACAGTCTGCTTACATGCAGATCCATGAATATAGGCCTGGAGTAGCCCTTTCAAAAATGTCCTAAACTTCATAAGGCAGTCATTAACCATGTGTGCTCTTAGCTTTGCTGTGTAATGTGCATGCACATATGTGTGTGCACCAGACATCTGTTTTCTGGCCATCGCTGACAGAAATGTCTTGTACCCATCTGTGGGACATGCATGGATGGTGGCAAATGGGCCACAATGATTATACAGCATGGGAAGCTACAAAGTCTTTCTCTACTGAAATAAACAGAGAGGAAATTCAGCATTCAAACATTATAAATACTGATATAGTTATTTTATAATGTGTAAGTGTATCATTTTATACTTTGATTATATCCAGTTATTATAACAATATGTGCGTGGTGTTTTTATCAGTAGCCTTCTGGTTAATTTTAATCATATTTTTTTAGCACATTTTACATTTTATCTTGATTTTAGAAAAGTCTGGTGCTGACATAATTACAAAATTGATGTTTACTTTATTTTAAGTCTTTTATTGGTTAATATAAAGAAGGTATTGTATAGGATGCATTGCTGACCTCTGCTCCTAATAGCTAAACCCCAACCAAATGGCTAAATACACAGATGAAATACAATAACTGCTTTAACTACTTGCTGACCATATAACTTACATATACGGTATGTAGTTATACACAGCAGGAGCTGATCTGCGGATACCACAGACTCAATGTCTGCCAGCACCTGCCAATCATTAGGTGGAGAGCCAGAAAAGTAATCTGCCTATGTAAACAAGGCAGATCATCATTCTGTCAGTAGGGAAGGAATTGATCCTGTGTTTCTGCAAAGCCGGAACATGGATCATTGCCTTCCCCTAGTAAAAGCTGCGGTTATACACAGCAGGAGCGGATCTGCGGATACCACAGACTCAATGTCTGCCAGCACCTGCCAATCATTAGGCGGAGAGCCAGAACAGCAATCTGCCTATGTAAACAAGGCAGATCATCATTCTGTCAGTAGGGAAGGAATTGATCCTGTGTTTCTGCAAAGCCGGAACATGGATCATTGCCTTCCCCTAGTAAAAGCTGCGGTTATACACAGCAGGAGCGGATCTGCGGATACCACAGACTCAATGTCTGCCAGCACCTGCCAATCATTAGGCGGAGAGCCAGAACAGCAATCTGCCTATGTAAACAAGGCAGATTATCATTCTGTCAGTAGGGATGGAATCCTGTGTTTCTGCAAAGCATGAACATGGATCATTGCCTTCCCCTAGTAAAAGCACCTCACACGCAGTACACAACTCTGGCTAGGCACACAGTTAGCCCTTTGATCATCCTTGATGTTAACCCCTTCCCTGCCAGTGTTACTGTGCAGTATGACAGTGCATATTTTTAGCACTGATCACTTTATTGGTGTCACTGGCCCCCAAGTGTCAAAAGTGTCAGTTAGTGTCCGATTGTCCAACGCAATATCACAATCCCTCTATAAGCCGCAGATCATCACCATTACTGGTAAAAATAAATTAATAAAAATTCCATAAATACATCCCATAGTTTGTAGACGCTATACAGTGGGGATCCAAAGTTTGGGCACCCCAGGTAAAAATTTGTATTAATGTGCATAACGAAGCCAAGGAAAGATGGAAAAATCTCCAAAAGTCATCAAATTACAGATTAGGCATTCTTATAATATTTTTAAAAAAGTTAGATTTTATTTCCATCATTTACACTTTCAAAATTACAAAAAACAAAAAAATGTATAGCATGCACTGCCCCCTTTGCAAAGCTGAGACCTGCCAGTGTCATGGATTGTTCTCAATCATCGTCTGGGAAGACCAGGTGATGTCAATCTCAAAGGTTTTAAATGCCCAGACTCATCTGACCTTGCCCCAACAATCGGCACCATGGGTTCTTCTAAGCAGTTGTCTAGAAAACTGAAACTGAAAATAGTTGACGCTCACAAAGCTGGAGAAGGCTATAAGAAGATAGCAAAGCGTTTTCAGATGTCAATATCCTCTGTTCGGAATGTAATTAAGAAATGACAGTCATCAGGAACAGTGGAAGTTAAAGCAAGATCTGGAAGACCAAGAAAAATATCAGACAGAACAGCTCGCAGGATTGTGTAAAAAGCAATTCAAAACCCACGTTTGACTGCACGATCCCTCCAGAAAGATCTGGCAGACACTGGAGTTGTGGTACACTATTCCACTATAAAGAGACACTTGTACAAATATGGTCTTCATGGAAGAGTCATCAGAAGAAAACCTCTTCTACGTCCTCACCACAAAAATCAGCGTTTGAACTTTGCAAATGAACATATAGACAAGCCTGATGCATTTAGGAAACAAGTTCTGTGGACCGATGAGGTTAAAATAGAACTTTTTGGCCGGAATGAGCAAAGGTACAATTGGAGAAGAAAGGGCACAGAATATAATGAAAATAACCTCTGTCCAACTGTTAAGCATGGGGGTGGATCAATCATGCTTTGGGGTTGTATTGCAGCCAGTGGCACAGGGAACATTTCACGAGTGGAAGGAAAAATGGATTCAATAAAATTTCAGAAAATTTTGGATGGTAACTTGATGCCGTCTGTGAAAAAGTTAAAGAGGGGATGGCTTCTACAAATGAATAATGATCCTAAGCACACCTCAAAATCCACGGGGATTACATCAAGAGGCGTAAACTGAAGGTTTTGCCATGGCCTTCACAAACTCCTGACCTCAACATAATTGAAAATCTACGGATAGACCTTAAAAGAGCAGTGCGTGACAGACAGCCCAGAAATCTCAAAGAACTGGAAGACTTTTGTAAGGAAGAATGGGCAAAGTTATCTCAAACAAGAATTGAAAGACTCTTGGCTGGCTACAAAAAATCGTTTACAAGCTGTCACTCTTGCCAAAGGGGGCAGTACAAGATATTAACTCTGCAGGGTGCCCAAACTTTTGCAGATGCCATTTTTTTGTTCTCTGTAATTTTGAAAGTGTAAATGATGGAAATAAAATCTAACTTTTTTGACATATTGTTAGAATGTCTAATCTGTAATTTGATGCCTTTTGGAGATTTTTCCATCTTTCCTTGGCTTCGTTATGCACATTAATACAAATTTTTAACCTTCCCGTAGGTCAAATGGTTAACTGCCAAAAAATTCTACTTCTGTTATACAGTTCTGAGATTTAAACACCTTTGCCACACAGAACAGTCAAGTGGATATACAGTATTTTCCCCACTCCAAGCCTTCTGACTGGGCAGTGACAGAGCAGCAGCAGACTTGTAATGTCATCCCTCTGCTCACTCCCCCTATCAGGATGTTCCTTGACAACACATTTATATGCAGCACACCTGAGTAATCCTATATAAAAAAGACTGATAATAGATCTCTACATTGTAACTAATCCCTATGCTGGAGATGCCCCTATTGGAAGATATTGAAGTGACGACATAATTATTCCTAATTTCTTGGAGTAAACCGTGAAGTGGGATGAAGAAGCAAATTGAGAAACACTATAATTCAGAGCAAAATAATATTTAAATCACATAAAACAAACACAAGCTTGCCTTTATCAATAAGCTCTTCTCTGCCTGCTATGGCTTCCTCAAGAGAAATCTTGCATTCTAGTTTGTAGGCTGTTTGTTCTATCACTCCCCTTCCCTAAATCCCCAATATGAAATTCTACATTTGTATTCTCATGTGCATGTAGCATTAAACATGTAGCAATACGGACTGGAGCACTACAATTAACCAGTGCTCAAGAACGTGCAAGAAAGAAAAGGCTGAAACATAAATATTGTCAGCATGCCAGTTATATGAAATTGCACGCACGTTTAACCATCTTAGAAAAAGACAATTTCTTCGACACAGTTCAGTTACTACACAAGGCAGGCACCAGGAATCAGTGCATGCTTGTACTAATAACTACCCCAAGTATCCGGACTGAATACCAACATCAGATGCATTTCAAAATGTATGAAAGGTACACTTCAGGCACAATTGGCATGTAAGTGTATATCTGGGCAAAATTAAAGAAGCAGCACAGTACATCTCTACAGTATCTGCACATGCCCTTTGTTCTGTCTCTTGGAAACTCCTCCAAGTGCAGGAAAATATCTGTTGATCCCACCAGATCAAATAGGCTACTGAAACTCTTCCTTTGCTGAACAACCTGACATCTCCACCAATATTTTATATTAAATAGGGCTGTTACTGATTACAATTTCCGTGTTTGATTAATAGATTTTTTTTTAATCGATTAATCGACTAATTTTGATTAATTATAACGCACATACATTTTTCAGATCGCCACCATATATACACCACTGTAATATCCACAGACATCTCCCCCACTGTAATATCCACAGACATCTCCCCCACTGTAATATCCACAGACATCTCCCCCACTGTAATATCCACAGACATCTCCCCCACTGTAATATCCACAGACATCTCCCCCACTGTAATATCCACAGACATCTCCCCACTGTAATATCCACAGACATCTCCCCCACTGTAATATCCACAGACATCTCCCCCACTGTAATATCCACAGACATCTCCCCCACTGTAATATCCACAGACATCTCCCCCACTGTATTATCCACAGACATCTCCCCCACTGTAATATCCACAGACATCTCCCCACTGTAATATCCACAATCACCCCCACTGTAATATCCACAATCTCCCCCACTGTAATATCCACAGACATCTCCCCACTGTAATATCCACAATCACCCCACTGTAATATCCACAGACATCTCCCCACTGTAATATCCACAGACATCTCCCCCACTGTAATATCCACAGACATCTCCCCACTGTAATATCCACAATCTCCCCCACTGTAATATCCACAGACATCTCCCCACTGTAATATCCACAATCACCCCCACTGTAATATCCACAGACATCTCCCCACTGTAATATCCACAGACATCTCCCCACTGTAATATCCACAATCACCCCCACTGTAATATCCACAGACATCTCCCCCACTGTAATATCCACAGACATCTCCCCCACTGTAATATCCACAATCTCCCCCACTGTAATATCCACAGACATCTCCCCACTGTAATATCCACAGACATCTCCCTACTGTAATATACACAGACATCTCCCCCACTGTAATGTCCACTTCTCCCCCACTGTAATCTCCATGTCTCCCCCACTAAAATATCCACAGACATCTCCCCCACTGTAATATCCACAATCACCCCCACTGTAATATCCACAATCTCCCCCACTATAATATCCACAATCTCCCGCACTGTAATATCCACAGACATCTCCCTACTGTAATATCCACAGACATCTCCCCCACTGTAATATCCACAGACATCTCCCCCACTGTAATACCCACAGACATCCCCCCACTGTAATATCCACAGACATCTCCCCACTGTAATATCCACAGATATCTCCCCACTGTAATATCTACAGTCATCTCCCCACTGTAATCCACAGACATATCCCCATTGTAATATTGTCCACATCTCCCCCACTGTATAGGAAGATTTGTGCTTGCTTAGTCTTACCAGAGAAGCAGGCCAAACACAAGCAGTTGAGGCCGGGTGATGACGACGCTCTAGGCTCACCTAGGCTGCTCCCGGGTGGACCAAGATGGCCGCCGCTCCGGCAGCTAGGCCGAAGCCGCGGCCTTTCCTATGGCCGAGGCAGCAGCGGAGCTCCGCAGATCACGTGGTGTGCCGATCCACATATGGTGACCAGTTCAGATCACGGATCATTTACGATCCGTTGCACCACTTGTAATTAATCTTTAATTTCCACAGTCCTAATATTAAACAATCACTGGCCCCCTAGACTTTTGGACCCCCCCCCCCCCCCCCCCAGTCATAGGTGGGCGCACAGTGTGTGCCAGATGTGCCTGGGCACACCCTAATCACCCTGTGCTGCACAGATTGCCCCTGCTGCTTTGCTGCAGAGAAAGGGACTGGGGAATCTCCTTAGTCCCTTTCTTTTTCTCTAAAGTGAGACATCAGAGGTCTGTTTAGACTCTTGATATTTCACCAAAGCCCCCCAATGAGGTTCATAAAAAACACATAGAACAAAACTCTCTAAAATGTTAAACTGTTTATTCACAGTTTAAAAAAAAATGAAAGTTAATTTTAGAGCATCATAAAATACGTATATATGTTCTGCCTTCTCAAAGCTAATTTTGGTACCTCATGTAACTACAAAGCCACTGGCATCATCATTGAGCCTAGGTTAACCACACCCCTAAACCATAACCATTCCTTGTCAATACAAATCTTTATTTTTTTCCACTGGTGTCATTCTTGTCCTGTATGCTGGGTGTCTATGTGGTTATAGACAAAGGCTCGGATTCACAAAGCACTTACGCCGACGTATCTCGAGATACGCCGCGTAAGTGTAAATATGCGCCGTCGTATCAATGCGGCGTATCGTGGGCGCATATTTACGCTGGAAAAAATGGTGGTGAAAACTGCGCTAATACCATAAGATAAATCGTGTAACAAAAATGTGTTAGTTGCTATGATGCAAACAATAGTGAAGCTGTGATTTGCTGTATCATACACACAGTGGACAATATGGAAAAAAGAAAACCTCGCTACTAACTTAATAAACAAAATGAATATATAGAAAACACTAATGCACTGATACACAAACTGTGAATATATGTGTAAAATATATGTGTCCTCATAAGTGACAAAGGCCCATGATTCTCCTGACAGAGAGGGCTAGCAAAAAATTGACAAAAAACAAAAAATTAAGAAAAAGTGTCCAAACATTCTGAAGTCCTCAAAGAAAAGGAAAGGGGAAATCCAAATCCTCATCGATCCGAATGAAAGGATCCTACTTATTGTGAACTTAGACAAAACAGTGTGACATGTGTTGATAGGTGATATTCCAATAGTGCCCTCCACCAAAAAGCATACGAATCTGCTTACCAGAACAAATTGGTCCCTTAATTACAGGGGACCACACAACGCCTGTAGTATATAGCAATATACGTCCATGGGACGGCGCATGCGCCGTTCATTTTAAGTACTTGTATGGCACTCGACCCATCATTTGCATGGGGTCACGCCTCATTAGCATGGCTCACGCCCACTTCCACCTACGACGGCTTACGCCGAGGGAACCCAGCGCAGTTTGGGAGGCAAGTGCTTTGTAAATTCGATGCTTGCCTCTCTGCGCTACGTCGGCGTAGCGTATATTAGATATAAATATGCGCCAATGTATGTGAATCCGGGCCAAAGTCTTTCATGAATGATTAGCAGCACTAGGGTAGCCTGTTCAAATCCCAACCATAACGCTATCTGCTTGGAGTTTGCATATTCTCCCTGTGCCTGTGTGGGTTTCCTCCAGATACCCTGGTTTTCTCTCACATTCCAAAGCCATGCTGATCTGATAGGTTAATTGGCTCCTGCCTAAATTGGCCTTAGTAGGTGTATGTATAATTGTGAGTTAAGGACCTTAGATTGTAAGCTCTTTGAAGGCAGGGAATAATGTGAATGTACAATATATATATTTATGTAAAGTGCTGCATAAATTGATGGTGCTAAGTACCTGAAATAATTCATAAAATAATTGTCCCCTTTGGGTCTCTATTGAGGCACTTTCCTGCCATCCCTTTGCCAAAGGATCGTTAATGTGGCTCCCTAGCCGTATATGCCCTCTTATACTATGTCCCTCTTTATCACATTCATTAGCGGTCTGGGACAGAGCACGTTACCCCACATCTTTATTGTCCCCCCACACACCGTTAGCTCCTATCTTTTGCAACCCAGAGTTTTCACCTGGGCTGGTACCAAGATCCTTTCAGTGGTGGCTTAATAAGGGGTTATTAAGATTTGGCAATTATATTAATGGAAACCAAGTATACTCCTTACAATTAGGGCTGTTACTGATCAAAATTTTTCTGTTCGATTAATCGTTTTTTTTTTAATCGATTAATCGACTAATTTCGATTAATTATAACGCACATACAGATCCAACTACTTTTAGCTGATCTCCTTGCAGCCCGATTCCCAGTGCAGCTACCAACAACTGGAAAAATGGATAGCAGGGGCAGCGCTCGATGGGAATAGCATTAAAACTTTTATAGTCTTCAAGTAGGTAACCAAATAAATATTGCTCTGGAGATAAAATCGATGTAGCTACATAAACTGTAAAAATGGTGCGAGTAATACCAAACGGTACCAAAAGCAGTCATAAAAATATGTAGCTAAGTATGATACTGGTATAAAAATGTGTACAACGATACCACTGCTGAATCCAGATGAGGAGAGGTTAACATCAGTCCGTCGGCATGAAGGGAACTATCATAACTCCCAGTGGATGGTTGTAGAATCCCAGGTTGATAGAGGGAAGTGTAACAGCCCTCTCGTGTGGCAGATAGTAAGATCCCGCCGGCATGCAGATATGAAGGCACAGCAAAGGAGCCCTTCAGATGGTCACAGCAAGCCCTGCTGTTGTCCGTGATGTTACTCGATCTCCGACGGAACTCCCTGAAGGCCCAGAAGCCGGCAGAGAGGTGAGTACCAATCAAAATAATTTTAATCGATCAAAAAGATTTTGATCGATCAAAAAAATTAAAGATTAATTGATTAATTAAAAGTTAATTTGCACAGCCCTACTTACAATACTTTAGGGATATGATGCAAATGCCTTTTAGTGAAATATTCCAATACAATCAAATCGCATTCTTTGGCAGATATAAACTCAACCTACTAGTAGGGCCCCTTACACTTACGACTTTCGAATTATCTTGGCAGACAAAGGGTCTTCTGAGGGGATGTATATGTGTTGTGTATACCTTTCTCACTGAGCCAAATTCAAAACTTTCTTTGATGAATCAATGGGAAAAGGACCTGAACCATACATTTGATCTGACTGAGTGGCAGGACATTGCTTACCATTTATCTAAAGTCTCCATAAATATGACTGCAATGCATCCTAACACATCGCCAAATTGTTTTCAACATTGTGGCCAGTTGGGGATGATGCATCACATCTTGTGGCAATGTCTCCTCGTGACTAGGTTCTGGATCTGGATATTTAATCTTATAAGTTCAGTGACAGGGGTGAACATCTGCAGATTCCCAGAGGCAGACATTTTTCATAAACTACCTGATGAAGTGCCCAGGAAGTCGGTGAAGTTGATCACAATTGCTAGGCATTGGAAGCAGTTGGTTATTCCCCTTGATTACGTCAAGAGTAAACTCAATTGGATTATGGTCAATGACAATCTCACTCATATATTTCATAACAACTCTAAAAAGTTTGATACAATATTGGACCCCTGGATTCATTATATCTCAGTTGCCCAATCAGCTCCCGGCTGACCTTCTTCTTTCCCTATTTCTTTTCTTCTCCCTTTTTTTTCCCTTCCCTTTTCCCTTTCCTCTGTTATCTATATTTAACATATATTCGGTTGTCTTTAGGGCCTTATACAGTTGTGTGCCCAAAGATAGTCTCATGGAATAGGGTCAGGGGTCTCACCGTAATTCCTTACCCATTTTTTTCCTCCAACCCTCCCCCCTCCCCATTCTCCCATGCCATGCCTCTGTTTCTGTCCTCAATCATATAAAGCTGCATTTCTGGTTACCAGTAGGAAATGTTCACTCTCTGGTCCCTCATAGATCAGGTTTACGTCTTTTTGTTTGTTTCCTGACAATGATGGATAGTACAATTAACTTTTGAATATCAACCTTAAACCATTTCTTGACTAATGTATGTCTTTTTCTTCAGGAGCTGGACTTTGCTTAGTTTCTCCATTCATAAATGTATACATTCATACCTGTGTGTTGATATGATGACAACCTGGGAATTGGCTTTGTTCAAATGTTATTTCTGTTGTTACCAGACCTTTTCAATAAAAATATTGAACTATAAATAATTGCAAGACCCACATCTTCAGGTATTTGTGAAGACTATAGGTAATAATAGTATTGAATGATAGATCAAGGATCGAATAACTCCACCTCACCGGATCAGCCTCCTGGAGGGGGGCAGTAGACTTTTCCTGGTATGGTGACTCGGTTATTGAGGATTCAATATTGCACTTATCCATGGCAGAAAAATATACATATCATTTTTCTACCCTCCTATGATCAAAAATGGTAATGATGAGCATTGGACCCAGATCCCTGATGAAAATAGGCTCAACCTATTAAGGAATCTTAAATGATGTGTTCAGAAACCACCTGAGATCCTGAGGACATAAATTTTTGATGATGAAACCTGTTGGGTGGTACTTCGGGCTGATGTCACATCCTGGAACAGTAAGTGTGCAGCAGCCATCTTGGATCAGGGCAACTTCCAAATTTATTACAGGCTGGTGACAGTTTCGTTTGTAAGTGCAGCACTTTTCTTTTGTTTTATAATAAACATACTTTTACTATGTGGGGCTCCTTTCCTTTGTATTATCTATTTGAAGAACAACTGTTTTGAGATGCAATTTATGGGGTGAAGCTGTATACTTACCATAGAGCTGAAGAAAGATTTGTGGAGGAACTGACAGCCATTTATTTCTAGTTTTATATACATACAAGCCTTTTTGACTCACTTGTTAAAAACAAGGGGTCAACTCCATCTGGTGAGTGAGGTGTGAATCGATGTGCGATGTCTTTCATTAAGGAATGTTCCTTTGTGGAAGCACTTTTTTGTATAAAGCACTGTAGTGTGTCACGTTTGTTGGAGTGATCACAATCACATGAACACTTGTTTTGTGGACTTTTATTTGTGGTAGTTTTGCACTTACATTATTTGTGATATGTAGGCAGTGCTGTTAATTTTTGTTTTATTTTCACTATCTGATGTTCACTACAGTATAACACAATATCACAGCAGCCCAAGGTGTATTTTAGTTTCACCATAGAGTGCAGGTGTTCAAAGTTAAGGTAGGCTTTAAAATAGGAAGGATGGCGGTTTATCTGTCATCTGCCTAGGATTGACAGGTGGATCGCGGTTGACGGGTTTCCAACCCCAGGATTAGGGCATGCCCAGGCACACCTGGCACACCCCTTGCACATGACTATGTCACAGGCCCAGGTTGTCAAGAAAGGAATTTACTACAACCCTGGATATTTTGCAAGATTCTAAAGCTACATCTGTATTTTTCTGGTAATTCCTTTTTATTGTAGACATGATAGTAATGAAGCCGAAGCATCAGCCACTGCACTCTGATTGTCCCCCTAGCCACGAGCCTGCCACTATAAATAACCACAAACCATGCCAAGGAGATTCAGACACAGAGCAAATACTTTCAAGAAACAGACTTTACTGGCAGGAGGACCACAAAAATCTGTTCCACAATATATTCAAAACACTGGTCTCCGCATTGTACACGTGCCAATAAAATTCAGCCTACAATACAACATATACATAAGAAAGAGGGTTCAGAGCAGCCATGCCTGAAAAGCCAGCCTCCCCATCTGCAGATTACTTTTGAGACTGTATGACGATATAAATCTGCAGCTCTTATTTCACATAGTAATGGCTCGCCTCTTCAGTATTACAATAGATGTCACTGAGGATTTTCCTAGCCATTGCCATATAAATCACCTCCATTGTTTAAGGTACATTGATCATTCTAATGACTTGTAATAGGCTCATAATTGCTGCTAAAGACTTACTGCAAGCTTGCAATTGAATGTGAAATGCTTTATGATCAGAAGCAATTAAACTTAATCTTGAGATCTAGTGATCATCTGACAGATAAACACATACAAGGACTTTTGTCTGATAAGGAGAATCAGAAAACAGATTTGATCGTGTTGGTTAAGATTATGTGAAAGCTTCTCAAAACTTCTAGTTTTTTTTTTTTACAGTAAATCTAAATGCAATCACTAAAATTTCACATAAGCTTTAACGGGTAATTATAATTTTAAGTTGTTTTTACACTTTTTAAATCTGCAGTTCTCACTGGTGATCCTGCTACAAATTTTTCTGTAAAGACACTTTTGTTATTATATTTCTGATCATAAGTCATTTCACATTCAATTGCTGTGTTAGGGCTTATTCACATTGGCGCAGAGGCCAATACACTGTAAAAAAAAAACGTATTTGGATCCATCAACATGAGTAGTCAGGGTACTGTGAAAGGGGGTGTTAGAGCTGTAGTTTTACCACCCCCCGACAGCCCAAATGAACACAGGCATGCAGCCACTTAGAGCTGTACTTTGTGGCTGTAGCAAAAATTAAGACGTAGGTTGTATTTAGAGAGCATTATCGCCAGTGAATGCGACCCAAGCAAGTCTATTGGGTTACTCCACTCTGCTCCACAACTGCGTGTAATGCATGTGTGATATTTACAGGTTTAAATCAGGCAGGGAGGAGGCAAAATATCGTCTTGCCTGTCAAACACCTCTAAAAATTCCACTGCTGGTTCGTTTTTTAAAGGGCAGGAGAACTAGTTGCACATGTGAATGAGCCCTTTCTTCATTGGAAACCACAAATTTGAGCATCTACATATGTACAGTTAGTTTGTAGGTTCGTCCATCCCTGTACACATGGAACAATCAAATATGCTGTTAGCAGCATAAAGCCATGGCCTGTTTATTGATCTGTACAGGCAGGGCTGCTGATCGGGGGGACCACCAGTCCTCCTGTAGGGGGCCTGAGTAAACAGGGGGGGGGCCCAGACAGCAGAGGCAATCATTGTGGTCTGATGGAGGGGCAATTACAGAATTACTTCCCCCACACCGATCCCCCTCCCTGTTCTTCCTGCTTCTGATCCTCCCTGTGTGCCCCCTATCACTGTACTCACCCCCACAGCACTGCTGGGTTACCTATCTTGTAAAAAAATAACAAATTGTAAAATAAAATACATTTTAACATTCTGTAAAGAAATATATGAAAAAAAAAATGTTTAAAGATTTTAAAAAACTATTTAAAAAAGGGCTAATTCACACTCTGTTATGTTTGTGTTTGCTAGTAATGATTTTAGTGTATTTGGTTGTGAAAAAAATGTTTTGATATATTTCAGGGTGGGGTCTGGGGGGCCCTGTTAGGTAGGCTGTAAGGGGGCCCTGTGATTTCTAACAGCAGCCCTGTGGACAGGCAGCTGTATGCTATACCTGTGACTCCTGAGCACAGAAACACAGATAGATTTCACTCTGTATGGACCTCTATGCCAGTGCGAATGAGCCCTAAAGCAAAGAGAACTCTGTAGGATACTGCAGGCTCTATACTGATGCTTGCATTTTAGAAATAGGCTGCAAAATGCCGGCTGTCCTAATATTACCCGCCCTCTGTTATACATGCACCCATGGTGAAGGCTACAAGTAATAATGCAAAAACACATTGAGCAGGCATCATCCACAGTAAGGACGTGTAGACAGAAAGTTATTACATAAAAAATAAAAAAAACATGCCAATTTTATTATATGCATTTCTTTAGTAAACTAACAGCTACATAATATAAGGAAATATTAATATATCAAGAAAAAGAAAAGGAGGATTTGCAGGTCTAAGCGAACACATATTTTCAGTAAGGCCCCTTTCACACTGGGGTGGAGATGGCGTCGGTGGTAAAGTGCCGCTATTTTTAGCTGCGCTTTACCACCAATTTCGCGGCGCTATTCGGCCACTAGCAGGGCGGTTTTACCCCCGCTAGTGGCTGAGAAAGTGTTAAAAACCACCACAAAGCGCCTCTGCAGAAGCGCATTGCCGGCGGTTTATAGCCACGGTGTCCCATTGATTTCAATGGACGGGAGCGGTGGAGGAGCGGTATACACACCGCTCCTTCACCGCTCCAAAGATGCCGAGAAAAGGGAAACTGCCGCTCTAGGTGAGTGCATTTAGCAATCAGTGTCCTCTCAGAAGCGTGGGTGCTGGCAATGCACAAAGTGAAGACCGGAGAAAAGACTGGACAGCCGCACTTCCACGAAATTCTTAAAAGGTTGCTTTTAATTGTAAAAAATTGAAACAGCACTACAAGTCACAGCAGACAGTGGGGTGGATAGCTGACGCGTTTCGCACTGGGGTATCAGCGCTTAGTCATAGCTCCAAAGATGCCCTCTGGGCTTTCACACTGGAGACACAGCAGCGGCTGTTTCAGGTTGGTTTGCAGGCGCTATTTTTAGCGCAATAGCGTCTGCAAAACGACCCACACTGTCTTACAATCAAAACATTTTTTTTATTCATAATTCAAAAGTATCAAGAATTTTAGAAAATGCAAGAAATGTAAAATAATTTAAGAAGTGAACACGTAAACTTTCAGGCCTCATGCACACAGGACTTTAAAATAACATTATAAAAATGCCAGTAGCTTTGCAGTGAGTTTTTAAACAGTTTTGCAATAGCGTTTATTAGCGTTTTTAGGGTTTTTCCACTTTTTTTGTTTTAATTTATTTCTTTATTTTTTCAATGCTTTAAAAATTTTAAAAAACGCTGGTCAGCCACGTTTTTAAGTGTTTATCAACGTTTATCTGCGTTTCTTAAACTGAAAAACTCCTCTCAGAACCGACTCATTTATTTATTTATTTTAAAGCTCAAAAAGGCCCCAGACACAAAGGATAACATGATGGGGAGTTTATTGACTCTAGAAAAAAATGTCAGAAGTCAAAAACAGCTGCTGTAAAAACGTCCAAAAACGTCCAATGTGTATGAGGCCTTGAACTAGCTAAACATAGAACCCTGCATGTGTGGATATATCATGTAGTTATTCAGAAAAAAATAAGTGAGCGTGTCCTTACCAAAAATGTTCACTTGAACCTGAAATATCTATAAGAGGGAATTACCAAAGTATAAAATTCTATAGTTTCCACTAGAGCTGCACGATTCTGGCTAAAATGAGAATCACGATTTTTTTGCTTAGAATAAAGATCACGATTTTCATGGCATAACATCATCTTTCACATTATTCAAAAAAATTGGGCTAAGTTTACTGTTTAGTTGTTTTTTAATTAATTGAAGTGTATTTTTTTCCCAATTTTTTTTTTTTTTGAAAGACAGCTGCGCAAATACAGTGTGACATAAAATATTGCAGCAACGCCCATTTAATTCTTAAGGGTCTCTGCTAAAAAATATATATAATATTTGGAGGTTCTATGTAATTTTCTAACAAAAAATACTGATTGTAACTTGTAAGCAACAAGTGTCAGAAACAGACTTAGGGGTAGATTCAGAGAGAAGATACGACGGCGTATCTCCAGATACGACGGCGTATCTCCAGATACGCCGTCGTATCTCTGAGTCCGGCCGGTCGTATCTATTCGCCTGATTCATAGAATCAGTTACGCATAGATTTCTTTAAGATCCGACCAGTGTTAGTGTTTTACACCATCATTACTTTGGCTGCATATTTACGCTGGCCACTAGGTGGCGCTTCCATAGATTTACGCGAGGAATATGCAAATGAGCTAGATACACCAATTCAGAAATGTACGTCCGGCCGGCGCATTTTTTTACGTCGTTTACGTTAGGCTTTTTTCGGCGTATAGTTACCCCTGTTATATGAGGCTTATCCTATGTAAAGTATGGCCGTCGTTCCCACGTCGAGTTTCGAAAATTTTACGTCGTTTGCGTAAGTCGTTCGCGAATAGGGCTGGACGTAATTTACGTTCACGTCGAAAGCAATGACAATTTGCGGCGGAATTTCGAGCATGCGCACTGGGATTTTTTCACAAACGGCGCATGCGCCGTTCGTAAAAAACGTCAAATACGCGGGGTCACAGTTAATATACATAAAACACGCCCACATCATCCACATTTGAATTATGCGGGCTTACGCCGACACAGATACGTTACGCCGCCGTAACTAAGGGCGCAAGTTCTTTCTGAATACAGAACTTGCGCCCTAAATTACGGCGGCATAACGTATCTGAGATACGTTACGCCGGGCATAAAGATAGACGATTCTATCTGAATCTACCCCTTAGTCTTTAAAGCAGACCTTTAGTCATTTTTTCAACTTTCCATCTATTAAATCTTCTGCCCTTGTTGTTTTAACTTTGGATAGTAAAACATTTTTTTTCTGCCAGTAACAGCCCACTTACTCTTTCTTGTCTGGTCATTAGCCTAGGCTTATGACATCATGCACAGTTCTCTCTCTCTCTCTCTCTCACGCACACACACTCTCATGGGATGGGGGATGAGTCATATGAGGGCCAATGAGAGCTGCAGGCTGCTGAGCTGGAGGTGTGCCTCTGTGTGTCTGTGTAAACCCAGGAAGTGAACAGGCAGCAACTACAGCTTCCCACAGTTCAAATGGATGAAGCCAGACGAGATTTCTGTAGCATATTTGACAAGTACAGAATCCCAGTATTTATAAAATAATATGCAAAGTGGTTGGAGGGAAGCCTCAGAATGGCAAAGATGTTTTTATTACAAATTATGTGAGCAGACTATAGTTCCTCTGGTTAAACTGACCTCATTTTGAAGTTTATTCCTTTGATCTAAAAGAACTAAATGATACTTTGTTTATAGTTATCTCCCAGTGCTGACAATGTTGTGATAAACCTGGTTGGCTGCCTGTTTTGTTTTGTTTGTTTTTTTTTTGTATTTTTTGACAGCTGTCAGCTCTGAGCAGAGAACTCTTCACTGAATCCAGGAAATGCGGGTTGAAGATCGTGAGGGGGGTTGAATTTGTGATTTTGTAACGATTATTCGTGCAGCTCTAGTTTCCACATACAAACTATAAACAAAAAAAATGGGTCCACTCACAATAAGTTCTCCATATAGTAATATATATCCTTTGGTTCTGTATATAGTACCATAAATTTCCTCAGTACACTTCTGAGGCCTCGTACACACGACCGAGTTTCTCGGCAAAAACCAGCAAGAAACTTGCTGTTTTGTTTTTTTTGCCGAGGAAACCGGTCGTGTGTACACTTTTCGACGAGGAAACTGTCGAGGATCTCGTTGACCCAAAAAGAGAACATGTATTCTTTTTCCTCGACGCCAATGGAGAAATTTGGCTCGCCGAGATCCTTGACAGCCTAACAAGGAACTCGACGAGCAAAACGATGTGTTTCGCCCGTCAAGTTTCTCGGTCGTGTGTACGAGGCTTAAGAAATGGTCTGTATAATTTTTAAAGCCCAAAATATTATGTAGCAGTGAATGGAAGTAAATGGAATGAATTTTTTATCTCCTCTTTTAGTGGATATTTGTTTTAAAGTACCAGCCCTGCCCTTGTGGTTAAAAGTCAATGTAAAGCATTAATTTATTTCATGTGATTCTAAACTCGGGACTTGTACTTTACTACATTACTGTGAACCATACCAGGCATCCGCAGGAGACCACAGTGGGGGGATTTACTAAAACTGTAGAGAGCAAAATTTGGTGCAGCTGTGCATGGTAGCCAATTGAGTTCAAACTTGTTCAATTAAGCTTTGACAATAAAACCTGGGAGCCGATTGGTTTCTACGCAGAGCTGCACCAGATTTTGCACTCTCCAGTTTTAGAAAAATCATGCCTATTGTTTTCTCTGCACCAAGTCTGCATCTTACAAGCCATTCATAAAATGTAAGCTGCAGGGTCCTTGGGGTGGTCTGTGCATAATGCTGCAGAGAACGCTCTATCATAAAAGGAGCTCTGTCCCATGACTTTTATAAGTCATGTGACCAGTCTCTCCTTTCCCAGTCACTTCTTTTTTCCCTATTGATTAAAAGGAGTAAACCTTCGGATTCTAAAATGAAAAGCACAATTTTAAAGCACAATGCTCTGCTTTATAAATATTTTAGGGCTGTTACTGATTAAAATTTTTGTGTTCGATTAATCAATTTTTTTTTTATCGATTAATCGACCAATTTCCATTAATCATAAAGCACATACAGAACCAACTACTTTTAGCTCATCTCCTTGCAGGCTGATTCCCATTGCAGCTACCAACCACTGGAAAAATGGATAGCAGGATACAAAAAACACACAAAGGTAGCGCTCGATGGGAATAACATTAAAACTTTTGTAGTCTAGGTAACAAAATAAATATTGCACTGGAGATGAAATCGATGTAGCTACATAAACTGTAAAAATGGTGCGAGTAATACCAAACGGTAGCAAAAGCAGTCATAAAAACATGTAACCAAGTATGATACTGGTATAAAAATGTGTACAACAATACCACTGCTGAATCCAGATGAGGAGAGGTTAACATCAGTCCGTCGGCATGTAGATGTCCCGTGAAGGGAACTATCACAACTCCCAGTGGATGGTTGTAGAATCCCAGGTTGATAGAGGGAAGTGATAGAGGGAAGTGTAACAGCCCTTGCATGTGGCAGATAGTAAGGTATGATATAAGGAGCCCTTCAGATGGACATGGCAAGCCCTGCCGATGTCCGTGACGTCACCGGATCTCCAACAGAACTCCCTGAAGGTCCGGAAGCTGGCGGAGAGGTGAGTACCAATCAAAAGAATTTTGAACGATCAAAAAAATTTAAGATTAATTGAGGAATTAATAGTTAATTTCCACAGCCCTAAAATATTTGTGTATTTTTTTTTGTATTATTTAACCACTTCCAGCCCAAGTACGTCATATGACGTCCTGGACTTTCAGTGGGGATATCTGAAAGATGCCTGCAGCCACAGGCATC
The DNA here is from genome assembly GCF_905171775.1 of Rana temporaria. Classification (NCBI taxonomy): domain Eukaryota; kingdom Metazoa; phylum Chordata; class Amphibia; order Anura; family Ranidae; genus Rana; species Rana temporaria. The sequence goes on along the minus strand of NC_053494.1, from coordinate 163,785,438 downwards.
ATTCAGATATCCATCTCTTCAGCCGGCGAATCCCTGCACCATAAGAACGATAATAGCGGCGGTTCCGCCGCTTGATCGTTCTTATAGGCGGCGGGACGCCCCCCCCTCCCGCCGCCATCCGGTGCTTCTCCGGGCTCTCCTTTGCCATCGGAGACCCGGAGAAACGATCCGCCGGCGTCCGATGGAAACCATAGAGTAGACTGGTGTCCAGATGGTCACCAGTCATCTCTATGATCGTCGGAGGCCCGGGCGTGATCTTATGACGTCACGCCCGGGTCCTGGAATGTAAACACAGCCGCAATCGCGGCTGAAAGCATTAGATCGGTGAATTTTTTTTCACGATCTAATGCTTTCCAGCCTGGAGGAGAGATGTGGGGTCTTATTGACCCTGCATCTCTCCATAAAGAGTACCTGTCACGAACCATTCCTATTACAGGGAATGTTTACATTCCTTGTAATAGGAATAAAAGTGATCAAAAAAAAATGTCAAAAAAAGTGTAAAAATAAAAGAAATCGAGTAAAATAAAAAATAAAATAATAAAAAAAAAATTTTTAAACGCCCCTATCCCCGGTAGCTCGCGCTCAGAAGCGAACACACACGTAAGTCCTGCCCACATATGTCAACGCCGTTCAAACCACACATGTGAGGTATTGCCGCGTGCGTTAGAGCGCCAGCAACAATTCTAGCACTAGACCTACTCTGTAACTCTAAATTTGTAACTTGTAAAAAAAAATAAGCGACGCCTATGGAGATTTTTAAGTACTGACGTTTGGCGCCATTCCATGAGTGTACGCAATTTTAAAGCATGACATGTTTGGTGTCTATTTACTCGACGTAACTTCATCTTTCACATTATACAAAAAAATTAGGCTAACTTTACTGTTTTGATATTTTTTAATTCACAAAACCGTTTTTTTCCCCAAAAAAAGGCGTTTGAAAAATTATTGCGCAAATACTGTGCGAGATAAAAAGTTGCAATGGCCGGCATTTTATTCCCTAGGGTGTCTGCTAAAAAAAACATATATAGTGTTTGGGGGTTCTGAGTAATTTTCTAACAAAAAAAAATATGATTTATGCATGTAGGAGAGAAGTGCCAAAATAGGCCCGGTATGGAAGTGGTTAAAGCAGTGTTATAGACACAGTAAGGCCCTATCTATGCTTTATATAAAGATCCCTCTGCATTTCTTGTGCCAGTGCCTGCCTGGGGAAAATGCTGGGAGCCAGAGACAGGTGCTGGGAGTCAGAGACAGGCACTCGCTATGAAAGAAGCCATCTCTTTACAAGCTGTGGTGTAAGGTGGCTGTGTGCCAAGGGGGGGGGGGGGCACCCTGTCTGTACTACGTACTTTGTTCTATTAGGGACTAAATAATGTAAAGAAAGTGATATTTCATCTTTAAAGCAGTCTGATTAGACAGTGGAATGTAGTTATTGCAGGGCTTAGCCTTAAGAGTTTGGAAAAGTCAGGCCTCAGTTACAAAGTGAAACGAAATCAGAGAGGGGCTTTTTGTTTAATAACCATAACAGCAAGTGGTTTATGATTTCTGCTCCATTTTTTCCTTTAAAATTTAAAAATGGAGTACGGGTTCACTTTAAGGCCTGTATATAATGATATATTTACATGTAAATAAGGATTTCTCTATCCAGTGGTTTTTGAGCAGCTTGTGAATTTCTGATATTGCTTATTAACAAGCAAGCATAGTCAGGTTGGGCCTCTGCAGCAATGTACACTTCTAATAATCCTGAAAACAAACAGCCTCAGTGTTATAGATTTGCTACATTTAAATGTAGTTGTATGAACATTTATGTTTAAGATACCTTTGAGATCTGGTGATCATCTTCCAGATCTTTGTATACAAAAGGCTAGAATAGAAAAATAAAAAAATAAAACATACAGGGGTTGATTTACTAAGACTAGAGAATGCAAAATCTGGTGCAGCTCTGTATAGAAACCAATCAGCTTCCAAGTTTTTCTGTCAAAGTGAAATTTAGAAGCTGCTTGGCTACCATGCACAGCTGCACCACATTTCACTCTCCAGTTTTAGTAAATCAACCCCACAATGTTACCTTTTGTATATTCATAAATTTGACATACATAAGGCACTACTTCTACTTTCAGTGGCTGGTGAGCCCCATGCTGCTTTCATGTCTGCTAATACTGTGACAGCCTCTCAGTTAGTACTCCATGTCAAAGTGAAATACTTTTACATTATACACGTCTCCAGTCGAAGAGATGATCTCTCATTTTTATCCAGTGTAAATAAAATATTTACTATTATTAAGCAAGGCGTTTTGTTCCTTAATAAATCACTAGCAGCAAAATATATTTTCTAATGGAAGTTAAAGCTGAAAAGGTTGCTGACCCCCTAGATTTAATACTTTGTATCTATGTGTTTCCTGATCAGAGATCTCTATAGAAAACATTAGACATGTGTCTTCCATAAAGTCATAGGGTGTGTACTTGTTCTGAGATTGTACTTCATGTATTTCTCTTGGTCCGGATATCGCAGGTAACTGTGCTGAGCTCCTCTATTCTCAGTGCATGGACTCCTAATTACTCTGTAATCTGTCCCATGTATACTAGTAATATTGTACTTCTCATTGTTTTACTCCACAACTGGGATTTAAGGAAATCATTCACTGAAAGTTTGTTTAAATGTATGCAGTGAGTTAAATCTGACAAGATTGTTGTAAAAAAAAAAAAAGCTCCCAATAATTGCAGTCATTAAATTCATCAAATGCAGGAGGTGCATCATATACCTCTTAAATGACAGTGTGTGCAAGCATGAGATTACACCAAGGGGGACTGAAATTCACATATACTGTAACTACTGGGGAGGCAAAATATGGAAGATGTACAGTATGTGGCAAGCATTGATCCAGTCTTTGTTATATACAATATTTATCTGTCTGACTATTTTTCTATCTCTTTATGGTATATGTTTGGAAGGAAATTCATATATAAAGTAACTCCTAGGAGATACTATATACAAGTGTTTAAAAAGCTGGTGATCTAGTGTACAGTATATATACTAATTATTCTATTTGTATACTGTATGTCAGAACACATGGCTTTTTCTGGTCAGGCTGTCTATCTATCTATATATTCATCTATCTATCTATCTATCTATCTATCTATCTATCTATCTATCTATCTATCTATCTATCTATCTATCTATCTATCTATCTATATATATATCTATCTATATATCTGTTAATGTGTGCCAAGTTCGAGTGCCTCCTCCATATTAGTATGTTTCTATCTATCTATCTATCTATCTATCTATCTATCTATCTATCTATCTATCTATCTATCTATCTATTAAAAATATGGAAGATGTACAGTATGTGGCAAGCATTGATCCAGTCTTTGTTATATACAATATTTATCTGTCTGACTATTTTTCTATCTCTTTATAGTATATGTTTGAAAGGAAATTCATATATAAAGTAACTCCTATAGGAGATACTATATACACGTGTTTAAAAAGCTGGTGATCTAGTGTACAGTATATATACTAATTATTCAATTTTTATACTGTATGTCAGAATACATGGCTTTTTCTGGTCAGGCTGTCTATCTATCTATATATTCATCTATCTATCTATCTATCTATCTATCTATCTATCTATCTATCTATCTATCTATCTATCTATCTATCTATCTGTTAATGTGTGCCAAGTTCGAGTGCCTCCTCCATATTAGTATGTATCTATCTATCTATCTATCTATCTATCTGTCTATCTATCTATCTATCTATCTATCTATCTATCTATCTATCTATTAATGTTATGTGTACCAAGTCCGATTGCCTCCAATATCTGTTTGTACCTATACATCTATTGGTCTGTATCGATGTACCTATATATTAGTATATATCAATCCCTCTATCTATTTAAGTGTTTGTCAAGTTCACGTGCCTCTTAAATAGGAACATTTGTTGCTAGTACTCCTTATGTAGACATGTTTTCCCACAATCACTTGAGTATTAAAGTAAATACCCCCAGCACCTGTTTCACAATTTTATTAGTTAGCCTTCGAGTATATTTTCATAGTTCAGGTATCATAAGTACTCATTGGCAGAAGCAACTATACTGGGCAAATACTACTAATAAATCAGATATTGATTAATCAGATAAATCAGTAATCTTATCCTATGATGCATATTTTAATATATATCTCAGTGTATGTATATCTAGATATATAGATAGATAGATAGATAGATAGATAGATAGATAGATAGATAGATAGATAGATAGATAGATAGATACTTCTCTATCTTTTAGCAATCTATGTATTAGTATGTATGTATCTATCTCTTTCTACCCCCTCCCTCTCCATCTATTGCTTTCTATCTCTCTCTCTTTCCCCATATCTCTCGGTTTCCCCCATCTTCTATTTTTTTCTCTCTCCATCTCTTTCTCTCTCTTTCCCCATTTCTATATCCTCTCCCCCTCCCGCTATATCCCCCCTCTCTCTCTCTCTCTCTCTCTCTCTCTCTCTCTCTCTCTCCTTCTCCCTCTCTTCTTCTCTCTCCTCTTCTCTCTATTTTTCTCTCTCTTCTTCTCTCTATTTTCTCTCTCTTCTTCTCTCTCTTCTTCTCTCTCTTCTTATCTCTCTTCTCTCTATTCTTCGCTCTCTTCACTCTCTTCTTCTCTCTCTTCTTCTCTATTTTTCTCTCTCTTCTTCTCTCTCTTCTCTCTCTCTTCTTATCTCTCTTCTCTCTATTCTTCTCTCTCTTCTCTCTATTTTTCTCTCTCTTCTTCTCTCTATTTTTCTCTCTCTTCTCTCTCTCTCTCTTCTTATCTCTCTTCTCTCTATTCTTCTCTCTCTTTTCTCTCTTCTCTCTCTGCTTCTCTCTCTCTCCATCACATCTTTCACTATCTCTCTATAGAAAACAATATGAATGTAGAACACATTACACTTACAGTCCCTGTGAACCGTTTACCGTAGAGTTATTACGTTTGGCCGATCCATCTAATGTGCACATATTATAATATGGGATTGGACAGACTGCGGTGTGCAAATCCCTAGTGATATCTGCATTGGATTTCCCATGTATCCCTTCCAGGCTTACACCCAGAAATGGCTATGGAGAAAGTTATAGTCATTTACAAAACATTGACATTCAAACTCCCTCCAAACACAAATGAAGCACAGGGGCTGGCTTCCCTCCTCTAAGGTGTTATTTTATCAGCATCAGTTGATTTGATAATAACCAGTCGATTATATAAAATTTAAATGAAAGTATAATTATAACATATACTGGTGGGAGATGCCCTGCTGCTGGCAAATGGCAGGATGCTATTATTTTTCAGAGATGTGCCTGAGCGTTGGAGACTTGCCTTCTCTGTGTTGTCTGTAGCTGAAGATATTTTACTTATCAGCACATTGGACCTGTTTATTGATTAAACAGATCAGACACCTCCTAATAGTCAACACACACTGCGATCCAAACAGATCTGCATCGACCCATGTACAGCCATGGACCAGTGTAATTCTATAGACATTGCTGCCTTATGGATGGGGTAATGGGGTATTGTCGCACTCTGCAATGTCTTGTTATTACTGATATATATTCATACTCACAGATAAGGAATATATATATATATATATATATATATATATATATATATATATATATATATATATATATATTTCAAATTGTATTCATATTTTATGCATGTCATGTATCACAAAAACACACACACACCATATCAAGTATACACACACCACATAACATACAAACACACACACACACACACACACACACACACACATAAACGTATGCACCACTCAAAGTATACACGCATACACAAACATATATATATATATATATATATATATATATATATATATATATATATACACAGTATATTCTATCAAACACATACAATACAACAATACATATAATACATATTCATACAAACATACATATGGTACACACATATATATATAGTCTATCACACACACATACATACACATACACATATACAGACACACATATATATATATTTAGTCTATCACACACACACATATATATATTTAGTCTATCACACACACACATACACATATACATACACATATATACACACACACATATATATATATTTAGTCTATCACACACACACACACACATACATACACATATACATACACATATACACACATATATATATTTAGTCTATCACACACACATACATACACATATACACTCACACATATATATATATATATATATATATATATATATATATATATATATATTTAGTCTATCACACACACATACATACACACATATACACACACACACACACACACACACATATATATTTAGTCTATCACAAACACATACATACACATATACACACACATACAAACATATATAAATATACAGTATATTCTTTCAAATACATACAATACATAAAACATATTCATACAAACATATGGTACACATACACTTAGTCTACCACACACTAAAATACAATAATACATATTCAAAGAGACGTATATATGGTAAATATTACATAGGTCTCTCTCTCTATAGATAGATAGATAGATAGATAGATAGATAGATAGATAGATAGATAGATAGATAGATAGATAGATAGATAGATAGAGATAGATAAATAGATAGATAGATAGATAGATAGATAGATAGATAGATAGATAGATAGATAGATAGATAGATAGATAGTCTACCATGCATATAATACACATTTGTATAGACACAATTACATATGTATGTGTCTACATTGTATGTCAAGTTGTATATATTGTGTATATGTGTTGGCTATGTGTATATATATATATATACACACATAGCCTGATAATCATCTTAAACACATCCACACCATAAGACAAAATCTACAAATCAAATCTGCCAATCTCTAATTTTATAGCCCAGGAGAGCCTACATGAATGCTGGTTTTAGGAGTGATGCCGAAACTATTACTAACACAAAAGCATAAAACAAGAGAATAATACGGATTTGAGATTAAAAAATGATCCAACTGGAGGTTTGTCGCCCTGTTTCCTCCCCTCGGTGAAGAATTTGTTTATGCAGAAGGGATGTTTAATAGCACTAATTGCATTGCAGTTAAATTGCCCTGATTGCAGAAAAGGAGGCAATTTGCGTCCTCCCAGTCTGGGCTCGCAAGAAATTGTTCCATATTCACCTCTTTACAGAGAAGTGGAGGTTTAAGGCACAGAAGTCTGCACAAATTACCACTTCGGCTGACTGCTAGCATTCAGCCACTATAATAGAAGTATTATTTGGTCGTTTTGAATAATGTAAAACGGTAGAGGCAAACCATTCTGTGCTAAATTGCATTTAACTTTTACCAAAAAAAAAAAAAAGAAGAAGATGATTGTCTACCAATGGGGCCTTTTGTCAATGGATATTGTCATTAAATGCCAGTGTTTTAAGTGGCAGCTCATCTGTGACACATCTTTGTTTTAAAAGTGAATCAGTCACAGAAAGGACCCCAAAGTGATCAGTGTAAATAGCCGGCAGAGACCAGTCTCCATTCAGCCCACAGTACACACTGGCATTTAAAGGGCACAGGACTGGGGAGAGTGTGTGTGTGTATAATGAATGGGATCATTATTGATTCGTGGATGGATCGTGCTGTACAGTTGTAGTTGAATTTAATGCTAGACATAAAATGATTCCAGTTCAGATAATCAGGGATTGAACTGCCCCATGGGATGTGTAGGAACGCCTCGATGACACCTCTATTAGCACATGGCATTAATATGGAGAGCTTCACCTGTTGTCGCCCCGGCAGATCACTCACCTCTGGTGGGTTTGTCAGGATTAGAGTGTGCCTCCTCCAGATGATCACAAGAGTTTGATGACAAATTCTGCATCTCTCTCATCTCCACTGAAACCAGCCATCAAAGGCAAGCTGCAAGAGCGCTGCGCTTGGCTACGTGCGAATTTTTCCGCACCCCCCATCCTCTTGTGTGCGACAGACCACTCAATACACCGGCAGACCCCACCGGGAGTGTCAACCCTCACCATCGCCTACAAGTATAGGAGAACTGTACTCACAATTAAAAATAAATACATAATAGTTATATATATATATATATATATATATATATATATATATATATATATATATATATATATATATATATATATATATATATATATATATAGATAGATAGATATATAGATAGATAGATAGATAGATAGATAGATATATAGATAGATAGATATACATAGATAGATTGATAGATAGATAGATAGATAGATAGATAGACATAGATAGATAGATAGATATAGATAGATAGATAGATAGATAGATAGATATACATAGATAGATAGATAGATAGATAGATAGATAGATAGATAGATAGATAGATAGATAGATAGATATATCTGTATTATACTTTTATATATAGCAGAAATCATTGACACACACACACACACATATATATATTCATATATATATATATATATATATATATATATATATGAATATATATGAATATATATGAATATATATATGTGTGTGTCAATGATTTCTGCTATATATAAAAGTATAATACACATTATAAATGATTATATTAATATACTATGGGAAGTTTAAATAAACGAAAATAAATAGAGAACTTTTGGGGATGATCTACCTGTGAGATAAGTGATGACAGTATTGTAGGTATCATGTTCTCACAATTAAAAATAAATACATAATAGTTATATATATATAGATAGATAGATAGATAGATAGATAGATAGATAGATAGATAGATAGATATACATACAAGATAGATAGATAGATAGATAGAGATAGATAGATATACATAGATAGATAGATAGATAGATAGATAGATAGATAGATAGATAGATAGATAGATATACATAGATAGATAGATATATCTGTATTATACTTTTATATATAGCAGAAATCATTGACACACACACACATATATATTCATATATATATATATATATATATATATATATATATATATATATATATATATATATATATATATATATATATATATATACATATATATATATATATATGAATATATATATGTGTGTGTGTGTGTGTGTCAATGATTTCTGCTATATATAAAAGTATAATACACATTGTAAATGATTATATTAATATACTATGGGAAGTTTAAATAAACGAAAATAAAAATAAATAGAGAACTTTTGGGGATGATCTACCTGTGAGATGATCAGTAATGACAGTATTGTAGGTATCATGTTCTTTAAAAACGAAAATTGTGAGATGGCCAAATAATAATGATAATAATAATTAGTAGTTTGCCCAAAGGTGGTAGAAAATGAATGTGATTAGGATGGTAAAGAAAAACTGGAATTGACCAGTGTAATTAAGCAAACACTGTTATTTATTTCTGTGCATCAGAATCTGTTGGCATTTGGACAGCCAAAAATCTTGTTGGAATTTGTGAGTTATTGGATGCATGCACAACAATCTGGGCATTTCTGTCCTCATGTTTTTTTGTAAGGGGCCTTATTAACCCCCTGTAGGACAGAAAGCAATGAGATCTAAGTAGCTCCCTCCAGACAGGAGAAGGTTAATCCCATTTCCCAATTTTTTTTTTCTTTTCCTCCCCGGACTCCTATGCAATGGAGCTTCCAATTCCTCCCCTCCTTTGAACGGCCAGGCTTGTAAGAGCACTGATTTCTTGCACCACGTCGCCTCTCATTGGCTGCGACGCAGCTCCCAGTCGGCGTTCGAAGCCTTCTGATTGGCCGAGAAAGACAGCCAGCGGTACTTCAAAGCAGGCGCTGCCAGCGCAAAGCCTGAGTCTAGTCCGCCGCAGACAGGAGGAGGATCCGCACTCCCAGCAACCAGTACTAAGGAGCAGAAGGCAGAGGGCTGCCAGCTACTGACCCCGGGCAAATCATCCTTCTCCGTACCTGGGCAAGGGACGGGCTATGGCTACGTCTATACTTGGGGTAAGTCAATCTGATCTTTAACTTATCCTAAAATTTGCAGCACTGATTCCCCCCCTAAAAAAAAGTTACACATAGGAAAATAAAACTTTTCTCTAACAGTCTGTAAATAGCATATAACAATTGTGGCAGCAGATCCTGTGTTATTAATAATGCTACAAATAATAATATAGGTGAAGGAGAGCCTTGACTTAACTTTATTTAGCTTTTTTTTTTTTTTACTTTATTTAGCTTTTTATTTATTTTTTGCTTCCAGGCAAGAGAAAGTTTATTGCATTTATTTTATTTCGTTAACAACAATGCAGCCTGAACGGTATCATTTCTCCTAATCCCTGACCCATTACCACATCAATACAAGCAGCCAGCACTTATGTATTATTTGACTCTGCGGTTGCCTTGTGCTTCTCAAAAGCTCTGGCACAAGATCCTGAGGACCTGCAATACAATCAGGTCCCCCCATCCTTCCATTTCAGGGCTCCATAGGATGTGCTTCCCTAAGTGACTGACATTATCTAATATCACAGGTCACTCATATCGCCTGCTAGGCTTCTAAGGGTCTGCTGCTGTATACATAGCTAACGATGGCCAATAAATGATCATATATCAATAATCATAAATTATATTCTACTAAAAAAAAATATTTGTAATGTAAAATCTTTGATCTATCCCAGCAAAAAAAAAAAAAATATTGACCTTGTAATTTGCTAAAAGTAAAAATCATAAGTTTGTGTTTAGAACTGTAACAACACAAATAACAAATATTGCAAATATTTCCAACAAATCACCCATATAACTCATATTAGTAAACATTATACATCAAGGAAATGAAATAACAAATATTGTAAATATTTCCAACAAATCACCCATATAATCCATATTAGTAAACATTATACATGAAGGAAATTGAGTTTGTTAGCATTGCATAATGTTATTGTATAGGGGTGGGATGTTGGTAATTTATGACCAAAGAATGAAGAAGCAAAAAAGAGTAATAAAAAATAAAATGTTTTTGGTACTTCAGTTATGCATAAGGGTGGCAGATGGTATGGGTTGGATTGAGGTCTTGTAGTAAGGGAAGGGTTAAGTTGTTTGTGTTTGGGGATGTTGGTTGCTCACCCCCAGGTCTCTGGAATCCATGCTCACTCCTTGGGTCTATGGCACTGGCTCAACGTGCACCTGGGCTAATTAGGAGGATGGCACCTGGTGTGGAGTAGTTGGCAGGGGCAGGCTGGAAGGGAAGTGGTGATGAAGCCAGGGATGGTGCCAGCTTGGATGAGGATGTATTTTGATGATGTACTTGTTTGTGTCCCCCTAGGAAGAGCCAAGATTTGGGACAACTCCTCTGGCCATGCTTGCTGCCACCTGTAACAAGATTGGGAACACCAGCCCCCTGAGCAGCCTGCCAGAGTCCAGCGCCTTTGCTAAGGGAGGCTTCCACCCCTGGAAAAGGTCCTCATCCAGCTGCAGCCTGGGTTCCAGTCTTGGGGGATTCACAGTCTCCACCAGCAGGGCTTCCGGCGCTCTAACTGGAGGGGGTGCCACCGCCAATAGCGCCTTCTGCCTGGCCTCCACCTCTCCCACCTCCTCAGCCTTCAGCAGTGACTATAGTGGCCTCTTCTCCAATGCCTCTGGGGTGTCCCCGCAGGACGCAGGCCAGTCCGCCTTCATCTCCAAAATGCATGGGGCAGCTGATGGACTGTACCCCCGCGTGGGCATGGCTCACCCATATGAGTCCTGGTACAAGTCAGGCTTTCACTCCGAGGTGGCCAATGGGGCCACAGCCTGGTGGGATGTGCACGCTGCCAACCCCAGCACCTGGCTAGAGGTGCAGAATCCCCCAGCCGCCGCAGCTGCTCTGCAAGGGGCCCTACATTCCGGGGGGCCCCATGGCCAGCTCAGTGGCTACAGCCCGGACTTTAGCTCCCTTACCCACTCAGCCTTCAGCTCCACTGGGCTGGGTTCCAGCGCTGCCTCCCATCTGCTCTCCACCGGGCAGCACCTACTCTCCCAAGAGGGATTCAAACCGGTACTGCCCTCTTACCCGGACTCTGGCACCTCTATGCTCTCGGGGGCCTCTGGACCAGGCAGCGGAGCTACAGGACGCTCCGCGCGCAGGTACTCCGGCAGAGCCACGTGCGATTGTCCGAATTGCCAGGAAGCGGAGCGGCTAGGTCCCGCGGGGGCGAGCCTGAGAAGGAAAGGTCTGCACAGCTGCCATATCCCCGGCTGCGGCAAAGTATACGGCAAGACGTCGCATCTGAAGGCTCACCTGCGCTGGCACACGGGGGAGCGACCCTTCGTTTGCAATTGGCTCTTCTGCGGTAAGAGGTTCACCCGCTCCGACGAGCTCCAGCGGCACCTCCGTACCCACACCGGAGAGAAGCGCTTCGCCTGCCCCGTCTGCAACAAGCGCTTCATGCGCAGCGACCATCTCAGCAAACACATCAAGACGCACAACGCAGGAGCCGGCGGAGGGGGCAAGAAGGGCAGCGACAGCGACACAGATGCCAGCAACCTAGAGACCCCCAGATCAGAATCCCCAGAACTCATCCTGGACGGGGTCCGGCCAGGAAAAGACTCAGGCAATGACTCCTAGGAAGCGGACACTTTTTTTATTGTGGCGCAGACTGAGCCATCCCAGTGAAGGCAGCCACCTATGAGGCGCAGAGCGACTTTGGACTTGGGCGCAGTGCAGGTGATGCCACCTCTGGGGCAAGGTGACTCCTGGGGGTGGGTGGTACACAGAGACTCTGGGTAGCACTGTGAAGGTGCAATAATTCCATGCTGAATTGCACTGGACTAGCTTGTGCTGGCAAAAAAAAATGGCAGATCATTCTTCTGCGAACTTTTGAGAGACAACAGCAATAGCATCAGTGGAGGAAAGTCACTGACTCAAATCTACTTTTATTTTATTTTTCTGCCCTGGTTTTCACAATCTTACAGACAACGCGGACCCATAATTATGCCCTACTGGATTATGACATTCATAAGTGAGATCGATTCCAAATCCAATTCTTTGTCCTTATTTAAAATATAAATACAGACATAAAGGTGAGAAGCACGACGTCAGAAAATAGGAATTCTTTGGACATTCTCTGTATTTCCATTAAGCTGTATAAATAAGTTCCCCAGAGTTTGTGTTTATTTACCATTGCCCATGTAACTGTCATTATCGAAATAGTTTCTATTTGGTGGATTCCTGAAATTCAGGAGTTAGTTTTATTTCTTTTTTTTTTTAATTATATTAATTTCCGATGCACTTTGTGAAAGTCAATATATATATGTAAAAGATATTTAATATGTTGATTTAAACATTTGACACAGACAGGTAAATTAAATTCAAGGAAAAAAATAAAATAAATGCTTTTATCTGTACTATATATAAAACAAAAATAACCTTGATCATATTTTGATTTTCCTATTATTAAAGAAGTCTGATCAACATGTTTTTTTTTATTCTCGGCCTTTTTTATTTAAAATTGAAGAGAAACTGTAATTTTTAAATTCTACAAGTCCTGAAACACATACATTTCTGTGTTTTTATAGTAGTATTGAACCCCAAAATCTAAAACCTTGTAAAAACTGGATGGTATAGAATAGAGAATGGTGTGAAGGTCCCACTGTACACCTAAATATATAATTCTAAATGGTCACCAGACATTCTAAATAATGTCATGTATATTAATATATGTATTGACGTTGAGAAAGAGAGAGCGATAGATAGACAGATAGATAGACAGATAGATAGATAGATAGATAGATAGATAGATAGATAGATAGATAGATAGATAGATAGATAGATAGATAGATAGATAGATAGAAAAATATATGTATTTAGAAAAAATGTTTCACAAACATCTTTCTTGCTCTCTTTCTTCCTTTCTTATTTTTTTACTTATTTTCCTTCTTCCTATTTTTTTTATCTAACCTAACCTTCTCGATAGAAAATTATATAAATGTGTACTATTTAGAAATATATTTCACTATAACACAGTTCTTACTTTCTTTCTTTTTTTTCTTTCACTTATTTTCCTTCTTTCTTTCCTACGTCTTTTTATCTTACTTACCTTCTCGATAGAACATTATATAAATGTGTACTATTTAGAAATATATTTGACAAATACACATTTCTCTTTCTTTCTTTCTTTCTTTCTTTCTTTCTTTCTTTCTTTCTTTCTTTCTTTCTTCCTTTTTATCTTTCTCTTTTTTCTTTTCTTCCTCCTTTCTTTCTTTTCTTTCTTTCCTTTTTTTTTTTACTAATATTTATATATATTTTCCTTCTTTCTTTTCTACTTTTTTTTATCTTACCTAATCTCTACCTGACTTATTTTCTCTTTCTTTCTTTTCTTTCTTTCCTTCTTTTTTTTTTTTTTACTAATATTTATATATATTTTCCTTCTTTCTTTTCTACTTTGTTTTATCTTACCTAATCTCTACCTGACTTAATTTCTCTTTCTTTCTGTCTTTTTCTTTCTTTCTTTCTTTCTTTCTTTCTTTCTTTCTTTCTTTCTTAAATATGCTTATATATAATATACAACATCCATAGCTATAGCTACACCTCTCCAATTCATCTTTGTCGTTCTATTATTGATATAGAAACATATATATGTATATAATATACATAAGTACAGTAAATATATACATATGTGTATATATATATATATATATATATATATATATATATATATATATATATATATACACACATATATATATATATATATATATATATATATATATATATATATATATATATATATATATATATATATATATATATATTCAGAAATCAATTATCTTGGACAGAGTGCGGGGAAATCTGTCTTTTTGCAGCCAGTCCCCAAGGACCAGATCACTACAATAAATACTCCACAGCCTACATTTCATGCCCAAATGAGAATCGTGTTCAATGTTATTAATTTTGACTCTGAACACACAGCAAGCCTCCTGTGTCTTGTACACCCTCATTAGGGATTCATGTCTTATCAAATATCTAATTAATCTGCTAGACATCATTTGTTCTGGCCAACTTTATCTGCGCTGGTCCAGGGGGAAAAGTGAGAATATTCTGCGGGACAAAAAGCTCCCTTGAAGATCGCCTTTAATTGTCTAAATTAACTGCGCGGAATTTGCATGTCAAACGCTGAGGGCCAAGCACACATGAAACCCAAAACCGATTTCAACGCTTCCAAAAACCAGCACTTGATTTGATAACTGCTCTGTTTAATGTTTAGGAAAGGCAACTGCTTTCACCCCCCCCCCCCTTCCTTTTCAAAGACAGTTGATATATGCAAATAGGGGTCTGCCAATGCTTATGGGTCCATGCGGTGAAATGGTCCTTGCTAGTTATTTGAATATCTCTGGCTCTGCTATTGAAAAGGTTCAAGGATACTGTGTTGCTTTTCTTTTGTGATTACCCATTGCAGCGTCTTAGGCTGGAGAAGGAGGGAAGGCAGAGAGAGGGAAGGGAGAGAAGAAAAAAAAAAGTCAGGAATAATTAAAGCCTGGGATCAGGCCTGGGAACACACTTGCAAGAGGAATCTCATTTAGACAGCTTCTTTCAAAATAAGGCACAGTTAAATTGACCAGAAGGCAATTATTGAAATGAAAATTATTTTAACTGCTCTTTGTCTTGCTTCGAGAGACGACGAGGCAGAATGGTGAATCAAAGTCATTTGGGGATTAGGAAAAAAAAAAAGATAAACTGAATGCTAGGACAGGGACAAGGGACATTGGCAGTCATTATCTTTTTTATAGAAACTGTTGATTTATACGGCCACTCCACACAGCTATATATTGTATGTGTGTGTTTTGAGATATATATGTACATATATATATATATATATATATATATATATATATATATATATATATATATATATATATATATATATATATTAATTATAAAATGCTATATTGAAGACCACTTGTAAGATGCACAGCATCCACTGACATTGTCTTACACTTATGTACACTAGTGGGTAGCAAGTTGTCAACTTGTAAGTGGTTCTAAATTTAGCATCTTATTTTATATATATATACAGATTGCTAAATTGAGGACCACTAGGATGGATATAAAGCTGTCAACTTACAAGTGGTCCTCAATTTAGCATTTTATAATATATATATATATATATATATATATATATATATAGATATATATATATATATATATATATATATATATATATATATATATATAGATATATATAAAATAAGCATTTATATATATTTTATATATATTTAAAATTAGCATTTTATCATATATATATATATATATAATAAAATGCTAAATTGAGGACCACTTGTAAAAGCGCACCTCCATTAAGAAAAAATGTACACTATTATTTATACTAGTGGCTAGAAAGCTGTCATCTTACAAATGGTCATCAATTTATATATTTGATGCTATTAATATGAGTTATTATTATTATTATTATTATTATTATTATTTGTATATGTGTGTGTATTAGCAAATCCTGAACGTGAAGTACAATAATTCACAGTACAGTAGTTTATTGGAGTGTATGGTGATTTTTATATGGATGCACACCAGAGAAAGAAAGAAAGAAAGAAAGAAAGAAAGAAAGAAAGAAAGAAAGAAAGAAAGAAAGAAAGAAAGAAAGAAAGAAAGAAAAAGAGAAAAAAAGAAAGAAAGAAAATATTAAGAAAAAAATAAGGAAACATAGAAAAAGTAAGTAAGATAACATGGAAAGGAAAGAAAAGATAAAATGGAAATTAAAAAAGAAAGAGAGAAAGAAAGATGTGTGTCTGTGAAATATATTTATAAATAGTATACAATTTTCTATCGAGAAAAAAAAAAGAAAAAGAAAGAAAGATAAACTGTGTTCTATGTAGAAGTTTTGATACACATGTGATGTTTGCTCACTATCCACATTGCACTGGTCCCAGCATCACCAACCACTGTGGGGTTGAAGTCACTCTGGAATGTCATTGCTCTGCTGGGTAGAGATTTGGTTTTAAATACGGTCCATGAAATGAGGAAATGAGTCAGGCCCGGCTGTGTGACAGGCCTACAAGGCTCAGTGTTCAGCTCACTGATCAAGGACCAGGGGGGCATTGCTATTGCCCTTTCAAGTCAAACACATGTCCATCACTGCAGCCTCCCCAGAAATGAGGAAGGGGTCTGGGCGTGTCAGGCAATAAATGGTTTCAGTAATCACCAGTAACTTACTCCATAAACAATTGTGCAGATAATACCTGTTAGGAGAGAGCAACGACCAGAACTAAGAAAAGCTGGGGATCTGTCACAAGGCAAAAAACAAATACACACACACATATTTATGTATATGTTTTTTTTTGCCATTTTATATAGATAGATAGATAGATAGATAGATAGATAGATAGATAGATATATGTATCCATCTATCTATCTATCTATCTATCTATCTATCTATCTATCTATCTATCTATCTATCTATCTATCTATCTATCTATCTATGTATATGTATATATATATATATATATATATATATATATATATATATATATATATATATATATATATATATATATATATATATATTTAAAATATCTTATGCTGTTCGTTAGTGTGAGCAATAAGAACACATTTATATTAATCCCCCTGTTTAAAGTAAGCAGCAGTATCAGAGCTCCTTTATGATGATTAAATAAAAGAACCCGATGCCATAAATCCTTGAACCCAAGCTTTGCTCCAGCGATTCCCAGGTTGACACGCAGAACACTTCCAGCAAGTATTTGCATTGCATTATACTCTTGTTATTATTAGTGTACATATTGGTTAGACAACGGCACATTTCCTGATATCGCACGTGTCCCCATGGGAATGGCATAATTCGCTGAATGTCACTTTATGCCTTTTCTGTGACATGAAGAAATAAAGACAGAGAAAAGTCTATTGCAATTGACTCAACAAGACAAAACACTGCTGCTTCCAGGCCCTTACCATCGCTAGCGCGACTCTTTGATGCCACCTATCGACTAGTTTGCGAATTACCTCTCTAAAAGCCAACGTCTGGAGACTTGCTTTCCCAGCACTGAAGTTACCCATCATTTTATCTCAATTAAAGGAAAGTCTAGAATCTACCATAGGAAGAAAAAAAAAGGCAATTATTCAAAATAAACAGAATTTTTTATATTTTTTTTTTATGAAGCCTATCTCCTATCGTGGATTCGGTAATATTTGCTTTGTAGACTTCTATCTCCTCTTTATATTAATCTTTATTGTGCTAATAGCATAGTATCCATAATCTATGAATCCACCCGATGCTTTGCTATTAAACGTACCGTGAGCCTATTCAGCACCATAGACAGTGCCAAATATCAATCAATGCTATTCAATAGCACCAAAGCTGACAAATATTATGGCGGTGTTTTTTTTTTTTTTAATGGAGGTGCGCTTTTACAAGTGGTCCTCAATTTAGTATTTTATTTTAAATATATATATATATATATATATATATATATATATATATATATATATATATATATATATATATATATATATATATATATATATATATATATATATATATATATATATATATATATATATTACAAAAATCCATTCAAATGCACTTAGATTCCTTCAATCCTAAAGTTAAAGTTTAATAATTGTACCTGTCCATTCATAACATATTTTTTTTAAAAAAGAGAGATTTTTCTAATACCCAAAAACCCATTGCATTGTACAACATGTTAATAGCTGATTGACATCGGTATGTGTGATTTATCATGCAATTTTTAGCATCTGGTGCTTTGCTAATAACTGTATAATGAATCGTAGTGTACTAGTGATAGCATGATGTGTGTGGATCTGAAAATTGAAAACCAGTAATAATTGTGCAAAAATAAAATACACGAGAAAAAATGTCTTGTTTTAAATGTGAATTAATTTTAAATGTTAATTATTAAAGAACAAAAAAAATAAAATAGAAATCCCACTTTTCTTTGTACCTGAAGCTCAGTCTGCTTTGCAGAGCTGTTAATTGCTGCTTGGATTGCAAGGCTGAAAGTCCCTGTCCATTTTTTTTTTTGCTAGGAAGAAGCTGACTAGAAAATGTGAAATTGCCTTTCTGCCTAAAGCTGCCTTACCTGAATGTCATAATTACAGTAATTATGCACATTCAAATTATATGCTAATTAAATTAGAATCAAATCGCTCTAAATCGGAACCAAATGAGGTAGTAGTGAGGAATTAATCAATGACAACATAAATAAAGACTTTAATAGATATTTATTTCTAGCGATCTCAAGGCAAATTTTTAGGGATTTTTTTTTGGAGGTACCCATTCATTTCATATAAACAAATATTAAATGATCATAGCTTTCCTGCTAATCTGCACTCATCAAGTCAATAGAACAGCTCCTGTTTGGATAAATGCAGATACAAAATTGTAACTTTGACATTTGTACATCAAGGCAGCTTGTAATAACTAGGGGGATTCCAGGAAATGGAATTATTAGGGGATGGTAGTGAAGAATGACAGATAAGGGAAGGGGAGCACGTGGGGTTTATAGTTCCAGCACATATGGAAAGCCACAATTGATAACCACTTTGGATTTTTTAAAGTTGATTTTGAAGATAAATTAAAACCAGATAAAAATGTTTTCTCTTTTTTCCTAAGGTGAAAATGGAACTGGTGTAATAAACTGTAGCAAGGGCAGTGGAGTTATTGCCCATAATAGCAATTCAAATTCTCCCATCTGAAAACTAAAACTTGATTGATTGCTACAAGCAACAAATTTCATTTTCATAATCTATTCCTACGAATAAGCACTGTATGAGAGTGTGAAACGCGTTAGCCCTTTTCCTGATTTTTTTGCTGTGACATATCCATGTTGTGACCAGTTTTTATTAAAAGGAACACATTTTTATTTTTGGAGTGCGGCCGTCCCGGTTCTTTCTTATACATTTTTTCATAATCTATTCCTACTGAAAATTATTTGTAGGCTGGTGAAAGCCCTTTTTTCACTCACCCTTATTGTATAAATTAACTTCAAGGTACTTGTCACTCAAGGCAATTTTAAACAGGTAAAGACTATGAACTGAACAACAGATACATGGCAATCTGACTGTATAGGAGTTAAAATGATTGCACCTAACCACTATCAAGGACATTATTCAGCCTTAGGCTGGCCATACATTATACAATTTCCTTGTTCAATTGTCCTTTAGAATGACCAAAACCATATAGGAGGTCAAACCTAAACATTTCCAATTTGTATGCAATTGGACAGGCCCATTGCAATACATAGTTGTGTGTAAATCAAAAGGAAATTGAACAAGAAAATTGTATACTGTAATGTATGGCCAGCCTCATTGATCTCTGCTTATTATGCATAGATACTTCTTTCTGCTTGGGGAGTTCACAACTCCTGGCCAGTGCATGCTGGATGGAAAAACAGAATCATTTAAAAAGCTCTATTTTCCTAACTGGCTACTAGAATTGTCCTTTCGGCTCTAGACAAATTGAGATTGATTTACTAAAGGAGTTCAGAACCATAACTTAATAAATTGAGTGAGGGTTCACTTTAATTATCCAATCATGTAAGTAAATTCCTGTGATGTGAGTAAATTCTTTTTTTATTTTAGTTAATATGCACCTGATTTGGCATTTAAAGTAAAGCACAACTCATTAAAGTGGGAGTTCACCCGAAATTTTTTTTTTTAACAATAGATTGAGGCTAATTGTGCGAAGCAGAATCTGGTGTTTTTTTTTTTTCAAATCAATGCAGTACTTACCGTTTTAGAGATAGATGTTCTCCGTGGCTTCCGGGTATGATCTTCGGGACTGGGCGTTCCTATTTGATTGACAGCCTTCCGACGGTCGCATACAGCGCGTCACGAGTTGCCGAACGTCGGTGTGGCTCTATACGGCGCCTGCGCACCGACGTTCGGCTACTTTCGGGAACTTGTGACGCGCTGTATGCGACCGTCGGAAAGGCTGTCAATCAAATAGGAACGCCCAGTCCTGCAGCCCATACCCGGAAGCCGCGGAGAACATCTATCTCTAAAACGGTAAGTACTGCATTGATTTAAAAAAAAACACCCGATTCTGCTTCGCACAATTAGCCTCAATCTAATGTTAAAAATAGATTTTTTTGGGTGAACCTCCACCTTATTGACTGAAGATTCTCAGCATCTTTAGTACATCAGTATATTATGTCTAATCTAGTTTTGCTGCTTCCACTATGTTTTGGGAGGTAGCCAGAACAAGCAAACCTTACTACAGGTTCTTCATCCCTTCATTCTGTTCCTTTGACAATTGGATTGTATCAGGTGCACATGCCTGGTGACAAACATAAATATGTGTCAAGTCTAAGATAATTGAGCTGCTGTTTCTTTTCTTTCTGACTAATACAAAAAAAAAGAAAAAAAAAAAAAGAAAGAAAAGCTTAAGACAAAGCGACAGAAAATAAGCATTTTGAAGAGGATGGAAGAATATTTCAGAGTCATCTTGTCAACTGTAAAATATCTCTAACATCAAAACAAATTAGGTGTTTTGAGAAACACCAACATAGCTGTGACAGTGGCAGGGACAGAGTGACATGGTGGCTCAGGCTGACCTGTCATACATGTATTTTCTATTATGAAAGGGACATGACTAAGGGCTTGTTTGCAGGAGAATTTTCGGGGGCCTCTCGCCACTGGAGACAATGTAATTATTTCAATGATAAGTCAATGTCACACAGTGCCAGGCAATAGTCTTGTGTGAGAGTTTAGAAGGCTGTAGTCTCACAGCAGGCATCATTTCATTGCTGGGAATTCCATTACATGGGGGACAGGTATCTTATTGTCTTGACACTTGTTCCATTATTTAAACCTAATTATGGTGAATGGCTACATTAGATTATTAGATATGAACAAAAAAAGATACATAAAGTGTCTCGCAAAAGTGCCCATCGCTTTTTAACAATTCTCTAATTTTAAACTATTCCTCCCCAAGAATGTATTTGTATGCGGTATTTTGATTTCACAGCATAGATTTTCCAACCATGTTTATTATTGTGGCATTGTTTTCGGTTAAAAAAAAAAAAAAATCTTAAGAACATTGAAAAATGCTACTTGCATAATTTTATAATTCTTATGTTATGGAAAATATAGGTTTTCACAGGTAAAAAAAGTCACCGAAGAAGATCAGTGTGCAATTACCCTCTACTGTTAAGTAATAGAAAATGACGAAAGAATCGGAATCCAGGTTGTAAATCTGAAGGAGAGACGTGAAAATGGAGAGGGTAAAGTAATTCCAGGAATTTAGGGCCAGATTCACAGAAGAGATACGACGGCGTTTCTCTGAAATGCCGTCGTATCTCTGAGGCGGCGTACACACGACCGAGGAACTCGTCGGGCAAAACACATCGTTTTGTCCATCGAGTTCCTTGTGAAGTCGCCGAGGACCTCGGCGAGCTGAAATTTCCCATTGAACAACGAGGAAATAGAGAACATGTTCTCTATTTCCTCGCCGAGGTCCTCGTCGGCTTCCTCGGCCGAAAGTGTACACACGGCCGGGTTTCTCGGCAGAATTCAGCTCTGAACCGAGTTTCTGGCTGAATTCTGTCGAGAAACTCGGTCGTGTGTACGGGGCCTCAGAGTATCTATGCGACTGATTCATAGAATCAGTTACGCATAGATAGCCCTTAGATCCGACAGATGTAATTGTCTTACATCGTCGGATTTTAGGATGCAATACCTCGGCCGCCGCTGGGTGGAGTTTGCGTCGTATTCCAGCGTCGGGTATGCAAATTAGCAGTTACGGCGATCCACAAAGGTTTTTCCCGTCGTTACGTCGGCGCAAGTCTTAGTTTCCCGTCGCAAAGTTAGGGGTGCTATTAACATGGTGTAGAATTACTCCACCATGTTAAAGTATGTCCGTCGTTCCCGCGTCGCTTTTGAATTTCTTTTTCCCGGCGTAAGTACGTTACGCACGTCGCGATTCACAAACACGTCGCGCCGCCGTAATTTCGCGCAAAGCACAACGGGAAAATTGCGAACGGAGCATGCGCAGAACATTCGGCGCGGGAGCGCACCTAATTTAAATGGTACACGCCCCATTTGAATTGGGCGGGCTTGCGCCGGACGTGTTTACGATACACCGCCGCAAGTTTACAGGTAAGTGCTTTGTGGATCGGGCACTAACACTGAAAACTTGCGGCGGTGTAACGTAAATGGGTTACGTTACATGGCCGCAATTGTACCTGAATCTGGCCCTTAGAGAGAAAGTAATACAAATGTATACCATACATGCAGGGAATGAATAAAAAAACTAAATTTCTGAATGTCCCATTGGTGTTGTGTTTATTACATTTTTAGGAAGTAGAAGTTACAACAAAGTACCAGGTTGCTGCCTAAAAAAGGGCTTGCCCCCCCCCCCTCAATTTTTCTGGCAGTACACTCCCCATTCCCTATTACTAAATGTCACATGGATTGTAACTCTTATGCCACGTACACACAAACGGAATTTCCGATGGAAAAAGTCCGACTGACTTTTTCCATCGGAAATTCCGACCGTGTGTATGCCCCATCGGAGAAATTCCATTGGAAATTTCGATTAATTCCATCGGAGTTTAAATATAGGACATGTTTTATTTTACTCCGATGGAATTCATCGGAATGGTTGGTTACATGCCTTGTCAGTCCTGTTTTTTACACTGTTGAATTGGCTATACTAAGAAACATTAATACTAACTCTGTCCACTTTATATTAAAAACTGTAAATCCATTTGGAAAACTTAATATTAAATACTGAAAAGAAAATGGCTGTCCTTCAAAAATGTGTGCATAGACAACAAAAAGTATAATGAAAGATACCAGGGGAATCTGTCTACTGAGTGCAGTAGCTCAGTCTGGGGCACCGTTCATCCATATAAGGAGTTCTGCATAACACTGGGTGTGTGGGTGGTACAAAAGAAGCCATCGCTCCAGCAAAAACAGATGAACTCAATAGTAAAGTCTGCCAAAATGCTTAGGAATGACCCAGAAAAGCATTCTGTGGGTAAATTAGGCCAGGAGAGAGTCAATAGGCCAGAATTCATAGCAATATGCACAAAACAAGCCCACATTCTTAAAAACACCCTACCCATAGCAAAGATTGGTGTGTTGTGGGGCCACTTTTTATCAGTAATGATTGGGCAACATGTTGAATCAAGCCCCATACACATTATCAGTTTCCCTGCAGGTTTTCCTCTTCAGGTTTACCAAAACCATCTAATAGGAGGTCAAACCTCAAGAGTTTCAATTTGTATGCAATCAGGCAGGCCCTTGTACTACTAAAAAGGGGTTGGTACTGCGCTGGTATAATAATGTGATATCAAAAAAAAAAAAAAAAAAAAAAAAATTATTTTTTAGCAAAAAATTTTTTTTAGTTTACCCAAAAAAAACTTTTTTTTTTTTTTTTTTTTTTTCTATTTGACCCCTATAGTGATATAGTGCTAGATCCAGTACAGTGATGTATGTGATGGGTCACTATAGAAACAGCTCTTGTGAACATATGTACTAGCGTGATGCTATGTGCATATGCTGTGCCATCAAAAATAAATAAATAAATAAATAAATAAATATGGCTACCCCAAATGATGTGCTTGTGAAACAATATTCCAAAGTGCTATAAGTGAGTCTATAAACTATTATGAATATACATGCACAAGTGTGCGAACATATAAATAATGAATAATGTTATTAATATATAAAAATAATAATAAGGTGCGTTGGTGCCAAAAATTCGTTTTTCACAATTCATGTGCATTCATGCTGCAACACGTCCCCAATTATGGGTAAGCGCCAGTTCACAAATTCCAGTCCAAACAGAAAGTGTTGCTGAGTTTAAATCCTGGTGCTATATTTCATGCATACAGGGTGCTGTCACTTCTTCCACCCGACAAAGATAAGTGCTACCACCACCAACTGCTGAAATGCAAACTCACCAGACCCCAGCTGGTAATGTGCCTCAAAAACTTATTCCGTTAAAGTTGGTGAGTCCTCTCAGGATGTTCCTCAATGCCTCAAAGAAACCAAGGGGCTCATCATGGTGAAATACGTTTAAAAATATATTTATTTAAAATTCATAATAAAAAACTACTCACAAGAGAGGTGCTTTAAAACCAGCACCTGGTGTCTTTGGCAGTGTCAGTCTTTTAGACAGCCGCTGACCAGCTTATCGTACGGGTGCGTTCCTGGCTCCTGCTGTACCTGTGGTCTCACTGGTTAAAATTACACTCCCCCTTGCGCTGTCCACATGGTTTTGGTAAACCCGAGGAGAAAAACCTGCAGGAAAACTGATAGTGTGTATGGGGCTTCAGAAGGAAGAATGACTGGTGATAATGCAAGGTAACACTTTAAGAAGACTTGTTTCAGTCAGTTTTAAAATAAATAAAAAAAATCTTTGAAATAAGCCTTTAAATAATCTTTCAGTGGTGCACCAATCTCAAACACAAGACCAAAGTAATATGAGTGTCTCAAGGCCCAAAAAATGTATATATATACAATGTCAAAATCAGTCAAAGCCCTGATCTCAGCTCAGATGAGAATCTGTGGCAGTATTTACACTTTGCAACATACAAGTGTCATCTGATTAGCTCCAATATACTAAGTCCTGGAACTCACAGCCAGAAAGAATGAGCCTTAAATGGGTTGTAAACCTTTTCCGGCCCCCCAGCCCCCCCTGTTTACTTACCTTAGCCCTGAATTTCAGTGGGCGCGATCCCGCGTCGCTATCTCCACTGCTTCTCGGCTCTTCATTGGATAGATTGATAGCAGCGCAGCCATTGGCTCCCACTGCTGTCAATCAAATCCAATGACGCGGGAGCCTGGGGCCGGGCCGAGTAATACACTATAGAGGCTATAGACGCCAAGTGTATGATACGGGGGAGCGCGCCTGCAAGGTAACCCCCTTGGGAGAGAGCAGAGGCGGCTCTTTAATTAGGCAAAATAGTGAATATCGGTGACACCATCCCTTGTGACGTCAATGACCCAGCATGCCCTCAGTCACAAGGGGGTGGGTTCACCAGGTGACCTCACACCGGGTGGCCCCCGCCCCTTAGTTATTAAAGAGCAGGATCTGGGGGCCGCCTTGTTAAAGAGGGCTTCCAGATTCCGATAAGCCTCCTGCCGGCAGACCCCCAAAACCACCGGCCAGGGTTGTGGGGAAGAGGCTCTTGTCCTTGAATTATTTTTCCCATCATGGGAGTGAGTGGGGGCCCCATGTCAAGTTTTGCCTAAGGCCTCACAAAGCCTAGAGCCGCCTCTGGGAGAAAGCTTCCCAGAGGGGGTTATCTATTACGGGGAGGAGCCGCGAGAGCCACCGTGGGACCCCAAAAGAGGATGTTCGGGGCCACTCTGTGCAAAACTCACTGCACAGTGGAAGGTAAGTATGACATGTTTGTTATTTAAAAAAAAAAAGTGAACCTTTAGTGTCACTTTAATCAACAAAACGTACAGTACTTACTTACCTCAAAAGACGTAAAGCTTTTTTTCCTGCAAAAGCCAGTTCTTTAAAGAACAAAAGATTAAACGCTTTTGCAAAGAGCATTTTTTATATTTTTCTTAAGATTTGTTTCCTATTGTAGAATGGTGTCATTTTACAATAGGCTGCCACGCACTGACATTTAATAATTTGAAATGTTGTTCAGGGAAATAAGTGTTGAATTTATTATTTAGTAAAACCAGCAGCTTGGTGAGGAGTCTGAGTATATTTGGAAGGTACTGACTGTATAGTTCAGAAGCAAATAAAGAGTATCATCGTTGTCATGTTATTATGGCAGCCTATTAAAGCACAGCTCAAGTCTAGGTTAACTATTTTGCTTCAATTTTTCAATCAATAAGAGCGGATACCACATAAATACGCTCATCACCTAAATCAGAGCACCAACATAAATTGGCCTGTGTCTGCTGTAAATCAATGGGAGCCATACTGTATCTAGGCTGGTACCTATTATTGCATTGTCATGGCTGATTCTTAAAGCACAGCAAGAAGAGTTTATGTTTAATGGAGTTGTTTTGATTGCTTTAAACCTGCTTGTCTATGACTTGCTGAGTATAAAAATTGGGCATACAGAGGTCCTGGTTTTCTGATTCCTCCACATGTGTATGATGACTAATATAGTCGTGGGACGATCAGGTTTTCCGCAGACAAAGCCTCTGACTTTTGTCCGAAGGGCGTTGGCCAGGAATTTGTCTTGCATTCAAAAGGCACACACTTGTCGGCCAACAAACACAAACGTAATTACGTACTACGTAGTTTTTCAGCTCTGTATCGCCACCCTTTGGGCACCTTCTGCTAATGTTACAATGTTGCTAATGTTGCTCGTCACATTCGATGCCGTCGCCGCCATCTTGCTACACCCTACACTACCCTTGTATGCTACCGCGCATTCTGTCAAAGTCTCATCGAGCATGCACAGGGTTACCTGGGGACAGGTAAGCATACTGACGTACGGTTTTCTCGGCAGGAAACACTCTGCCGAGAATCCCGACGAGAAAATAGAGAGCAGGTTCTCTATTTTTCTCGTCGGGATTCCCGGCAGTTTCCTCGACAAGAAAGCATACACACGCACGGTTTTCACGGCAAAAAGCTCTCCCAGCAGCTTTCTTGCCAAGAAAACCGGTCATGTGTACGAAGCTTCAGAGAGTTTGTATTTTCATTTCCTGCCAGCTTTAACTTAATGTTTAAATTTTTCAAGTTTTCCTTACCTCCTGTAAACTTGTTGTTTACAGAGCTCAATAGGGCAAACTGAAATGTACACATACTAGCGAATGAAAGCAGGACCTTATTGAAATCCTGTCTCTTTTCAGAGTTCCTGTAGGAAATTATTTTAGGAAAAACCATAGTGCTCTGGAAATCCTTCATCGTGGGTGCTCAGCATTAAATGTTTATATGTAAAAGTTTTTTTTTAATATATTTGTGTGTATATGTTGTATCTGTTTAATCAATGAGCTCTCAAAAATCAAATACTCTGCAGCCACACACCGTACAAATATAATGGAAGCTGCCTATCCGGTTATGTGGTCTGCCTAACTTCCTCTCTGTGTGCTTGAGATGTCAGCAGTAATTTTCACACTTCCAACTTGGTAGATCTAACTGACAAGTGGCTGTAAGGAACTTCTGGCACTGAAATGTGATAAATAAGGCTTTCTGTATGAGACACACCAAAAAAATAAAAAAAAACCCCTGCAGAGAGTTTTGGAATCCCTATTCTGTGTTAAAAATAAGTAAGCAAAAGGGGTTCCCAGATCTCCAGAATAAAGCGAAAAAGAAGTAGGGAGGTTGGGTACATTACAGCAATGCCTGGATGAAACAATGATGTACTAAACAGTGGGACAATGATTTTTACTTTTGAATGGGATGTATCTTAAGACCAGGAAGCAGTGATGTATTTAGGTTTTGCTCTGCCCTAGGCCTGACTAAACTTGTGCACCCCTAATTTAAATATGACCCACCCCTTCCTGTCAAGGCCACACCCCTTGCTGTTAAAGACCTGCCCTTCCCTTACCCTTACTCTATCCAAAATGAAAAAAAAAAAAGTGTTGCCTATAGTTCTATTTTAGGTACAAAATTCTGATAATTTTATGGAGAGGACTAAAAAGATATAACCATGCCAATGGTACAGCAGAAAATATGTAGCTCAGTGAGGAAGGTTTGTGGCCCAGGATGATAGGACAGTCAAAATTAGAAGCTCCGCCCCCCTACAGTTGCGGGATGCTTGCCTCTCTGCCCAGTCCGCCCCATAAGACTGGTGCTACACTAACAGTGCTACACTAATAGTGCAAGCCGGCGGGGACTCTTTCCGTGCTGCCCTAGGCCTAGGCCTTGTTGGCCTAGGCCAGGATACAGCCCTGCCAGGAAGCTACATTAGCTACATTCACATATACCATGCTATAAGGAATTTCCACTGCTAGGTTTGGTTTGTGATCTAGATATTTGACAATACTCTGGATTTTTCTCTTACTGGTGTTAATCTGTATTCTTTATAATATAATTATATCAAAAGGATTGTCCAATAAATTAGCAATGCCTCAAATCATCTGTCACTCAGTATCATCTGTGTACCATTTATCATCACAGTTCACAATGAAGCCCATAGTTCTGTCTCTGCAGGCAATTTAGAAAGATCCAGACCCTGTCATATGTGATATAAACTTAATCTATGATACCGCGTACACACGACCGTGTTTCATGTCATGGAAAAAAACGATGTTTTTCACAACGTGATTTTTGTCAAGCCTGCCTTGCATACACACGATCGTGAAACAAAATGCTCGAGCAAAGCGCGGTGACGTACAACACGTACGACGGCACTGTAAAGGGGAAGTTCCATTCAAATGGCGCCATCCTTTGGGCTGATTAGGCAAATTTCCCTTCTCATAACTTGCTTCTGAGCATGCACGTTTTTCCCCCGTTGTTAAATCTTACACATGACCTTTTTTTTTACAGCGGGAAAAACTACAACGTGAAAAATGACGAGAAGAAATAGAACAGGTTCTAAATTTTTAATGCCCATTTTTCTCGTCGAGAAAAATGCTCTGGAGCCCACACACAATCGTTTTTAATGACCAATTTAAGAAATGCAATTTTTCTCGTCATGAAAAACGGTCGTGTGTACGCGTCATCAGTTGTACCATAGACTTACCCAGCATGTTGTGAACTTATTATTCCGATCCTTAAGTGGTTAAAATATGTGAAAGAAAACTTTTCTGTGTTGCCAATACAAACATCTACTGCTGCATCTTTTGCCACCTAAGCGGCCAGCTTTCTAGCGATTATGTACTGTATGGTCAATACAATCAATATTCTTTTTCCTAGAGCCGATTAGAAAAATGCCATGGAGAAGCAAACTGGCTGGTGACAGTAACACAGAGAGTTCTTCCTGCAGGAGATTTATATCTACAGAATCTCTTAACTATTCACCACGGGAATTACTTGTTTGAATATAAAATGTATTTGTGGCTGGCTAGAGAGGATGACAGCATTTCTGTGCAGGATAAGCACAGAGATATATATACATGTTAGACACAATTACGTTGAATTAATTTTCTTTGAAGCACTTATACGGGATTCACTGCTGTGCCTTTACTGGCTGCTGCTGATTTGTTGCAGAGGGTCATTATGTGGTTCAAATATATCGGGTCATAAAGTGGGCCCGTCATTCATTTTCTCACACATAATATTGCTGTTGTGCTTGAGATGTCATAATTGCATTCCATAATAAATATATTTCTAATTGTGTGGATTTTTTTGGTGCTTTTGAGACCAAATATGAACTTACTTTATAGACTGAAGACTAATAGCTGGATTCACGTAGGGCGGCGTATGTTTGAGCCGGCGTAGCATATCGTATTTACGCTACGCCGCCGTAAGTTAGAGAGGCAAGTGCTGTATTCACAAAGCACTTGCGTCCTAAGTTACGGCGGCGTAGCGTAAATGTGCCGGCCTAAGCGCGCCTAATTCAAATTGTGAAGAGGTGGGCGTGTTTTATGCAAATTAATCGTGACCCAACGTGATTGATGTTTTTTTTTACGAACGGCTCATGCGCCGTCCGTGGACATATCCCAGTGCGCATGCTCCAAATTACGCCGCAAAGACTTATTGGTTTCGACGTGAACGTAAATTACGCCCAGCCCCATTCACGGACGACTTACGCAAACAACGTAAAAATTTAAAAATTCGACGCGGGACCGACGTCCATACTTAACATTGGCTAGGCCAGCTTTTTGTTGGACTAACTTTACGCCTGAAAACGCCTTACGTAAACGCTGTATCTTTACTGCGACGGGCAAGCGTACGTTCGTGAATAGGCGTATCTCGCTGATTTACGCATTCTAGGGGTAAATCAGCGTTCACGCCCCTAGCGGCCGGCCTAAATAGAAAGCTAAGATACGACGGCGCAGGCCGTCGTATCTTAGCTAGATTTAAGTGTATCTAATTTTGAGAATACACTTAAAGATACGACGGCTTAGATTCAGAGTTACGACGGCGTATCTACTGATACGCCGGCTTAACTCTTTCTGAATCTAGCTATAAATGATGTACTGAATTCATAGTGCTGGTAATTTTAATGGTAGGATCCACTATATTAACGTCCATGAGATTCCAGCCAAGGAATGTGCTTTCCAGCATGCTGTCTCCAGGGCTCTCATCTTTGTCAATGGCTCTTTACTTTACCAATCACAGAATAAGAACAAACATGCAGCCAGTCAGATGTCATAACACCTTATATCAGGTTTGCCAACCTCCCGCAGCATTTTTTACTGACAAAACATGGAAAATTTACTGGCGGAGCTCATTTTTTACTGGCAACCTGAGAAATTACAGAACTCTTATTGAAAACCAACACAGTGAATATTTGAACAGTATAAACATGATATGGAAACATTGACTTCACCTATAACAAAGTCATTTGCTTGATTTACATTTAAAAAGTCAACACAGCATTAAATTATCAGTCCCTGATATTTACTGACAGTTGTAAAATCACAGATTTGGACCAGGGACTATGGGCCAGATTCACGTAGAATTGCGGCGGCGTAACGTATCGTATATACGTTACACCGCCGCAAGTTTTCATCGCAAGTGCCTGATTCACCAAGCACTTGCGTGAAAAATTTCGCCGGCGGCCCGCGTAATTCAAAGGGGCGTGTGCCATTTAAATTAGGCGCGCTCCCGCGCCGGACCTACTGCGCATGCTCCGTTTTGAAATTCCCGCCGTGCTTTGCACGAAGTGACGTCATTTTTTCGAACGGCGACATGCGTAGCGTACTTTCGTATTCCCGGACATCTTACGCAAGAAAAAAAAAATTGAAATTCGATGCGGGAACGACGGCCATACTTTAACATGGGCTGTGTAAAGTTAGGGCAGGTAAACCGACGACTAACTTTGCGACGGGAAACTAGACTAGCAACGACGTAACGAACGCGAAAAAACGCCGTGGAACGCCGTAAAACCTCATTTGCATACCCGACGCTGGAATACGACGCAAACTCCACCCAGCGGCGGCCGAGGTACTGCATCCTAAGATACACCTGTCGGATCTAAGGGCTATCTATGCGTAACTGATTCTATGAATCAGTCGCATAGATACTCTGAGATATACGACGGCGTTTCAGAGAAACGCCGTCGTATCTCTTCTGTGAATCTGGCCCTATGAGATTTGTAGTGTGGATAGGGCAGGGCACATGACACAACTAACACAGGGGGGGGGGGGCATGCCTAGCTGAGAAAGCCCCTTCTTCCTTTCTCCTTTCTCCAAGAAAAAAAATGCCCATGAAGACTCCTGAGATGTATGAGATCATTTTGTCCTAGGCCAGAAACCAGGAAGCGAAAAGAAGAAAAGAAAAAGGCGCACCAGCCTAGTGTGTTACCGTTATACTAATTTAATAGAATAAAAATGTATAAAAAACCTACTCGCAAAGAAAGAATCACAATAGGCTTATCGACAAATGCTGTAGTGCAGGGATAAGCAATTAGCGGACCTCCAGATGTTGCCAAACTACAAGTCCCATGAGGCATAGCGAGACTCTGACAGCATCAAGCATGACTCTCAGAGGCAGAGGCATGATGGGACTTGTAGTTTGGCAACAGCTGGAGGTCCGCTAATTGCTTATCCCTGCTGTAGTGGATAACCCTCGAACCATACACCAACAGGGGGGGGGGGTGTGTCACTGACCGCTGACGCATTTCGAGGCTCCAAAGACCTCTTCATCAGAGCCCAGCAAAAACCAGGAAGCAACTGAAGAAATGTAAAGAATAAATAAAAATACTGGTAAAAAAAAAAAGTAAAAAATAGTCAAATACAATATACATTCCAATCTATTTGCTAATGCTAGCAGCATAAGGCTTAAAACTAGTTAATGTTGACTGGGTAGTTCTGCTTTAAGTCTGTGGTTTCTGCTGAACCCTGTTAAAGTAAAGCTGTTATGAAAGAAACATGGAGGCGCATTGCTTGCCTTTCCTTAGATGCTAGTTTCCTGGCTGTCATCATACTGACACTTCAGCACTTTGGGTCAGAACGACAATAAGCATGAGATGAGGGTTTTCTATTTTCCATGACTTTCCTGATCTGCATTCTTGTTCCCGTCTGTGACTCGGAAAGCAATGAAGCCATTGTGGCAGCATTGTACAAGAAATGTAATTTCAGTTCCATTATAAACAGGACAAGTTAAAGAATGCTGGCAATTGAAAGACTTATTTGTCCCTAAAAATAATATGTCTATTACATTGGTATCATAAGCAATGACAATGTTATTACTGAATACTCATACCAGGCTCACACCAGAAATGTAGAAATAGCCTAGCCTATAGGAGTATACGGCCATCGAAGCTCAAGAGGTAAAGAAAAACTATCATACGGAAAAAACATTAAGCTGCCATTGATGACCTCTCCTTCTGAAAATGTTAGTTATCTAGCTGTCATGCTGACCCTCATGCTTCAATATTTTGAGCCACTAAGCTGAGACTTTTCTCTGACCTTCTAGATCTGTAGACTTGTTCCTGGTAAGTGACTTGGAAATTAATAAATACATTGTGTCAGCATAACAACCAGGCAACTAGCATTTCTAGAGGGAGATCGGCAATGGCAGCCCCCATATTTCTCTAATGACAGGGTCACTCCAGAGGCCATCTTCGCGTAAGTCTAAATTTGTTGTGTAAATCTCCCCCCTCCCCTTTCTAATACCTCCCTTGTTGTTTTTACTTACCAGTCGCCTTTCTGTAAAAATTCTTCTGTGAAGGTTGAGTTCCTTTAGTACCTGATGTCCCTATCCACAACAGGGAGAAAGGGTCTGCAGACCAACCAATGTGATGTAGCTGTGCCCAATAGGGGTAGCTTGACCATTGGAGAGAACGATCACCCAGAGTACATATAACCAATTGAGATGATTGGTCTGCCCAACAGGAAATCATCACAAGAAATCATCCGGCCCTTTTCTCCACAGGACGCCCCCTCATACTTCTGTTTAATAACCCGGAATTCCCCCCTGGCTTAGACATAAAAACATTTCAATGGTGGGTGGACAAGGGACTATACCGTATGGGACATTTCTTTGACTCTGGGGGACCTATAAACCTTAGTTACTGGCTGCGTCAAAAAAACTCTGCTTCAACCAAATAATGTAAAATTGTATCAAATACTTACCATAATTTTCCTTTCCTGATGCCAAACCATGGCAGCATACTAGTGATAGAGCTCCGCCTCTTGACCACTCCCTCAGGACCAGTGGATAGCATAAATTAAGGCATGGTTAGCCGCCACCCCATTCTTTGTAAACAAGCCACATACGGGGATGCACATGGGGAGGCTCATATGCTGCCATGGTTTGGCGGCAGGAAAGGAAAATTACGATAAGTATTTGATACAATTTTCCGTTTTCCTGACGCCAACATGGCAGCATACTAGTGATAAATAACTAGCTGACAGGGTGGGATCTACTTGTACAACCAATCTTCTAATTAGGATGAGACAGAGGACTGAATATTCCTTCGTACAAAGTTCCCTGATGACAAGGCCCCCGTGTCTATTCTGTCAAGTTTGAGTAGGAATGTTGGGAAGACCATGATACCCTTCTACAGATGGAAACCATAGATTCTTTTGAATGTGCTGCCTATGAGGCTTCAACTGCTCTGGTAGAGAGCTCTGCCACCGCTGACGGAGGCTCGCGACCCCTAGTCTTATATGCACAACCAAGCCTGCTTACTCCTCACTGATGCGTTGAGGTAGGAGGAAAAAAAGAAGAATGGGGTGGCAGCTAACCATGCCTTAATTTATGCTATTCACTGGTCCTGAGGGAGTGGTCAAGAGGCGGAGCTCTATCACTAGTATGCTGCCATGTTGGCGTCAGGAAATCACTATTTTCTACACCAAGTTTGGAAGGATAAGCTGCTTCCGCCCCAATTCACAAAATATGAATTTGGTGTGGTCAAGCCATGGAGCAAAAGGGAGGTATCTCTGTGATTTACTTGTGCCTCACTCACCATACAACAAAATCTTCCTATATGGAAGCTTGGGAATCCGACCTCCAATGCAGCTGGGACCTGGAAACCTGGCATTCGGCCTGCTCAAAGTCCTTCAATGGAATTCTTAATGTTTCCCTGATGGAAGCTAATATTAAGGTTCTAACCAGGTGGTATTCAACTCCCACTAAACTTGCAGCCATATATCCAACTGCGGATCCTACTTGTTTTAGAGGCTGCCAAATTTTAGGATTGATGGCTCATATATGGTGGTACTGCCCTAGGATCCGCTCCTTTTGGAACAAAGTCTTCAACATGATATTCAAGGTGACTAGTTGCCAGGTTCCCAGGTCCCTGCCTGTAGCCCTTCTAAATGCCAATATACCACTAATTCCAAGGTATACACAAACATGTATTCACTTTATTCTTACAGGAGCTAAGCCCACAATAGCTAAAGCATGGAAGAAACCCAAACCCTTCCTTTGAAAGTCAGAAGGAAAACATCCTGGTCCTGGATAATGACTCAAGAAAAATTAGCCAGTATCCTATCTGACACAACCCTGCAGTTTGAAAAAATCTGAGATACATGTGCTAAATATGTAGGAATTTCTCTTTCTCGCGGTGTCCCACCGACTCCGACCCTCACACAGTCTAAGGTTAGACACGTTTCCCCCTTTTCATTCCCCTCGTCCTTTTCTCTTCTCTTCTCTTTACTATCTCTTCCTCTGTTATCCCCTGTTCTTAGGATACCTGGAAATGACTCTAGGGAAACTTTTTTTCCCATCTAATTTCTCTAATTATAAAAGTAACTTACAAGTTAGCCTTTAGTCTTATCTTTTGAAACGTTTTTTCCTAATAGAATGTTTTTTTAAAACCCGGGGGCGGGGTCATGAGGGAGGTGGAAGGATCTCTTTCCCGGTACAGTGTGAACCCATTAGGGGTACCGGGGGGCCAGGGATATCTCCATCTTTCAAGTGTCCTACCCCGGGAATTTTTTATTTTAGATTGGCCTAATAGGGATGTATTATCTCTTCTCATTATCTATTTGAGAAATGCTTTTTTTACTAAAAGCTGTCATTTTCCAGGCCTTATTGTCAATGAAACATAATGTAATAAATTCTATTGTATATCATTTGAAAATAACATTTGAAAGTAAAGAATCACATTCTCAGCAACAACACTGGACCTGAAGTGTGCCCTATAGGAGAAAGTATAGGAGCAAGCATGTAGCAATGTCCAAGTACTCTCATCCATTGTGTAGTGCTCCAAATGTGCTTGATCACATCCTTGACACATGGAAAGGGAAAACATAAAAAGAAAGGACTAACAGGGAGATGGTGAAACAAGTGATCATGGTAATGGTAAGAGGGGCAAGTATCTTTGGTTTGTACACAAGTCAGTACACAAGGGCCATACAAGCGAATACACCATTCTGGTGACCCAATACTCCAAAGAATTCTGGTTGCATCAGAAGTAATCAATGGACCTTGAAAAATGAAGTTGTCCACTGGACTAACATGGGGTTCAGAATCATGTGATGTATCAATTAAACGGGTGAGGCCATTTTACATCTTATTGCTAATTTCAAAAGGTTTGGCCCCTTTTTTATAACACTTGCATTGAGGCTTATTTGTTATAGCCACACCAATAAAATACAGGAGGCTGCAATTCTAGACCTCCTAAAAATGCTAGTCTCAGGCTTTAAAACTTGGAAACATTGCCCTGGAACCAGCATGCAGATTTACAAAGGTAGATTTGTAGTTTCAGTGCCTCAGAAAATAGGTCAGTGCCTCAGAAAATATTGAAGCCATTCGATCAACATCGTCTGCCATTTTGAATTTTCAGGAGAAAAACAGCAATGGCAGTCTTCTCTTAGTAGAGGTTTGCCTGTAAAGTGTATATCTTGGTAAAAGATATAAATAAATAAATACATCTTTCCATCACATGCACATCTCTCTGTATGTTATCCCTTTTACAATTCTGCAAGTACAGAAAAATGCCGGTTGATCTGCTAGAAATCCAGTTTGTTCCTAAATTCCAGATTGGGCTAACAGCACTATGCTTGTACTAAACTGAAATCCAAAGCAGTTATGTCAGCACTGCCTGATGGACAACAGAACTTCACCTATTCCTTAAAGCGGGAGTTTACCCAAAAATCAACTTTCTGCAGTTAGAGCCAGCATACTGCTGACATCTGCAGTATGCTGGTCATTTTATTCTTATTTTTGTACTTATCGTTATAGCAGTATTTCTTCTATGGCTCCGAGCGCGGAATCCTTTGGGGAATGGGCGTTCCCGAAGGCAAGCAAGTTGATTGACGGCCTTCGATAGCGCGTCACGGCTTCCGAAAACAGCCGAGGTGACACTTGGCTGTTTACGGCGCCTGTCGTGTAGAGCTGACTGCGCAGGCGCCGTAAATTGCCGAGCGTCACTCGTGTATCTTCGGAAGCCGTGACGCGCTATCGAAGGCTGTCAATCAACTTGCTTGTCTTGAAGGGAACGCCTATACCAGGAAGTAATCCCCGCTCGGAGGCATAGAAGAATTACTGCTAAAACAATAAGTACCAAAAAAAAAAAAAAGACCAGCATACTGCAGATGTCAGCAGTATGCTGAATATAACTGCAGAAAGATGATTTTTGGGTGAACTCCCGCTTTAAAGTGGTTGTAAACCCTTAAAAAAAAAAACCTGCAAGACAGAGGCATAATAAGCTAGTTTGCATAGCATACTAGCTCATTATGTATTACTTACCTTAAATCGAAGCCCCCGCAGCTGTCCTCGATCCCCCCCTCTGGACGCGGACTTCTCTCCCGGAGATTACTTCCAGGTATCGTGGCTCCGGCGCTGTGATTGGCCGGAGCCGCGATGACGTCACTCCCGCGTGCACGGGAGCCGCCGGTAACGGCACATCTAACTGAAGCAGCGGCACGACGTGCCATTGCTTCAGTGAGCATGTGCCAATCACTTCAGCACATGCAGACACAGGGGGATATCTCCTACACCGTGCAGGTTTAGGAGATATCCAGGGTAGCTACAGGTAAGCCTTAATATAGGCTTACCTATAGCATAAAGTTATAAAGATGGGTTTACAACCACTTTAATCCAGACATTCTGAACCAGGATTCTTTGGAACCCTAGGGTTCCTCCAAAGGTTGCTAATGATTCCTTGAGCTGTGGATAGTTGACCTTCTGTCTGATAGTGCCTTTATAGTTCCAGGTCATTTGCCACTTGGCAGGGCCAGTAGCATGGCACCAATGATCTTTTTTCAAATGACTGTAAGGGTGCCAATTTAACCACTGCTGTAAGGGCTCATTTCTTCCACTGACCACCAATGTAAGGGGTATTTTCCTTATGACGCCTGAATAACTAATCTTAGCAGGAGTTCTGGGACAAGGGTCCCTATGGGGTAAAAAGGCTGAGAAACGCTGCCTAAGCCATCTGTTCCACTCTACATGCATACATTCAGGGCCGATCCGCCCTATAGGCTCACTATGCAAGCCGCTTAGGGCCCCGCAAAGCTCCAGAAGGCCCCCCAAATTACTAGAGGCCCCGCCTGGTGAGAAGTCATTTTCGCCCCCTCACCCCGCTTCTCGACTCGCTGGCTGCATGGGAGAAGAGGTAAGAAGTCAGCACCCCCTGCTCCTCAATTTAATGTAAGATGTCATTTCCGACAGCAGAACACCCCCTACCCCTGCTTCTCAACTTTCTTTAATGTGACATGTCACTGTCGTCAGCGCCCCCCGCTTCTCATTTTTTATGTGCCATGTCATTTGGCTTAGGGCCACAGGGAGGTCAGGATCGGCACTGCATACATTATTTGTTTCCCAGCAGAATAATGCCACTGTATTGCCACCCAAAGGCTTGCCTACATACCATGTGCAGAGCTAAGGCTTTTGGAGTTGTAGTTCTGGGGGCATACCTACTTTAATGGAAAAAGAGCTCCCAGCAGCTACCTGGGCAAGAATTTCACAAGCCTCATGATGATGTCACAGTTTCTTACTACAGGAACAAGGTAAAAGAAACAATAATGCACTGGAGGAGGTGAGTAAGATTTGGGTCACGCTTGGATATTCCCTTTAAGATAAATATTACACAGGCAGCTTCTGTTTTGGGTGTTATTATCTCTCCAATAAAATGATTAAAAAATACAAGGAAGAGAGCTTTGGAAAGACAATTCCCTTTTATGTGAAAACAGAAATGTGTTCCTCCAGTTTGAAATTTAATGAAGAGTTCAGATTTGTAAATGTCTCCAATCAGACAGAATGACAGAACAGCTCTGCATATAAATATGTAACTATTACTGTTTGTGATGAATCAAAGAAATCTGCATCTGTGCACAATGGAGGAGGGAAAGCACAATAATGAAGGAAGTTAACTCCATAAATTGGGTGGCACACAATAAAAGAACAGGTTTCTCTGAGCCTGAGGTTTGCCAGCTCTGGGGTTTCTTCAGTAGGGAAGTCGGTGTTCTCTCTGATTTGGGTCTTCCATGGATGACGACTGATCTTCAGGTTCACTTTGAATCCCTGGGGTTTGAGAAGTTTGAAAATGTTCAACTTTTGGCAGCTCACAGGCACGCTATAATACATAAAGAACAACATAAAATTCAGTGCAAAGTTTTTTCTCTTGTCAGCAATCCAATAATTTGAATAATTTGTTCACCCAAAAGAGTTCACAGCAGTCATATTGTCAGTGAGTGTTGGAGCTGATAGACAGAGCTTAGAACTCTGTGTATATACACCTTGGAAAGATGCTTTTTTTCTTCTTCTTATTTTTTTACATTTTTAATATTAACACTTTGGTATTGGTACATGTCCACAACTGCACTGCCTGGTTTCCCATGCCTTTCATTTGACAATAACTTGCTTAGTGGCCCTACAAATCGCCAGAATGACATGATTTGTCCCTAGGGTTGCCACCTTTTCTTCAAGTCAAACCCGAACACTTTAGCGGCGCACAGCATTTTCTTGTTTTATAGTATAAACTATACATATATTTTGATAATAAATAACATTTCTAATCATTTGAAGTTAAGGGGTTGTAAAGGAAACATTTTTTTTTCATAATAAGCATCCTTTACCTGCAGACATTCCTCTTTTCACTTCCTCATTGTTCGTTTTTGCTCAGAAGTTGCTCTATTTCTTCTCTGTTCTGTTCACTTCCCGATTGTCTGATTGTTACTCACCACCGTGATGGGAGGCTTTACTGCGGTGGTCAGTAACGTGCTCACCCCCTCCTGGGAACTACATCTGTGTGGCAGGATGCTCTCTACATCTTAGAGACCTCAAGGAGGTGTGAATTACTGGGCGGGCCGCAATTCATACTGGGAAATGTAGTTCTTACATGAACGAGCGCCGCAAACCAGGAAGTGAATGAGAGAACAGAAACTAGAACGCCGGAGGTGATATAGATGATGGAATTTAATAGGTATTTACTTGTTTTTTAACAGAATCATTACACTATTCTGTCTGTCTACCTTGCAGACATTAATTTTAGGCAATTTTTTTTTCTTTTAGTGACCCTTTAATAACAAGAGTGCCCCTTTACATCAGAGTCCACAGAGATCCCCCTTTACATCTGAACTCACAGAGTTCCTTTTTGATGTAAGGGGGGACTCTGCAGACTCTGATGTAAGGGAGAACTCTGGGGAATCTAACATAAGGGATGTTCTGGGAATCCTGATTTATAGGGGGGGGGACACGGAGAACTCTAATGTACGGAGAGGACTCTGATGTAAGGGGGAACACTGTGGCCTCTGATGTAAAGTGGAACTCTGATGTAAGGGATGCTATGGGAACCCTTATTTGCCTTAGTGTACTTACTCAGAGGCAGGAGAGAGAAGGGGGAGGGATGGTGAGCTCACCCACCCCTTGGCAGTCAGCACCTCTCATGCAGATGTATCTGAGACTGCTGGACTTCAAATTTCCAGCCCCAACTTTCCTTTTCTGAGGCACAGTCCCGGGGATTGGATTGTGGGCAGACACAGAGGGGTAGGGGTGGGGGGAAGAGGCGCAAATCGAACCCTCTCTCCTCTCCTGTCTGTGTGTGTGTTTGGTGGGGGGGGGG
Organism: Rana temporaria; assembly: GCF_905171775.1. Taxonomy (NCBI): domain Eukaryota; kingdom Metazoa; phylum Chordata; class Amphibia; order Anura; family Ranidae; genus Rana; species Rana temporaria. Next base: position 163,744,482 of record NC_053494.1, on the reverse strand, counting down.
GGGGTTAGTGATAGCTTTGGGCAGTGTGAAAGAGTGTAACAGACACTCTCAGCTTAGACAACTGCAGCCATCAACCCTGCTGGGAAGCCAAAGTCCAGTCTAAATAATGTGTCCCGGTTTCAGGGTGTCTGAAACCCGGACACATGTTTCCAAACCCGAACTGTCCGGGTGAATCCTGAACAGGTGGCAACCCTATTTGTCCCCCATGGACTGCAATCGTTTTTTTCAGAACTATGAGCAAGATGATGATGGCACAATCCGATGATGAAGTACAGAGATGGTACAATATGTTGATGAAGTGCAGAGATGGTACAATCCGATGATAAAGTACAGAGATTTTACAATCCGATGATGAAGTGCAGAGATGGTACAATCCGATGATGAAGTGCAGAGATGGTACAATCCGATGATGAAGTGCAGAGATGGTACAATCCGATGATGAAGTGCAGAGATTGTACAATATAATGATGAAGTACAGAGATATTGCTATCAGATGATGATTCACAGATTTGATGCAATCAGATAAAGATATACAGATATGGTGTAATCAGATGATGATACAGTATACAGAAATGGTGCACTCAGATGATAATGACATACAGAGATGGTGCAATCAGATGATGATATACAGATATGGTGTAATCAGATGATGATATACAGATATGGTGTAATCAGATGATGATGTACAGATATGGTGCAATCAGATGATGATATACAGATATGGTGCAATCAGATGATGATATACAGATATGGTGCAATCAGATGATGATGTACAAATATGGTGAAATCCGATGATTTTGTACAGAGATGGTACAATTAGATTGTACAGCAATTATGATTTTATGTTCTACATCTAGATATGTAATGCAAGGACCTGCCTCTCTGGATTCAAATGAAATTGAGTTTCTCACTTTAGATAGCATTGGTCAGTTAAAGGAGGACTGTATGGGGATTGTACGATCAGATTGTAATGTTAATGGTGATCTATTTACTATTTGCTTTGGTGGGTTAGGCAGCAGAAGTGCCAGGACTATCTGGTTACATCTACTTAGTGCCCCTGGGAAATGCTTTGGCCCATCAAACAACTGGGTGTTTTAGAAAAGGAAAGCATTATAATAAATTGTAAGATACTGTAGGTAGCACTTTGTGAAAGTTGACCCTCAGATCTCATGCTACACCATCTAAGCAATGAGGAGGGTCAGAGCCCAATAAGGTGACAGTCACTATCTGTAATTCTGCCCATACACTTAAAGATTTCATTGCTTTCACTCTATTTTCAACCACACATATTTTCTAGTATCAAGTGACCAAGCAATAAAAACAAGTCAAAATTGATCAAAAATACAGATTTAAGTGGCAATGAGATAGTTTCGATCAATTGTTGCCCCTTTTTCATTTTCAGGTTCATCAGGTTGTTGGAAACAAGGGAAGAATAGTCATTGAAAGTTGATTGAAAGCCATCAAATTGTCAAGTTTATGGCCAGAATAACATTTGAAATCACGTTTCTTCTATGTGCTCTTTTTTTAAATCACACACATTTCTTTTTCTGGTTTTCAGGCATTTTAAATGTCAATGCTGACAAACTGACGTCTGGCAGTCCTTGGCACAGGCATTCAGGCGATGGCACAGTGTCTTAGTGGTTAGCACTTCTGCCTTCCAGCCCTGGGGTCCCTGGAGTTTGCACGTTCTCCCTGTGTTTGCATGGGGGTACTCTGGTTTCCTCCCACACTCCAATGACACTGAACGGTGCCTAGTACACACTATGGGCCAGATTCACAAAGGGGATACGACGGCGTATCTCCTGATACGCCGTCGTATCTCTGTTTCTATCTATGCGACTGATTCATAGAATCAGTTACGCATAGATATCCCTAAGATCCGACAGGTGTAATTGTTTTACACTGTCGGATCTTAGGATGCAGTACCGCGGCCGCTGCTGGGGGGAGTTCGCGTCGTAAACCAGCGTCGGGTATGCAAATTAGGAGTTACGGCGGATCCACGACGGATTTTCGCGTTCGCTACGTCGCCGCTAGTCTAGTTTCCCGTCGCAAAGTTAGTCGTCGTTTTGGGTGCCCTAACTTTAGTCAGCAATCGTATTGCTGTCTAAAGTATGGCCGTCATTCCCGCGTCTAAATTTAAAATTTAACGTCCTTTGCGTAACACGTCCGGGAATACGGAAGTACGCTACGTGCGTCGCCGTTCGAAAAAATTACGTCACGGCGCGCAAAGCACGACGGGAATTGCGAAATGGAGCATGCGCAGTCGGTCCGGCGTGGGAGCGCGCCTAATTTAAATGGCACACGCCCATTTGAATTGGCCCGCCTTGTGCCGGAGGCTGCCGGCGTAGTTTTCATCGCAAGTGCTTTGTGAATCAGGCACTTGCGATGAAAACTTGCGGCGGTGTAACATATCTACGATACGTTACGCCGCCGCGATTCTACGTGAATCTGGCCCTATATTACCAAAAGTATTGGGATGCCTGCCTTTACATGCACATGAACTTTTAATAGCATCCCAGTCTTAGTCCATAGGGTTCAATACTGAGTTGGCCCACCCTTTGCAGCTATAACAGCTTCAACTCTTCTAGGAAGGATGTCCACAAGGTTTAGGAGTGTGTCTATGGGAATGTTTGACCATTCTTCCAAAAGCACATTTGTGATGTCAGGCACTGATGTTGGACAAGAAGGCCTGGCTCACAGTCTCTGCTCTAATTTATCCCAAAGGTGTCCTATCTGGTTGAGGTCAGGACTCTGTACAGGCCAGTCCAGTTCCTCCACCCCAAACTCGCTCACCCATGTCTTTATGGACCTTGCTTTGTGCACTGGTCCAAATCATTTGGTGGAGGGGAGATTATGCTGTGGGGTTGTTTTTCAGAGGTTGGGCTTGGCCCTTTAGTTCCAGTGAACTAAGGCAGTGGTCATCAACCCCGTCCTCAGGGCCCACTAACAGGCCAGGTTTTATGTATTACCATGGGGAGATGCAGTCTAGAATACTGCAATCACTGAGCAGCAAATGATATCAGCTGTGATGTATTTCAGTTATCTTGCAAACCTGGCCTGTTAGTGGGCCCTGCAGGACAGGGTTGCTGATCACTGAACTAAGGCATCAGCATACCAAGACATTTTGGAAAATGTCATGCTCCCAACTTTATTGGAACAGTTTGGGGATGGCCCCTTCCTGTTCCAACATAACTGCACATCAGTGCACAAATCAAGGTCCATAAAGACATGAAGGAGCGAGTTTGGGGTGTAGGAGCCTGCACAGAGTCCTGACCTCAAACTGATATAACACCTTTGGGATGAATTAGAGCGGAGACTGCGAGCCAGGCCTTCTCAGCCACATCAGTGCCTGACCTCACAAATGCGCGTTAGGAAGAATGATCAAACATTCCCATAGACACACTCCTAAACCTCATGGACAGCCTTCCCAATAGAGTTGAGGCTGTTCTAGCTGCAAACTCAATATTGAACCCTACGGACTAAGACTAGCCACTTAAGCCCCGGACCATTATGCAGCCAAATGACTGGACCACTTTTTGCGATTTGCCACTGCGTTGCTTTAACGGACAATTGCGCAGTCGTGCGACGTGGCTCCCAAACAAAATTGGCGTCCTTTTTTCCCCACAAATAGAGCTTTCTTTTGGTGGTATTTGATCACCTCTGCGTTTTTTTTTTTGCGCTATAAACAAAAATAGAGCGACAATTTTGAAAAAAAAATCTATATTTTTAACTTTTTGCTATAAAATAAATATTCCCCAAAAAAATATAAAAAACTTTTTTTTTCCTCAGTTTAGGCCGATACATATTCTTCTACTTATTTTTGGTAAAAAAAATCGCAATAAGCGTTTATTGATCAATTTGCGCAAAAGTTATAGCGTCTACAAAATAGGGCATAGTTTTATGGCATTTTTATTAATATTTTTTTTTACTAGTAATGGCGGCGATCAGTGATTTTTATTGTGACTGCGACATTATGGCGGACACATTGAACACTTTTGACACATTTTTGTCATTTTTACAGCGATCAGTGCTATAAAAATGTACTGATTACCGTGAATATGACACTGGCAGTGAAGGGGTTAACCACTAGGTGGCGCTGTAGGGGTTAAATGTGCCCTAGTGAGTGATTCTTACTGTAGGGGTGATGGGCTACACGTGACAAGACAGTGATCACCGCTTTCGATTACAGGATGCGGCGATCACTCTCATTGTCACCAGGCAGAGCGGGGAGATGCTTGTTTACATCAGCATCTCCCCGTTCTTCCTTACCGTGAGACGATCGCGGGTACCCCCTGCGGCGATCGAGTCCACAATGCCGCGCTCTTAAAGGGGACGTGTATATATATGTCCTTCTGCCTGTCCGTGTCATGCTGCCGACGTATATAGTCGTGCGCGTGTCGGCAAGCAGCTAGGATCTAATTAAAGTTAATGTACGTGTAAAGGCAGGCGTCCCAATACTTTTGGTAACATAGTGTATGTGGAACAGGGACCTTAGATCCTTGAGGGCAGGGACTGATGTGAACATAGAGGTCTAGATTCAAGTAGGGGGACGCAAGTTTGTGCGGGCGTAGCGTATCCTATTTACGCTACGCCTCCGCAACTTAGGCGGGCAAGTGCAGTATTCACAAAGCACTTGCTCCGTAATTTGCGGCGGCGTAGCGTAAATCTGCCGGCGTAAGCGCGCCGAATTCAAATTGTCAAGAGGTGGGCGTGTTTTATGTAAATAAAACATGACCCCACGTAAATTACGTTTCTCACGAACGGCGCATGTGCCGGCCGTGAACGTATCCCAGTGCGCATGCTCCTAATCACGTCGCAAATAGTCAATGCTTTCGACGTGAATGTAATTTACGCAAAGCCCTATTCGCGAACGACTTACGCAAACGACGTAAAATTTTCAAAATTCAACGCGGGAACGACGTCCATACTTAACATTGGCTATGCCTCATATAGCAGGAGTAACCTTACGCCGGAAAAAGCCTTACGCAAACGACGTAAAAAAATCCGCCGGGCACATGTACGTTTCTGAATCGGCGTATCCAGCTCATTTGCATATTCTACAATGAAATCGACGGCAGTGCCACCTAGAAATGTGCACCCTAAGATACGACGGTGTAAGAGACTTACGCCAGTCGGATCTTAGCCTAATTTCGGCGTATCTTGCTTTCTAAATACAGAAAGAAGATACGCCGGCGCAGATTTGAATTTACGCGGCGTATCAATAGATACGCCGGCGTAAATTCTTTCTGAATCTAGCCCAGAGTATTTAAAAGCGTTGCCTAAAATGTCGTAAATGCTTATAAAAAAATAATAATGCGCTTGGCAAGAGAACATTCGCCACATCGGCCACCTCTAGCGTAAACCATCGATGGAAGAGGGGACGGGATCTGAGCTCTATATACAAAATGATGACTTTGACATCTATATGTTGCAGCAGATTTGGTAGACAAGCGTGCTAAAGATCCTGGGTCAGAGGCTTATTATGAATAGAAGGCAGCCAGGCAACTAGCATTTTCAGCCGACATCAACAGCGGTGTGCATATTTGTCTAAGCACAGATTTCCTTCAAAGAATGCAAAAGGACATGAGGAATGAATTGCCCCCTGCAACTTTTATGTCGATGGCTAATGAGCCATTATAAGCCGAGCCATTTCCCACTATTACTGGCTCATATATATATATTCTTCCTTATGAAATCTTATGATTATCTTGTCTCTAGGCCACAGATTGTGAATTTACTAGACTACTAAAAAAAAAACTTTCTCAACAAACCTTTTAACTTCATACACATGTGCATTCTAGTTTTACGACCAGTTTAATAAGCTATGTATTTATAAGAGAGGTCATGCAAACAATATAACAATACTTTGCCATACAATGTAATGATACATCCTATTTGTATATTGGTAAAGCAACAGCACCCCCTTCTGGACTATTACAAATTTGCTTGCGTGATGAAAACTGCTTAGCAGTGCCATGGGAAAACAATAAACCGCTGATTAACTACAGCATTCCATAAAGTATTATGCCGCTCACACACGATCGGTCCGATGGACCGTTTTCATCAGACGAACCGATCGTGTGTGGGTCCCATCGTTTTTTTTCCCATCGGTGAAAATTTTAAAATTATCTGATGGTTAAAAAAACGATAGAAAAAAACGATCGTCTGTGGGCAAGTCCATTGGTTAAAAAAATCCACGCATGCTCGAGCAGTTTGGAGCAGCTTGAGTGAGCACATCGCTGGATCCCTGGACAGGTGAGTATCTGTTTATTAAAGCAGTTTTTGTAGCTGCTGATGTTTAATCAACATAAATATAGCTGGAGCTCAAATTTCCTGGATTTCCGAATTTATGTATTTCGATCATAACAAATTACCCGAAAAACTCTTGTGCAGTTGGTATATGGCGGTGTAGGTACCAGGCAACAAGCAATCTGATCTTTAGGGAAATTACACGCATGATCACAGAGCAGCTGGAGCCATTCAACGCTCTGGTCGCTCTGTGTTGCTGGCTGGCTAAGGGACGGTGTGGTACACGATTCAGTGCACTGCACCTTTCCTTTTGTTTATGTACAAGCGTTGTTTGAAGTGTACTGCATGTCTGCATGTTATCGCAGCACGCTGCAGTACAGCGCTGGGCGGCTTTGCAGTGTGAATGGAACACATAGGAAACAATTGTGACCATGTAGTAAAATGTCTGTCACCACACATAGTGTGATTTGGCGCTCAGAGGCTAACTCCACCTTTTACCAATATAAATAATAATAATAAATGCACATATATTTGCAGGACAACATTTTTTCATGTATTATTTTTTGCAAATTAACCTGCAAAGCATTGCAACTGGGATCACTGGATGACAGGGTGCAATGCCAGGCTCCTGCAGACCCTTCCTCCAGCTCTCTGTCCATACCAAGATACGGAGGGAGTGTCAATGGACTATGGCCTCGTACACACGACCGAGGAACTCGTCGTAAATGAAACATTGTTTTCCTCGACGAGTTCCTTGTCAGGCTTGTGGAGAAACTTGACAAGCTTTATTTGCGTACACACTGTCAAGACCAAATCTCCTCGTTCTCAAACACGGTGACGTACAACACATACAATGGCAGGGGAAGTTCCATTCCACTGGCGCCACCCTTGGGGCTGCTTTTGCTAATCTCATGTTACTGCGTGTTAAGTAAAAGTTTGGTGAGAGACGATTTGCACTTTTCAGTCTGTTACAGCGTGACAAATGTGCTATCTCCATTACAAACGCTACTTTTACCGAAGGTGCGCTACTGTCTCATACTTTATTCTGAGCATGCGCGGGTTTCTTAGCATACACACGAACGTGTTTCTCGTCGAAAACCAGCCCGACAGGAAAACGACGAGGAAATTGAGACTCCCGTCGAGGAAAAAGAGAACTTTTTTTCTCGTTGAGTTCCTCGACTTTTTCCTCGATGAAAAACATACACACGACCGTTTTCCTCGGCAAAAAAGCTCTGCCACCAAGTTTCTTGATGGATTCTGTCGAGGAAAATGGTCATGTGTACGAGGCCTAAGGCCGTGTACACACGGTCGGACAAAAACCGATGAGAATGAAACAAGGTTCAGTTCAACGGTTCAAACCGACAGTGTGTATAGCCCATCGATCTGTTGTCCTTCGGTCCAAAATTGTAAAACATGCTTTAAAATCGAACCGATGGCCCGTGCCCGATCGGTCCAAACCGATGGTTAGTACAGAAAGCATCGGTTCAAAACCCGCGCATGCTCAGAATCAAGTCGACACATGCTTGGAAGCATTGAACTTCGTTTTATTCAGCACGTCCTGTGTTTGACGTCACCGCGTTCTGACCCGATCGGTTTTTGGAACGATGGTGTGTACGCACATCAGGCCACTTCAGCGGTGAACCGATGTAAATGGCCCGTCGGACCATTCTCATCGGTTTGGAACGACCATGTGTACGCGGCCTAAGAGTGCAGTGATGCACCAGATTCCAGTTCCACTGACATCTACAAGTACGTCACAGGAATGGGGCGGTTTGGGGGTCCTATTTGCACCCTAAACACATATGTAACACAGTGTGAAAGGTGGAGTTAGCCTTTAAACCATTGTTTCTCAAACTTTGCTGGTCACAACTTTTTCAGTGCCCACTTTCCAGCCGACATATGTACCACTCACCTCCGCTTCTACAATACTGATTTGGCAGTACTGTGTCACTACAGAACCATTTTCAGGAACTCCTCCACAAGCTGACTTTTCTTCCTGCCTCACAGTGGGTTAGTGCCCTCGGTGTATGACCTTCATCCACATCCCAAGATGGCAAGCTCTTCATCCTCACAAAAAGCCGACATCAAATCAGGACATTGCGGGAGATTTGTAGCGTCACACGGTGCTTTTTTCTCTTTTCTTCTGCTTTGTTCTTCACTTGGCAATTGCTGAAAATGCTTTGTTGTAAAAGTATATTTTACAGTGGAATATTTATTGCGATTTTTGTACATTAATAAGTAGTTTAGCGTTAGTCATTAATGTGGAGAGGTTGAACTTTAAAGTATTTGTAAACTCAGTTTCTAAATCTCATTACTAAAACATGTTAAAGATGAACTTTAGGGAAAAGACAAAACTACCCTAGCGGTGGGGCTTCCCTGGCACTGCAAGGGTTAAATAATCATGGTTGGTGTAAAATCCAAATCTGTGTCATAAAAGGTTCCTCATCCTAATTAGACTATAATTACTCAAAAAGAGGAACCGGGTGGGACTTTAGCGGTTCCAAATTGACTAATGTTACTATGTGCTGTCCGTGTTGGATCTGGTGCTACCATAGAGGCGATCCTTGGAGCCCTGTACTTTGTCACTGATTTGTATAAGGTCATTATTCCTCATCATCATTAAAGTGGGGGGTCCACCCTAAAAAAAAAAAAAAAAAAATTCTACCATGCTATCCAGCATACTAGCGCGAGCTATATGATGCCTTTATTTTTATTTTTGGCTCCGTGCTCACAGTTTAATTAGTTACGTTTCAGTAGGCGTTCCTAGGCAGAGGGGAAGATGATTGACGGCCGGCTATGGCGGTTCACGCTTCCCGAAAATAGCCAAAATAGGACTTGGCTCTTCAAGGCGCCTGCGCAGTCAGCTCCTAGTCTGTGCGCAGGTGCCGTATAGCGCCGAGTCCTACTCCGGCTCTTCTCGGGAAGCGTGACGCGCCATAGCCGGCCGTCAATCATGTTCCCCTCTGCATAGGAACGCCCATTCCCCCTGGGTGTCTGAAATTTAACTAGGGGATTAAACTGTGAGTACGGCGCAAAAATAAATAAATAAAGGCATACTTTAGCTGACGCTAGTATGCTGAATGGCAAGGTAGAAACTTGTTATTTAGGGGGAACCACCGCTTTAAGGAGTTAGTTGAGCCTTTGTCTCCCTTGTATCCTATCTGGTTTCCTATCCAGCGTCTCTCATTTGGACATGCTTTCCTCTATTGTTTTTATTAATGCATCTTGAAGTATGTAACATTTTTTCCTCCCGAAGACTCTTTATGTGTTGAAATATGTTGAGACTCTCTTGTTACCATTTGAATGACACCTCAACCCAGGGGTGCCCAACCTTTTGAGGACCGAGGGCCACTTTAGCGACTTGGTAACCGGTCGCACACCACAATGAGCGGAGCAGACAGAAGATATGTCCACTCTGCATGTGCAGAGCAGACAGGGACACAGCCCTCTCTACTCTATGGGCCCTCCAATCCACCCAGACAGAAGGGGACAGATCCCCATCTGTTTATTTTAGGTGGATCGGATTGGAGATAGGCAGGTGTAAGCGGACACAAGTCTCTTTATATCTGCCGCTCTATAGAGGTAAATGGAGGGTCCGATTGATCGGACCGATCCTGTGAAAGGGGCCTAAGGCTACTTTTACACTGATGCTCTGCTGTTTACCTGCACCTCGACTGATCTCAACCTTCACTTCTTCCTCAGGATTCCTGCATGTATGAATGGCTGCTGCTGTCCCCCACGTGGGTATGACTGCTGCTGGCTGTCCTCCAGGGTTGAAAAAAAAGCAGTCTGGCAAGCTACAATGAAACATTTTGTAACTTTCTGTTTATTCATCTACAGATCAAATGGATAAACCTCGATCTACAGATGAAAAATTATTCACTTCACAATTATTCAATTCAATTATTATAAATATAGAGGCGGTGTTTAGGAGAGATGTATTACTTTATAAGTTAGTAATTATAAATGTAATGAACATCTCAGCTATAATATATATTCAGGATGATTGTATTTATTTGTGTATTGTTCCTTTGTTGTTGTTTGTGAATTTTTTTGAAAATGAATAAAAATATATTGGAATGAAAAAAACAATGGGGCAGATCCACAGAGATCTGCACGGGCGCAGCGTATTGGGAGATACGCTACGCCGCTGTAACTTACATTTTTAAACTTCGAATCCTCAAAGAATTCGCGCCGTAAGTTATGGCGGCGAAGTGTATCTCTCGCGGCGTAAGGGCGCCTAATTCAAATTGGCGATTAGGGGGCGTGTTTCATTGCATTGCGCGAAATGACATCGCAAGGACATAATTTTTTAAACTTAGACGTGACTTACGTCCATCCCGATTCATGGACGACTTACGCAAATTTTTTTTTTCAAATTTCGACGCGGGAACGACGGCCATACTTAACATGGCAAGTCTAACTATAGTCGACGAAATAGCAGCTTTAACTATACGCCGGAAAAAGCCGACTAGAGACGACGTAAAAGTATGCGACGCCCGCGCGTACGTTCGTGGATCGTCGGAAATAGCTAATTTGCATATCCGACGCGGAAAACGACGCAAACTCCACCCAGCGGACGCCGAAGTATTGCATCTTAGATCCGAAGACGTACGAGGACGTACACCTGTCGGATCTAACCCAGAAACCGTCGTATCTTGTTTTGAGGATTCAAAACAACGATACGACGCAGGAAATTTGAAAGTACGCCGGCGTATCAGTAGATACGCCGGCATACTCGCTTTGTAAATCTACCCCAATATATGTGTTATGTTGTCATCTTAAGTACTGACAAAATTATTACTGAATAAACAGGCTCTTAGCAGAAATTTGAAAATTGCTCTGGTCCGTACGGGTATACATGTATGAGAGCCAAAGTGGTTAATGGATGGAACGCCATATGTTGTAGAGATTTACTGATGCATTGGTTGTTATATACTCTTGATGAATGGTAATTTTAATCTTTGTCAATAAAGTGTATATTTGACATTTTCTTTTATTAGTCAATTAGGTACTGCTAAAGTCCCATCTGGTTCCCCCTTTTTGAGTAAATAAGGGATAAATACTACATTTCTTTCTAGGGGAATGTTAACAAACTTTCTTCATCCTCTCCATGGGACTGGTCCCCTGAAGCTGCTTCCTGGTGCTGCTCCATTGGTTGCACACTGACGCCGTCATGTACAATGTAGGACCGTGAGTCCTGCATTGTAAGTGAAGACACAGAGGGCCTACAACATGAAGCGTGCTGACTGCCAGGGGAGCGAGGTATAAGGTAAGTAAAACTTGTTTTCAATTTTCATCTAATGAATGCAGCTACCACATCTAAGGATTATTATTAAGCTGCAATATATTACACTTTTTGATTTGGGGTATAATATCACCATAACCACTTCAATACAATACTCTGCCATCCTGGATGGATGTCATATAACGGCTGCTAGGGGGCACGCATCTGTGCCCGCCACGTTCCGTGGGTGCCCATGCGCGTGCTTGGTGGCCGCGATGTCTGCCAGGTACCTGCGATCGGCAGTTACAGAGCCAGGTACGTGGATCTCTGTGTGTAAACACAGAGATCCACATCCTGTCAGGGAGAGAGGAGACCGATGGTGTGTCCCTTGTACATAGGGATACCGATCAGTCACCTCCCTCCATAGTTAGAATCACTCAATAGGGAACACATTTAACCCCTTGATCGCCCCCTAGTGTTAAACCCCTTCCCTGCCAGTCACATTTATACAGTAATCAGTGCATATTTATAGCAGGGATCGCTGTATAAATGTGAATGGTCCCAAAATAGTGTCAAAAGTGTCTGAACTGTCCGCCGTAATATCGCAATCCTGACAAAAATTGCAGATCGCTGCCATTACTAGTAAAAAAATAATAATAATAAAAAAAAAATCATAAATCTATCCCCTGTTTTGTAGGCGCTATAACTTTTGCGCAAACCAATCACTATACGCTTATTGCGTTTTTTTTTACCAAAAATATGTAAAAGAATACAAATGAACTGAGAAAAAATATATTTTTTAAAAAAATTGGATAATTATTCTAGCAAAAAATAAAAAATAGTGTTTTTTTTTTCAAAATTGTCAGTCTTTTTTTTGTTTATAGCGCAAAAAAAAAAAAAAATGCAGAGATGATCAAATACCACCAAAAGAAAGCTCTATTTGTGTGGAAAAAAAGGACGTCAATTTTTTTGGGAGCCACGTCATCATTCAAAGCATGACAGTGCTGAAAGCTGAAAATTGGCCTGGGCAGGAAGGGGGTGAAAATGCCCGGTATTGAAGTGGTTAATTATGCAAAGTGCACGTACATCAACAGATTCTTTGTAAATACTGTCTTCACTAAAACGGCCTTATGGCTGCATTCACACCTGAGCGCCGGTCGTTCGGTCGTTTTTTCGGGCGTTTATTTCCGGCGTTTAGTCTCGCGTATTCATGCTTGTTTGCATACAGCGTTGTCCGACGTTTTTGTACTTCGACGTTTTTTATTTTAGCCAATAGGAAAAATTATCATCTTTTCATCACTTGTTGCTATGTTGGTAGATTTTTTTAATCTTCTGCCTGGGTGAAACATTCTATTGATTAAAGCGCCGAAACGCTCGTTGTCGCGCTAGTCGCTTGAATCGAGCGTTTCCATTACTTTCTATGGGAAATGGAAACGCTCAAATATGCCCAAACTGCCCGATACAAAAAAGGGTCCGGAACTTGTTTGAGCTTCAGGCGTTCGGCGTCAGGCGTATTGGCGTGCAGATGTGAACCATCTCCATAGGGAATAATGTATTTTTTCCCCTCTAGCGTATTTGAGCGTCGCGCTTCAGGCGACAAAACGCTCAGGTGTGAATGCAGCCTAAGGCTCTGTTCACACTTAGGCATATATATGCCTGTAGTGCGACGCCGCAGCCGCCCCTGAGACGCTGGAGGGGTGATTTCACATTGCCCTCTATGGAGATGGTTCACATCTCCACGCCGAACGCCGTACGCCAGAAAACAAGTCCCGGACCTTTTTTTCAGGTGGCTTTCGGCATAGGAGATGTGAGCCATCTCCATAGAGGGGGTACAGCCGCATTCACAATCGCGGCGTTTTGTCGCGGTACAAAACGCCGCAATTTGTCGCTGCAATTCGCGGGACAAAACGCCGCGATTTGGTACGCCAAGGTGTGAATGCAGAATAAGAGTTCACAAAAAAACAAAACAAAAACCCCCAAAAAATTAAAATAAAATAAAAAGGATACTTCTGATGTACAGGCCAATAGACCTTTCCTAAAAGAAATATGGGGACTACTATATGGGGGACCTCCATCTGAGTTGTACAGCTCTATACTTCAATTAATTGCAGAATATTCACCACCTCTTCAATTTGTCTTAGTAACTGGTAATGAAGAACTTGTACTTTGATGCTGGCCTTGCAGGCACCGTCAATTCAACAGTCTTAACAAATTTTAGCTTAACTACTGTATCTTTTGTTCCATTTAAATGATAAAACAGTTATTCATTTTAGCGCATATCTACATATAAAAGCTCTAAGCTGCCATTCCAAAAGCTGTAGTGATTACCCTTCATTTTTAATGCCATATGAGGTTTAAATGTTTTTACACCAATATTTTCCAAAGCTACTGAGTATTGAAATTTTTAGACAAGCTGTGTAATTAAAACACAAATGCGACTTGTAGAATAAAAATTACATTGGACTATGCAGGACCCAATCTTGTCGGTATCAAGACTAAAGGAAATTGACATTAAAATCAGCACACAGGGTAGCTCATTCAGTCCACATGGAAATTATTACTGTATTGTTAATGGTGTCTTTTTTTTTTTTTTAGCTTTTAATGAAAAGATCCCAAAGAGTCTCACTTAATACCCCCTCCTTTGTACGGATGTTGGAAACCAAATAGTTACATTGTTAATGAGTCCTGAAAATATTTTATATCATTTTTTTTTTTTTCCTTGGCTGAAAAGAAGTGACATCCAGGGGCTTTGAACAAAGCTTGTGATCAGGATAAAAAGTAAAAAGGCAATTTGTAAAATTATATATGTTTTCGAGACTGAGGAAAAGAAGGCTGAGGCTTTAAAACATGTTGCTATTTCTGCTTGGTGTTAATTGGCTCTATGACAACATAATGAACAGGTTTGCAGCTTTTCTCCGATCAGTAAAGCCATTGGTGAACATTAGAAGAATGTGTATTGCAGCAAGTGCATTATCATGAGAAGTTCTTGTAAAAAAATAAATAAAAAAGATATTTCAGGATGAGATGACCATGCAGGGTCCTTTCAGGTTGTGTTGGAATCAACAAAGAAATATAACGAGAAAGAAAACAAATCTGCGAAAAGCAATTAAAATAGATTTTTTTTTAAACAATAAAAACAGAAAACAAAAAAAGTTAAAAATGTAAAAACATAAAAAAATGTAATAAAGAACTCACTGTTGATGTAAGAACTAAAGCCTCATACACGCGATCAGATTTTCCGACGGGAATTGTGTGATGGCAGGCTTTTGTCGGAAAAGGTCTCTCTGGCAACACCTTTATATGCAAGCTCTCACTTGTGATTTTGGGGCCAGATTCAGGTAGAATTCCGGCGGCGTAACATATTGCATTTACGTTACACCGCCGCAAGTTTTACGGGCAAGTGCTTGATTCACAAAGCACTTGCCTGTAAACTTGCGGCGGCATAGCGTAAATCCGTCCGGCGCAAGCCCGCCTAATTCAAATGGGGCGTGTATCATTTAAATTAGGCGCGTTCCCGCGCCGAATGTACTGCGCATGCTCTGTTTTGAAATTTCCCGCCGTGCTTTGCGCGAAATTACGTAATTTTTTGAACAGCGACGTGCGTTACGTCCTTTCCTACTTACGGACGACTTACGCAAAAAAAAAAATTCAATTCGACGCGGGAACGACGGCCATACTTTAACATGGCAAGTCTAAATATAAGCCAAGAAATAGCAGCTGTAACTATACGCCGGGAAAAGCCGACTAGCGACGACGTAAAAAAATGCGACGACCGCGCGTACCTTCGTGGATCGCCGTAAACCGCTAATTAGCATACCCGATGCGGAAAACTACGCGAACTCCACCCAGCGGGCGCCAAAGTATTACACCTACGATCCGAAGGCGTACGAAGCCGTACGCCTGTCGGATCGAAGCCAGAAGCCGTCGTATATTGGTTTGAGAATTCAAACTAAAGATACGACGCATCAAATTTGAAAGTATCTGCTGATACTCCGGCGTACTTCTTCTGTGAATCTGGCCCTTTGGTTCCTTATTTCCATGTGATCAAACAAGAAGTGTTGGCCCACTGTCATCTACATTTACACATTGGTCTTGGGGAGTTCACAGTGCTCCCTGTTTGTCCACGTGTCTCTACCTCTGCTCTCATGCCAGACAATTTCAACAGCTCTGATCCTGTGTTCACATCTATACAGTTGACATTACCATTGCATTTGCCCCTGAAGAGTTGGTATTCCCCAACGAAACGCGTCGGGCATACATAGATGCATGATGTTCATACAGATGATTTTATGTTTTTTATACTGTTTTACTCCAAGATTTTCATTATACCATTAAGCCCCTCCAGTGGTTCATGTTGTGCAGGACTTATCTTTACTCCACGATATGCCAAGTACCATGGCGTCAATAAGTATATGTAGTTTGTAGCATGTTTATGCGATTTTGCGGATGCAATTTTTTTGTCATTCAGTATGCTGTACATGATCTCACACAAGGCATAATAAAATGCTTTTTGCTAAGACTGCTTTTTGGTATACATCTCTCATTCAAAGTCCCTAACTAACTCCCCCCTTTCGTGTTGGAACCCAATTAAGCAATACTGTATATCCCACATGCTTACTCTATATAGTGATTGGCCTCATTTAAAGTCCCCCTGACCAAACTCTCTCCTTTTTCTTGTCAGAAAATCTGACCGCTTGTATGCTCCATCGGACAATTGTTGTTGGATTTTCGGACAACAAATATTGGATAGCATGCTTTAAAATTTTCGGACAACAAATGTGTGCTGTCAGATTATCTGATCGTGTGTACAGAAGTACTTCGGGGGAAAAAAGTAACACGCATGCTCGGAGTCGGAAGCAATGCTCACCATAACACATTGTCAGAAGTTGTCCAAAGGGTGGCACTAAAGAGCTGAAAAAACACGTAGTTTGGTGTTTGTTGGCCGACAAATCTTTGCCGTTTGTATGCAAGACAAGTTCATGGTCAACGCCCTTCAGACCAAAGTCCTACGCTTTGTCTGCAGAAAATTTGATCGTGTGTATGAGGTTTTACAGTGTATATAAATTATAGCTGAATCCCACAATGAAAATGTAATATATTGTAGCATATCTGTTCTCAGATGTGACTGCATTAGTCGTCTTTTTTTCTTTATATCCTTTATTTTCAACTGGTGATTCTGCCTGTAACATACACACTGACATTTACAAAAGAAAAATAGTGTTAAATTGTTGGTTAAAGACAGCGCATGCAGCCTGTCTGACCAGGAAAGGGGGACAAGTGTGTGCCCCCTTTCCCCTGAACCATACCAGGCCACATTCCCTCATCATAGTGGTGGGTTCCATGTTAACGAGGACAAGGGACTTTTCCCCACAACCCTGGCCCAGTGGATGTGGGGGTCTGTGAGTGGGGAGCTTACCAGAATCTGGACGCCCCCTTTAAAAATAAGCAGGTCCCCAGACATCAACCCCCCACATGAGTGAGTAAGGGGTACATAGCCCTGCTTATTTACAGAAAAACAAAAAAAGTAACAAAGAAAGACACCCAAATGTTTGACAACTCCTTTAATAATCATATAGAAATGTCCTCAACAAATGTCCTTCATTGTAAATCTATTGTTAATTGTAGTTCCCACCACCTGCTGAAATAAAAACCCAACAGACGTGGGCCAGATTCAAGAAGCGGTTGAGCGGCGCAAGGGCTTACTTGCTCCGGTGTAACGAGTGCTCCTGATTCAGGAACCTCGTTACACCGACTGCAGCCTAGGATGTGACAGACATAAGCCTCCTTATGCCTTCACATCCCAGGCTGCATTCTTGCGTTGGCCGCTAGGGGGCGCGGCCATTGTGATCGGCGTATAGTATGCAAATTGCATACTACCACCGATTCACAAAAGTTGCGCGGGCCCTGCGCACGCAAGGTACGGAGTTTCCGTACGGCGACTTTAGCATAAGGCTGCTCCTGCTAATAGCAGGGGCAACCAATGCTAAAGTATAGCTGCGCTTCCCGCTCGTGAAATTTAAATTTCACGTCGTTTACGTAAGTGAACCGTGAATGGCGCTGGACGCCATTCACGTTCACTTAGAAGCAAATGACGTCCTTGCGACGTCATTTGCCGCAATGCACGTCGGGAAAGTTTCCCGACGGAGCATGCGCTGTTCGCTCGGCGCGGGAGCGCGCCTAATTTAAATGATTCCCGCCCCCGGCGGGATCATTTACATTAGGCAGCCTTACACCCGGCTGTTTAGCATATCGCCCGCGCAATTTACGGAGCAACTGCTCCGTGAATCGCGGGCAAAACGCAATATTTGCGTGGGCGCAGAGAAAAATATTTGCTCTTTGCCCACGCAAATATTGCTCGGATCTACCTGAATCTGGGCCATGGTGTGTACAACATAGGATTCACAGCTGTGTAAGCCAATGTGCTGATGATGGAGGAGGTTGCTAGGGACACAGCAGGTGTCTAGGGTGTCAGTACCAGTTGCTTCCTTAGCTTTCAGTGGAAGCAATATAAATTCTGCTTATATACAATGCTGTGAAAAAGTATTTGCCCCCTTTCTGATTTTTCATTTTTTTGCATATTTGTCACGCAAATGACTCAACTCATCAAAATGTTTTATTATTACACAAAGATAACCTGAGTAAATACAAAATTCAGTTTTTAAACGATGGTTTATTTTATTAAGGCAAAAAAGCTGTCCAAACCTACCTTGCTTTATGTGAAAAAAGTAATTGCTCCCTAAACCTAATAACTGGTTGTGCCATCCTTGGCGGCAACAACTGCAATCAGGCGTTTGCGATAACTGGCAATGAGTCTTTCATATTGCTGTGGAGCAATTTTGGCCCACCCTTCTTTGCAGAATTTTTTTTAATTCAGCCACATTGTAGGGTTTTCGAGCATAAATAGCCTGTGTAAGGTCATGATACAGCATTTCAATTGGATTTAAATCCGGGCTTTGACTAGGCCACTCTAAAACCTAAATTTTGCTTTGTTTGAATCATTTGGAGGTGAATTTACTGTATCATTGTCCTGCTGCATAACCCAAGTGCACTTGAGCTTGAGGTCACATACTGATGGCCAGACATTCTCCTTTAGGATTTTCTGGTAGAGCTCAGAATTCATGGTTCAAACAATTATGGGAAGTCGTCCAGGTCCTGAAGCTGCAAAGCAGCCCCAGACCATCACACTACCACCACCATGTCTGTCTATTGGTATGATGTTCTTGTTATAAAATGCTATATTTGTTTTATGCAAGATGTAATGGGACGCACACCTTCCAAAAAGTAACATTTTTGTGTCATCAGTCCATAGAAAATTTGCCTAAAAGTCTTGGGGATAATTAAGATGTTTTTCAGCAGTGGCTTTGGAACTCTCCCATGGATGCCATGTTTGCCAAGTCTCTTTCTTATTGCTGAATCATGAACACTAATCTTACCTGAGGCAAGTGAGGCCTGTAGTTCTTTAGATGTTGTTCTGGGTTCTTTTATGACCTCCTGGACGAGTCGTTGTTATACTCTTGGAGTAATTTATGTAGGCCGGCCACTCACCACTGTTCCAAATTATCTCCATTTGTCGATAATGGTTCTACCGTGGTTCACTGGTGTCCCAAAGCCTTATCCATTGCTTTGAAACCCTTCCTAGACTGATACATTTGCATTACTTTGTTTATAATCTGTTCTTGATTTTTTTTTAGATTGTGGCATGATGTGTGGCTTTTTGTTACATAGGTAGAAAAAAGACCATCCAGTTCAACCACAAAAAAATAAACAAACAAAATAAAAAACATAGTACAATCCTATACATCCAACTCCATATCCACAGTTGATCCAGAGGAAGGCAAAAAACCCCAGCAGAGCATGATCCAATTTGCTACAGCAGGGGAAAAAATTCCTTCCTGATCCCCCGAGAGGGAATCAGATTTTCCCCGGATCAACTTTATCTACAAATCTTAGTACTCAGTTATATTATGTACATTTAGGAAAGTATCCAGGCCTTTCTTAAAGCAATCTACTGAGCTGACCAGAACCACCTCTGGAGGGAGTCTGTTCCACATTTTCACAGCTCTTACTGTGAAGAAACCTTTCCGTATTTGGAGATGAAATCTCTTTTCCTCTAGACGTAAAGAGTGCCCCCTTGTCCTCAGTGTTGACCGTAAAGTAAATAACTCAACACCAAGTTCACTATATGGACCTCTTATATATTTGTACATGATGATCATCATATCCCCCCCCTATTCTCCTCTTCTCAAGAGTGAATAAATTCAGTTCCTCTAATCTTTCCTCATAGCCGAGCTCCTCCATGCCTCTTATCAGTTTGGTTGCTCTTCTCTGCACTTTCTCCAGTTCCCCGATATCCTTTTTGAGAACTGGAGCCCAAAACTGAACTGCATATTCCAGATGAGGTCTTACTAATGATTTGTACAGGGGCACAATTATATCTCTCTCTCTCTGGAGTCCATACCTCTCCTAATACAAGAAAGGACTTTGCTCGCTTTGGAAACCGCAGCTTGGCATTGCGTGCCATTATTGAACTTATGATCTACCAAAACCCCCAGATCCTTTTCCACTATTGATCCCCCCAGTTGTACTCCCCCTAGTATGTATGATGCATGCATATTCTTAGCCCCCAAGTGCATAACTTTACATTTATCAACATTAAAACTCATCTGCCACATAGTCGCCCAATTAGACAGAGCATTGAAGTCAGCTTGTAAATTAGCGACATCCTGTAAGGACGTTATTTCACTGCATAGCTTGGTGTCATCTGCAAAGACAGAAATGTTACTTTTGATCTCAGACCCAATATCATTTATAAAGATATTAAAAAGTAAGGGTCCCAACACTGAACCTTGGGGTACAGTGATCTGTTGGCGTGCTTCACTTTGTCAGACAGCTTCTATTAATGTGATTCCTTGATTAAAAAGGTCTGGCAGTAATCAGGCCTGTGTGTGGCAAGTGAAATTTAACTTAGCTTTCCAAAAAATTGTGGTTAATCACAGTTAATGATTCAGCATGGGAGGGGCAATGACATTTTCACGGCACTGTATATTATGCTCAGCTCCCAACAAACAGGGGGCCAAGTGGTCAAATGTTTGGGCTTTTGTCTGAACTGCCAACGTTTGGTCCACTCCTAGCCTGTGCCTACATGTAGATTCACATCATGCAGGCTACACATCTTTCTTTTGCAGGTGTTGGACTGTCTACTGGGCATGGCATGACACCACTGCTCAAGCTCTGAAATGCTGGCCCGAGACAAAGACTGTGCTCCTGTATGCAGCCTAACCTGTAATGGGCAGAGCTTGCCTCCCAGGCAACTAGACACCAACAATAGGGTTACCTGGCCACTCAGTTTAGGGGTTAAATACCAGAGTGGGGCCAAAGCAGGAGAGACTCTCTTCTAATTCTCCTAGGCTACACAGAACCTCCTCCTCTCCCAGTAGCCAGCGACCTGTCTCAGAAAGATCACTACCTAAGCTCTCGCTACTTCCCGTCCTGCTTGGAATTCCCTCCGCAAGCCAGTTTAATCCTCAATGTGCCTGGATTAATGCCCTGTTGTCTTGCACTTAACCTTTATTGTGCCATTGTTGTGTCTGGATTTGTCCCGTGCCCCCGGATTAAATATTTTCTGTGCCAGATTGCTCTGGTCTCTCACTGTGTTCAGATTGGTGCCTGTACTTGTAGAATTAATCCTTGCTGTGCCTGGATCTTTGCCCGGCTAACTGGACTTTTCACTTGTGGGGACATGTTAACACCCTGTGATCATGCTACCTGACCCTGTGTGTCCAGATTGCTTCTCTGTGAACTTACTTCTGTATACAGTGCCTTGCAAAAGTCCCCCCCCCTGGCTTTTTACCTATTTTGTTGCATTACAGCCTTTAGTTCAATGGGGTTTTTTTTTTATCTGAATTATATGTGATGGATCAGAATACAATAGTCAAAGTTGGTGACATAAAATTAGAAAAATACATACATAAAAAAAAAAAAAAATCAGAAATAAACAACTGATAATTTGCATGTGCTTATGTATTCACTCCCTTTGTTATGAAGCCCATAAAAAGCTCTGGTGCAACCAATTACCTTCAGAAGTCACATAATTAGTGAAATGATGTTCATCTGTGTGCAATCTAAGTGTCACATGATCTGCCATTACATATGCACACCTTTTTGAAAGGCCCCAGAGGCTGCAACACCTAAGCAAGAGGCACCACTAACCAAACACTGCCATGAAGACCATACATTGACAGTGCATGTTTTTCGGAATGCACAGTCTGCGTTCAGGGACACACACTCACACATCTGTAAAACTGGGACCCGCAGATGTGTCTATGCAACTGCTGTGTCCCAAAACATGAATGGGACTGCCTACATGGAACACCTAGTTCAAATGAATAAGGAGGTCAGTTAAAATGTGTTTCCAATTCCCAAAAAAATGATATCCAAGGCCAATGAGTGCTACGATATTAGTATGGAAGGACACGGTTCACGTATCTGTTTTTGGTGCCAAGATCTTGGGTGAGTAGATGTATGTACCAAAAAAAAAACTTCCAGTGCCGATCTGAGCAAAGGGTTGACTGATACTTTCAACACTCAACAAGGTAATATGATCTTGGGTAAGGTTAGCATTTTGGGGTTTATTAGGTTTAGCTTTTAAATTTCGTGTTCTGCTCATTTTAAAAATTGTACCTAAAAATCAAAAAACTTTGGTGAGTGAGAGAGACAGAGTGAGGTTATGTTTTTTTATATCTGCACCCATTGCAGATGCTACACTAAAGGAAGTGAAAGGAAAGGTTTGCAAAATGGCAGGAAATAAAAGTTTTTGGACATTGGTCAGCCAACGGGTTTCTTCATTGGAAGATTTCACTACGTCTGTTCTAGTCCCACCTCTTAAATGTTATATGTTACTTTCTATTCCTGTGACGTTGGTCTCTAGGACAAAAATAAATATGATAGTAGGTGAGTGTTAATCTGTTGGACAAAGCCCCCCTATGGGCAGTGAAAAAGATTGAAGGGGGTTCTAGACATACATTTGGTGCAAAGAGAAACAAATTGCTGACCTTTTTGGCTGCCTGGATGTTGTGCTACTCACATGACTGCAAAACTTTGAGCTACGGACATGTAACAAGAATGCAGGAAAAGGTCAGAACCCTAATTGACATCTAGGCAACTAGCATTTATAATTTGGTGTTTTTTTTTTTACCAACAAAGACATATCACTCATTATTTTATTCTAACATTTATTTTTCTGGAGAGTGGGCAAGTTTAACATTCTAACCCGGAAAAGTTGGCTTTGCTAAACAGAAAAAAAATATATATATATTCTGTCCTATAGAAATTGGTGTAACTGAAAATGGACATTTTGGAAACATGAACTCAATCAAACCTTCTGTACGAGTCAATTCCTTCCACCTCCTGTGATAACTTATTCCTGGTCAATAGTAAGATATAGGTGTGGGAGAGGCAGCAGAGCTCAATCATGAAATCTACGAGAGATATGATATTTCTATAAAAAAGTTGTTTGGGTTGGGAGGATCCCACTGTGTTTAAGGCAATTCAAGCTTGTGAGGCGCTTGTTCTATAAACCTGAGGACTCTTTACAAAGTATGCCCACTGTTTTTTTTACTTATTAAAAAAATTCCCATCCAGTAGGAAGCCTGAATGCTATCAAAATGACAATATATGACTTTTACAAAAAAATAAAAAAATGTATTCAGCTGTCCAGCTAATAGTGGGCCAAATAAGATCCTTCAGCATTGCTGCATTCATTTGAAGGGGGAAGCACATAATCAGAGAGGAGAAATGGGGGACAGGGTTGGTATCAGGTAGGTTATAATTCGCTATAAGGTGGTCTGACAAAGAGCCTGTCCCTTATTCTCTTCCAACAGCATACACACATGCCCATTTTAATGCAGGAGCGTGTGAAGCCACTCAGTGTAAGTTTCAAAACACACTACCAGCATACAGTTCCCCTATGTCAAGGATCTTTTTTTTTTTTTTTGGATAACAGTTGCCCTTTTAAAAGCAAATTTAGATCAACAAGAAAACCAATGTTATAAAATACACAAAAAAAAAAAAAGAAGAAGAAACTTGCACAAAACAAAATGAGTGCTAACCAACATTTTCTACTTTAGAGACAATAAGCCAATCTTGTTGACTGGGTAAATGTTTATACAAGATAATGTCTATGTTGCATTATTGATCCAATTAAATTATTTTCCCCTTACATTGTCAGTTAAAAAAACAAAAAAAAAAAAAACACACAACATAACCTTAAAATTGAATTGCAGTAGACAAAAGTCTGATCTCTTCCAGGGCCCCTACTTCTTCAGTCTTGGCTTCTGCTCCTCAATGCTCAGCGCCTTTTCTCAGAGTCATACTTCTTCCCGTCTCGATGGTCATATCTGTTTGGACTTCTGCTAGTATACCTGTTGCTTCTGGATCGATCATTACTTGGGCTTCGCTTAGATCTAGATTTCTCCGATCTATGGCTTTTCTCAGGTCTGCCATCTCTTTGATGTGACCTGCTATGTTCCTCGGCCCTGTGATGTTCATGTTTTTCTTTCTGAGACCTTTTGTCTTCAGTTTTGAGGTTGCGATTTTCCTCCCGACCACTATAATCTTTTCTCTGGCTAGATGAAGATTCATCTTCTCTTCTGCTCTTCTGTGACACGTTTTTTTTTTCACAGTCACTACTGTTGTCATCAGATTCCTTGGCATGCTTTGTTTTTTTGGATTGTTTCCGATGTCTCTTCTCATCCTCACTCTCAGAGGAGCTGTCACTACTGCTGGAGGATCCGCTGGAGGAGCTGCTGGTCTTGTGCTTCTTCTGCTTACTCTTGCTTTTCTTCTTTTTTAGCTTCTTTTTCTTGTCCTTCTTTTTCTTCTTTTCAAGCCGATCTAGTTTTCTGGAACAGGAATAAATAACAAAAGTCAAACCAAGATGAAGCTTGTACAGCAACTTAACGCAACACAAATTTGGTAAAGTGCTAGTTTTGTCCGGGGCATTGTGCATGTGAGCTACCTCATTCAAGGCACCTGGGACCAGATTCTCAAAGGGCTTACGACGGCGCAACGCCATGTACGCCGTTGTAAGTCCTAATCTGGGCCTTTGTATCAATGCGACTGATTCTTAGAATCAGTTACGCATAGATATCCATTAGATCCGACCGGCGTAAGGCTCTTACGCTGTCGGATCTTAAATGCAATTTTTTTTTTTGCTGCTAGGTGTCGCCTCCGTCGTTTTCCCCGTCGAGTATGCAAATTAGCTAAATATGCGAATTCCCAAACGTACGCGCGGTCGACGCAGTGAAGTTACGACATTTACGTTAGTTTTGCGCGGCGTAAAGTTGCCCCTGCTATATGAGGGGCAACCAATGTTAAGTATGGCCGTCGTTCCCGCGTCGAAATGTTAAAGTTTGCGTAAGTCGTCCGTGAATGGGGCTGGACGCCATTTACGTTTACGTCGAAACCAATGACGTCCTTGCGACGTCATTTGGAGCAATGCACCCTGGAATATTTTCCGGACGGCGCATGCGCAGTACGTTCGGCGCGGGAACGCGCTTAATTTAAATGCTCCACGCCCCCTACCCGGCAAATTTGAATTAGGCGGGCTTGCGCCGGGTGATTTACGCTACGCCGCCGCAACTTTATAGGCAAGTTCTTTGTGAATAAAGCACATGCCTGTAAAACTAGCGGCGGTGTAACGTAAATCAGATACTTTACGCCCGCACAGTTTTACGCCCATATACGAGAATCTGGGCCCTGGAGTTTTTTACCGTTTGCCCATGGACCCTTGCACTCAGCTTAAAGTCCAACCGAAGACTCAACTTTTAAAACCCCCCCAGTGGTTTTGGATGGGCCCATCATGGTAATGCAGCATCAATGATCTCTGTATACAGTGTGCGACTCAATGTGCTCTGCAAATTGCACTACAACCTTTTGCAGCTTTCTGACTTCAAGGCTGAATGACCTCCAGTTTCATCTAACCCCTCCCTCAGCAGGCAGGCTGTCATCGCCATATCCCCATGCCACATACTTCACGTGTGTGTTACGCTAGATACGCACACATTACAGGCATACCCCACTTTTAAGTACACAATAGGGATTAGAAGCCCATTGATTTCTATTCAGAAGTGGAGCCTGTTTTTGCATTCTCCAGCGATAGTAAATAAACCCCATTGTGTACTTAAAAGTGGGGTATGCCTGTATTAATTCGTATGGGTTCAGCAATTTTTCAGACTATTTTTCTGGAGTAAACATCAGTTTTCGTGTGTGAATATTTCGAAGACAAACGCCATTGGAACAAATGTTTGCACATGCTGTCCTCTAATGCAATAGAGACTTTTGTTGTATATTGGGTTAAAATGTAGATGATACGATGGGCAATATACACATTTTTAGCTCCTTCCATTGATCTGGAGAAGTTCTGGTCAAACACTGCACCAGGGTTACACTGATAAAAGGTCAACAATAAGCTTGACCATTTCAGATAGTTCTATATATGTTTGGTATTGGGTGCATTTACATCCTCAGAAGTGATAATAGAATTGCCATACTTCATCTTGTAATTCTATCAAAAAGGCAAACGTCTTAATTTAATAAGATTAATGAAATGTGTTTGTAATGGGAAGCTAAACACCAACTTGTATACAAATATGCAACAGTTATATAATGCAGGTTGTGTAATTAAAATGGTAAACAGACATGTGAAAGGCCGGGGGGCATTCAAAGGGAAACCTGTTTATGAATATGCAGGGGTTAAAGCAGTAGTAAACTCTGCATTGTGATTTTTACCTACCTAAGCTTATAATAAAACTTACCTGTAGGTTGAAGGAATATCCTCTAAACATGTGTCATTTAGGAGATATTCTCTATTTGGCAGCTGGTGATGTCACCAGTGCATGCACTTGAAAGGAACGGCATACCCACTCCCTCAGAGCTCTGTGCTGCATCTGTGACGTCATCATGGCCCAGGCCTTTTAGGCAGCCGCAGCCCACGAACATGGAAAGACCAGGTGAAGATAGAAGGCTCAGCAGTGGTGACAGCGTGCTGCTGGAGGGCTTAATTTCAAGGCTAGTCGTTCATAATGTGCTAGTGTGTGATGCATGCTAGCACATTACGCCTTTACCTTGAAGGGAGAACGTTTCCTTTCAAAGGAAAACCTGTGTTTGCAGCTGACATATGCCAAGAAACATTTTTAAGCATAAGATTAAAAGCGCTTGTATGATTAAACATTTAGCTTCTTCTACAATCTAGTGAAGGAGGAGTAGGTACATATTAGTGGAAGCTCATTTGGCTAAAAGAGACAGAAAAACTGGGTATACTAAAGTGGACACCATGAGACCAAAGAAGATTATGCCAGAAAGAACGTCACCTCTGGGGATGACCTAGTGGAATACAGAAATGGTGAATCCACTATATTGACTCTTTAGGGTATCCCTATAGCATACAAACCATTGTCATTTCCCATTTGCTAGAAAGTTTAGATAGTTTGTGCATGTGTGTTGTGTGCATATTTGTAATTTCTTGTAATTTCTTGTATTGTTTTCCTACCGTTGTAAGTCGTTTTTATGTGCAGCATTCTTATTAATTAAAATCAAATTCATATACATTACTGGGGTTTCCGTTTCCTTGCTTTACCACAAAGTAACCAAAAAAGATGCAAGCAAAACATGTGGGCATTACGTGATGTAGTCTGCATGCCAATTAAACTCACTCAGTAGGATCTACTCTCATGACCCTGCAGTGATAGGGGACGTTTCTACTCACCAATCACTGCCCATACGAACACACAAAAGCCTGCTCAAATTGCTGGAATGTCTCGCCAGCCCACCAGATGACTGGTGACTTTTAGAGAGTTGTAGGCACAATTTTTATGTTACAGAATAGATGTAGAGTGCCCTGCCAACTCCTACTACTGTCACTGGGTCTGCAATATAGAATATCTTGGAAACAGACCAAGGCATAAGCTATACACTTTTCCGTTAAGCACTGGCTTAAAGGTATAGTTCTTGGAAAGGACTGCAGTCTCTTCAGGGATCCTTTCTGTGCACTTTTCCTCCCTTAAATCTACATTTCCATACCAACAATGCTTCCAGGAGACCCTGAAAACTTCCACTGGTTACTTGCTTTAGAAAGTGCACTCTCTGCCTTTATGGATTTGTTTGTGAAATCACATGATTAAGGGCTATATTCTTCCTTTACTACTTTGTCAACCACTGACCTGGAACAAGCATGCGCAGAGCAGACGATGAGACTCCCAATATGCCTGTTCTAGACCATTGACTCTTTAAATAGTGAAGTAATAATAGGGATAAGCTTCAAAATCAGGTCAGCAATTATATATATTTTGTTTAATGGGTATCATTTTATAATTAAATGTAAACATAGTAATAATAATAGACTGGTCTAGAGGCTTGCATTATTACCATGGATATGCATTAGTAAAACTTAAAGCGGGTCCGCAACCCACCGATCATGATCTGTCTGTTGATCGTGAATAGGTCATGGGTAGACTGCAATCCTTTGTTGACAACCTTCAGAACTTGGACAAGAGGGGGCCCTTACTGGTACTGGTCCCCTCTCCTCCTGCAGCTGCTAAAAGCCACTTCTCCTCCTCCCCCCCCCTCCACGGCATTCAGTGGCTGCAGGAGGTAAGGGCAAATGCCACTCCTGTCCAAGTTCTGTGGGCCGGAAATGAAGGATCGCGGTCTACCATTCACCTCAATGATTGATGGGTAAATGAGATCTGCAGGTTGCTGACCCCTGCTTCAAGTCTTAATATTCATGTCCGCTGCAATAATACAAGCCTCTGAACCAAAGCAATATGATTATTCCCTGCAGCGCTTACCAGCCCCTTCCTTTTCTAATGTACACAGTGAGTGATCAGTAGCATTGCTTAGTTCAAAAGCAGAGTATTTTACAAACAAGATCCAAATTACCAATCAGCTAACATAAGAAATATCTCAGCAGAAAAACCCGTTTGAACCAACGGATGCGGCTGTACTAAGCAGCGCTGTTTTTTTTAGCTTAAATGATCCGCCACACCAGTCATGTTGAATAACGTATGTAGTATTTCTTATTTCATGTGCCCACATAATAAATTAAAAAAAGAAGCTTACGGCTACTTCATTGTCCAAGAAATAAATTCACAGCATAAAAATATTACTTGGCTTATGGCCTGAACTAGTTATATATTCCATTAGAAAAAATCTGTACGTGTAATTTGCGTAAACACCCACCATTGTTTTGTGTAATCCCAGCATCCCTGCTGACAATACAAAGTTAACCAATAGAGAAACTATTCAACAACTCTGTGTCTAAATCCTATAATTCCCCTCATTCTAGGCATGGCTGAATATTTTCCCCTCAATGGACGAGCCAATTACAGTATACATTGCCACTTCACAAACGCAAGGATCACGCTGTTAAATAAGACTTTATATTTGTCTGCCACAGTACAGAACAAGCGCATGAAACTATTTAATAAGGACACCCATGTGGAACGGGTCAGATTGGATAAGATGCACATATAGCTTTATTCTAACTAAAGAATGAAATGTGTTTTGTTTGAGTGGATCCAAACAAATTATACATGACTGGAGAAAATAGTGACAATCTTTTCAGAGTTCTGCTCACAGCAATGATTCTCTCCAGGAATTCCTCAATATTTTTACAGAAAAAAAATTGAAATTTAACTTGTAATAGACTGAACTGCTTTAAAGAGGGGAAATGCATAATGAGATACATAAAGGCTTACTTGGAGCGATTGCCTCTTGTTTCCTGTGATAGTGACACACACACAGGAAGTAAGTGGAATCTGACCTATAGGGTCACAATCTACAATACAAAACTGGCACAGGCACTTTCTCCCTCAATCTTGCATGCTTTTACGGTCATCTGCGTCTCAATTGGATAGAGAACTTTAGCAATTGTACAGCAGAAATGCATATGGAAAAACGGGGAAATGTTTACATCTGTCTGCATGGAACCTCTCATGGAACCTGCCATGGAGAGAAATAACAGAGCCGCTATTGCCAGCTTCAAGAAAAAAAAAGTAGGCAATTCCATGATTGTTATACTGATCCTCTGGTTTCCTTATTTAACCACTTCCGGACCGCCCACTGCATACACTATTTGACGTTATATACCAGGGTATGGCAGCAGCCATCATAACCTCTATATATTTTTACACAGTAAGGCCCAGGAATATCATGCAAAAACACAGACGTGGCTTCTGCACCTGGAAATGGGTGGTAGGTAGGAGGGTAGATGATGCAGAGTGTGTGCTAATGAGGACAGCTGGTCTCATGACCTAAAGTCTGTGCAGGAAATAAGGCAGAAGTAATGGAGAAGTGCTTTCAATCAGCCACGAGGACAGTGGGGTAAGTGTGTGTAGAATAAATGAAAAGCTTTGCGATTTAAAAAAAAATAAAAAAATTTATTAATTAATTAAATATATTGGTACACAGGAGAGATGGAATTTTGAGAGAGAAAAAAAAAGGGGGGGGGGGGAAAGAGTTGAACTTTGCCTTTAAGCAACTCAGAATCAGAGTCTCTGCAGCCGATAGTTCAGAAGCTGCTAGGGTTGTGGACAAACCAGATATAGAAGTTGTTGGAGAGGGTATGAAAATGTGTTTGAACAAGCATAAAACTTGGTGATTTGAGTCAAAGTCTTGGTAAAAACCTGAGCTAAAATTGCAGACTCAGCCACATCGGACTGAACTATAAAGAGGACTCAGAACTCGGAGAACAGGAAAGAGCAGAGGGCAACATTACCCATAAGCATGAATATCTACCATGGAAAAATGGGGAATAATATTGCCTTGTGACCTATGCAAAGAGGTAGGACCTGGTGCACAACCTGGCCAGGCTGCTCAGTGAGATTTAAAAGACAGGGCAAGTGTAAAGGCAATGCCAGCAGATTTGAATACAGAAAGTGCTCTGCACTGGCACAAATGCTCCCGATGCCTGACCCGATACTTGGTCGGTGGCAAGCGGAGAGGGCGGGCGGCGTCAGTAGGCGGATCGGGCCGCCTCAGTAGGTTCAGTGGGCGGATCAAGCTTAGTGGGCGGAGAGGTCACCATCATCTTGGCACACCCTGCACTTGGCCATAGTAAGCCAGCAGCTGACATCTTGTTTACACCCAGCACATGTAGTTCGGGCTGGGTGTAACAAGATGTCTGCCGATACTTACTGATGCCAAGTGTACCAAGATGGGCGCTGCAGCATAGCATTTCCTCATGTCATTTATTGTTGCATTTCAGTGCCTGCCCATAAGTGCCAGCCACCTATCAGTGCCCATAACTGCCGCGCCCGTCAGTGCCAGCCGCGCCCGTCAGTGACCATCAAACTGTCACATGGCATTAAAAAAAAGTATCAGTAATCGGTATCGGCGAGTACATGAAAAAAAAAGTATCGGTACTTGTACTCGGTCTTAAAAAAGTGGTATCGGGACAACCCTAGTCAGTACCCATTCTCTGATTGGAGAAGTTGAAGCAATAACCAGTATTATAAGTAATGATGAGAGATGCGAGGAGGAGCAAGATCTAGTAAATTATTTTTGACTTCAATATTTATCAGTCACTTCATAGCATTTATACCTTAGAAGTTTCTGTTTTTGTTTTGTTGTTAAGGATTTCAGAAATTCCACTTCTGGGTCATCATCTTCTTCCTCTGCCTCACTGACTACATAGACCTATAAATAAAGAAGATATTTGGCTATAAACAAAATATAAAAACTAAAAAATGCAGCATCAAAAGATTAGCTACGAAGTTTGTCCGTTTATCCCAATCGAGGACTTTAAATGGATCGTTAAAGTGGAGCTTTTATTAACAAAAAGATATTGTGAAATGTATTGCTTTTTTTGGCAGGTTCTAAACTCTTAAGGCTTGTGCAAACATGATACATATCCAGCCACAAGAAGAGCAAGGCCAAAAAAAATTGCCAAAAAATCTTAGCCAGTACCTAAAAACATATCAATCCTTTCATAAGTCAGTTATATCATGAAGGCAACAACACAGGAGCCACCACCCATCCAGACCTGTGAACCCAAACCTTCAAAGTGGTCACCTGCTGTAAGCACCTTCCACACTGATGAACTGCTACCTACCCAGACTGATTGTTTACGGCTCTCTTTTCCATTTATATAAACTAGGGTACAGAAACATGTGTTCTTAAAGATCCATCTTGCGACTCAAACTGTAAACTTTTTAATTTAGAGGTTTTGACATATCCATGGAGTTTAAGGTTAAGGCTTAAAGTGGTTCTAAAGACTCGAGGTTGAGCATGAAGGTATAAAAAAAAAAAAAAAAAAAAAAAAACACCCACACACACCTCTGTGCATCATCTGCCCCCCCCCCCCAATACTTATCTCAATCCAGGGATATGCACGAGTGCCTCAGTTCTCTGCCTCCTAATTGGAGGAGACACCACCGTGAGCCATTGGCTCCCGCTGTCAATCACAACAACTGAGCCAATAAGAAGAGAAAGAGAAGGGCGGGGCCAGGCTGCAGCTCTGTGTGTGAATGGACATGGCGGGAGTAAGCCTACATGTGTGCCCTATTGCAAGCTACTTGTTCTGGGGGCACTTGGCAGGAGGGAGGGGCCAGGAGCAGCGGCAAGGGCCCACAGAGCAGGTAAGCATAATGCTGCGCACACGATCGGATTTTCCGACGGAATTCCACGCAGGCTTGGCTTGCATACACACGGTCACACAAAAGTTCTCGGAACGTTCGACCGTCAAGAAAGTTGACCGCGGTGACGTACAACACTACAACGAGCCGAGAAAATGAAATTCAATGCTTCCGAGCACGCAAATTGTTTCCAAGCATGTGTCGGAATTTTGCGCGTCAGAATTGCTACAGAAGATTGGAATTTCCGATTGGAATTTTTTACGTCGGAAAATTTGAGAACCAGCTCTCAAATTTTTGTTGGTGGAAATTCCGACAGGAAAAGTCTGATGGAGCATACACACGGTTGGAATTTCCGACCAAAAGCTCACATCGGACATTTTTTTGTTGGAAATTCCGACCGTGTGTACGGGGCATAACATTAAAGAGAGTCTTTAATAATCACTTTAATGTGAAGCCACAGCCGGGCGCCCACAGTAGTGATGCCGGCGCCGCGGAGAGGAGAGGGGAGACGAGTGGGGCTTCGTATCGCATCGCTGGACCCTGGGACAGGTGAGTGTCCGATTATTAAAAGTCAGCAGCTGCAGTATTTGTAGTTGCCGACTTTTAATATTTTTATTTTAGTAGGAACTCCGCTTTAACATATTGAAAAAGACAAAAACGTTAGAGTTTCAAACAGTGCATACAAATAGGAATTATATATCTGAATCAAAAACAAGGAAAATTGTCCCTTTCATTCTTTATTTATTTTATTCTTTATTTATTCACTATTGACCTTGGAAGCTGCATTTATACACTTTAGCAGAAATTGCTTGTAGCAGCATTTTGCACAACTCCCTACCAGTCTTTTATATCAACTGGGTGAAATTTTTGACCGTTCTTTCATGCCAAATTGCCTTAGTCGCAAGAGGTCTGTGGGTTTCTAAGGTCTAATACACTGCACTATATTATTTTTGTTTTGAGATTTGCTTTGAGGTTGCCATTCATTTTACTAAAACTGTGTAATAGTATGCCTTCCTAAACAATCCATTCATACCCAATAAGACAGGTGCTAAAAGGTACAATCAGAAAGTAATGTGTAAAGTCTGTAGGGACTTTTGCAACTTTAGGTCCACCTAATCACTCCTGCTGTAGCTATGACATCTACTGAAGGAAATACAACCATATATTTTAAAGTCATCATGCCTACATTTTCCACTTATTATGTCATAAAATGGAATTACCATATTTATCGGCGTATAACACGCAATCCAATTTAAGTGGGAAGTTTAAGGATTTGAAGCAAAATAATGGTCAGTGAGCATCAATGCAGTCGATCTGTGCCCATCTGCAGCCTCAGTGCAGCCGATCTGCAGCCTCAGTGCAGCCCGACCTGTGCCGATCTGCAGCCTCAGTGCAGCCCGACCTGTGCCGATCTGCAGCCTCAGTGCAGCCCGACCTGTGCCGATCTGCAGCCCGACCTGTGCCCCTCTGCAGCCCGACCTGTGCCCCTCTGCAGCCCGACCTGTGCCCCTCTGCAGCCCGACCTGTGCCCCTCTGCAGCCCGACCTGTGCCCCTCTGCAGCCCGACCTGTGCCCCTCTGCAGCCTATAAATTTACCAAAATTCAGCCTGTTCAGTGCCCATTTTCAGTCTCACCTTTGCAATCAGTGTCAGATTATCCCTGCTGTCTCCGAGGGAAGAGGAGCGAGCGCCGATGAATTACTCAGAGCCTTCCTGTGTACCCAGCACTCCGTTACTCACAGCCATGCCTCCTGCCCCTGCTCATATGATAGACAGTAGAGTGGTCCAATGTGGGGCCAGGAGGCGTGGCTGTGCATGACGGAGTGCCGGGTACACAGGAAGGAGATTGCGGCTCTATATAATTCAGCGGCGCTCGCTCCTCTTCCCTCAGAGACATCAGAGATTGGCGTATAACATGCACACGTGATTTTCCCCTGATTTTAAGGGGGAAAAAAGTGTGTGTTATACGCCGATAAATACGTTAATAAACCTTAAAACAATGATGGAAAAAATTATTGCAGATTCTGTATGCATTACAAGACAGATACATCAAAAATTGTACAATAGGCATGGCTTCAGTAAAAGCAACTCTTCTTCTGAGACCTTAAAAAAGAAGCTGCCATCAACGCAAATAACCCCATAATAATTTTGCACATTTTTCCAGAAGAGATAGCAAAAGTAGTAAAATGGTGAAAAAAGTGGGACTTTGTTTATGCAATATAACAGCTCAGCTGTTAGCATGAATGAAGTCTGTATTTCAAACAGTCAACAGCCATAAAAGCCTTCTGTACAGCAGAGGGACAATGTAATGTGCAAGCAGAGCACAATAAAAATGGACAAGACACAAAACATGAATATAGAGTGAAAGTAATATGTTGCACTAAGTTTAATATCCCTGTCCTTTACAAAGTGTTCTAATGTGTTACAGTTTGTGCCCATGCAGTGCTTTGTCTGTCTTCAAAAGCTCTTGACAAATCCATCACTAAAGTGGCTTGCGAACAGATTGCTCAGGAAAAAAGCTTTATGGAGTGGTCATCAGGAAGCTCCAGCATTACACTTAGGTGTGTTGTTGCTGTGGAGATAGCTGCCTTTTATTATGAATATTCAATTACAGCAATCGCTGTGTCGGGATGATACAAAGCCTAATGCACCCAGTTTTTTTTTGTAATCCCAGCAACATCAAGTCAATGTGGAGCACAGTTGATCACCAATGTGTCCATTTAGAAACAAATTCTCTGTCTATTGTTCCTATTCAAAGCCTCTCCGGGCCCTGCCAGCAGGTATTTGAGAAAGAACAATGTACTTTGGAATGGCAGCCATTACCCAGGTTGGCACTTTATGGAACTTGGAGAAATGATGTTCAATTTTTTTCCAAGATAAAATTAAAAAAAAATAATGTTTTTCTTTATACTTCTTGAATATAGCAGGTCTGAAAAAAAAGTCCTTTGCCAACATAAGCCATTTTAATGTTCTTTACCGCCCTACGAATGCTAAGTAGCAATTTTCAAGTAATCGCATGTAAATTTATAGATATTTTCAGCTTACCGATAATAAAAATAAATATATAAATAAAAAAGATCATTACCTGTGATGGATCATTTACGGTCTGGTTTCTTCCCAGTACATTTTGTTTCAGAGCAAACCCACTGTTTCTCATCTCCGCCATTAACTCCGAGGGGTGCATTGATGGTCCTGTGAAGAGGAATTTTGGTATGAATGCATCACTGATATCTACCTATCTTTATTCTGACTCCGCGGTAGGAATGTGTTTGAAGCTTTGTTAAGTCAAATCGCAGCTAAATCAACTCAATAATCTTCTGCTGGGAAAAGCATCGGATATGATTTTCTAAAACAGCAGCCAGGAGATTCGGAATACAGAATAATTGCATTTGTGTTAAAGCGAGGAGCCGGATTCTCCTCTTATGTAACTTACTAATGCCTGGTGTATTGTAAAGGATTCTCATTACAGTACAGGACAACGCTGGAAGGGGTCCTGGTGTTCCCTAGATTAAGCAACGAGTTTCTTGGCAGCTTACCATCCAGTACAAAGCAACCATACCAGAAAAATATGCGTCTGCCAGCTAGAAACTTTCATGTTCGCTGCACAATACAGTGGTGGAATATGGGCCATACTTAAAATCCAGCTACTTGGAATGATCATTATTCCACTTAATGCTGGCACCCACAGCTCACTTCACTATTGGCAAGACGTAAATTTGTGCCACTCACAAATGCCCTTTAAATGCTCATTTCATACTTGTTATCCCTGCAGTGAAGGCCATTATGAATGTACGGGAAACATTTCTGCTTATTGAAATAATTACAATAGGTTTAAAAGGCACAGGCCTTGGCAGCTTAGTTTGCCATCAGACCAACGCATATGAGAATAACAGGAAACACAGGAACAGTAAAACACATAGGGGAAGGAATAGAGCTCTGATTGATACATTAATAGACACAGTCAAGCTCCAAAATTGATTGGTCGTCATTTCTAAAAACTTAGCCATTAACGTGCCGCTATTTTAACACAAAGGGGGCTGTTAAAGAGGAGCTCTCAGAAAATAAATAAAAATATCTTTTAATTCACACATTCTAAAGTCATGGAATAATTTTCTCAGTTCAGCTAGTGAAATTACTTAAAGTGAACCTGTCCAGGCTTACAAGATGTAGCAAAAATATATTTTTACACTTTGCTACTAATACAGTAAAACCTTGGTTTGAGAGTAACTTGGTTTGAGAGCGTTTGGCAAGACAAGCAAAATGTTTTAATACATTTTGGCTTGATATACAAGCGATGTCTTGATATAAGAGTAGAGTCATGTTACAACTGAGTAGAAAAAAGAAGAGTGTAGCAATATGGTTACAATTAAGCAACTTATTGCTAACACTTAAAGGTGCCTCTTTTCTCTTATATACCCTGTAAAAAAAAATCTTTAATATACAAGTGCTTTGGATTACAAGCATGTTCCTGGATTGAATTATGCTCGACTTTACTGTACTTTAGCTGCCATCTGCACTGTAGATAGTGGACATTGAAATAGATTTAGTCATTCGGCGAAAGAGATAATAACCTTCCAGAATGTGCCCTAACAGGGTATGAACTTTCATTTGTAAATCTTGAATTTTGACTCGTACGTTTTCGGTTGAGAATAAGTCCTGGTTCACACGAGTGTGATGCGGGAACCCTGCAAATCCACTGCGGGTTCCGGTCTTGCACCCTACTCGCACAGCAGCTCACACTTCCAA
This sequence comes from Rana temporaria, assembly GCF_905171775.1. Classification (NCBI taxonomy): domain Eukaryota; kingdom Metazoa; phylum Chordata; class Amphibia; order Anura; family Ranidae; genus Rana; species Rana temporaria. The sequence goes on along the minus strand of NC_053494.1, from coordinate 163,707,631 downwards.
TGCGCGAACTGCCGGGAGTGTCAATACATTGTTAATGATAGGCATATCGCACTGAGAACTGACAGCTCGGACATTAATCTGATTCACACCCATGCGATCTAATTCTAGTGTGGACTAAAAAAAGGGTCCTGAGCGAGTTTGGTTCGAATGCGATGCAATATCAGCCATACTATCTGTATGGCTGAAATCGAATTGCACGGACATCGCATACACCAATACAGTGATCAGTGCTAAAAACTGTGTGGGGAGTGCTTTTACTGTGGGAAGTCAGAGATCCATGTTCCTGCTTAGCAGAAACACAGGATCACTACCTTCCCTTGTCACAGAATGGCGATCTGCCTTGTTTAAATAGGCAGATCGATATTCTGCCTGTCTCCCGAACGATCCCTGGGTTCCAGTGGACATTGTGTCCTCTCGGACCTGCCGATTGGCTCCCGCTGTGTCCAATCACAGCAGGAGCATGTTGCTGGAGGAGTGTATGCACCCTAGACCCATGAGTGCAGAATCACATACAGGTATGTGATTCTGCACAGAGGAGCTGCAACCCCGCAGTAAATGTACGTGGGCGGTTGGCAACAGGTTAAACAATCGTATGAAAATAGAACTATCAGCGCAGTTACACGACTGATACTCTCCAAGACATACGACTCCCTTGGATATCCTATGAAAAACCCTAATATCTTAGAATTCCTCTACCTGACCTCAAAAATGTCCATCTATTTATACAGTATTGGACACCTCGCCAACAGGCCCATTTCCTAGTCCTTAGCTTCCCCCCCCCCCTTTTTCTTTTTCTCTCTACACCAATTTTTATAATGTATATTTGTAATTTTGTCTTAATATTTTCTATGATAACTTGTCACTAAATATACTTAAAATGTACCTACAGGCTCTAATGTATACATGTAAGGTCTGAATTTTTTCTTTTTTTTTTTGTAACTATGATAAAAGTCTTAATTATTATACAGGAATTATAAAACAAAAAAATATATTGTACAAATAGGGTATAAACTTTCTAAATACCAGGGCATAGTAGGTCATTAGAGGTGGGGGAATTACTATAGTTTCAATCGCTCATGTTAGCAAATGTGATCAGATTTATGGCTCTGTATTATGTAGTGTAAATCGAAGCTGCTGCAAATTGCTGAAATTGGTGAAAGGTACCATCTGACCATCGATTTAAGATTCAGCAGTGCATGGCATGCCAACCACAAAAGGAATCCTGGACTGGACTGCTGCTGAATTGCTATTTCTGTAACCAATTTGCTGTAATCACCAATATCTTCCAATGTAAAAAAAGATAAGTACATCTCACTCTTTTAAATGTGTGTTATGACAGGCTAACTGTATCTTAAATGGAGTGAACTAAACCTGCATAAATTATATATCAGTTGTATGCCATAGCTGGGTTTTACATCTTATGTTTTAAAATAATCCTGCTGCTTCAAGGAAATCATTAGTGAGAGAATGCCAGCTGACCTTCCCTTCAAAATTGCCAGACTGTGATGTTAATCCAATTGCTTCAAAACTTTGATGAAATAACCCAAAATAGTTATGTAGACCAGGAATTCTAGTCTTCAGTGACAACACAAATGTTCCAAATCAGATGAATGCATTATATCAAACATGAAAACCAACAAACTAGTTTTAGCAGAAGTAAGCAATATCAGTCGTGGTGGGACTGGGAACAGTTGTGAACTCCAGACTGGACTATGCTAATGCCCTTTACCTTGGACTCCCAAAGTACCAAATTGCTCGTCTGCAAGTCGTACAAAATACGGCCGCCAGACTGGTGACCGGGAAAAAACCCTGGGAATCAATCTCAGCTTCGCTAAGAACCCTCCATTGGTTGCCAGTGAAAGGCAGAATTGCTTTTAAAGCACTCTGTCTGACGCATAAGTGCATCCATGGGAAGGCCCCCCAATATCTATGCGAAAAAAACTTACAATCCCAATCGCGTTCTACGATCTACCGACCAAAATCTGCTCCAGATACCCAAAGCCAGATACAAATCCAAAGGGGAAAGAAGATTTGCATTCCAAGGCCCCAGGCTATGGAACGCTTTACCAACCAGCATTCGGTTGGAGGAGAACCACTTGGCCTTCAGAAGTAAGATCAAAACTCATCTCTTTTGATCTCAAAGGAGAAAGGAACAACGAGCGCCCAGAGGCGATTTAGTTCACATGTGCTGCGCTATATACGTTTTTCACTCACTCAGTCTTCTATATTTCACATGCTGCTCCAGGCTCCACAATGACATCTCAGGTGTGGGCTTGGATCCTCTCCATCAAAGCAATCAATTGTATTACCAACAGGAATGCTGCACACCGAGAAGAAAAAAACAAATCTTCCCTTAATAAAGTAGCCAGCAGTCTGACGCGTTTCGTGCTAGGCACAGCGCTCTCAAAAATTCTTTGAGAAATCACTGCCCGATCCTGTGAGTCCCCCCCCCCCATAAGCATAAGTTGCCCACCTATTTATTCATTGTTGCGAAACGCACAATAGCAAGGGCCTGGAAGAACCCGGCTGTCTCGTTTGCAGAGGTGAAGAGCAACTTAACGACTCTCATGATTAACGAGAAGAGGTCTAGTATTCTTCATGACTCCCACGCCAAGTTCCTCAAGGTTTGGGGTCCGTGGTGGTCCTACGCTCTTCCCACTCTGCATCCGACCAGCCTAGTTCTCGTTAATTGACCCTCTCTATCCCCGCGACCAGGGGGTTCCTCCCTCTCCCCCCGCCCATCTCTCTCTCTTCCCATTTGTTTTTTTCTTTGTGTTTTTCCAGTTTTAGTTTGTTTATGTGTCCCCGATTTTAGTTTTATTTCCCACAATTTAGTGGGATTACTCCACGCCTTGCCCTCTGAGCAATAATGCTCAGTTACTCTATGTTGACCCCTGGCCTAGGCCAGAGGGCTGTTGATGCCTGATAATTCCCATTATCGAATATGTTTTTAATGTGCACTTTTCAGGCGTGCCATGTTATGTTTATTGTTTATATCCCCCGAGTGGGATTATTGCAGTTGTTAATTCCTTTAAAAAAAACAAATAAAAAAGATTGTACCAGAAAAATTCTTTGAGAAAGTGCTGTGACTAAACATAAATAAAAAAATAAAATAGAATTTGACCCTGCTAGTCATTTTAATAAATAAAGAATGATTATCTTGCATTTTGGTGTGTGGCATTCCTGCTGCTGATACAATTGCTATCAGTCTTATCCTCATACACAAAAGGAGAGCAATGCTTTCATCAGGGTCCCGATAAAAAGCAGAGAAATTGGTGTGCAGGCTGGCAGGGCCTTCCACTCACACAATGCAAAAATTCAAAGGGATGCCCAGCCGGCAACTAAAATCATACAGTTGGCTACAGGATAAGTACAACATGGATACGCTTACACGTTTTGGCCATAAAGTCTTAAGCTGATTAAGGCCTTACGACTAAAACGCGCAAGAGTACTAATGTTGTGCTTACTCTGTAGCCAATACTTGTACAATTGGATGATTTGGGGTTTCCGGCTGTTTATCCTTTTAAATTTCTGTCCTAGTTTTTTCTTCTGAGCACAGGTTTCTTTTCACACAAGTATCAGGACGTTTATGTAAGCATTTGTGTTATGTTACACATCACTATGCTGTCTGCTTAGGAGGACCTGCTGATGTCAGGTGCAACCAGACTATACAAAACAGTGACTCCGAGTCAACTGCCAATACTTTGTGTGAACAGTAGAGCTGCACAATTAATTGTTAAAAAATGTCGATTCAACCCCCCTGACGATCTCTATTGCAGTTTTCTAATTCTTTCATACAACAAGTGAGGACACTTGGGCCCCTTTCACACGGGGAAGTGGAGGTGCGGTGGCGGTATAGTGGTGCGATTTTTAGCGCCGCTATATCGTATTTACCGCGATATTGTCCGCTAGCAGTGCGGTTTTAACCCCCGCTAGCAGCCAAATATTGCGCTAAATACCGCCGGCAATGCGCATTGTCAGCGGTATTACCACGGTTTTCCATTGATTTCAATGGGAAGGAGCGGTAAACACCCCACTCTTATACCGCTCCAAAGATGCGGCTAGCAGGACTTTAAGCGGTCTTGCTAGCGCACCGCTTCAGTGTGAAAGCCTTCGGGCTTTCACACTGAAGACTACAAGGCACGATTTTCGTTTTTTTTCAGGCGGTATAGCAGCGCTATTTTTAGCGCTAAACCGCCTGAAAAACATGTCAGTGTGAAAGGCGCCTTATCGGCTCACTCAGCTGTCAAAAGAAAATATCTGGGCAATCTGCCAAGTTCTTAACAGGAAACATTTTAACTATAGCTTCCTTCTTAGATCAAAGGGATACACTTCTTTGTGTAAAGAAAAAACCTGGGCAGTCTGCCAAGTTTGTAACATGAAATATTTGCCCAATTTTTTTTGTTTTAATGTGAAAGATGTTACGCCGCAAGAATCGCAAGAGAGAATCGTTATCTATCTTCTAAGCAAAAAAAAACGTGATTCTCATTCTAGCCAGAATCGTGCAGCTCTAGTGAACAGTAGAAAGGGACAGGGGCTGCTAATAAGTGTTCACATACTTTCAAAAAAGCATCTTTTGCTTTTCTTAATTAGCGAACCTCAAAAAGCTCCATGGAAGCAAAAATCATTTCTACAGCAATTATCATCGAATACCATCTGGGGGATTTAGATGAAGATCATTTTAATGTATTCTAGTATTTAGCCTTATGACAATTCCCCTTTACAAATTCTCTATTAAAAAACACCCTACTCATTGCATAAAAAGTATTGGTAACATAACCTGTATAAAGCCACGAATACTGGAATCTTTTTTGTTATATGTAGATTTTTATGAGCATGGGACTTCTGCATAAGGAGGTTACAATAGATCATGTTCATCATCTCTAGTGAAGAAACGCAATAGATTCTCAAATAATGTTAAAAAAAGAATGTAAATGAATTCTGAAAAAAAACCCATTACCTGATCTACCAGGATTAAAGAACACCAGTCAGTTGAAGGGTTAGGGATTGTTTACAATGTATCTCAGTGTCATTGTACCTTCCACCATCTTTTATCGTCCTTGCTACCGTTGCCCGTAGACTATTGGCAGACACTGCCTTCCTTTTTCATAGACTTATTGCTGGCTCCCTATATGTTCAACTGACATCTGTGGAGTGGAAAGAATACAGGACCATTGTATGTACCGGCTCTTCGAGAACACTGAATTGCCATCCTTTCTGAAGCTTCCGAATTTCCAAAGACCAAGCCACCATGTAGAGATACCTAGCAAATCTTTTTCATCATTGCAGCCTTGGATTTGAGCATCTCCATGAAGCCAGGCTGGCTGCGTCAAGAGGGACCCTCCCCTGACTCCTCATGCTGTTGGGTGGTGACCTTAACCATAGTCATGTGTATTTTTAGACCTACCCTAGCGTTTTTTTGTGCTTTGTTTCGTTCTCCGTTATGTTATCAAAAAGAACCATTTTGACTAGATATTTAAAAAAATATCTATAAGAGCCAACAGAGGTGACTAGAAAAAAAAAAGAATCCAGGTTCATACATTTCTCTGAACACAAACGCTGTATTTCACACTGCTAAATGTAGTCGGGTCCATGTTGTTTTAGGTGGAAATTAATTCACAGAAAACTTACAAAAGGACCACAGGTTGGTAGCCTACAGTGTAGGATATGGGTCTCAAAGTGGGTCAGTGTAAAACAAAAATTGTAATCCTGGAAGCCTATATAAAAACAGAGATTACAATTCAAAGGAGTTGCACACATGATTTTAGAGACTACAGAATCCATTACATATTAATCCAGCCATAGATATCTCACCATAGGAGGATGTAAGGAAATGTATATAAATACAAAACAATGTCTTGGCCACCCAACAGATATGCAAGCTGATATTGCTTGAGCATAGATGTACATATGGCTGTGTGTAGTTCAACCCCCCCTTTACATTAATATTATACCTTTGTGCCAATAGTCTGGACAGGTCTGTTGACAACTATCAACATTATGCCAAAACTAATGCAATGGGGTCTTCCTATAAAAGTGAGTGAGGAACTCTACTATTCCCCATAACACTGGGATTCTTCCTTTTGTTTGCCATGGTTCCACAAGAAACATAAAAGAGAAAAGTTATTACTATGGGCACTGCAGTTACCGTTTTGGATCCATTAATAAATTACACCAGTTCTAAGCAGTTTCGTCTAGATGTCCATTCATTTTACAAAGTTTTTCTGGGACAGCAGTAGTGATGAACTCAAGCGTGTTCAGATCCTAGTCTGACTCTAAACGAGTGAGCCTCACCATGAAGCCGTCATTGTACTGGGCCAATCCTAAGTGTCCAATGCATTCTCCACCCCACAGCTGCACTCCTTCTGTAAATGTGCGCCTGCAGGCAGGAAATGCCTCAGCTGCTTAGGATCTGAACAAGCCCGAGCTGATCCCTAGACCAGGCGTGCACGAGCGTGAAATGCATAGAGTTTGGGGCATAGCACGCATGATATAGGAGCTCTTTGCACCATTGGATCAGCTGAGATGCACGCCGTTCTTGTTCTGTCCTGGCCACAGATATATGAGGATATTTGTAATGAATTGGATCTTTACAGTATAAATCAGCCAATTTAAAAATGTAAATGTAAAATGGGGCTAAACATTACTAGGTAGCCGAAAATATAAATTTTTGTTTGGCCAGCCCAATTCACATCTTTATTTCAGTGGTCTAGGCATTGAATGCCAAAAATGTGCCATTTATAAAACTATGAGAAGATTTATAAGATCGAATGAAGGCATAGTGCCATTGTTAAAGAGGAGCTCCAGGCTGCCCCCCCCCCCCACCCAAAAAAAATTAACAGTCAGCAGCTACAAATACTGTAGCTGCTGACTTTTCATATTAGGGCACTTCCTTGTTCAGAAATCCAGCGGTGTTCTCACCCGAGAGAATTTTTCAATCAGCTATCGGATGCTGGCACTGCACTTTGGGAAGGGGCGGCAAACTGAGCCGAAAGTGGGAGCGGGTACCTGGCAAAACCAGACTAGCGGAGATTCCCCTTTTGGGTGGAGCTTCGCTTTAATTTCCTCATGCCTTTGGATTTATATCATTTAGGGTATCAAGAGCAGATGCATAGTAAGGTTACATTAAAAATTCTCATTTCTTTGAACAACATCTGTGATGGAGCATTGAGGGTTTTCAGTGGAGCCAATGATACAACTAAAGTGCATGTAAACCCCAAAAATGAACTGCTCTAAATTATAAGTATGAAAATCTTCTGTTAAAATCATTTTGTTTTATATTTTTTGGTTTCCTGCGCTCGCTGCCTGTGCTGCACTCCTATCAGTTACATTGTTCCTAGCTAAATTGGTGAACTACAAAACAGCTCCAGTACCTTACGGAAAATACAGGCGGTCCTGTTCTAGGGTTACAACACTAAATTCAGGAAGCGAAGGGAGAGATAATCATCTGCTCTTACTGAAGGTATAAGAGCACTGGACATAAATATGCACAGGGTATGCAAAGAAACCAAAGTCTAAATTTAAAAGTGAATATGTATTTTTTTTAAAGTAATTTTATGCTTTAAAAATGCCTTTTTTGTAATTTTCATGATCAGGGTGAAGGTCTGTTTTTAGACATGTCAGAGGCTAGGCTTGTACAACTAATTGCTTTAGTATGCAAATAAGCAATTATTTGCAATGTTCTGTAAGAAATAAAGCCAAGATCTACAGAAGGCAGCAATCTTGTATTACTGCAGAAAGACATACTGTACCCAATAAAACAAAGATTACTGCTGTAATAATCAAGGCAACCTGGAATTTAGTGATGCCATGATTAAAGTTCCATATGAATGCCATAAATGGATTTTATACTCTGCACAGATTTTCCTACTTCCCTTGTATAGTAATCCCATCTTATTTACCAGGCTGTTATAAACTGGGAACTGGAGAACGTATGCCGTTTTTAAAATTAAAACTTCAGAATTCCCCAAAAAATAAATTTTGTTCAGACCTTCGTTTCTAGCCCAGCATTGATGTAAGGGGTCCGTGTAAGCCCCAAACGTGTTGCGTGTTTTTTTTTTTTAATGGATTACTGTGACAAAAACTATATCTGGACTGTCAATACCTTGGCACTAGCTTTACCTTACCTATCAAAAAAAAATAATTTGTGGAGTTACTCTTTAAAAAAGGAACAATTTTACAAATGTTTTTTCTTTACCATCCAGCTTGACGAGTATAATACCACATTTAGCACCAGGTTGTTCTTCAGCTGCACTATGGGTATCATCTCATCAATATCTTTGTATTGGAATGTTTTCCTCAATATATCTGGTCACTTACTTTAAACCCCTTTCACGCGCTTTTTAGGGGCAGAGCGCTTGCAGCACGGAAATAAAAAAAGTCCTGCAAGCAGCATCTTTGGGGCGGAGCGGGGTATACACGGCTCCTAAACCGCCCCTTGCAATTGAAATCAATAGGCAGTGCTGTCAAAGCGCCTGAAAAGTGTGTCAGCAGCGGCTGTTTTCGGGTGCTTTTAACCCCTTCTTTGGGGTCAAAAGCGCCCCACTCCCACAGCGCCGGTAAAGTTTTAGTGGCCCTTTACTGCCAACGTTCGTGTGGTGCGAGTGTGAAAGTAGCCTTATGGATATGTTGTTAAAAAGTGTTTGCATTGCTACCTGAAAACTTTTGTATTTTATCCTACCATTTTGGGGAGGTCTGGAGTTATATTATGGTTATGCAACTTATTTGTGCTTTATGCACTCGTCAAAAAACCTTGATGCCTTTACTCCTCATCCGTCTGATCATTGCTATGAACCCCAAAACTCAACATTCGTGAAATGAAACACACACACACCCCCCCCTAGAAATGCCCCTGGTCTCTAGTGACTGGCTACTTAAGAGCAGCGCCTATACTGTTTTCCCAACCCCTGGAAGCATCAGAATTTCGAGGGTGTTGCTCTAAAAATTAGGAAGACAGGAGTGATGGCACGAAGTAAGGACACCAAAGGGAGTAGGACTCTGGGAAGTTTTGTTTACAGTAAAAGAATAAGTTCACTTTTTCAAAAACGAAATGCACATTTTTTTTTCCTGCAAAAAAAACAATTAATATTTTTTATTGGGGGACAATAAACATTGCAACCACAATCAGCAGATCATGGGTGCAATGCAGGGCTGTTGCAGACTGTCTACTTGAACCTCGTATGGGAAGGCAATTACACACTGACAGGAACGATCAATGAACTACCTAGAGTGCTCCACAGCGTCCTGGTAGTTCATTGAGAACTACAAGCTGATAGCCGCAAAGGCTGTCAGTACTCGTAGTTTCCCATTCACAGAACTCTGTGAATGAATGACGTGGCCGGGTGAGCAGAGCATAGGGGTGTAACGTGTTATAAAAGGTAGACTTATTCTTCCACTGAGGCAGTAGCGATAAAGCACCCCTAGTTTTAGTGATACTTTAGAGTCACTATTCAGGCAGATGCAGGCGCTTTAACCACCTAGAAGGGGGTTAAAAGCACCTGTGTATCGCTGCTGCCGAAAAGCTTTAACAGCGCTGCCCGTGCATTCCAATGGGCAGCGGCGCAAACCGCCCCAAAAGATACAGCTTGCTCCGCCACAGTGTGAAAGCACTCGGGCTTTCACACTAGGACTGCAGATGAGGCATTTTTCAGGTGCTTTACAGGTTCTATTTTTAGTGCTAAAGCAGCCGAAAAAAACGCCCCAGTGTGAAAGGGGTCTTAATGATAGCAATGCAAGCATATAGCCTTTACCCTGATCCTTGTTTTACTCCCAAGTGATTCACGGACCTCAAACACATGCACAGAATGAAAATTCTAAAATTTACAAACTTAACTGGCTTCAAAGCAGTGAGACCAGGATGATAGCCCTGGAACCAATACAAAATGTATCATGCAATAAATCTCACAGCTTGCTTTTGTATGGCTAATGAAAGCTTCCGTTTAGAAATCGCAACTGCCTCTGGCTCTTGCGCACTGGGCATTTAGTGTTGATGCATGAGATTCCAGCATTTTATGTCTGAAAATGTCGGCTCAGACACACTGTTTAGCCCCACTGCCGGCAGCCTGTAAAACGATTTGAGAGGCAGAAAGCTGCTGCAGCTGGATGATGCCCCGAGTGGTACTAATATTAAAGGATACATTTACCTTTCAACAAAAAACTGGCAGGGGCCAGTACATTTGTAACATGTTACAAAAGGGGAACTTTGCCTTTAAGGGCAGTATGCACATGGACTAATGTTTGTTTTACAGGCTGCCTGCAGCGGGGGCTGGATGGTGTGCCTGTGCCTTCCGTCTGCATCAAAATACAGAAATGTGCATAAGGACTTAGTTTTCCTTGCACGTGAAAACTCTACATGAATGAATTGTTTAAAAAAGGATATCCAACCTCATATTCATTTCAGGTCATCAAACTTTTAACAAACTTAAGGGAAGCAAAAACAAACTACCAATTAAAAACATGCAGTTTGGCTAGCGATTAAACACCCGACTAAGACAAACAACATGTGTCCCCCATACCTGAGCCATCGGCAGTGACTGAGCTTGCATTAATCCCAGAGAGACCGAACAGTGGACATTCTCTGTCTGTGTTCACATGACCCCACTTGTGGCATTTGATACACCGGACGTTGCGAACCTGAAGAAATAAAAAGTAATGCAGGAAATCTAGCATAATAATAATAATAAAAATAAAAAAATAAAAAAACACAACATGATTTTCTTTTTCCACCACTTTCAAACTGTCATTCACACGGGCGTCGAGGCCCATACACCATGAATGGGAAGTTTGTTTGTGCAGCTTGAACGGTCAGGTGATGTGTGCAGGTAACCCAGGTAAGTCTATTGGGGGGGAAACAGCGGCTGCACGGACACATCCCTTCCAAATTTGACAGATGTGCCGGTGTGGATGAGCGGTCCTGAACGCAGACATTTAAAGGGTTTGTAAAGGAACATTTTTTTTTTATCTTAATAGCTTCCTTTACCTTAATGCAGTGCTGTTTTTATGTCCTCATTGTTCGTTTTTGCTCTCAAGTTGCTGTAATGCTTCTCTCATCTTCACACTTCCTGGTTGTCTGTTTCCTGATAACCACAGTACTAAGAGCTTTCTCTCTGTGGTCACTAATCAAAGAGGTGTGATTACTGGGTGTCTAAAACCCCACAGCACCAATCAGTTTCGTTTTCCAAACCATCACTGCCCTGTATTGGCTCTGTGTCTCTGTACATCACAGAAGCAGGAAACATGCAAAAACAAAACTAGAAACTGCAGGTTCATTATATGATTGATTTTTATCTATTTTTAATCATTTTTAAAAGGAATCGGTTAACTATTATGTCTCTATACCCTGTAAACAGTCATTTCAGCAAAAAAAAAAAAAAAAAAATCCTTTACAACTCCTTTAAGGATATTATGACAGAGCTCTCCTACCCGTGTTAATCAGGCAGAGAATACACTGCAGAACACTGGAGTATTTACTGTGACCAGAAGAGGCCAGACCACGTTCCAAATGACACAACAAAACAAATGGATCATTCTGCCACACGGGACTCCACAGGGTCATTCATGAAGCTGTCAAAAAAGCACAAAATGACTTTTACCTGTATGCCAAAGGGCTGATCTCTGATATTCATGTCATCTTTAGCATACCTGTAATAAAAAAAAGAACAGTAAATATTCTAACCTTGAGTAACAATTTGTAGTATAGTAAATGCTACTTAAAGCACGCAAATCTCTGAAAGACACACGCAGTCCATATACAGTGCTCCTGATGAAGGAGAGAAGGGGCAAGTAATTGACAAATACAGATGTGCTGAACACCCGATACTGCTGGGGAGCAGGAAAGCAGTGGAGTTTGCAGACAAAAATCAGTTTACATTCTTCTTTTACATTGTTGGCTTTGTTTGCAACAGGGTCACTTTTAAAAGATTGCGTGTGGATATTGCGGACATGAAAATGCAAGCTGCCTGGCTATCTTATTTCAATTATTTTCTGGGCCACAAAGAACAAACATGAACATGTCTTAATTACATACTTCTTGGCCACCAACTAAAAAAAAAAAATACAGTGGGGGGGTTATGGCAGAAATGGAAACTTTTATTCTAATGATATTTGGAAAAAAAAGCAATCAATTTGAGCTAAATCAAATGATATTAAAAAGGGATTGTGTTCATTCAAAAGCATGTTTAAAGCACCGTCTCCTTCTAAATGTAAATTATTCTAAAAACAGATCTGAAGGAAATTGAGCTAAATTTAAAGGATAAGAGCACTTTAATCAGATTTCTGCATATGCCGTCCTCCTGACTTCATTATGCAATCCCCTCCATAAAACCCTATACCCTCCCTTGCTGATCATCAAACTTCAGCCTGCCCAGGGAGGTGCATTGTGTGCTCTATTCCGACTGAAGCCACAGAACAGACCAGGTAATACCTGGAAACATTCATGGAGAATAATAGGCCCGGATTCACATACAATGGCGCATATTTATGCTGCCGAAGCGTATCTAATATACGCTACGCCGACGCAGCGCAGAGAGGCAAGCACAGAATTCACAAAGCACTTGCCTCCCAAACTGCGCTGGGTTTCCTCGGCGTAATCCGGCGTAGGTGGAAGTGGGCGTGAGCCATGCTAATGAGGCATGACCCTATGCAAATGATGGGCCGAGCGCCATAAAGATACGAATAACGAACGGCGCATGCGCCTCCCTGTGGCCGCATTCCAGTGCGCATGCTCAGAATCACGTCGGAACAACTGCCTAAGATACGTCGAATCACTGCCTACGGTGTGAACGTAACCTACGCCCAGCCATATTCACGTACAACATAAACAACGTTAAATACGACGGCTTGTGTTCCCTGGTCCATACCTTTGCACGGGTTGCGCCTCATATATGGGTAATAACTTAATCCCGATCGTACGACTTACGCAAACTGCGTATATTATGCGCTGGCGCAAGTACGTTCGTGAATCGGCGTATTTCCCTCATTTGCATATGTGCATAGAAAATCAATGGGAGCGGCAAATGAGCCCAGCGTAAATATGCACCCACGAAAACGACGGCGTAGGCAAGTTACGTCGGTCGTAGGAAGCCTATTTTTAGGCGTATCTCAGATTGTGGGCACGGCACATGGATATGGCGGCGCATAGTTAAACTTACGCGGCGTATCTGGAGATACGTCGGCGTAAATGCTTTGTGAATCCGGGCCATAGTCTATAGTGCCAGGTTTCAGTCTTGCTCCAATAGCTCTGTGCTCCAAATTGAACACAGGCTACATCGGATCTGTCTGGCTGCATGGCCTGACATTTGAAGATTAGCAAATGGAGTTCTATGGGAGGAATTTTGTTTAGTAAGGTCAGGGGGAGAACATTTGTGCCAATCTGATTGGAAAGAAATGTGTAGGCCGCTCTTTCTGAACATCTTGGCCAGCTCACTGATCCAGAACAAGTATGCAGCCAACAAAGTCAACCTGCTGATCCTTATACTTGTTCCATATTAAGGATTCAAAAAACTAAAGTCAATTTACGCAACCATGTAACAAGAATTTCAGGTCAGGGATTGCATATTTTATATTCTTCACAACAAAGGTTCCATTCCTAATGCTACTTGTGTGACTGCAAATGGCAACCTTCTGCAGGTAATACTCATGAATATGAATATACAAGTTCAGCACTTCAGCTTCTGTGTAGTGGACACTTTGTTGGTTTTGTGTGCAGAAAAAATGTTGTAAAATTAAAGCCAGATGAAATCTTCCTTACTTTTCTCGAGGTGCCATCTTCTGCCATTCAAATTTGTATTCAGTTGCCTCTCCTTCCTGCGAAAGAGAAAAAAAAATGACATGGAAATGCATTACTATTGACGTAAAGTAATAACAAACCAAAAAAGTTCAAAGGCCAACTCCACCCTTTAGGAGTATGTTACATCCATTTGCAGGGAGCAACATGGTGGCAAGGCGACCTGCCCCACCTCCAAACTGCCCCTCCGATAATCTGCAGGGGGTTTGGTCTCCAGGGGCAGCTGTGCAAAGATCTCTGTGTGCAGAGAGCTAGAGAAAGAGTCAGCAGGAGCCTGTGCATTACACCAGAACCGATCACTAATTGTTGCACTGATCGCGGTTGCAATGTTTTACAGGCTCAAAAAAAAAAAAAAAAAAAGTAATGAATGCACATTTATTTTCTGCAACGTTGGTACATTTATTTTTTTTGCAAAAGGTGGACTTGGCATTCAAAGCCTAAATTCATTGCTTGACCTGTTTTATATTGCAAATCCTGTTAATATAATGCATTGACATTTTCCCGATACCCACTTTGCCTCTTTTTATACATCTTCAGTTTGCTGGGTGACTCTATCCACTTTTTATTTTATTTTGTATTCAGTGGTCTGTAGTCATTGTGACCTTCTTTGGCTACAGGAGGACATGGACTGCTTATCAATGCTTATCAATCAAAGCAGCTTTTAAAGAGAAGCAAAGCATGCCAAGCACAGTTCAAACTAACCCTGCCGTGTCCATTACAGGTGTAAAAACCTCACAACTTACTATTAGCCAGATTCACAAAGAGTTACGCCGGCGTATCAGTAGATTCGCCGTCGTAACTCGGAATCTAAGCCGTCGTATGTTTAAGTGTATGCTCAAACTAAGATACATTTAAACCTAGCTAAGATACGACGGCTTGCGCCGTCGTATCTTAGCTGTCTAGTTCCGCCGGCCGCTAGGGGCGTGAACGCCGATTTACGCCTAGAATGCGTAAATCAGCGAGATACGCCGATTCACGAAAGTACGGGCGCCCGTCGCAGTAAAGATACGCCGTTAACGTAAGGCGATTCCCGGCGTAAAGTTAGTCGAACAAATAGCTGGCCTAGTCAATGTTAAGTATGGCCGTCGTTCCCGCGTCGAAATTTGAAAAATTTACGTTGTTTGCGCAAGTCGTCCGTGAATGGGGCTGGATGTCATTTACGTTCAAGTCGAAACCAAAACGTCCTTGCGGCGTACTTTGGAGCAATGCACACTGGGATATGTACACGGACGGCGCATGCGCCGTTCGTAAAAAACGTCAATCACGTCGGGTCACCAATCATTTCCATAAAACACGCCCCCCCCCCATCCTCATTTGAATTAGGCTCGCTTACGCCGGCCCCATTTACGATACGCCGCCGTAAGTTAGGAGGCAAGTGCTTTGTGAATACAGTACTTGCCTCTCTGACTGGTAGTACGCCCTACCTGAATCTAGCTAAATGTCTACAAGTACCTAGATTAATTAGGTTTCTAGATGAGGTTCTTTGTGATTGAAGACCCTAAAATCTAAGCCAAGCCGAGATAAAACTCCAATGCTATCAGTGCTAAACTTCCCCCCCGGAAATCTCAACTGTCTAAATCTCTTAGGTCAACACCTTGGGGGTTATTTACGAAAGGCAAATCCACTTTGCACTGCAAGTGCAAAACTACAAGTGAAAAGTGCACTTGGAAGTGCAGTCGCTGTAAATCTGAGGGGTAGATCTGAAATGAGGGGGAAGCTCTGCTGATATTATCCAATCATGTGCAAGCTAAAATGCTATTTCCCATGCATGTCCCCCTCGGATCTACAGCGACTGCACTTGTAGCACAAAGTGGATTTGCCTTTAGTAAATAACCCCCCTTGTGTACTGTCTGTTTTTCTCCTGGGGAAGTTGCTAGACCCAAAGCAAAAATTGATCTCAAGACAACGGCTGGCACCACATTCTGCCAATATTACACCAGCAATGTAAAGGTAGTCATACACAGATCATTGCGCTGGTCCAGCAGGGACTAGGAGAATTTTGATGAGTGCGTGACAGAAATCAAATATTGATTGACTTCTGTCAAACAGACATGTTGGAACATTTTTGGACAATCAGTGGCTGCAGCCAATCAGCTGCAGGGTCTCATGTCAGAATACAATGTCCCAGCGGGGAGATTCCTGCATCAACCTTATGGATCCACCTAAAGAAAGAAAACGAACCGTCTATGGCCAGCCTAATATGTCGTTTTTTTGGGCTAGCTGAATCATAGAAGAGCACAGGTCCCGAATTTACAAACACCTTGAAAAGAAAGAAAAAAAATGACACAAATAGCTAAATTTTCATTAGCACCAAAAGGGAAAAAAATGTAATGTGTGCTATATGAAACATAGATGAGCTGTCTTTTATACCAAGTATTAGCAGACCTTAAAAGCTCTGCACATTCTGTAATCCAACAGTGACACCAAGAGGTTATCGTAAAGATCTGCAACCGGAATGAACCATCATTGACACCTGGTCCTCCGCCATGAGTATGCTATACAGGAAAATACCTCACTATGTGTTGGAGTGCTGCAAAAATGTGTTTTGCAAGTTAATGTTTATATAATAAAAAGAAAAAAAAAAAACGTAATATTTACATTGTTATATTGAACTGCTTTGGGTAAAAAAAAGCACCATAAAGTGCCTGATCATGATTTTCTTAGGACAAAGATCCCTTTGCCAGAGGCATTGGACTTCTGAGATATGGAGAAAACAGGCAAGCCTGTCCTCATAAGTGCCCATTATCAGGCCAGGTGAGGTATACCCAAGATAAAGCAAAAACAGGATTTCAGAGAAAAAAAAATAAAAAATACCACACTTATTATTATTATTATTATTATTAATAAATTATTTTGGGTCTAGTGGGGTTACCATCGGGCAACTTTCGATGCCTATCACTTTATACTAAATTCGTATTTCCCATTATAGGTTTACTTTAATTAGATCTATAAAACCGAGTCACAAATAACCCAAATGTCTTACTATAAAATAAATGCCAATTGTCTATCTATACCATAACATGCAGAACAAAGACACACAGTAATAGAAAACCATCTCATTTATCAAAGTGTTTTAAAGGATCAAGATTTTTTTTACCATCATTCATTCAATGCCAGTGTGTTTCTTTCTACATAGGCAAAACGAAACAAAATTATGGAAACGGGTGGAGAAACATGTTCATTCTATGCCAATCTTGCGGATTGGCAATCTACACCATCCTCTGGGAAGACATGTAGCTAGATGTCATAATTATAGAATGCCCACAGTTAATTTTACTGTGTTGGATAGAATCCATATTCCATATGGGGGTGGGGGAATAAGGTCCTGCTCCATCGCGAAATGCGCCGAGTCAGGTACCTGAAGGCCACGACCCCCCGGCCTCAATGAGGCAGAAAGCTACAGATCCTTCCTAGAAGGATATAGTTCTGGCAAAACAGACTGATGTGGGAGTGCTTGGAGAATTTAGAGACAGGTTAAATCTAACTTACTGTCTCTTCCGTATGGGACCCTAGGTCCTTGAGACTTTACTTCCTTTTCCCCCCTTCCCAAGTGGACATACTCCTGTCCTGATCTTTATGATCCGGACATGAGGGAACCCACATTTACCATACTCCTGTCCTGATCTTTATGATCCGGACATGAGGGAACCCACACTTACCATCTTTCCTTCTTGAGATATCCCATTGCCGGGAATGCAGGGGGGACCCAAACTCATCAATTATTGGAGACACACAGATGGGGTTTTCTTGTGGTTTTGGTGTTTATGTATTCTTTAGACAATTTTTTTGTTCAGGCACCATCATTTATTGTATAGGTGTTGTGAAATTTTTGTCTCTTTTTCGTTTTGATTATCCAATGTATGTCATTTAGATTTTCATGTTTTTTATATTTGTGTTCCAGCATCTATGGATGGCATGCATTTCCCATGGCGAGTCCAGGAATGGAATTTAGGTGCCAATGTTTGAGGCCCCTTTTCCCGGCTACGGGGGGCTTCCCTTTGCTCTGCATTAATTTCCTCTCACCCTTGTCCCATCCGCTGCCGGGGGGGGGGGGGGGAATGTAGACTTCTGCCTACTCTCTCCATGCTTACTTGGATGTTTATACATCCAATAGGACAACCCATCAGGCAGCGGTGGTATTTGTTTTTTGTTTCTGTTTTGTCCCTATAGGTTCCAACTGGGGACACAACAGCATACTCTGAGGGTGTTTCCATTCTCCCTAGGGATCCTACAGGCCTTGGATTGCGAGGATTTGTTTGTGAGGCCTTTGTGCCCCATACCTCTTCCTGATGGGTTCCCTTTTCCATCACGGCTTTGAGTTCATTTCCTCTGGTTTAATACCAGAGGCAAGTGATGCCAGCTTCTCAGCCTAGCTAGCCCATCATCTAGATGGCCGCGGACGAGCTTCTGGTGATTGGCAATCTCTTATGGGATCTCTGGCCTCAAAATTGTTCTCAATCATTTGCCAAGAAGCAATTGAGATCCAATTCAATATTGAGGCCAAGTGGCTGCATTGTCCTCAATCTATGCACCCACTTTGTCTCATTCTGGGAAACGCTCCAAGTCATGTGGGTCCCTCTTCAATGCCTAGAAATGTTGTCAATCCCATAAAATGTGCATAGTCTGGGATCACTGGCATGGTGACTTGTGAAATGTCTGGATACACTATGATTTGGGAAACTATTTTTAATATTGGCCAAATGTTCATTAATTCTAATTTTAAGTTGACGTGTGGTTCTACCTATGTACTGGAGTGAACAAGGATGAGGAATGTATTGAATGCAGGAGATGAAAGATAAGCACCTCCCTTTGGGGACTCCTTGGGAAATGTATCTGTAGATTCTGGGTACACATGATTTAAAAAAGGAAAAGCGAGTCACTATCTTGTTCACATTTTGAGGATGTGGGAATGTGATCGCTTGGTTTTCAGATGTTCGTTATCAATTATTTTTGATTCATCATAGATTTGATACTTTAATATTCCTGAAGAAGGTTTTACATTTGAAACGCGTCGGATCATCCACCCAACGTGTCATTGGTCGGTCTGGTGACATGCAATCGGTTTCGAATAGTATCATTGTCATATTTCTATTTTGATAATCATGTTTTTTATTCTGTACATCAGGACATTTTGAATTGTATTTATACTTTGTAATAAACTACGGTATTTATTGGGGTATTGCGCGCTCCAGCGTATAGCGCGCACCCCTAATTTTGACCCTAAAATCCTGTAAAAAAAAAATTATTACATTTTACTACTTAGTTTTGGTATCTTGCCCGGCGTCCATCGGCGTCCTCGTCCGATCCAGCGTCCGTCTGCGGCCTCGGTGGTGTCCTCCCGGCTTCTCCCGCGCTGTCTTCATGTTGAATCCCCGCTTCCCGCGCTCAGTTTGAAGCCTCCGCCAACATATACCGAGCGCAGTACACTCGGGTATATTCGGCCAGGCTCGGCTTCTCACGCATAAACGTCACAGAGCGTGACTACGAGCGAAGCCGAGCCTGGCCGAATGTACTGCACTCGGTATATGTCGGCGCAGGCATTCAAACACGGTGCGGAAAGCGGGTATCGGCGTATATCGCGCACCCACGATTTTCAGGACAAAAAAAGTGCGCGGTATACGCCGATAAATACGGTATATATATTTTTTTAGTTTAATTTTGTTGCCTTAAAAATCCCGCCTTTAGAGGTTTTTTCCATTTTTCATTACATCAGGGCCGCTCTCTGCAAAACCACTGCACAGAGCAGGCAAGGCAAGGATGGTATGTTTGTAATTTTTTTTCTAAATTAACCTCCAAGGTCACTTTAAAGGCCATGACAATTGCCGTGATGGAATGTAGCTTTTCTGAAAATATACGTTGAGGATTTTCCAACTAACAACTATTCATATTCTTTTTTTACATTCCCTGAATTTCCTTTCACACTACTCTCTTTAACTGTTAATAAAATGGTGTCAGCCGCGATTCAGACCATTCTCTCTCTCCACTTTCACTGTTTAGCCTCCTTTTTTCCCCTCTTGTTTCCTTTCTTTTCACACAGTTCTATATGGTCTTACCACTCTTGCTTATTTTCTGAAAGTCGTCCTTTTGGAAGTCCGATTGCTAATTCAACATGTGCTGGTTTATTATAGTATCATGTGCGATCATACTTCTCCTTGTACATGTAGACTACTGTTATGGTGTCAATGGTTTCTATTTTTTGTTTTTATATTTTACAGGTCAAAGTTTCATGATCCAACATATTTCACTCATATATGTTTGTTGTCCTAAGTGTTTTTGGATCATGTCTACTTCCTATACTTGCTTTATTTCCATGTTTATACCCGTAATATTCTCTTTGAAAAATGATATAAAATATATTGAAGCATAAAGAAGGTTTTCTAAGAGTACAGTAAGCACTATTGTACGTTAACGGCTTTGCTTACCTCTTTTATTTCTTTATTGATGACCCACAGGGAGGAGGGAAGACAAGATAAAAACAATTAATTTAAGAAGACAAAAAGATGGGGAAAAAAAGAAAAAAAAAAAGAAGGGGAGGTTATGGCACACATTTCACCCTCATCAATTTTCAAAATTAAAATAAAAAATACATTCAAAATAAAATGATACATTACCTAATGTAACATATGGCTTATTTTAATTCTTACTGTGTGATCACTTATTGCACATTAGCTCTTGGCCCCCTCTGATTGTTCAGAAATGTTTTATGTTAAGCCATATATAGGAGAGTTTTCTGGCTAAAAAACGTAACTGCAGGCATGTTTAAGGCTGTGTTCACACTCCTGCGAATTGGATGCGTATTTCTCCACATTCAATTTGCATGACAGGAAATTGTGACGGGCTCTCTATGGAGCCGATTCACGCAGCTCCGGTGAGAATTGCACAAGAGTCCTGTGTGTCTTTTGGTTCGTTTCAGGCTCAAATTCAGCCCAAAATTTTAACTGAAATCGGACCTGAAACAGTGAGCGGGGACGCACCGGATGTATGCTGTGACCCGCTACGTTCTTCAGTGTTAACCCAGCCTTAAAGTTTGGTTGACAGGCTCACTTTAAAGTGTTTTTAAACCGACATAGACCCATGTCCAAACTGATGTAAAAAATATCCTTACAAATACAAGCACGGAATATTTCAAATTGCTCCTAAAAATCTTCCCCCCCCCCCCTATGTTTTTTTAAAAGACTAATTATTTGGACATTGTTTCGCACAGTATGAACTTTATTGTCTGAGGCCCATCTCCTTTGGCAAGTGTGCCTTTCTTAAAGGTGGTGGATTTTACACTGGGGTTCATTTACTAAAACTGGCGAGTGCAAAATCTGGCGCATCTCTATACAGAGACCAATCAGCTTCCAGGGCTTTTTTTTTTTCTTTTTTTAAGTTAGCTACCATGCAGAGCTGCACCAGATTTTGCAGTCTCCCGTTTTAGTAAATCAACCACACTGTGTTGTGAGCTTTTTGGGAACACATTGGAGAAGGTGGCAGAGTCATCCTGATGATGAATGTCTGTACAGCAAAGGCGCATTAATTATATCAAATTTAACTCTATAGCAAAACAAATATTTATTTGTAGATCACGATTAGGTAGTTTGCACAAATATATTTTAAATATTTTCAGGTTTTACATAGAGTGCCGTTTATTTGTGGATATATATCCATCTTCCTTTTATTTACATGTTTTCGGTGCTCATTTTAATTTAAAGTGGATTGTAAACAATCGCTTTGTAAAACAACCTATTCAGATTAAAATAGAAATGAAAGGCAAAACATTTGTGTATAGATATTAAAAAACATTATAAATATATTTTTCCCCCTTTTTTATAAGTGATCAAATTCCCTCTGTTCTCAGCTGCATAAGAGCTGGGGGAGGAGAAGCAACAGCACACTGAACTCTCCAGTGAATGGCTATGGAGGGGGGGCGTGTCAGGACAAGTCTGATCATTGGAGAAAAGCAGGCCTCTTGCACACGAT
Source organism: Rana temporaria (assembly GCF_905171775.1). Taxonomy (NCBI): domain Eukaryota; kingdom Metazoa; phylum Chordata; class Amphibia; order Anura; family Ranidae; genus Rana; species Rana temporaria. The sequence continues at coordinate 163,685,886 of NC_053494.1, read as the reverse complement.
ACTCCTGTTTGAGCGTCTACTTTTTCAGACTTTTTTTATGCATTTTCTGCGCAAATGCATGCAAATGGGTGCATGAGGTGTAATTTACCGAACATAAATGCAGATTTTTATAGACAATTTTTTTTTTTAAATACTGAAGAATGCACAGCGTTTGTTTACTCGCCTGTGTGCATAGGCACATTAAAATTATCAGACTGTATTTTACCTCAGTAAAAAAAATTAACTATACTGGGCTTTTTCAAGCTGAAGTGTGCAAGAGGCCTAACCGTTTACCAGATAATGTGGGAAGCTAAGAATTCATATTTACCTAGCTAAAACATTCTGCATACAAAATACAACTTCTATAGTATTTAAAGAGTTTGATTTTAAATAACTAGCAGTCATTTTTAACAAAGAGACACAAATTAGTAAGTTTACCTTTTTCAGCTCCTGGTGGCGCTTCATACATGAAATTCAACCCACTCTTTACCTTTTCATCACCCAAAAGTACCCTGTTGAGATGGAAAAAAGTAAATTTTAGAAGCAGTTTAGACCCCAAAGCGGAAGTTATGGAGGGGTCTGGCATTTCTGAAATATGGGGATAAGTTTCTGCAGCAACGTGAAGATGTTTGTGCCATTCAGGCTCACCGACCCAAAAATCAATGATGTCCAAACTGCAGTGACCCAAAATCACCAAACAGACTTCAGGTTTTCTAGGGGAAAAAAATGACTGCATTTTATATTGAGACATCAATTAAATCCCAGCGCGCCTTTTACACTTGTGTATTAAGATATAGTAGCCCACTGGCAGATGCCTAAAAGAGTATCAATAGAATGTCTATGCCAGCACCAATAAAATCCAACATCTCAAATTGAAAGCAGAGTTTTTAGTTACATACATTTGCAAATATATACGCAAAGCCACCTCTGTGAAATGCGGTCTCTAACTCCAAATTGTAAGAGTTCCCAACTACAAGATTTATAGAATACATTAAAGTAATACTAAAAGGTCCCCCCCCCTTTTTTTTTTAAATAACATATTATACTTACCCTCCACTGTTCAGCTCGTTTTGCACAGAGTGGCCCTGATCCTCCTATTCTGGGGTCCCTCGGCTCCTCCCCGCATTAGATAGCCCCCTCTGGGAAGCGCTCTCCCAAGGAGGTTACCTAGCGGGTGAGCTCCTGAGTCATACACTCGGCATCCATAGACACCGAGTGTATGACTCGGCCCCGTCCCACTGCGCACCCGTCACTGGATTTGATTGACAGCAGCGGGAGCCAATGGCTGTGCCGCTATCAATCTATCCAATCAAAGCCCGGACTCCGTGGAGAGGACGACCGCAGGGACGCACTGAGCAGGTGAACTGGCTCAGGTAAGTAAAACGAGGGGGCTAGGAGGCCGGTGATTGCCAGGCGTTTTTTTTTTTACCTTAATGCATTGGATGCTTTAGAAATGGCGATCATGCCGTGTCTAAAGGGGGTCATGCCGTGACTGGCGGCTCCCATGATGTCACATGACTCCGTCCAGTCACAGAGCTGGAGTTCGTGGCCCCCCGGAAGGAAGAGGGGTGAAGATGGACACTCGCTGCCAGTGGGGACATCGCAGGCTTCGGTCTCTTGGGAGGTGATGCACTAGCATTTTGGAATCACTCTTCCACCTCACCTGGACCCCACCAAGCTATCTCCCTGTGTTGGTCACATACACTTCTGTGCCATACCTCTTCACATACAGTGCCTTGAAAAAGTATTCATACCCCTTGACATTTTCCACATTTTGTCATGTTACAACCAAAAACGTAAATGCCTTTATTTACAGAAAGCAGCACATACTAGTGAAGTGGAAGGAAAGAAAATAAATGGTTATCAATTTTTTTTACAATTAAAGCTCTGAAAAGTGTGGCGTGCATGTGTAACTAGAGTCCACCTCTGTAATTTAATCTCAGTATAAATACAGCTGTAAACCCTCAGAGGTTTGTTAGAGAACCTAAATGAACAAACAGGATCATGAAGGCCAAGGAACACACCAGACAGGTCAGGGGTAAAGTTATGAAAAAGTTTACAGCAGGGTTAGGTTATAAAAAAAAGATCCCAAGCATTGAAAATCTGACGGAGCACTGTTCAATCCATCATCCAAAAATATAAGGAGTATGGCACAACTGCAAACCTACCAAGACATGACCGTCCACCTAAACTAACAGGCCGGGCAAGGAGAGCATTAATCAGAGAAGCAGCCAAGAGGCCCATGGTAATTGGAGGAGCTGTAGAGATACACAGCTCAGGTGGGAGAATCTGTGCACTCCACAAATCTGACCTTTACGGAAGAGTGGCAAGAAGAAAGCCATTGTTGAAAGAAAGCCATAAGAAGTCCCATTTGCAGGTTGCGAGAAGCCATGTGAGGACACGGCAAACATGAGGAAGAAGGTGCTCTGGTGAGATGAGACAAAAATTTTACTTTCTGGCCCAAAAGCAAAACGCTATGTGTGATGGAAAACTAACACTGCACATCACCCTGAACACACCATACCCACTGTGAAGCATGGTGGTGGCATCATGTTGTGGGAATGCTTTTCTTCAGCAGCGACAGGGAAGCTGGTCAGAGTTGATGGAAAGATGGAAGGAGCCAAATACAGGGCAATCTTAGAAGAAAACCTGAGAGTCTGCAAAAAACTTGAGACTGGAGCAGAGGTTCAACTTCTAGCAGGACAACGACCCTAAACATACAGCCAGAGCTACAATGGAATGGTTTAGATCAAAGCATATTCATGTGTCAGAATGGCCCAGTCAAAGTCCAGAACTAAATCCAATTGAGAATCTGTGGCAAGACTTGAAAATTGCTGTTTAAAGAAGCTCTCCATCCAATCTGACAGAGCTTGAGTTATTTTGCAAAGAATAATTGGGCAAAAATTTTACTCTCTAGATGTGCAAAGCTGGTAGAGACATCCCTAAAAAGACTTGCAGCTGTAATTGCAGTGAAAGGGGGTTCTACAAAGTATTGACTCAGGGGGCTGAATACAAATGCACCCCACATTTTTCAGGCATTTATTTGTAAAAACTATTTAGAAAAACCATTTATCGTTTTGCTTCCACTTCACAATTATGAGCCACTTTGTGTTGGTCTATCACATAAAATCCCAATAAAATATTAATTTATGTTTTTGGTTGTAAAATGAGGAACATTTCAAGGGGTATGAATACTTTTTCAAGGACCTATGTATGTATTCCTAACCACAAGTGGTGTCAAGTGCCTATTTGTACTGTGTAGTTGAGCTGTGTAAATCTCAGGACTGGAAGGACAGAAATACAAATTTGGCAAGTAAAACAGCTTTCAAATATGTATTTCTGATGCTGCGTACACATGATCATTTTTCAGCATGTCCAAAAAACGACGTTTTCCCAAATTCATCATTAAAACGACGTTGCCTACACACCATCGTTTTAAAAAAATTATCTAGCAAAGCGCGGTGACGTACAACACGTACGCTGGCACTATAAAGGGGAAGTTCCATTCGTCTTTGGGCTGCTTTATCCGATTCCGTGTTAGTAAAAGACGATTCGCGATTTTCTGTCTGTTTCAGCGTGATGAATGTGCTTACTCCATTATGAACGGTAGTTTTACTAGAACGAGCGCTCCCGTCTCATAACTTGCTTCTGAGCATGCGCAGGTTTTTTACGTCGTTTTAGCCCACACACGACCATTTTTTACAACCTGAAAAACGATGTGCAGCCCACACACGATTATTTAAAATTACGTTTTTGAAAAACAAACGTTTTTTTCATGCCAAAAAATGATCGTGTGTACGCGGCATTATTATTTGTCTGTTTGCATTAGCTTCAGTTATCTTTCTAGGATTACCTGTGGATTCATACAAATCATATATAATTTCCTTGTGGATCACCCAATACAGATAAATGTGAATACAGAGTCAGGTTTCCATCATGTGCATTTTTTTGCTTTTCCGAGTACAATACATGAAATCGAGGACTTCTATTGGGCCAGGCTTTAGAAATGACCGGTGAATAGGATCATTGGAACATACCGATTGTTATAACAGTCTTGTTCCTTAAGGTACTGCTGCATTAGATCATCTTGCTTTTTCTGATCATAAGATATTTTCTGTTCTGCCATCCATACCTAGGACAAAAACATTCAATAAATGTTAGGAAATGCACCAAAAATCGGACAAATTCTCAAATCACAAACCTTTATAAAAAAGGGTCTTTATTTTATAAATGTGACTGTAGTTTTCAAACCCCACTGAATGATCCGGAAAATAAGAGTGGCATTTATTTAAAAAAAAATCTCTTTGTAAATGGAGCCCATTGTTGTCCTAAATCTCAAATATGCAGAGATAGGCAGCCTTTTCTTCAAAATGCTAGTGAACTGGCTGTGATTCATGGGAGGCGAACAGTAATTTGAAATAAAAGAAGATCTCAGTACATGCTGGAGATGTTCCCTATAGAAAGGTTATCCGTATCTCACCCTGAATCACTTTAAATAAAATGCTGGATGAAAAGTTTAAAGTGGTTGTAAAGCTCAGACATGAAATATGAACAAAGCATTTCCCTCTATAGTGTGCACGCGTCTCAATCTAGAGCACCAAGTATCATTTCTGTCTGCCACTTCGTTCCTCTATCAGAATTAATCACTTCTCGCACTGCCCAATCCGTGGTTGTACTACCTGGCGGCACAGTTGCAACACCTGGTGGGGTGCTTCGGGAGTGAGCCGGCTGGCTCCTCTCGGGCACTAATGCTCCACACGGTGGGGGATGAACCCATCCCCATGGCACTGGAAGCCTTGGCTTTTGCCAAACCAAATAAGAAATATCCTACGTACAATCTCATACAAAAAGCGTGGAATAAATGCAAGTATATTCAACAGGCTGATGGATACACTGAATATAGCCCCCTATGGCTTAATGATACTTACACAGAGCTGGCTAAACTACAGATAGGGACTGGGTGGAAACCATATGGGATCACGCATGTCAAACACGTTTTCAGACATGGAAGGCTTAGACCATTTGCAGATCTGCAGACGGACTATGGGCTTCCGTCCTCAATGCTTTTTCAGTACCTGCAGCTCCAGCACGCAGTAAGGGCTCAGAGTAGGTCTTCTGAGTGGCATTTGTCGCCAACCCCGGTATTCAGTCTCGTTGGGGATGCCGTGTCTTCAAAGGGATTTCTCTCTTAATGCTATGCCATCCTATTACAGAACTTCTTGGCGCAGCATCCAATACGGGTGAGGGAAAAATGGGAGAGATACGTGGGCCAACTGGATGGAGAACAGTGGGAAGAGATATTTCAAGGGGTGAGCATTTGTTGACTGAATGTGGCCCAGCGGCTCACTCACTTATATATCATCTTTAGGGTATATTATACGCCGCAAAGATTGCAGTTGATGGGGATGCAAAATGAAGATACATGCACTAGATGTAAGCGTGACCATGGGGATCTTATCCATCTCCTGTGGAGATTCCCCAAACTGCATAAATACTGGGCCGAGGTAGTGAGTACTGTCAACTCGGTATTTGGGGTATCTATACCTGTGGACCCCAGGGTATGTCTATTGGGTGTATTGGAGGTGTACACAAGAGAGACTGTTCATAGAGTGCTATTCCAGGCTAGGAAGTTGATTATGTTTTACTGGGGATCGGAGAACCCTCCGACCTCGAGGGAATGGATTGTTAAGATAGGAGATATGCTACGTACGGAGAAACGTATCTACCAACACAGGGGGAGTACACGGAAATATGAGAATCTTTGGGCTCCGTGGCTAGATACGCCGGGGCTTTCCCCGGAGGACCTGGTCCTGGACAGGTTGTTGGGACTGAATGTGGGATGAGTAACACAGCATGGAAATTTGAGGGTAGTAGAAGTGGTGACATTGTAGTAATTATAACACTGCTGTATTTTGTTTTTGATGGCTGACTGTATGGTCATGTTGCTCAATGTATCGTTGTCAAACGCTGTATACCACCTTTTCATCAATAAAAAACTTTTTGTTGGATAAAAAAAAAAAAAAAATAATCACTTCTCACAAGTTTTCCTGACACCAAGAAAAAAAAAAAAAGGTGATGGGGAGTTACCTTTGGCTAATTGACAGCCTCAGCTCTGCACCTATGAGGTGTGTGTGTGTGGTGAGGGCCGGGGTTTATGGTCTCTTCCCTCCAATCAGCTCTAAGAGCTCTCGTCACTGAGCTCTGCAGATTGTAACTTCACGTGGGGTTTTTTTTTCTGACAGCTCAGAGAAGCTTTATAAATTATGGACTTTGAACAGATGTAGAGAAGACTGCCGTCAAACAGGTACAACTTATATAGGAGGATTTGTTTCATCTCTGTGTCACCTGAGGCCAGTCACTTCGCTGGGTATATAAGTGTTTACACCCACTTTATTAGTAAATAAAGCAGTCTCAGTACCAGAGATGCCCCTTACTAAGTCAAGCTTTATACTGGGGCTTGAGTTCCTCTTTAAAACTCCATTTCATTTCATTTATTGGCCATATCTAATTATCCAAGAAAAAACACAATCTAAACATAACCAGTGGATGGGGCTCAATTACTGGGTGTTCAAAGAACCCTAAACTGCAAGAAATATGGAGTTTGCCATCGTTGAACACCATTTAAAAATGACAGTTGCCTGGCCGTCACTAACCCCAGACAAGTATGCATAGAACTATTAACAATTTACATGTTACACGTTTGTTCTGGGTCAGATATTCAGAAAGTATTTTAAAGTGGAACTTTAGTCAGAAAATGTAAGTCTCGTGTCTGACCTAGGCATCCAGTTCACAGACGCTCAGAAAGAAAAGATCCTTTAACTTTTCCCAAAAGTTCTCTATAGAGCTGGCGGTGCGGAAATGCTGAAGGGACGATGCTGCAAATCTTCTGGGACTGTCCCAAACCTGCCCCCTTTTGGTGGGAGGTGATCTGCACACTCAAGCACCTGGCGGCCTGTCTGCTGCACCTTTCAAGAAGGCCGCATAAGAAATATAAGGCCTCTCTCACAATCCAGTTGCTGAATGCAGCCAAGGCATGCATCCCCTTTGATGGAGATCGGAAGATCCCCCATCCAAATATCTTAGGGCTGTTACTGATCAAACATTTTGTGTTCGATTAATCTTTTTTTTTTTATCGATTAATCGACTAATTTCAATTAATTATAACGCACATACAGATCCAACTACTTTTAGCTGTTCTCTTTGCAGGCTGATTCCCAGTGCAGCTACCAACCACTGGAAAATGGATAGCAGGACACAAAAAACACACAAAGGCAGCACTTGATGGGAATAGCATTAAAACTTTTATAGTCTTCAAGTAGGTAACCAAATAAATATTGCACTGGAGATAAAATCGATGTAGCTACATAAACTGTATAAATGGTGCAAGTAATACCAAATGGTACCAAAAGCAGTCATAAAACCATGTAGTCAAGTATGATACTGGTATAAAAATGTATACAACGATACCACTGCTGAATCCAGATGAGGAGAGGTTAACATCAGTCCGTCGGCATGTAGATGTCCCATGAAGGGAACTATCACAACTCCCAGTGGATGGTTGTAGAATCCCAGGTTGATAGAGGGAAGTGATAGAGGGAAGTGTAACAGCCCTTGCGTGTGGCAGATAGAAAGGTCCCACCGGCATGCAGATATGAAGGCACAGCAAAGGAGCCCTTCAGATGGATATGGCAAGCCCCACCGGTGTCCGTGACGTCACCCGGATCTCCGACGGAACTCCCTGAAGGCCCAGAAGCCGGCGGAGAGGTGAGTACCAATCGATCGAAAAGATTTTGATCGATCAAAAAAATTAAAGATTAATCAATTAATTAAAAGTTCATTTGCACAGCCCTAATTTGCACACCACGATCTCCTTCAGCCCAATCGCGGGTCCGGCGGACTCGATTGCCGTGGGCATACCCACGATCATCTCACGGAGAGATAGAACGGGGAGATGTTAGTTTAAACACAACATTTCCCCATTCTGCCTAGTGACACTGATCGTGTTCCCTGTCATCGGGAACAGTGATCAGTGACATGTCACAGCAAGTCACATCCTCTGATAGTAAAAATCACGTCCTAGGAAACACTTAACCCCTGCACTGCCAGTGTCAGTGTCACAGTAATCAGTGCATTTTTATAGCACTGATCGCTGTAAAAATGACAATGGTGTCAAAAATGTCCAATGTGTCCGCCATAATGTCGCAGTCACGATAAAAATCACTGATCGCCGCCATTACTAGTAAAAAAAAAAAAAATGAATAAGAAATGCTATAAAACTACCCCCTATTTTGTAGATGCTATAACTTTTGCGCAAACCAATCAATAAACGCTTATTGCGATTTTTTTTTAACCAAAAATAGGTAGAAGAACACATATCGGCCTAAACTGAGGAAAAAAAGTGTTTTATATATTTTTGGGGGATATTTATTATAGCAAAAAGTTAAAAAAAATTGTTTATAGTGCAAAAAATAAAAACCGCAGAGGTGATCAAATACCACCAAAATAAAGCTCTATTTGTGGGAAAAAGAAGGACGTCAATTTTGTTTGGGAGCCACGTCGCACGATTGCGCAATTGTCAGTTAAACCGATGCAGTGTCGAATCGCAAAAAGTGGCCTGGTCATTTAGCAACAAAATGGTCCTGGGCTTATTTGGTTAAAGTGTATTTAAAAAAAAATGTGCTTGAAAGACCGCTGTGCAAATACAGTGCAACATAAAATATTGCAACAATCGCCATTTTATTCTCTAGGGCATGGGTCTTCAAACTACAGCCCTCCAGTTGTTCAGGAACTACAAGTCCCATCATGCCCAGTCATGTCTTTGAATGTCAGTGGGTTACAATGCCTCATGGGATGTGTAGTTCTACAACAGCTGGAGGCCTGTAGTTTGAAGATCCCTGCTCAAAAGAAATATATAATATGTTTGGGCGTTCCAAGTAATTTTCTATAAAAAAAAAAATACAGGATTTTTAACTTATAAACAACAAGTGTCAGAAAAGGGTTTAGACTTTAAAGCAGAGTTCCACCCAAAAATGTAACTTCCGCTTTAAGTACTGGTGACCCCCTGACATGCCACATTTGGGGGGGCCAAGCGGGTCCCAAGTTTTGACAGGCACCCACCTCTCACTTCCTCCCCTGGCACGCAGTGAGTGCCCAGCTGTGAAGGCACAGCCACGTGCCCACAGTTACAATGCCAGCGCCGAGGAGAGGGAGAGTAGCGAAGCTTCGGGCGGCCGCATTGCTGGACCGTGGGACAGGTGAGGGTCTGATTATTAAAATTCAGCAGAGTTATCGCCAAGAGTGAAAGGAAATCCTGAAATTTGTCACCAGACTAGGAATAGTGGGGTTATCTTCTAATGGAGAAACTAGTTTTGGTGACAACAAGTGATTCTCTCATTTTAGATGGATTTCTCTCACTTCCTGTTTGGTTATGGGACAGGAAGTGAAGGGAAATCTCCCCAATGGGACACAGATGGCAAAAATAAACCTTACAGGAGGTTATAACCCTCCCTTACTCTATCCAAAATAAAAAAAAATTGCCTATAGTCCTACTATAAAAGGTGTGTCTTGATACAGACGTCAGTGGTGATAGAATAATAAGAGGAATACATTTTCTCACCTTCTTGATGTTGGATTTGGATGCAGGATGGAAATCCTTCTTACACATGAAGTTGGCAAATGACTTGCCCATGGCTGCGGCTCTCCAGGGACGATCTCCCCTACCAAACCTCCAGGTCTGTCACTGCAGTGCCAACACCAGGCAGCTACCCGAACCACAACAGCCCAGGGACTGCCCACTTCCTGCTGTTTCCTTCCGGATGTGCGTCGTAGAAAGGGGCTGTGCGAGGAAAACGTTCCCAAAACAATGATACATTCACTTTCCAAAAAGAGTAATTTCCTGGGAAATTAGTCAAAAGTTTACTATCTCAGAGGTTATTTTATATGTGATAAAACTCGCTATATCGCAGAACTGTGTACTACGGAAAAATGGCCGCCAAGCACATGCTAGTACTAAAGCGGAGACAAGTTTTACACCGCTCTCTTCCTCCCTCACTTGGCTGGTAATGAGCTTTTGTAAGAACTTCCGCTAGTGGCTGTCAGACTCTAGTTTTCCACTCACAATATGACGCCTTGGCAAAATTTTGTCTCCGTCTCTGCGGCCATTTTGTATGAGATAACAATCTCATCATCATAGTAATGTGAACTACAGAAAAATGGCCGCCGTGGCATATTATGGTACTAAACTGGAGACACGTTTTGCACAATCCCTCTCTCGGCATTCACGGAAATTTTACGCTTTGTGATAACGTCATGACGTCTGGACGCTATTGGTTGGCAGACAGTCGTTTTCCAGTCACAATATGGCGCCTCTGGCTTAATTGTGACAGCCAGCTGTTCGTCGCCTGTCTGCAGGGGAATCTGCTGGACACACGCAGGGAGATCTTCCCACCACAGTGCCGGGCCATAGGTGACTGAGGGGGGGGCTGGGTGTGTGTTCTCTGTGTTTATTATCTCATGTATTATGTGTGCTACTGACTGACATTGTTTTATAGCAGCTTTGTGTATTAAAGTGTATCTCCAGGGAAAGGCTTTTTATTTTAGTTATGCAAAGAGTGGAGAGAGGGTTAGAGCCTCTGCCAGGTTTCTATTGTCTGTGTCTCCATGGGGGAGAGTCACCCCTCTGTACCGGTGACCAGGAAACAAGTGAGCGGTGGCGGGGTTAATGTAAAGGAGGCCCCAGAACCAGGGGAAGTCTTCCAATGGGGTCACCTGCTCTAGAGGGGATTCCTAACACTTTGGGAGATTTCTTCTAACTTCCTGTTGCTTTTTTGGGACAGGAAGTGAAGGAAAATTTCCGTAGTGGCACACAGACAGCAAAAAAACAAAAATATATGTTGCTGGACGTCGGGTGGTTATACCAGGATGATGCCCACTGCTGCAGGCATAAACCTGGTACGGTTTGTAGAGCCGGCGATCTCTTGGCTCTCTGACTCCGGCCACTTGGCTCTCTTGTAAAAGCAATCCTAGCAGCTAACTAGCTGCTGGATTGCGTTTACATACAGTGGGAGGGGACATCTATTCTCCCTCTCCTGTGGCTTGCTAGGGCTCTCCCGTCCCACTGGGGGACCTGAGCGGTCAGCTGGTGCATCCACTGGCTGGTCGGTGAGCAAAACAAAGCCAGGATCGGCTCTGATCAGCTCCCGGCTATGGTAACCTGGAAGCGATGACCTGACATTACTTCCGGTTTACCCGGGTGTCAACGGTGCCATTTAAAAAAAAATCAAAAGCATTCAAAATCTTTTTTTTTTTTTTTTAATGCTTTTAGGGACAGAGGAGGGATTCGTCCCGGGCACTATTAGATGGCGGGCAGTTCTCGACAGAACTCTGGCAACACTGTAATCCGCAGTGTTAATTTTGGCAGAATATTTCGATTAAGTTTTAGTTTTTTGACTAAAATGCCATTTTAGTCATCTGCAATTTGTTTTAGTTCTAGTCGTATTTAGCCGACTAAATCTGCACTACGTTTTAGTCAACTAAAATCATTTTAATTGACTAAAATCAAATGGATTTAGTTAAATTGTAATGCATTATTTAAACATTTCTCTAGAATTTCCAAACTTCTTCTATACTCCTGGAGTAAAAAATTCTATCATCATGTTATTATTTATAATTTTAAGGTTAGAATGAACTCATGGATCCAGATGTTCTAGGGACTATGGAATTAGTAGTGTACATAGAGCAGCACAGTGGGGGGGAAAAATAGAAAAAATAATCAAATATAGAGTGTGCTATTTTTAAAATGCCTTATGCCAGGCTGTCATGCTGATCCACTGGCCTCAGTTTATACCGTGAGCTTTCCTTGTTGCTTACTCAGATCAATAATGCAAAAAAATATATGGGCATATGGTTTAGCATGGCAGCCAGCCACCTGGCATTTTCAGAAGTCAAGCAATATGTTGTGTACCTCTCATGTGAGTTATTAAAAAAAAAAAAAAAGATTTATTATATCATCCATCAAATTCAGTAGAAGGTGCTTCTCCCTGCTGTCATTGCTGTGTTTGGCCACCAGGTGGCACATGAAGTTGACTTCTATGCCAAGCTATAGTATCGGCTTTGCAAGTTGTCATTTTATTGCATATTAGACGGGCCATTGTGAACAGACTGGTATTAGAAGAATTAGATTTTATAAATAATTAAACCGGATATTTATTTAATGTAGAAATGTTAATACAGTACATCCAGCATTTGTAGCCTTGATAATAGAAAAAGGATTGAATGAGTAAAAAGTCTATCAACGAACAAGTGGACTTTGTGGGCATAACATGAGACAGTATTTGTCTAAAAAATATACAAGTCTTTATTAATAAAATATACTAATTAAAAAAACATTTAAACATACAAAGCACCCTAGTGACTGACAGGATCAGCAAGTACCCAATACAAAAGGCATGGAAATATAGAAGTAAATCAAGTCCATGTGGATACATATACTGTACAAATTGTATGAATAAGTAGGGTCCATAGGCTTCTCCATGAACTCGTGTGTGTTAACATGTTTTGCACATTGCTTCTTCAGGACTTTTACTGGGTAGGTGCTAACACAAAATTAAAAACAATGAAAAAAGTACCGGAAGTATACATAGTGTTGAGATGTATATATCAAAATATGCAGTAGAGCAGGGATATGCAATTAGCGGACCTCCAGCTGTTGCAGAACTACAATTCCCATGAGGCATAGCAAGTATGACACCCAGAGTCATAGGCATGATGGGACTTGTAGTTTTGCAACAGCTGGAGGTCCGCTAATTGCATATCCCTGCAGTAGAGTATATATCAAAATACTGCATATTTTGATATATACATCTCAACGCTATGTATACTTGTGGTACTTTTTTCATTGTTTTTAATTTTGTTTTAGCACCTACCCAGTAAGTCCTGAAGAAGCAATGTGCAAAATGTGTTGACAGACAAGAGTTCATGGAGAAGCCTAAGGACCCTACTTATTCATACAATTTGTACAGTATATGTGTCCACATGGACTTGATTTACATCTATATCTCCATGCCTATTGTATTGGGTACTTGTGGATCCTGTCAGTCAGTAGGGTGCTTTGTATGTTTAAATGTTTTTTTAATTAGTATATTTTGTTAATAAAGACTTGTATATTTTTTTTTTTTTGACAAATACCGTCTCATGTTATGCCCACAAAGTCCACTTGTTTGATAGAGATTTACTCATTCAATCTTTTTATATATATTGGATGTTTACATAGGGAGGGCCCCCTCTTTCTATAGCCTTGATAATAAATATTTAGAGTTCTAAAAGTCCTTCTCTAAATTCTATTCCAGGCAGTGGAGGCAACATGGAACCCTGCTCATGTGACACTTTCGTAGCCCTCCCACCTTCCACGGTTGGTGCCCGGATTATTTTTGGAAAGAACTCGGACAGGCCTAGCGATGAAGTACAGGAGATTGTATACTTTCCTGGAAAGTCTTATGGAGCAGGAGAGGAGCTGGAGGTAATCATTCCTGAGATGCAGAGTTTTCTTCATAGACATATAGGACTCAAATGGTTAAGTTTCTTATTTTTATTACCTCTGCTTTCCTACAAGTGCACATACATTAAGATTGAGCAAGTGGGGAAGACACATGCCGTGGTATTGAGTCGGCCTTCATGGTTGTGGGGAGCTGAGATGGGAGCCAATGAATTTGGTGTTTGCATTGGAAATGAAGCAGTGTGGGGAAAGGAAGAAATTGATGATGAAGAAGCACTTCTTGGCATGGACCTTGTCAGGTTGTAAAAATAAACATACTTCTAAAGCTAGAATAGGTAATCGGGAGAATGTTTTTTTTTTTTTCATATTCTTTACTATATTTTCATATCTCTTGTAGACTTGGTTTAGAGAGAGCAGACACAGCAGAAGGAGCCCTGGATGTCATTGTTGGCCTGTTAGAAAAGTACGGACAAGGAGGCAACTGCAACGAAAGTCCGATGACATTTAACTACCACAACAGTTTCCTGATAGCGGACAGAAAGGAAGCCTGGATCCTGGAGACTGCTGGCCGGTATTGGGCTGCAGAGAGAGTAGATGGTAATTTGTGCTACCAGTGCGCCTAAAAATGACTGTAACATTGTTCTGATCTCTCTCTCCCCCCCCCCCCCTCTGGCTACAGGCGGTATTGCATGCCATAGAAGTCGATGCAGAACAAATTATTTTAATTTCCATTTAATTTCTATGGGGAAACTCGCTTTGATATACAAGTGCTTTGGGTTACAAGAATTCTCCTGGAACGGATTATGCTCGTAATCCAAGGTTCCACTGTACAGATAATGGATAGGTGTTGGTAAGTGTATAAAGCCCCCGCCCCCTTTCAGTTATTGGGTAAAAAAAACATCCCTCTATTGAAAATGGAGATGGAAAATAAATACCCCATGACAAAAGTTTCCCTAATGGCTTGTGAATTTTGTAAACTTTATTTTAGGGGTTCAGCAATGCAGGTGGAGAATTGGTTGAAAGGCTGCTACAAGAAACATCACAGGGAACTGAAAATTGCATATGATTCTTGAGGGATGGGTTTGGGATTGTCATCTTAAAATGATATTGAACCCCGATTTGAAAAAAAAAAAAATCAATTCAAGTATATGTTCTAAACTCCAAAAAAGTACCCTCTTTTTGAACGCTCAGTCTCCTCTAAATTCCTTTTTTTTTTTAGCCACTCCCCCTAGCAGCTCCTGACATTGATAATGGGATTTGTAGTGTGCATAGAGCAGTGTGTCTGGCCGCACCTAATCTGCACTACTCATTCCAAACAAACACAAGTGAGAGAGAGGTTAAGGAATTTATGGAAGAATTACAAGAAGGCAGAAAAACGCACCCAAAGTACGATTTAATGAAAATGAATTGCATGGCCATTAAGTCGTGGATGTGTATGGATTATTTTGGGAGAATAAGGATATCGTTTAATTTCGGTTTACAACTCAAAAATGCACTCCAGATGCATACATACTGGTGCGTTTGTGATGCGTTGCAGTGCTTATTTTTTTTTTACCAAAGTTTCCTAAAGCCTTGGTTGTTTTTTTATGAGTTTTTCCTGCACTCCAGTGCAGTTCCATGCAGAAAAAAATGCAGCATGGTTTAATTTTTTTTTTTTTTTCTTACTGCACTGGAACGCAGTGCACTGGTTTGAAAACACATATAACCTACAGGCCATGCATTTTTGATGCAGAAAACGATCAGTCATCCGATGAGAACGGACCGATGGAACGTTTTCATTGGTTAACCGATGAAGCTGACTGATGGTCCGTCGCGCCTACACACCATAGGTTAAAAAAACGATCGTGTCAGAACGCGGTGACGTAAAACACAACGACGTGCTGAAAAAAACGATGTTCAATGCTTCCAAGCATGCGTTGACTTGATTCTGAGCATGCGTGGATTTTTAACCGATGGTTGTGCCTACAAACGATCGTGTTTTTTTTCCCCATCGGTTAAATTTAAAGCAAGTTGGCTTTTTTTTAACCTATGGTTAAATAACCTATGGGGCCCACACACGATCGGTTTGACCGATGAAACCGGTCCATCAGACCGTTGTCCTCTGTTTAACCTATCGTGTGTACGAGGCCTCAGGCGGGACATTCCAATGAAAACGGTCCGCTGGACCGTTTTCATCGGACATGTCCGCTTGGAGATTTTGGTCTGATGGTTGTACACACCATCAAACCAAAATCCCTGCGGACAGAGAACGCGGTGACGTAGACGACACCGACGTTCTCTATCGCGCAAGTTCAATGCTTCACTTTTCTGTCCTGGGAAAGATCGACTGTTAATTATTTGGGCATGCAATGCAATATTGTGCCCAAATTAAATGTTATATTATTTTTGTTGAGACAGTTTTATTTTGGTGGTATTTAATAACTACTGTTTTTTATTTTTCACATGGAAACGAGCACTGTGTACTTAAAAAATGTTAGAAAAACCTGCCTTCCCGGTCAGTATTTTGTGCCAGTGCTCACAAATACACGCATATGAGCATAAATATTAATCTTACCTAGGAATATATTGTGTGTGCGAATACGCATATACAGTACGCTCAAGTATTAAAAAAAAAACGTGTAAAACAAACAGATGAAATTACGTTCACAAAAGCAGATGCTCAAACATCAGTACTGTGTGCAAGAGGCCTTATAGTTGGTGGTCAGTGGTGACTGCCCCTTTAAATGTTGTTGATCAGTGGTGAGTGCCGCATAACTTGGTCAGTGGTATTTTTCCGCATCGGTGGTCAGTGTGTCCTCTTTACCATCCATATGCCTCCTATGTTCCCCCTTGCTGTTCTCCGTTTGTCAGTTTGCTTAGTGGCCCCCCTTTTGTTGACAGTCAGTGGGAGCAGTTTTACTTGTAGGATTAGCAGGGGAACTGCTAAAAGAGCAGTAAGAAAGATCATTGGGAGAATCAATGGTAGAGGAGAAAGGGGTGGGCCCTCAAATATAATCAATAGTACTGTTTACATTTGTGATTACTGTGATTGGCCTTCACAGCAATCACAAGGCAGAGCCACTCCGACTGGCTCTGTGCCTTTAGTATGTGATCTGAGCTATGTAATGACAGCTTGATCCAAAACATTTAAAGGTCCGTGCCTTATTTCTGGAGTGCCATTTATAAACGATACTCCAGAGATGCACGTCCAGCATTTTGTACTTTTAAAACATAAGGAGGTAATGAAGTGGTTAAAAATGTTTATCTGAGCAATGAGTAGGTGCCAGTTGGGCTACATAAAAGACATCCAGGCTGCCAGTGTATCATTATTGTTATTTATGGGGTGTTGCGTACTTGATCATAGTAAAATCCTAGGCCCTGTTTTATGTACCAAATTGCTTGTGTGCATCAGACAATGGATGCTTCCAGTGTCTGTAGCTGTAAAGTAATATAAATCTGTCAGAATAAAAATGAAGGAACTGCCAGTGCTGAGCAGGTTCAGGTTCTGGGGCTTTAATCCACATAATAATAGAGCTACTTTGCATAATGGTAACCCTGGCCCTGCTGACCGGTTCTCTTTATGTGCATGTGATCATAAGAAAAGCATCATGGAGTATCAGATGATTGCAATTTTGTTGTATTTTCTGACAGAAGGTATAAAGAATATATCCAACAACCTTTCCATCACCACCAAGATTGATCGTGAGCACCCAAGAATGAAGGAGTACGCCAAGACGAAAGGCTGGTGGGATGGGAAAAAAGAGTTTAATTTTGCTGCGGTGTATTCCTATTTCAACCCCTCTAGATCGTCATCTTCTGGAGACAGATTTTGTGAAGGCTACAAACTGCTCAGAAAACACAAAGGTGAGCTTAACTTGGCACTAAATGTGATATTTTATTGATGTGATTGTGTTCATGAGTTGTTCCCAAAGTGCAGTAAAACATTTGTAGAGAATTTGGGTGTCCTGTTTCCAGAAATGCCTCCAAATTCATATGTGGAAAGTATAGAGTATTTTCTGTGAGCACAAAGTTTGAGTGACTATAGCAGATTTTTTATTAATGTTTTTACCTTTTTAAAGTGTTTGTTACCCTAAAAAATAATAATGGATCCTGTTCCATGTTATACAGCACAGTGCATGTGCTGTGTAATTTGGCCCCCTGTATACCCTAAAATACCTGGCTGGTTCTGCCCTCCCCTCTGTAAACTGACCACGGTATATCATGGCTGCTGAGCACTGACACTGTCGTCAGTTTATGTGCCTCCGTCATCCGCAGCCCTGCTCTGTCCTCCTCCCTCCCTGCCTGTCAGCTCTTACCAGTGCCGCTCTGCTCCCATCCCCTCCGCTCTAAAATGATGTGAGGTTAATACAATAGCCTCTGTTGGAGAACAACATGCGCCCCAGTGTCTGTGTTCTATAAATTGTGATTTCCACCTTATTTCAGAGCGCCGCTCCGCACTCACGTGACTGCTTGTCTCTCTCCACTTCTCCTTCTCGTCTTCTCTCCTCCCGGGTGATGTCAGCGGAAGTTCTCAACCCCTCCCAGCTGTAGCTGTCAGACTGGGAGAAGACAGAGGCGAGCAGTCAGGTGAGCGCCAGGAGACGCTCTGAAATAAGGTAGAAATAGTCATATTTTTTTTAAAAAGCACATACTCATGTTATCTAACAGAGGGGATTGTATTAACATTGCATAGTGGCTTTACAACCACTTTAATTTTGTTTGTGACCTATTTTTAACACTTGTGACCTTAATGAAGCCTTGACAGGGAGCTGAACCCAGCTGCAGCCCAAGGGTACCACGGTATATAGTTTTGGGGGTGCCCAGACCTCATTATGGGATTAATAAAGGCCAATAAGCAAATCCGCTTCTCCATAAAAAATTATTTATCTGCTGCCGTAAGTACCGACGTACAATGACGGTGATTTGTGCTAAGTGGTTAAGAAATGTTGCGTATCCACATGTGTTACAGGTCAATCTAGACCACACACTTGTTTCCAATTTACTCTTTGTGTTCACATTGGGCAACATTATTGTGCATTATATTTTATACCACTATGGGTTTTCCCACCATTTACATAGAATCGGCGCACCTTTTACACTATATCAATCACATTTCATTCCTGGTATTCAGGGTTTTTCAGGTGCAGCAAACTTAATTGAATTGTCAGCGCTTCCCTTCACCTACACACTATAATGCCACTTACCTGCTCTGTCTTCATGTCTGTTAGGAAACATCACGGCTGAGAGTATGATGGAAATTCTGTCAGACAAGCCAAGTGGCATTAATATGGAGGGCGGCTTTATGACAACTGGAAGCATGGTGTCCATCCTGCCACAGGATCCATCCCAGCCCTGCTGCCACTTTTTTACTGGAACTCCAGACCCCTCCAGGTATGTGTAGAATATGGAGGGAATGGAGGTTGTAATCTGGGTCTGTCAAGTTTAAAACTATGGAATGACACAACTGGATGCATTTCTTAAACAGCAACCTACCATTGGGCCCGAGCACTGTCACATGGTGACAGGATCTGTACAGCATCTTTTGGGACTTGTGGTCATTTTACTAAGAGATAAATATCACATACATGTTTGCCTTACTAGAAGTCACTATTTTTATACAGGATTTATATAGTGCCAACAGTATATTCAATACAATGTGTTATTTAACAAATGCGATACTTACATTTTAGTGTTATTTTATTTTCTACAGGCTAACACTGCACCAGAGGGAATTGTTCTGTGAATGAAGACACTCTGAAATATTGTGAAACTATGAAAAAAAGATTGATACTTGCTTCCCTTGTGATCTGCATGCTGGTGTCAATGTATTGTTAACAGCCCCCCAGAAGTAGATCAGAAACGCAATGCATTTATGGGCACCAAATCGTATGGTACTGTGCAATTTTGGTGCGGCGCATTTTTAAAAGTAGTGCATACTTTTTCCGTGTTCCAGTGAGAGTTGCAGCCCATTCAAATGAATAGACTGTAAAATCGCACCGCATGTGAATGCACAGGTTGGAACCCGTGTGATTCCGGTGTGAGCCGACCCTCACAGAACAATCTCCCTCTAGTGCAATATTACAAATTATTTACATTCCTGAGCTAAGTGCAAAACATTAACACACAAATGTTTTCTTTTAACTAACCGGCCAGTGGAGCTTTTTGTGCATTTTACATACATTCCTTAAATATTGGTTTAGAAAAAAGCTGCGCTGCAAAATGTGAGAAAATATCAACGTGACAGTCAAATATAAATGGGTGCTGCATGCACAAACCACTAGTGTAATCTGAAATAAACCAATGAATAGTGCAAAGTCCATATGAGTGGATGAATCGTAGAGAAAATCAAAAGAAGGCAGAAAATTCTCCAGATGGGTGAAAAGTATCCTGGCAGTATCCCGTGAATCTGTAAGACAGATGAAAGTGTCCTCCACCAGTATATCCTAGCCGCTTACCAGATAAATGAAATAATCAAGCATGTAGCCAAGTAAAACCACCGAGACAGTTTCCAGGATCTCCAGGGTACGTTTTTCAATTTCACAAATCGGACCACTCAATCTCCATAGCATAACCCAAAAGAGAGAAGGCTGACATAGTGTATTACCGTAAAAAGGGTTTTTAATAGTAAAAAGTGTTGCACTTACAATTATGCAGTTAAAATCGTGCGTGTAATATGTTTAGCCGGCCGGCTGTACTGTCCGCTCGTCCTTCCGGATAGACAGCGCAAATCGTGGTGACGTCGGCACGCCGCTCTTCCCAACGCCGTTTCGTCCAATGACTTCTTCCAGGGGTACGAGCGGCGTGCTGACTCACCACTCTTAAAGCAACAACAGCGTCCAGGACCGCCCAGCTCCGAGCTTCGGAGATCGCGGGCGCAAGCCGCCATATTTGAATTGGGATCCTTTCCCTTATTACACGGCAATAGAAAAACTCAAAGGCAGACATTAGAGAACCATAAGGTATATTAGTACCACATAATTCTTATAATTTGAACAACTGAATGATCAAAAAGCTAATTGAGAAGCTAATTAAAAAGGGGGATGGGTTATGCAAAAGGTAGAACACTCTGCATAATACCCAACCCTGAAAAATCAAGAGGAAATATGGAATTAAGAAGTAAAAAATTACATCAATTATTTTATAATAAAAAGGAAAAACCACAGAAATATAAAAAGGAAATACTAAAAAATGTATATAAAAATATCCCTATATGTATTTTCAATCACAGGATATACAACATTATTGCTGAATAGATAGCAGTTAGAATACTGCCATCTTGTGGCCACAGCAATAAATTAAACATTAAAACTTTTTACATAGTAATAAAGCCCTGGGAGATCAAAAGATTAGAACCTCTATTTAGGGAGGATCCAAAAAGTTGACACTCAAGGTATATAGTTCTCATCAAATATTATATTAAATCTAAATGTCCCTGTACCAAGGTGCATTTAATAAAAAAAATTGGATTATATAAATATCCGTATCCTTGATAAAATCTTGGAAAAAAAATTAAATTAAAAGGTAGACCATGAAGAGAAATATAAGGTATAAAAAAGCCCAGATGTACCGAAACTCAGAGCTGGTTTACAAAGGATAATAATACAAATATCAGAATCAACCATTATCTATAAAGGCATTAACATCAGTCTCTATGTTTAATCCGAATGGGACATATGTACGAATTTTGTATATCCAGGCCATTTCGAGCCTGGATAGTTCTCTCACCAATGAATTACCTCTCCAATGGGGGTCGAACTTGTCGATCCCAATAAAAAGAGTGCCTTCAGGGTTGCAGTTATGGTATTGATAATAATGGCTGGACACTGAATGCTGTAGGAATCCAGACCTAATATTGGTGATATGTTCACCCAATCTAACATTCATCGGTCTTTTGGTCCTGCCAATGTATTGCAACCCACATGGGCATTCTAGAAGGTAATTCCTTAAATATTGACTGCTTCTACCAAATTCGCAGCTGAAACGGTGATGATCTGCTGAACAGCTCTCTTATCTTTTTGCAGAGATAAGAGAGCTGGAGTTCGCACTGCACAAGTGTGAACCCAGCCTTAAAAGTCCAAGGGGGCAGCCACTGATGCATGTTTCCCTACTTTATGCTTCAGGGATGTTGGCAGTTCCACACATCTAATTCCCACAAGCAATTTTTATGCATCCTGGTGCAATCTCTTCCCCTGGTATTCAATGCACATGCACTTTTTACATGATGTAAAAAGAAAATCAGATTCATCAGACCAGACCACCTTTTTCCATTGCTCAGTGGTCCAGTTCTGATGCTCACATGCCCATTGTAGGCATTGTGGACATGGGCCAGCATGGGCACCTTAACTGGTCTGTGGCTAGTCAGTCCCATACACAACAAACTGCAATGCCTGTTTTTTCTGCTTTCAACACTTCAACTTCAAAGACCACATTTACTTGCTGCCTAATATATCCCACTGACTTTCAGATGTCATCGTAACGGCATAATAAATGTTATTCAGTGGTCATGAAGTTTTGGCTGATCAGTGTATATTCCTTAGAGGCGACAGTCGTGGCTATATCAATTTGTCTATTGCAGCACACTGTAATGCAACTACAGTGAGTCAACTACTTTTGTATCATTTTATACAGTTTCAGGTATACAAAAATCAGTCAAATTTTTGCCTAACGCTGGTTGTACAGAGGGCAGTTTTCTAGAATGTCCACTTCCTTTGGATTGCACCAATTAGTGGCAATGCAGAGATATATGCCCAGCCAAGCTGCCAGTTAACCTCAAATGTTGGAATTTGTAATAACTACATAAATCGGTATTTAAAAAAGTGGAATCAAAGGGAACTAATGTTTATTCTTCCCAATTTTATTTCTTCCTAGATCTGTGTTCAAGCCCTTCATTTTTGTGCCCCAGGTTCAGCAGTTTGTAAGAACAGCTTCACCCGTGTTGGGCTCTGATGATCCCGTCAAATTAAATCCAAGATTCCAGACAAGACCAGACAGGAGGCACGAGCTTTATAAGAAGCATGAAAGAGCTCTGAGGTCCAAGGAAACATCACAGGTAGATAGAACTATCACAGTTCATAGTAGAGGCTTCTGTACACCACATTCATTCTGAAATCAGTTTAAGGAAAAGGGGTACTTAACCACTAGCCGACCGCGCACCGTCATTATACGGCGGCAGGTCGGCTCTCCTGGGCGAGAGCCCGTAGCTATACGGCGGCTCTTTGAGCCGCCACTAGGGGGCGCGTGCGCGCCCCCGACTCCCGTGCGTGTGCCCGGCGGGCGCGATCGCCGCCGGGCACACGCGATCGCTCGTTACAGAGCGGGGACCGGTTGCTGTGTGTGTAAACACACAGCTCCCGGTCCTGTCAGCGGGAGAAACGCTGATCTTCTGTTCATACAATGTATGAACAGATGATCAGTGTTTCCCCTAGTACGGCCACCCCCCCCCCCAACAGTAAGAACACACAGGGACATACTTAACCCCTTCCCCGCCCCCTAGTGTTAACCCCTTCACTGCCAGTGGCATTTTTATAGTATTCCAATGCATTTTTATAGCACGGATCGCTATAAAAATGCCAATGGTCCCAAAAATGTGTCAAAAGTGTCCGAAGTGTCCGCCATAATGTCGCAGTACCGAAAAAAAAATCGCTGATCGCCGCCATTACTAGTAAAAAAATATATTAATAAAAATGCCATAAAAATACCCCCTATTTTGTAAACGCTATAACTTTTGCGCAAACCAATCAATAAACGCTTATTGCGATTTTTTTTTACGAAAAATATGTAGACGAATACGTATCGGCCTAAACTGAGGAAAAATTTTTTTTTTATATATTTTTGGGGGATATTTATTATAGCAAAAAGTAAAAAATATTCATTTTTTTCAAAATTGTCGCTCTATTTTTGTTTATAGCGCAAAAAATAAAAACCGCAGAGGTGATCAAATACCACCAAAAGAAAGCTCTATTTGTGGGAAAAAAAAAGGACGCCAATTTTGTTTGGGAGCCACGTCGCACGACCGCGCAATTGTCAGTTAAAGCGGCGCAGTCCCGAATCGCAAAAAGTCTTCTGGTCTTTGGGCAGCAATATGGTCCGGGGGTTAAGTGGTTAATCAGTGACTTGCTAATACTAAGAAGGAAACAGCACTGTGTAAAACCAAAAAGTCTACCCTTCATGTTATAAAAGGCTGCATGCTTCAGATCTTCACTGAAAATCTTCAGGCTGTGACACTTCCAGAAAGGTGGGATGTTTTGTCCCTCCTGCTGGCTGTTATGTCACTACAGAACAAAGGGAGGTGGACAGGTAAGTATTATGCCTTTTTGTTTTACAATTTATTTTATTTTTTTTCCCCTGCAATAGTTATTTTTAAAATGTACCGTATATACTGAAGTATAAGACGAGGCACCTAATTTTACCACAAAAAAAAGGGAAAACGTATTGACTCGAGTATAACCCTAGAGTGAGAATGCAGCAGCTACTGTAAGCGGAAAAGAGGGTCAACAATGCCCATTTGCACGCCTCACTGTGCCCATTGTCACTGTACCTGAAATTGACAGGCTGTGGGAGTCCATTCATTGTTTAAAACTCGCAATCTCCTCCTTGTCCCTTCTGTGATGGGTGGAACTGTGTCTGCTGAGAAATGCCTATCACAGACGTTCTCTCATCCTCGGACTCAGTTTCCCAGCAGAGACTGTGTTCAGTGTTCCGCCAATCACGGACGTCCTCTTGTCCGAGGATGAAAAGGCGTCCGTGATTGGCGGAACACTGAACACAGTGTCTGCTGGGATGGGTGAGAATGAGAGAACGTTCGTGATAGGCTCAGCAGACACAGTTCCGCCTATCATGGAAGGGACAGGAGGAGACCGCAAGTTTTAAACGATGGATGCCCGTAGCCTCTCAATAATTTTAGGTACACTGACTCGAGTATAAGCCGAGGGGGGCATTTTCAGCCCAAAAAAAAGGGCTGAAAATCTTGGCTTATACTTGAGTATATACGGTATTTGTAAATTTTGTTTTATGCACTTTTTTTTTGTGTGCATTTTCTAGGGGGAGGGAACTTCTTTGTACCTTTTTTAAAAACACATACGTATTGCATCTATTACCAGTCACCATCACCAGGGCCGCTGTTAGAAATCACGGGGCCATGTACAGCCTCCTACAAAGCCAGGAGGAGGTGCACTGTGTTGTGCTCTCACCTCCTGTTAGAAGAGCGCTCCTCCTTACAGCACAAGACAGGGGCACACTTACTGTAGATAGCATTGCACTGTACACACACAGTTTAATTGCCGCCCTATCTCCTCCAAGGGCTGCTCACCTCCCGGCAACAGAAAATATGGACGGGGCAGTAATTAAACTGTATGTGTACAGTCCAATGTGATCTACAGTAAGAACGATCCTGTCTCATGTGCTGTATGGAGGAGGGCTCTTCTGACAGGAGGGGAGACCACAACACAGCGTGCCGCCTTCTAGCTCTTTCCTCTCTGCTTCAGCCTCCTGTTTCCTTGTCCCAGTCCTGAGTGCGGGTAGGGGAAGAAGCTCAGCAGCGGCTAGTCAAGCACAACATCCTGGGGCGGGCGCAGAACTGAAATCTGGGTGGGTACATCCCACCCCAGCACCCCCCTAAATCCAGCCATGTGCGTCTCACCCAGCAACTGAAAGACTGCGGGAGGGAGAAGGGGAGTAGCTGGCTTTCAGGGTGAGAAACAGAGGGGATTCATTGTTCTGTCATTCTTAGTTCTCTGCTCCACCGATCCTCCTGCAGCCCAGGCCCCCTACAGGAAGACTGCTGGTCGTGTGTCTCTCTCTCCCCCGTCCCCCCAAAATCATTGGCCCTGACCATCATTCCTAGAGAAAATGCACTTTTGGTACAGTAGAGGTCTCATCTGTCATGGTGAAGAAGAAGTTACAAAAGAAAGGAAAAATTACTTGAAATTTATCAGTTGGACAGTTCTGAGGTGAACTTTTATTTAATGTAAGGGTTGTAGTGCTTTCAGAAACGTACACAATATGTGTATACTATGGGTCAAGAATCAGTGTTTTGTTAAGGTAAGTTCTTGGCACTGGTTTATAATAGCAAATATCTGTGCACTTTTTTTTTTCCATTGCAGGTAAAGGAGTTGTTGAAAAAAATTAAAAACTTTGAAAAACAGAAACTGGAAGAGGTAGACTCATTGCTACAGAATGGAACTAATGATACCCCTGCTGTAGCTTTACTGTTTTCCAAATGTGTGGAGGAAGAAATGAAGATCTATGAGTGATTGCAGCATGACACTTTGCAGAATCAAATATTAAATAAGAGTTATCGGCCATTTCATGTAAAAACAGGTTTGTGAATCTGAATAGGATGCGATAAAATTTGCTTTGCCATCTGTCACTCATGTATACATACAGTATACTGTATATATACCCCTGACTTTCACACTAATGGGAAGGCTTTCTACAAAATATTGGTGTGTGTCTGTGGAATTTTGTGGCCATTAAACTAGAAAAAAATTGTGATATCAAGTACTTGTGTTAGATGAAAAGAATTCTCGCAATCCCATGTTACAAATCCTCTCAAAGATGTTTAATAGGGTTAAAGTCAGGGGTGTCTGTGCAGGCCATTTGCATTCCTCCACATTAAATATCTCAAGTCATAGTGCCATTGGCTATTTTTGGATCAGATACTTACCCGCCTTTTTTTTTTTATAGTAACAGAGAAATATTAATAAGATATGTAAAAACTGTACATGTAAGGACCGGTTTGCACAGGTTTGAACCCCCACAATCCTGTGCAGCGGAGATACTTTTAAAAATGCGCTGTTCCAAATCGCATTGTACTGTAGTACCATGCAATTTGGTGTCTGCAAACGCACTGCATTTGGGTGCCATTAAAATTATATTGGCACCTGCATACAGATCGAGGGCAGTGCGGGTCGAGATATGCACACAGAATGTGCCTTTGCCGCACTGCATTCTGGTGTGAACCTGCCCAAAGGCCTCATTTACACCGGCACTGTAATACTTGCATTTAGAAGACATTTTCGAAATGCATGTATTGATTTTTTAAAGGTGCCACTTAAAGAAAACAATTCTGTGCAAGCAGGTTCTGATTAGATGCTTTGAAAATGGATAAACCTGCTATAAGGCAGGGACCTTTAAAAATGTTGGGGAAAAAATTATCTGGAAGGCTTAAAAGTTGTTTATACTTTCCAGATGACTTTGGCTGCTTTTCAAAAAGCACACACTTGTGCGGTTGTTAAGGCCTAAATATATTTTTCAATATGCTGAATTATGCTTTTCTGTACAGTTTTCTTACTGTAAAATCTATTTTTTCATTGAGAGATACAGTAATGTTAGGACATTCTTAAACAGTCAAATTATACTGCTGCATTCAGGAGGTTGGGACACTGGCAACATAAAACAAGCCAGTCATGTACAACCCCAATTCCAAAAAATTGGGGCGCTGTGTAAAAATCGACATAAAAACAAGTCATTGCACATCTCATAAACCCATATTTTATTTACAATAGAAAACATATCAAATGTTTAAACTGAGCAAATTAAAAATTCTAAGAAAAAAAAAAGGGTAATTTTGAAACTTATGGCAGCAACACATCTTAAAGTTGGAACAGGGCCATATTTACCACAGTGTAACATCTCCTCTTCGTTTAACAACACTGTGAATGTCTGGCAATTGAGGAGACCAGTTGCTGGCATTTCTGGAGAGGAATGTTGTTCCATTCTTGCCTCATAAAGCATTCTACCTGCTCAACAGCCCTGGGTCATCTTTGTCATATATTTTATTTTTTTGCTAAGATGTGCAAAATTTTTTCAATTGGTGAAAGGTCGGGACTGCAGGCAGGCTAGTTAACCACTTCCCTACCAAGTCATGGTAAAAAAAGGATTTTTGTACTCACCGTAAAATCCATTTCTCTGAGTTCATAGACGGACACAGCCTTCATTGACCTTAGGGTTATGCTTCTTCCTACCAGGAGATTTAGGCAGAATTCTACAGCACTTAAGGTGTTAAAAACTTTCCTTCATGCTGCTCCTCCCAGGGGGCGTGGCTCCCCCAGGCATAACCCACACCCTGCTTTAGCAGCCTCAGTTCGTAACAAGCAGTACAAACAAAGGAGGGGTGGGTGCTGTGTCCGTCTATGAACTCAGAGAAATGGATTTTACGGTGAGTACAAAAATCCTTTTTTCTCTTTCGTTCATAGACGGACACAGCCTTCATTGACCTTAGGGACGTCCCCAAGCAGTGTCAAAAAAATTCGAGGGGTGGGAAAAATAACACAGCAAAAACAGGTTACACCCCAAACAAAAACCGGAGTTACTCAACGGAGGAACTCCAACCTTAAACTGCCGCCTGTAACACCCTGCGGCCAATGGAGGCATCCGAAGATGCACTCACATCCACCTTATAAAACTTTGAAAAAGCGTGGACCGACGACCAGGTCGCAGCCTTACACACCAGTAACACAGAGGCTTGGTGTCGGAAAGCCCAAGAGGCCCCGATCGCCCTGGTCGAATGCGCCATGACCCGAAAGGGGGGCGCCCGCCCTTCAGGGCATAGGCCTGAAGCACAATCCGTCGGATCCACCTGGAAATGGTGGCCGACGAAACTGCCAGGCCCTTACTGGGACCGGACACAGACACGAACAGCGAGTCCGACATCCGGAACGGAGCTGTCGCCGACAAGTAAACTCGAAGGGCCCGAACCACATCCAAAGAATGTAAAGTGGCCTCCTTCGGGTTCTTCGGCTGAGGACATAAGGATGGAAGAACAATGTCCACATCCAAGTGAAAAGCCGAAACGACCTTAGGGAGAAAAACGGCTGCGGCCGCAGCACCACCTCATCCTTACGGATGACCAAGCAGGGAGCCTTGCAAGACAAGGCCACCAGAACAGACAGACACCCGTCTGATCGAGGTAATTGCTACCAGAAATAAAATCACCTTTTGTGACAATAAAACAAAAAACCTCCCGAATGTCCTCAAAGGGAGCATCCCGAAGCACTGAAAGGACTAAAATCAAGTCCCATGGGGGTAATGGAGGGCGCACCGGAGGGGCCACCTGCCAGACCCCCTGACCCAACGCACGCACCCAGGAGTGCTATGCCAAGGGTCGCTGCAAGTAAAAAACAGCCAGAGCAGAAATCTGGCTCCTAACCGTACGTAAGGCGAGAGCCTGAACCACTCCCTGCTGCAAAGACAGCAGAATCCTGTACACAACGCATGTACGAGAGTGCCAGTTCATTTCCCCACACACAGAGAAGTAGGCCTTCCATGTATGAGGAAAAAACCTACGTGAGGTAGACCTCCGTGCAGGCAGCACGGTAGAGACCACCAAGCCCAATAGGCCTCGGTCCTTAAGCCCCTGGCTCTCAACAGCCACGCCGCTAAGGCCGGTGGCTGTGAAACAGGGTGGAAGATTGGACCCTGTAACAGAAAATCAATTCCCAGGGGAAGACGCTAGGGGGCGTCTGCCAGCAGACGCACCTGGTCCGCGTACCAGAAGCGACGCGGCCAATCTGGGGCAATCAGGACCGATAGAATCCCTACAGCTTCTACTCTGCGCAGCAGGCGAGGAAGAAGCTTCCGAGGAGGGAAGGTGTAAAGTAGGCGACAGCGACCCCAAGGAGCCACCAACGCGCCTGACGCGTCCGCCCACGGGTCCTTAAACCTGGCCACGAACCGTGGCACCTACCGATATAGAGACGGGACGCTAGAAGGTCCACGTCCGGAGTGCCCCACTTTCGGCACAGACCCCGAAACACCTGCGGGTGGAGAGACCACTCTCCTTGGCCCAGTGCAGTGCGACTTAGGTAGTCGGCTAGCCAATTCCGTATTCCCGGAATGTACCCGGCCGATAGAGCCGGAACGGACCCTTCGGCCCACCGAAAGGATGCGCGCGACCCCCGTCGCTGCAACAGAACTCCGTGTGCCTCCCTGATGATCAACCTACGCCACGGACGTGGTGTTATCGGACAGGATCCTGACCGGTCGGCCCTGTAGATCCAGGGACCACCTGGTAAGGCAAAGCTTGATTGCTCGGAGCTCCAGAACGTTGATCAGTAGGCAGGACTCCACCTGAGTCCAGTGCCCCTGGGCTGACTGGGTGCCCCAAGCGCCTCTCCCCAACCGGAGAGGCTGGCATCCGTCGTGACCACTGTCCAGTGGCCTGCAGAAAAATGACTTTCCGGCCCGAAGCACCGGAAACGCCAGCCACCATACCAGGGGAGACATGATCAGATGACTCAACTGAATCTGGTAATCCAGAGATGACGGAAGCTAGTCCCATCGTGACAGCAGCTCCCTCCGTAGTACCCTGGCGTGGAATTGGGCATACGGAACCGCCTCGAAAGAGGCTACCAACTGACCCAGAACCTTCCTGCAGAATCGCAGAGATGACCGCTTCTGGGTCGGCAACTGCTGCACAGCAGATAGCAGAGTCTGAAGTTTTTCCGCTAGGAGAAAAACACTCCCGCCCCGGAGGAATCCAGGACCAGTCTCAGGTATCCCTGAGACGGAATCAACCCTGATTTCAGGACAATCCAGAAACCAGCCGAACACTCGGAGAGCCCGACACGTGATAGGCACGGCTCCACCAATGCAGAGCTCGAAGAAGCTCGTAGGAGAATGTCGTCCAGACATCCCATGATAACAAACCCCCGCTGTCACAGCCGGGCCAGTATCGGTACGAGCACCTTGGCGAAAACCCGCCGAATGGGAAGGACACCATTGAAAATGGTCCCCCCCGACCGCAAAGCACAGAATCTCTGGTGGTTTGAGGATATGCAGAAAAACCTGACAAAACAAAACGAGGGACTTGAGGCCCAGGATCGACCGGGCCCCATCCTCCATGGGGACACAAACAGAATGGAGTAAAACCCCGAGACCGTTCCAACGAGGGAACTGGCACAATCACTCCCCTGACCAGAAGATCCTGGACAGTCCCTGACGGAGTCAACCGGCGAACCGGAGGAGGCCAGAAGCCGGAGGGAAAAAACCTGTTTGGCAGACAAGAGAGAAACTCAATCTTGTACCCCAAGGAAAACACTTCGCAATGCGAAGCCAGTCTCCCACCCAAGACACGGGCGGGAGCAGACCTTCAGGCGGAAGCAGGTATGTCCGCAGACTTGTTAGGCATGCGGTATCCGGTGCGCTGCTACCCCGCAGCGGGGATTCAAGCACCATGTAGACCTACCCCCACCGCACAGGGCGAGCGAAAAAACGCTCGGAGGTAGGCAAGGAGGGTCCTTGCACAGGGCGAGGTCCCTAGCCCTTCCCAAACCGTGGGAACAGCATGCGCTTACCACCTGTGGCATCCTCAATGATGCCAGTCAGGGAAGACCCAAAAGGACCGTTCACCCTTAACGGTGATCACCAAGGCCACCTTAGAGGTCCTTCTTCCAGCTCCTGCAGCAGGAGCTTCGCCCTTTTAGTCAGGGCCTGCCAGGGCCCCGGCCAGAGCCGGCCTCACCGCCGAACCCACCACCGTGAATAGGGAGCGGGCCACGGCCTCCACTCTCCTATCAGCGGGATCCTGAAATGCAGGAGCCCCTTCCACAGGCAATGTGGTGGCCTTGCGCAGTCTGGACACAGGGGGGTCCACTGGCGGAGGAGAGACCTACTTTCTTTTTTTTTTTTTTTTCTTTTTTTTTTTAAAGCCCCCCTCAAGGGGGTAACGGGTTGCAAAGTTTTTTGACAAACTTTTTGCAGTGCATCCCATTCCTTGTATAACATATTGTCCAAATAAGGAACACAAGGAAACACTTCAGCGATGCGTGGTAGTGTGCTGGTACTGACACGGAGGTGTCTCCGCCACATCCTCAATTTTTAGAGCCTCACGCACCGCAGAAACAAGAGCTCCAACAAATTCTTGCCAGCAACTGACTGCAGCAGAGTCATCCTCACTATCCATAAGGGTTAAAACCCGCAGCCTCTGACATAACAGAACCAGAAAAAAACAGCGATTCTGTGTCATCCCCAGAAGCAGGCTTCAGGGAGGGGGCGCTTTTTTACCCCCCATCCGGGCACTAGCTGCTTCAAACCTTGCAAGAAACCCAGGACAGCCAACATAACAGATGTGGCAGGGGGAGGGGCGGTAAGGGTTAACTCAGGCATAGCTTGAGTTCCATAGTGTCAGCGCTGAGTCACCCACCCTGCAAGGCAGGACAAAAAAAACCCACTGGTCACCTCCTTGCTGCTATTGCAGAGCATGGGGGCCCCCGGTATTCACCACCCCACCCAGCTGCAGAGGGAGCTGAAAAACCTCAGGTGTGCTCTGATGTGCTGACTGTGATGTGTATTCACCTCATGGAAGATTCACAGCACTAAAACTGTAACAGCACTAAAACTGTAACAGCACTAAAACTGACCAGAGGCTGTGCCGAGTCATCTCAGGGAAGAATCACATCGTTACCAAGGAGATTTCCAAGATGGCCACCATCTGAGGTAAAAATTACCTCATAGAACACAGCAGCACTGACTGCTTTGTCTGTTACCTCAGAAAAGAATCACAGCGTTACCAAGGAGATTTCCAAGACGGCCGCTGTCTGAGGTAAAAATTACCTCATAGAACACAGCAGCACTGACTGCTTTGTCTGTTACCTCAGAAAAGAATCACAGCGTTACCAAGGAGATTTCCAAGACGGCCGCTGTCTGAGGTAAAAATTACCTCATAGAACACAGCAGCCCTGACTGCTTTTTCTGTTACCTCAGAAAAGAATCACAGCGTTACCAAGGAGATTTCCAAGACGGCCGCTGTCTGAGGTAAAAATTACCTCATAGAACACAGCAGCACACAGCAGCACCCTCCAGAGTAACAACACAGTCCCCCTAACAACACACGGGCCCCGGTGGTAACAAAGAAAACCCAGGAGGCCCCCCTTCACAGCCACTACCCAGTCAGGGGAAGGAGGGAGAGGAAGGGGAGAGAGGAAAGCAGGGCGGACCCTCAGTCGACCTCCCCAGGGAAACCACCAGCCAGACCACTTACCTGAGTAAGGGGCCACTACTTACCTGTCCTGCGACTACCCGGCTGGAGGTATCCCAGACAGAACCAACGTCCGTAAACGGCATGGCTGTCGGCCAGACACACTGTGACAAAGCCATAGAGACCGGTCATATGTGTGCCCTAGAACCAAAGTTCCCCGGCCGCCCCTGGAGCAATGGGGCCTGTCGTGGACGTCCCAAAGCTGAGCTGAGGGCCGGCACACGCTCGAAGGCCGAACATGGGGGGACTACAAGAGTCGAGGACCCAGCCTGTCACCCAGTCGGCTGTTGATAGAAGAATCGCAGGATTCAAAAATGCAGGAACAAAATAATAAAAAAAGCGAGAAAAATCGCCAGAAAAAAACTCCAGAGTCCAGGAACTCCAGAGATAGCCTTGACCTCCTGTCGTTAGGCAGAAAACAAACTGAGGCTGCTAAAGCAGGGTGTGGGTTATGCCTGGGGGAGCCACGCCCCCTGGGAGGAGCAGCATGAAGGAAAGTTTTTAACACCTTAAGTGCTGTAGAATTCTGCCTAAATCTCCTGGTAGGAAGAAGCATAACCCTAAGGTCAATGAAGGCTGTGTCCGTCTATGAACGAAAGAGAAATGACATCGGCAGGGATCTTTCGTCCTTCAGACTGGACATCATATGACGTCCTTGCATTCCCGGCCGCATTGCTCGGGATTCAGTGCGCGTGCCCGGCGGCCGTGATGTCCGCCGGGCACCCGCGTTTACCCGCAATCACGGCAGGACCATGGATCTGTGTGTGTAAACACACAGATCCATGTCCTGTCAGCGGTGAGGAGACTGATGTGTGTTCCAGTACAGAGGAACACACATCGGTCCCCTTCCCTTGTGAGTCCCCCTACAGTTAGAACACACTTTAGGGAACATATTTAACCCCTTCAGCACCCCCTAGTGTCGATCCCTTCCCTGCCAGTCACATTTACACAGTAATCAGTGCAGTTTTATAGCACTAATCGCTGTGTAAATGTGTGGTCCCAAAAATGTGTCAAAAGTGTCCGATATGTCCACCGCAATGTCACGGTCACAATAAAAATCGCAGATCGCCGCCATTACTATTATGTAGATGCTAGAACTTTTGTGCATACCGATCAAATACGCTTATTGCGTTTTTTTCTTTTTTTTTTACCAAAAATATGTAGAATAATACATATCGGTCTAAACTGAAAAAAAAAAACGTTTTAAAAAAAAAAAATTATGATATTTATTAAATCAAAAAGTAAAAGATAGTGTTTTTTTTTTTTAATTGTCACTCTTTTGTTTATAGCACAACAAATAAATACCGCCAAGGTGATCAAATACCACCAAAAGAAAGCTTTATTTGTGGGGGAAAAAGGGCGTTAATTTTGTTTGGGAGCCGCGCAATAGTCATTCAAAGTGCGACAGCGCTGAAAACGAAAAATTAGTCTGGGCAGGAAGGGGGTGAAAATGCCCTGTATTGAAGTCGTTAAGCATCTATTATCAAGCCATGATGTTGTCATAGCTGAAGTATGCGGTTTAGCATTGTCCTGCTGAAATATGCAAAGCCTTCCTTTAAAAATATGTTGTTCAGATGGGCGCATATACTGCTCTAAAACCAGAATATATCTTTCAACATTGAAGGTGCCTTTCCAGATGTGCAAGCTACATGTTCCATACACACTAATGCACCACCTTACCATCAGGATTTAGAACCAAGCGCTGATAAAAAGCCAGAAGTCCCCTCTACTCTTTAGGCCAGAGCCAGCTGCCCCTACCCCCTTCACAGCCCTGTGCTCCAGTAAGAATGACAGTCACTGAAGACTGAGAGACCAGCAGTCTTTGATCGCCCAATTCTCAGTGTGCCGCAGCCATCCAGGTGAGTATGTATGTGTTTTTTTTTTTTTTTTTTTTCAACCCGCAATAAAAGTAGTGGGTGTGTATTGATTATTTTTTTTGTCAATAAGGATATTGTTTAGTGTCACTTAAGGTGATCAACAACTGTAGAAAAGGGTAGGCAGCGATAAATAATAAAAACTGACACTCTCCGGACCAGCACCCATTGGTGTTTTAGGGGGTGTGGTAGCCACACTGCCTCCTTGCTTAACCAGTTGTCTAACATACCTACCCCAGAATCCTCCACCAAGGAGCAAGGGTAATAATTATAGCACTATGAATTGATGATAGGAAAGCGTGAAGGAATCTTGGGAGACTTACTCAGAAGACCAGTTTGGTCATAGAAGAGGTACTATCTTCAAGTATTCAGGACACTGCAGGAAATCTGCAGCAGGGCAACAGTAAGACCTGCCTGCTGCCCCTCCAGAGAAGGGACCTTCCAATGATGGACACTTTGAGTTTGCAAGGAAGAATGGAGGGGCACTCACCTGCAGAACCTTCACTGTACAAACTTGGAAAGCTCACAGATGGGATCTGAAGATAATATCTTGTCTGAGGAAAAGACAGCGAATGACAGTCACACTGTCCATTGTAGGAAGTAGGTCACCCAATTTTGTTACAGGAAACGACCAACGATCCTCCAGTGACTCGGAACTGTCTGTTCCAGAGAAGTAGACTTATGAAATTGGCAAGAGGCTATATGTCTTTTAGGGTAGTCCACCCAGAACAGGCGAAAAGGAATTTCTTAACTTGTTGGCCGGAAGAGCCCAACTCGGTGTTATGCCCAAATTCCAGACTCCAAAGCTCAGAGGGAGAGACTGAAAAAGAACTGAGAGACTGCACGAGATGGGAGAATCTCCAACAATTTCTCAAACCCCCCAGGGGTAAACAGGAAGAACCTGCTACATACTATAAGACCCCTTTCACACTGGGGTGTTTCTTAGGTGCTTTTGGGCTAAAAATATCACTTGAAAAAAGCCCCCCCCTCCCTGCAGTCTCGGTGTGAAAGCCCAAGGGCTTTCACACTGAGGCGATGCGCTGGCAGGACGTAAAATAAAACTCCTGCAAGCAGCATCTTTGGAGCGGTGTGTACACCGCTGCTGCCCATTGAAAGGAATGGGCAAAGCGGCGCTGCAGCAAGTAGTTTTAACCCTTTTTCGGTCGCTAGCAGGGGTTAAAAGCACCCCTCTAGCAGCCGAATACCTCTGCAAAAACCCAGTGTGAAAGGGGTCTGAGAGGTAAAAAGTCCACAGAGAGTAATCTTTTATACTGAGGATGTGAGCCGGGCAGTTCCACTTGAAGCAACAATAGGACTCTCAGCATAAACTGAGAAAATCTAGGTAACTCCAGGGGAGGTCTACTGTGTGTTCCTCAATAGGGATGCCAAGCAATGTAGTACAAGAGGACCCTCAGGGAAGGGATAATGCTATGGAGCATCATAAGGGGAGCAACCATCTGAGATAAAAAAATAAAATCTACCATTCACAAAGATACGCTTCTACCAAAAATCAGGTGTGAGGAACCCAAATCAATTTGGGAAGATGCACAATGGGATGCTGCTGCAGAAGATGCCCGATTCAAAAGTCTATACAGGGGAAAGCCTTAGCACCCAAACTGTAAGGCCGGATTCACACCTATGCGAATTGGTTGCGGCTTAAACCGCATCCAATTCGCATAACATTATAAAATACATTGTTTTCAATGAGGCTGGTTCACATATGTGCGATGCATTCGCACTGCGCATTGCCGAAAAAATGTGTGCCTTTTCTAGCCATTGCGATGCGGCTCAGGTGCAAATGCAGGCCCATTATCTTCTATAGGCACGCATCTGATTCGCAGATGTGTTCATTTCTCTTCAGGATTTGTCTCATTCACCTCAATACACTTCCCCCTCCCCTCTCCCAGGTCTCTAAATTCGCATCTAAAACGGAGCTGATTTGCTGAACAGTTCTCCTATCTCTCTGCAGAGATAAGAGAGCTGAAATTCGCACCACACAAGTGTGAATCCGGCCTAAAAAGGTTAGTTACCAAGGGACCTCGTAGGATGAACAAAGTATCCACTTACAAACGTGGGGGTGCACCTTCATGCAGATGAGAGGGCTTCTGGCTTTGAAAGGGAGGTCGATAGTGGTTGCCTGAGGTACTACTGCAGTAATAGATAAAGGTTAAGATTCTATATACTCATCTCCTGCATTGAGGCAGACACTCAGTCTGACTTCCATTAGTATTGGGAAATACCTTGTCAAGTGCTGCTTCTGAGATGCCTTACCTTAAAGAGCAAGTGAATCAGATGTTCCTTGGGTGTATCCTCGATGTTCAAGACATGTAGCCAAACTGCCCTATGCATATGAACAGACATCACTTTTATGCAATAGATGAGCTTAGATACTTGTAAAAGGCCATCACATCAAACACAGGGCTCTAGACATTTGTTCCAAGATCGCCAGGACACAAGGGTTTGCTTTCAAGGAGTCCACGTTAAAGAATTCTGATCATAGTGACATGGATTCACAAATGTAATTCATTGGCTACAACGCCTCTCCAATTAATTCCAACAAACCTTCTGTAAGTGGCGAATCCAATTGTTGTCAAAATCACTAAGGGAAGAACATCTTCAACTTGTTCAGGTTCATGTTTGTTAACTGAACAGGACCAGAGTGTCTGCAGTGGGTAATTAATTCTCTTTCAAAGGGAAACCACTTCTTCACATTGTCAGGAGGGGTCCAGGTTTCTATAGGTTGTTGTTTTCAGTGCTCAAATAGGAAAACTCCTCATAAATCCAAGTCATATGAAATCTGCTCAGATAGTCTCCAGGAGTAGACTGAACCAAAGATGGTAATAGTGGCTTTAGGCATATTAGGGATGGAGGAGCCAGCAAGGGTACACACGATCATTTTTCAGCATGTCGAAAAAACAAAGTTTTCCCAACTTCATCATTAAAACGATGTTGCCTACACACCATCGTTTTTAAAACATTATCTAGCAAAGCGCGGTGACGCTGGCACTATAAAGGGGAAGTTCCATTCGCCTTTGGGCTGCTTTAGCCGATTCCATGTTGGTAAAAGACGATTCACGCTTTTTAGTCTGTTAAAGCGTGATGAATGTGCTTACTCTACTATGAGCGGTAGTTTTACCAGAACGAGCGCTCCCGTCTCATAACTTGCTTCTGAGCATGCGCGGGTTTTTTACGCCGTTTTAGCCCACACACGATCATTTTTTACAACCCGAAAAACGACATCGCTTAAAATGACGTTAAAAAATGCAGCATGCTCAAATTTTTTTTTTGGTCGTTTTTCAGAACCTGAAAAATGTGAAGCTCACACACGATCATTTTAAATGACATTTTTGAAAAACGACGTTTTTTTCATGTCGAAAAATGATCGTGTGTACGCGGCATCAGAGTTAGACTTTGTTGTGGATATAGAGCAGACTGCACCATTAAATGTAGACGAAACAGGCCTTGTGGTTTCAACCCCACCCCACAGGAGTTGTAGAAGACACTGAGGAGTACAGGCCTGTGTGAGCCCTCAGAGTCACACTAGAAGCTGTGCCACAGGTTTGTATCTGAAGATCACTGTTCAGCTCAAAGCTAAAAACAAAGGTCCAGAAAGTGCCAAAATGTCACATTCCAGGTTAGCCCTGCAATCTTCTTTCCAGCAGGGTCAGCTGCCAAGTCGAGTTTGACACCCCTTGCAGGCAAGTGTTTGTGACACAAAGCGGTTATAGATTTTCAAAAGGTATTTATGAAAGTTGAAATTTCCTTTTTAATTTTCAGGCTTTGTAATATTTACCACTGATGTCAATATAATGTTTTCTGCCATGGTTATTTCCTGCACTATGCACAATTGATTTGAATGGTACAAAATAGTGATCTGCAGAGTCTATGTAATTTGTACATATCAGTGCTTCATTTAAAAACACAAACAAACAATCAAGCAAAATAATTCAACTGTACTTTTATTAGAGGGAGCTCTTGGGTGAAAACAAGCACAAGCCAGGCTGAATTTGTATGAATATTTTGTTGCATATGCAAATATTGCAGCTTTTTTTTTGGGGGGGGGGGGGGGGGGTCAATAAACAATCACACTGGAAATAATATATGTAATGGTTCTTGTGTTTGTACAAAATGATTAAGAGCATGGCGTCATACTTTAGAGTTCAACAGTCATCTTTACTGGTAGATGTTTTACATTTCTTCAGCGAACAGTTATAGACAGTACAATATTTTTTAAGTACTAAAAGTGATCATTCATTGCTTATATTCAAACTCATTAAACAGTCATAAAAGCTCCACTTGGCAACCCAACATTTAGTTTTATTGGGACCTATGTACAAAATCTAACTTTTTATAAATAAAATCAGTTTGAGTAATGATGGGGACATGTCAGAAGTGAATCTCCTCAGGTGCTAGTCACATGGGGCCAGATCCACAAAAACGGGCGTATATTTAGGCGGGCGTAGCACATCTCATATGCGCTACACCGCCGTAAATCAGAGTGGCTCCTAGGGTATCCACAAAGAACTTGCTCCCATATGCGGGCCGGCGTAACGTAAATCTGCCGGTGTAATTCAAAGTAGGCTTGGAGTGGGCGTGTTGTATGGTAATCTGGTATGACCCCACTTAATTGACGCTTTTTACGAATGGCGAAATCACGTCGCAAATAGTCAATGCTTTCGACATGAACGTAACTTACACAAAAGCCCTATTCGCAAACAACGGAAAATTTGCCGCTGTCCCGACGTCCATACCTAACATTGCGTACACCTCATAGAGGCAGGGGTAACGTTATGCCGAAAAAATGCACCGGGCGGACGTACGTTTGAGAATCGGCGTATCTAGCTAATTTGCATACTCTACGCGGAAATCAACGGAAGCGCCACCTAGTGGCTAGCGTAAATATGCACCTAAGATCCGACGGCGTACTAAGACGTACGTCAGTCGGATCTAGCCCACATTTAGTCGTATCTTGTTTTGTGAATGCAACTGCCACTCCGATCTAACCCTAAGCAGATCTTAAAATCAAAAACTACAACATAACAAAATATTGTACAATTATTGACCACCAGCTAATAACGAGTTGAACATTAATGCATTTAAAAGTTCTGAAGTAGAATTTATATTTACTTGCTACCTTTTATGTCACAATAAAATCATATGGCTTAATTTTGGCACGTCTTGCTGTGTATGAATTTGCATATGCCATTGAGTCAGGAAATTGAAATGCATAAGCATCAAACTGTCTAAACGAAAGCATTAAAGTAGTTCTAAAGGTTTAAGATTTTTTTTACTTTAATGCACTCTCTGCATTTAAGGTAAAAAAAAAAAAAAACTTCTGTTATTGTCACCTGCTGCTGTCAATCAAATCTTGTGACAAGGGAGCAGGGGGTGGGGCTGAACCACGCTGTCTGTGTCTATGGACACAGGCAGTGGGGCTTGGTATTATGCCCACACAAGTGACCCCATAGGAAGCGGCTTCCTATGGTGGCACTCGCCAAAGAGGAGATGGGAACACTGGCAGGTGATCCCAGAAGAGGAGGATTGGGACTGGTCCAGATTAGTAGGAAGTTTATTATATCTTTTTTTTAATAATATTTCTATATAATATTTTTTTGAGCATTTTAGAATCATTTTAAGGAAATCTAAAAACAGGCTTATTCGGTTGGGCCTTATTTACACCAGTAGCAGTCTTACCACCCCCTGTCCCATTTAGGTCTACTGTGATGCAGCCACTGGTCCCAATTTGACAGCCGTGCTGCTGCATGTCACCGATCATAGACAGTGTGCATCCCAGGACATGCGGCTGTCAAATTACGACCATGTAGCTGCTACGTCTCAATAGACATGAGTGGCATGTAGAGGCACAAAAAAACATGCATCCCGCGTAGGCAAAGACAGCCCTTCGCACAGTCGTACGCTTAAGTATTCCCGTGTGAATGAGGCCTAAGGGAATTTGTTAACAAAGCTATTATACTCATTGTTTAAAATATGTACAGTTTTAAACAATATTTGTATAGAAAACTAAACGTAATATATTAATCTGTTAATACAATATATTCAGACCATGTACAAAATATTTTATAGCAGCACTGTGTAGTTATTACAAGTACATGAAGGGAGGGTAGCCAACAATGCTTTACCTTAAAAGGGAACAAAAAGCGACTGGTCAGCTCAGCGTCTGTGTCAATTGGCTTTGGTTCTCTTCAAATGGGTCTGTATTCTTATACAAGTCAATGGGAATGCAAAATCCACTTTGAAGAAAGTCAAATGCACATGTCCATGAATGCTGCATGATCGCAGAAGGTTCTCACACCGATAACATTGACAAGCCTAAAGCCTGTCAACAAAATGGAGAATGTTGCCTCACATCTGTAAATGGTCATCTCATGTTTATGGCCACTTAAATGCAGAGATTTATGGGTTACAGCATTCGTATTATAATTTTCATTTGACACTGAAAAACAGAAGAGCAAAAGGCAAACGTAAAACATTTATCAAACTCCACACGTGATACTGCATCACAGTTGTATATTCTTCTTTTGGTATATTTCTGTATAGCAGGCAGCAATCCTGCTACACGGATTGCTGAGACAAGAGCAAATAGCCATAGTAAGAATCAGTTTTCAGTTAATTTGAGCAGAATAGCCGACTTGTCAGAAATTAACAGTAAAGCGCAGTTGTTAATACAACAATATGACTACCCCATGTGCATTTACAAACTAAACATGTAAGGTTTTTAAAACATTGCACATTGTTAAAGTTGGAAATCACAATATCTCTAAAAACATACATTCAAAAACAATGTATTCTCTTTAAATAAGCTTTAAATTCCCAAAAGACACCATTAGGATCCATGCACACTGGTCTTAAAAAAGAGAAAATAGGTGCTTTTTTAGGAAAATTTGCATTTTGCCTATAAAAGCAGCTCAATGTTATCCTACCTCTATGCACATTAGGATGTTTAGAAGCAGACAAAAAAAACCTTCTGGTTTGTGTTTTGAGAGGAGTTTTCTGGCAAAAAAAAGAAAATGCTAGGTGCCTGTACAAAATTCTATATAGGCATTTTTTTTTTAATGCCAAAAGAACTGGTGTGCATGGACCTATATGCCATGTAACATAAGAATTGACATAAAGGTGCCTCGCATGGCCAAACAGCTCCATTCAACATAACCAACAGCAACATATTTAAAAGAACATGCAGCGTCCAGAGGTGAAGGATGTACACAGTTTTCTGCTGGTTACACACTCCCGAGGGGCCGATTTATAAATCATTGTTATGGCTTAACTTGGCTCATAGCATTTCTTTAATGCTGGGTTCACACTAGTGCTATCTGGATGATGGTTTCTCCGCATCAAATTCACATGACAGGAGAGTGTGGCTGGTTCTCAATGGAGCGGTTCACATATCTATGTGGTGGCCGCAGAGTGAATTGAACAAGGGTCCTGTCAGTCTTTGGCTCCATTTCAGGCAAAAATTTGAGCCCCAATTTGTCCCTGAAATGGAGAACAGGAAGCACCGGACCCCCTGCTGTCAGCCGCATCCGAAGTGTGAACCCTGCCTCAAAGTAAAAATTCCAGCATTTTTTTTTATCAAGCACAGAATTGTGCTTTACAAAATGATTTGCTGTGTCCCTTGCTTTAGAACTCGGAAGCAAAGTCCCATTCATTTTGTATCCATAACAAACAAAAAACATGTCTGGAACAGGAAACCTGTCACGTGACTGGCTAGTCATGTGACAGGGCTTTCCTATCCTGATCTGTTCTCTGCAGTGTCATGCAGAAAACACTCTGAATGACACTGCAGGCCCCTCATCACACTCTGCATTTTATGAATGAAATACAAAATGGAGGTGTACTGTGGAGTAGTCCATGTCTGCAGATAGTGCCATCTGTTCTATATTATAACTGAGGACCCAAGTAATCTGACAGCAGTTCAAAGATAAAAAAATATATACGACGATAAATATATTATCTTATGGATGGCACACAGCACATATATCATTTGCTACAGTGAAACATGAGGCTCCATTAGCCAAGCAATTTCTTAAGGAACTGAGCCACTAAATTCAAAAGTCTGTCCATTCTGCAGTAAAATCTGTGTAGTAAACCAAACTGAAGATCACTGCCCCCGTCTCTATCTTATGTAGAGAAAAATGTTGTGGCCAACAACAAGATGGTGGCACATCTATAAAAAGGCTCTGTAGTACCCAGTGTACTCATAACCTCATCACATTTTAATTGGACAGGAAAAGAGTTGCAGAAAGAGTAGGAAAACAGAACTGCTGGATATTTGTGAGCACTGTAATGCAACTGCATGGAAAGCAATTAAAGTAAACCCCCCCCCCCCCCCCCCAATGTGTGCCCAGCCTGCAGCCATCATAAGTAACTGGGACAAGCAAAACATAATGTACTATTTTGTCCCCTTTCCATGGTAATCTAGACTTAGTGGGAACAAATAACATGATACTCTATAGGGCAAAGCAGTACTTGGTGCTGTCCTATGTATTCTGCGTCTCTCCCCTCTTATTTCAAAGACAAAAGATGAGGTTGAGGCAAGTCCTTCATATGACTGAACATACGTGAATAGTCCACCAAGCTACTCAGGGAAAGTCTGAGAACTAAGGGTGGGTAATCCTCACCATATGGCAGTGGTAACCAAATTAATAATGCATAATTGACCCCTACATTTAATCAAATGTTAATATTTGGGTATGTTGTATGTACAGTTCTAGCAGTGTCCAGCTTTGTTACTCATCACAAATATTTTTTTTTTCCTGCAGGTAAAGCCCCAAAAAAATCCTTCACTAAATAAATACAATTAAAAAAGAAATCGCAAGGGTTTCATTGTGCTTCAAAGTCATAACCCACCCAACAATGACAATCCAGTGTTAGATGGATTACTGTAACAAAGAACAGACCAAAAGCGCCAATGGATAAAATGAATGGCTTTAGAGCATGGTCAGTGCCATTTCCAATTATGAAAGCAGCAGACCAACTCCACCTCTTGGTTTCTACCATAGGAGTAAATGAACAGTTTGTATTAGATACAAGAGGGGCAAGAACTCCAAGTAGCAGATTTTACCCCTAGGTGAGCAGTTGACTTACTAAAACTGGAGTGTGCAAAATCTGGGGCAGCTTTGCATTGTAGCCAATAAGCTTCCAGGTTTTATTGACACAGCTTAACGGCACAAGCTAAAGTTAGAAGCTGATTGGCTACCATGCCGAGCTGCACCAGATTTTGCACTCTCCAGTTTTAGTAAATCAACCCCTGTGTGCTTTTTCACATTGGTTCTCTGCAGCAGGGACTATCTTGGGCACACATACGGTGTGAGCTGAGCTGCAAACTAGTTCTGTAGCCTTTCCCACAGCGATCACAATACTTTTAACAATGCCAGGTTTACCAAGGCTTTAAACAGCCAGCCCTGATGATTTTTGCATAGCTATAAACACAAACACGTCAGCGTGCTTATGTTAATGGTGTCTTCAGAAATGTTAGAGACAAGTATTAAGACACACAATATCCAAGACAATGGAAACAAGTACACAAAACTGCAGATGTGTCATCTTCTCTGGTATTGGACACGTCTTGTTTTCAGCATGCGGTAGTAGAGGTTTTCATCTCGAAATTCGTATTCGTCTGTGATATGCTGAATGACGCCTCCTTTCAGCAGTCTCTCTCCATACTTAACTGCTTCGCCGCGATCGGAAGATAGTCCCACCTCGACAAGCCAGCTCACCAAATCCGAGCCCCAGAAGATTATAGCGGAGTTTCTGGCACCACACCTGTGTGTCAAAGGAATGATTCACCCAAATGCTCTGTAACTCTTGTGCCAGGGCTGTGATTGGCAGCAGGTAAAGAAAAATAAGAGGGAAAATAGGATAGCATGATATAGGCAGGTTAGATCAGTACAGGGTCATAGAACATTAGAAGACAGTAAGGGGAAGTGGGAAGAGCATGAACTAAAAATACATTTGTGTATAAGCTGTAGGAGACAACTGGAATAGTCTACAATTTGGAAAGAACACAAATTGATTTGGGAGAAGTGCATTATTATTAATGGGCATGTAACTATGTGTGACTATTTCCATGAAATACCACGACACCCCTAAGCTCCCAATTGTCAGGTACTCATACAAATTTTGTTTTTCTCCTGTTCATGACTACATCTCAGCATGTCCGCCATAGGTCTGAAGCAAGGAATAAAAAAAAACAAGTCTAATAATGCAGTGGAAGCCTTCGCTGTTTTAAATTAGCCTCAAACCTGAGCGTCCTACTTTCTAACACCTATGCCAACAAACATGTGTAATGCCTGGTACACACACTACAGGTTTTTTTTGTGCAACCCAGCTGGTTGCAGGAAAAAAAATAAACTGACAGCTCTGGTCAGGAGCCACTGTACTAACCATGCAAGGTTAGTCCAGCGATCTCCCAGACAAAGCTGTTGTGTACTGATAGAGGGGACGCCTGCACCGACCCCACCACTAGAACACTGCTATTGGCTGAGAGCGCTGATTGGGTTTTCAAGCATGCATGTCTGACATACACACAGTCAGAGTATCGGCCGGCATTCACCCCATGTTTACGGGCTTAAAAAAGATGTATATACTTCTCTATTTTTAGGCCGCTCCAGAGTTTGGTCACATGATCTGGTTCCCCTATGTCAGCCACCACCGCTTCAG
The DNA here is from genome assembly GCF_905171775.1 of Rana temporaria. NCBI lineage: Eukaryota > Metazoa > Chordata > Amphibia > Anura > Ranidae > Rana > Rana temporaria. The sequence continues at coordinate 163,640,906 of NC_053494.1, read as the reverse complement.
GAAAGAGGAAGCACTGGATGGACCATGAGTCCTATGAGTGAGTTCACCGCGCCAGGCTTTACTAGCCATTGTTGGAGCATACTCTCCTTTTACCTGCAGGAGCCAATGGCTGACACAGGGGAGATCACATGACCAGACGAGATGAATATAGTAAGTATATACATCTTTTTTACACAGGTTAGTAAGCATAGGTGTTAGGAGGAGGCATTGGGAAGTTTTAAGAGTAGTTAGGGTTAAAATGGAATTCCACTTTAAGCACTATTGTTAAGTGGTAACTGCTCATTGCCTAACACTCAGCTTTCAAGTTACACTCAATTTGCCTGGGCTTGTAGATTCACTATATGGGTAAAAATATGGCGACTCCCCTTTAAATTATTAAGTTAAAGTGATTGTAAAGTCAGAAGTTTTTTTTTTATCTTAATGCATTCTGTGCATTAAGATAACACGCCTTTTGCGTGCAGCAGCCCCCCTAAAACTTACCTGAGCCCCATCTAGATCCAGCGATGTTGCAGGAGTGTCTCGGCTGCACAGGACTCCCCCTCCTCATTGGCTGAGACAGCAGCGTGGCGCTATTGGCTCCTGCTGCTGTCAACCAAAGCCAGTCAGTCAATGAGGAAAGAAAGAGGCGTGCCGTAGCTCAGTGTCTGAATGGACACAGGAAACTGACAAGCTGCATGCTGTGGGGGCACTCAACAGGAGGGAGGGGCCAAAAGCACCGAAGAGAGACACAATAAGAGCATCTGGGCTGCTCTGTGCAGAACCACTTCACAGAGCAGGTAAGTATAACATGTTTTCAACAAAAAAAATAATTAAATACTTCAATATCACTTTAGGGCAGGGATCTCAAACTGGCAGCCCTCCAGCTGTTGCAAAACTACCCATCATGCCTCTGCCTGTGGGAGTCATGCTTGTAACTATCAGCCTTGCAATGTCTCATGGGACTTGTAGTTCTGCAATAGCTGGAGAGTCACCAGTTTGAGACCCCTGCTTTAGGGTGTTTCCAGTGAAGGGAGCTGTTAATGCTACAGCATATATTAACATTTTAAACAACTGTTTAGCATGCTCTTATGGCTGAATCGGCAAGAAACACACTCCAAAATCATTGGAAGCTTTCCTAGAAGAGCAGAGGCTGCTCTATATCAATGTCCAAAAAAGAAAGCGCAGCAAAAGCTGTCTACTTTTCTCCAACTTAAGCCTTATATTGAGCTTTAGGAGCTTGAAAGGGGGAGCCTGTCCTCTCTCATCTGTGTTGTCAATCGATATTTACAAACTGTTCACAGAAAAGCAGTAAATGCGCTGAAAAATTTACTAAACTGCACCACTTACTGGTTGTAAATGGAAAATGTGAAATATTAAATATATATATATATATATAAATATATATATATATATATATATATATATATATATATATATATATATATATATATATAGCCTGTCTAGGGAAAAAAAAACAGCCTTGGACATAATGTATAGAATTATATATATACACACACACACACACACACACACATATACATACATACATACATACACACACACACACATATACACACACACACACATACATACAGTACAGACCAAAAGTTTGCACACACCTTCTCAATCAAAGAGTTTTCTTTATTTTCATGACTATGAAAATTGTAGATTCACACTGAAGACATCAAAACTATGAATGAACACATGTGGAATTATACATAACAAAAAAGTGTGAAACAACTGAAAATATATTTCATATTCTAGGTTCTTCAAAGTAGCCACCTTTTGCAGCAGACACATCTCTAGAACTGGTAAGAGGAGACTGTGTGAATCAGGCCTTCATGGGAGAATATCTGCTAGGAAACCACTGATAAAGAAAGGCAACAAGCAGAAGAGACTTGTTTGGGCTAAAGAACACAAGGAATGGACATTAGACCAGTGGAAATCTGTGCTTTGGTCTGATGAGTCCAAACTTGAGATCTTTGGTTCCAACTCCCGTTTCTTTGTGCGACGCAGAAAAGGTGAACGGATGGACTCTACATGCCTGGTTCCCACTGTGAAGCATGGAGGAGGAGGAGGTGTGATGGTGTGGGGGTGCTTTGCTGGTAACACTGTTGGGGATTTAATCAAAATTGAAGGCATACTGAACCAGCATGGCTACCACAGCATCTTGCAGCGGCATGCTATTCCATCCGGTTTGCGTTTAGTTGGACCATCATTTTTCAACAGGACAATGACCCCAAACACACCTCCAGGCTGTGTAAGGGATATTTGACCAAGAAGGAGAGTGATGGGGTGCTGCACCAGGTGACTACCTCTTGAAGCTCATCAAGAGAATGCCAAGAGTGTGCCAAGCAGTAATCAAAGCAAAAGGTGGCTACTTTGAAGAACCTAGAATATGAAATATATTTTATTTATTTTTATATTTAGCTTTGATGCCTTCAGTGTGAATCTACGATTTTCATAGTCATGAAGATAAAAGAAAACTCTTTGAATGAGAAGGTGTGTCCAAACTTTTGGTCTGTACTATATATATATATATATATATATATATATATATATATATATATATATATATATATATATATATATATATATATTATGTGTGTATATATATATAAGCAAAACTCAGTAGTTGAACCTAATACGATTGTTATGTTAATACGTTTATACAGTGAATGCTCCCACAAGCAAAATAAGATCAGGGAAGAGAGTGGCCCAGATGAATTTTGGTCACATAAAAGTCAGCCATTTAGCTTACAAAAGCTTTGATTTCTAAATTATTTCACCAGACTACCCGATTGTTACAATCATGGGCCTTAATGTGATATGGCTATGTGGACAAATAGAACAAGCTTTACATGTAGTGCAAATTAAACTGCAGACTGTTACAGTCAGGAAAGCAAACACACAGAAATGAAGGAAGCAAGGAAGAAATGGCAAGAAAAGGGATGAAACCAGACTTGCTATAAAAAGCAACATGCATTAGCAACAATTATGAAGTACAACACCTTTGTCCACCTGGGGCATTATTACTATTTGGTATTTACCATCTGTATACATTTTAAAGGTGAAGCTAGGAGGAACTAAGAGAAATCACTTTTTTCTAATCAATATACAGCCGTGTCACATGACCCAGATCTTTCCCACACTGTCTGCAGGGGAACATGAGCAGGAGGAGCTTCTAGTCCTCTGATACTGGAAAAGTGATTGTCACCGGCGCAAAAATAAGTTCTAAATAATACTATATTGACCTGCTGCAGTGCTGTATAAACCTATGAGGTTTAGGTGAAAAAATTAAAAAGGTGTTGGTACTGCGCTGGTATAATAATGTGATATCAAAAAAAAAAATTTTTTTTTTTTTTAGAATTTTTTTTTTTTAGTTTACCCAAAAAAAATGTTTTCTTTTATTTGACCCCTATAGTGATATAGTGCTAGATCCAGTACAGTGATGTACGTGATGGGTCACTATAGAAACAGCTCTTGTGAACATATGTACTAGCGTGATGCTATGTGCATATGCTGTGCCATCAAAAATAAATAAATAAATAGATAAATATGGCTACCCCAAATGATGTGCTAGTGAAACAATATTTCCAAAGTGCTATAAGTGAGTCTATAAACTATTATGAATATACATGCACAAGTGTGCGAACATATGAATAATATTATTAATATATAAAAATAATAATAAGGTGCGTTGGTGCCAAAAATTAGTTTTTCACAATTCATGTGCGTTCATGCTGCAACACGCCAGTTCACAAATTCCAGTCCAAACAGAAAGTGTTGCTGAGTTTAAATCCTGGTGCTATATTTCATGCATACAGGGTGCTGTCACTTCTTCCACCCGACAAAGATAAGTGCTACCACCACCAACTGCTGAAATGCAAACTCACCAGACCCCAGCTGGTAATGTGCCTCAAAAACGTATTCCGTTAAAGTTGGCGAGTCCTCTCAGGATGTTCCTCAATGCCTCAAAGAAACCAAGGGGCTCATCATGGTGAAATACGTTTAAAAATATATTTATTTAAAATTCATAATAAAAAACTACTCACAAGAGAGGTGCTTTAAAACCAGCACCTGGTGTCTTTGGCAGTGTCAGTCTTTTAGACAGCCGCTGAAGACGCAAAACGCGTAAGAAGCTATGTGGACAGCGCAAGGGGGAGTGTAATTCTAACCAGTGAGACCACAGGTACAGCAGGAGCCAGGAACGCACCCGTACGATAAGCTGGTCAGCGGCTGTCTAAAAGACTGACACTGCCAAAGACACCAGGTGCTGGTTTTAAAGCACCTCTCTTGTGAGTAGTTTTTTATTATGAATTTTAAATAAATATATTTTTAGACGTATTTCACCATGATGAGCCCCTTGGTTTCTTTGAGGCATTGAGGAACATCCTGAGAGGACTCACCAACTTTAACGGAATACGTTTTTGAGGCACATTACCAGCTGGGGTCTGGTGAGTTTGCATTTCAGCAGTTGGTGGTGGTAGCACTTATCTTTGTCGGGTGGAAGAAGTGACAGCACCCTGTATGCATGAAATATAGCACCAGGATTTAAACTCAGCAACACTTTCTGTTTGGACTGGAATTTGTGAACTGGCGTGTTGCAGCATGAACGCACATGAATTGTGAAAAACTAATTTTTGGCACCAACGCACCTTATTATTATTTTTATATATTAATAATATTATTCATTATTTATATGTTCGCACACTTGTGCATGTATATTCATAATAGTTTATAGACTCACTTATAGCACTTTGGAAATATTGTTTCACTAGCACATCATTTGGGGTAGCCATATTTATCTATTTATTTATTTATTTTTGATGGCACAGCATATGCACATAGCATCACGCTAGTACATATGTTCACAAGAGCTGTTTCTATAGTGACCCATCACGTACATCACTGTACTGGATCTAGCACTATATCACTATAGGGGTCAAATAGAAAAAAAAAATAAAAAATTGGGTAAACTAAAAAATTTTTTTTCTAAAAAAAATTTTTTTTTTGATATCACATTATTATACCAGCGCAGTACCAACACCTTTTTAATTTAGTCCTCTGATACTGGTCACATAAAAAAAAAATCAGCCACTGGAATACAGGAGTATATATCAATAAATGGTCCTATAAATATATTATTTGAAATCAAATCTTTATTATTTTGTGGAAATAACATAGTGTGGGCAGATTTCTGCCAGTCACAGGCTATGTCAAGCTCCTCCAGGCTGTCTTAGAATAAAAAGGGAGGTTAAAGTGATTGTAAAAGGTAGAAAGTTTTTAATGTTAAAGGAGTTGTAAAAGGTAAAAAAAAAAAATTCCCTAAATAGCTTCCTTTACCTTAGTGCAGTCCTCCTTCACTTACCTCATCCATCGATTTTGCTTTTAAATGTCCTTATTTCTTCTGATAAATCCTCACTTCCTGTTCTTCTGTCTTTAACTCCACACAGTAATGCAAGGCTTTGCCCCTGGTGTGGAGTGTCGTGTTCGCCCCCTCACTTGATGGGGGAGGGGGCAAGCAGGACGCTCTCTACGTTGCAGATAGAGAAAGGAGCTGTGTGTTAGTGGGCGTCCTGACTCTCCTGCTCACCCCCTCAAGGGAGGGGGGCGAGCACGACACTCCACACCAGGGAGAAAGCCTTGCATTACTGTGTGGAGTTACAGACAGAAGAACAGGAAGTGAGGATTTCTCAGAAGAAATGAGGACATTTAAAAGCAAAATGGAAGGATGAGGTAAGTGAAGGAGGACTGCACCAAGTTAAAGGAAGCTATTTAGGGAAAACATTTTTACCTTTACAACCCCTTTAATGCATTCTAAGCCTTCTTATGATAAAAAAATGGGACCCATGGTTCAATCATTCTAAACACTTCTTAAACCCTGAATAATAAATAATACTTTGTATCAGAGATCATTGAAAAATATAAGTTGTTTATGGTATTCAAGGATACTACTGATCACACTTTTTTGTACCAATTTTTGTACCCAATAAAAATAATTTGTAAACAAGAAAAAAAAAAAAAAAGATAAAAACCCTTTTGTGTGCAGCAGACCCCCTAATACTTACCCGAGTTCCATCTAGATCAAGCGATGTTGTAGGAATGTCTCGGCTGCCCAGGATGCCCCCTCCTCATTTGCTGAGACAGCAGCGCAACTCCATTGGCTCCTGCTGCTGTCACTTAAAGTCGGTCAGCCAATAAGGAGAGAGAGAGGGGGCCGGGCCACGGCTATGTCTGACGGGACACAGGGAGTTGCGGCTTAGCTCGGGTACCCCCATAGTAAGCTGCTTGCTGTGGGGGCACTCAACAGGAGGGAGGGGACAGGAGCACAGAAGAGGGACCTGAGAAGAGGAGGATCTGGACTGCTCTGTGCAAATACATTGCACAGGGCAGGCAAGTATAACGTATTTGTTGTTTTTAATAAAAAAGGACTTTAGTATCACGTTAAGCCTCCATTAATCTACATGGAAAATTCCCCCTACATTGTGTTTAGCTGGTTAGTGAGCATGGAGGAGAAGAGGAAAGTGGGCTGTCATTTACCACTGTGTAAACACCCACATGTGTGACTCTATAGTCACATGTGATAGGGAGGAAATGCTCAGCATAGAACCCCACTGAAAATTGAGCATGAGAAGAGTTGCCACCACAGCTGCAACATTTCTAGCTGAATTGGGGACATGAACAGAAGGGGGAAGAGAGAGCAGCAGAATCTACAAGGTTTTTTTGCAGAATACAGAAAACTAATCTCATAGTAGCTATGAACAGCATGTAATACACCATTTATTTATCGTTTTTTTACAGTTCCAAAAAATGTTACCCTGCACTCAAATATTGAGAATCATTGGTGTAATTCTCTCAGATTTAGTGGGCTTCATTTTACAGAGAACTAAATACAGTGAATGACACGGCAGAACAGTGACGGTGTTCGTAATATTTTAGGTATTATTTTTAGATGACAGGGTGACATGCAATTAGTATAGCTCCCCAGCTCAGTGACAGCGGAAATACCTTCTCTCCTTTACGATATTCCTAACACACAGGTCTTTGTGGTATTGTACAAACTGGTGGCATGTCATGCGGATTTCTTCTGGCAGCCGGGTCTCCTCAGGAGCCGCACTGGGTTCTCTGCCATTCCACAGGAATTCAAGTCTAAATGTGCAAATAAAAGACATTTTACAAAACAGACAGATTTACACAGGTCACAATGAACGTGTTTTTTTAATGTAAAAAGTTGATTAAAGAAAGGTTTGTTATAGACCCAAGGGTGATGGGGTGAATAGATATAAGTTTGGGAGTGTTCTTCACTAAATAGAATAGTAACTTCTGTGTGTGTTCCATTGATGTGGATCCAGAAACCAAGGTAAAGGGGGCCAGCTAAGAAATGTATAGAACGAAAAAATCCTGCTTTAATAGAGAGCTAAAAATGTTTAATAAATCTGACTTGTTAATAGATAACAACACGCATGTATCTTAAAGTTGTTTGTATTCAGAATTTCATTTAACCACTTCCCGACCGCGCATGTACATATACGTCGGCAGAATGGCACGTACAGGCACATTGGCGTACCTGTACGTCCCTGCCTAGACGTGGGTCGGGGGTCTGATTGGGACCCCCCCCGCTACATGCGGCGGGCGGGTTCCCTCGGGGAGCGATCTGGGACGACGGCGCGGCTATTTGTTTATAGCCGCTTCCCCGTGCTTCACTGTGGCGGCTGCATCGATCGAGTGATCCCTTATATAGGGAGACTCGATCGATGACGTCATTCCTACAGCCACACCACCCTACAGTTGTAAACACACACTAAGTGAACACTAAATCCTACAGCGCCCCCTGTGGATAACTCCCAAACTGCAACTGTCATTTTCACAATAAAGAATGCAATTTAAATGCATTTTTTGCTGTGAAAATGACAATGGTCCCAAAAATGTGTCAAAATTGTCCGAAGTGTCTGCCATAATGTCGCAGTCACGAAAAAAAATCGCTGATCGCCGCCATTAGTAGTAAAAAAAAAAAAAAATTAATAAAAATGCAATAAAACTATCCCCTATTTTGTAAACGCTATAAATTTTGCGCAAACCAACCGATAAACGCTTATTGCGATTTTTTTACCAAAAATAGGTAGAAGAATACTTATCGGCCTAAACTGAGGAAAAACATTTTTTATATATGTTTTTGGGGGATATTTATTATAGCAAAAAGTAAAAAAATATTGCATTTTTTTCAAAATTGTCGCTCTATTTTTGTTTATAGCGCAAAAAATAAAAACCGCAGAGGTGATCAAATACCACCAAAAGAAAGCTCTATTTGTGGGGAAAAAAGGACGCCAATTTTGTTTGGGAGCCACGTCGCACGACCGCGCAATTGTCTGTTAAAGCGACGCAGTGCCGAATTGTAAAAACCCCTTGGGTCATGTAGCAGCATATTGGTCCGGTCCTTAAGTGGTTAAGCAGCTGGTTTCCCCGATCCTACAACAGGGATCTCAACTGCGCTCTGACACCGAGATTTGGTATACCACCTCACTATCCAATGGGAAAGATCGCACTGTTTTAGAAAAAATGCGTCTAGTTCACTTTCATTTATGTGCGTTTTTTGATTAACAATTATTTTGCTTTAAAGTGCGTCTTTCCCAAGGCTCTGATGGAAGCAGCTGAACCTATTTAGTTTCACTAGGGGTAAGTCACAAGTCACTGGCTTAGAACTAGTTACTTAGAGAATGGCTGCTTCCATCAGAAGCTTTTCAACAGGCCTTTTTTTTTTTTTTACTCCTGACAAAGTCCCTTTTACGATCCATTTGAAGGCCGACACATTTTTATGTCTTTATAATACTTTACCCATGTAGGTCATTAATTGTGGCTTATAAATGCTTGGAAGTGCCCTTAAAAACACCTTAGTAAAAATGTTGCTTCCTTCCCACCCACTCCAGTGATCTATTTTGCCATAGTATAGTAACAGCTACACCACTTGGCACAAGTGTCCTCACCCAGACATGTGCTGCACTAGAAGAGAGTGTATCTGACCAATTCTATTACTGAGCCCTGACTACGAATTATACTGGATCTACCTACCACTGGCGCCTGTTAGACCACATGGGCATATTTAGATACCTTGCATAAATGATAACAGGAGTAGGGAGGCAAGAAATAGAAAATAGAGGTTGTTAGTATATTGTCTGACTAGGTGGTCAAAACAAGGGGCATCGATAGTTAAAAAAAAACTATTAGATAAGCACCTGAACGACCACAACATACAGGAATATACAACGCAATACTGACATATAATCATACACACAAGTTGGACTTGTGTCTTTTTTCAACCTCACCTACTATGTAACTATATATTTTTGTGACTTCAACTTGGCTCTGCAAGACGTTTGTAGCACACCAAAATTACATACAATTCTACAACCACAGCTAAAAAACGTTCCATATGCAACAGACGAAAAATGTCAGATTTAAAGTGGAAGTAAACCCTCCTATCGTTTTCAGCCAAGGAAGCGGCCATCTTGACCTCTGTTTAATCTGAAACTGCCATGATGTTGTACATGTGACCTGTTATATAACCAGCCATTGGATGGTTTGGCAGTTTGGTTGAGAGCACAAACAAATGTGACAGCTAGCATTTCCGACATGCCGGGAATGTTAACTGTTTTTGTAACTATCAAATTGAAGGGTTTACTTCCACTTTAAGTGTTTGCTGTGATGTCCAGCACTGCATCTCTCTAAATATACAGTTCGGTCCATATATGTTTGAACACAGGCACAATTTTAATATTTTTGGCTCTGAATGCCACCAGAATAAAATTTAAATGAAACAATCCAAATTAATTTGAAGTGCAGACTTTCAGCTTTAATTCAAGGGGTTGAACATGAATATCAAGTACAAATTTTAGAAACTGCAACCATTTGTATACACACATACATTTTCAGGGGCTCAAATGTAATTGGACAAGTGAATAAAAAACAGAAATAAAATGTTAATTTTTAATATTTTGTTGAGAACCCTTTACTGACAATGACTGTCTGAAGTCTGAAACCCACGAACATTACCAAAGACTGGATTTCATCCTTTTTGATGCTTTGCCAGACTCCAACTGCAGCTGTCTTCAGTTGTTCTTTATTTGTGGGTCTTTCTGCCTTTCGTTTTGCCTTCAGTAAGTGAAATGCATGCTCAATTGGGTTGAGCTCATGTGATGGACTCGGCAATTGCAGAATATTCAATTTATTTTCCTTCTAAAGCCCCTGGGTTGCTTTTGCAGTGTGTTTTGGATCATTGCCCATTGTGTTTTGGATCATTGCCCATCTGTACTGTTAAGCGCTGTCCAATCAACTTTGCTGCATTTGGCCGAATCTGGGCGCACAGTATATCTCTAAACACTGCAGAATTCATCCAGCTGCTTCTGTCACATCATCAATAAATACCAAATGACCCAGTGCCACTGGAAGCAATGCATGCCCATGCCATCACACTGCCTCCAACATGTTTTACAGATGTTGTTGTGTGCTTTAGATCATGAGCTGTTCCAAGCCTTCTCCACACTTTTTTCTTCCCGTCATTCTGGTACAGATTAATCTTAGTTTCATCCGTCCAAAGAATAATTTTCCTGAACTGGTCTGGCTTTTTAAGATGTTTTTTGGCAAAGTCTAATCAGGCTTATGAATGGTTTGTACCTTGTGGCAAGCTCTCTGCATTTGCTTTTGTGAAGTCTTCTCTTGATTGTAGACTTTGACAATGATACGCCCACCTCCTGGAGAGTGTCCTTCACTTGTCTGGATGTTGTGAATGGGTTTTTCTTTACCATAAAGAGGATCCTGCAATCATCCACCACTGTTGTCTTCCGTGGACATCCAGGCCTTTTTATGTTGCTGAGCTCACAGTGCGTTCTTCTTTCCTCAGAATGTACCAAACGATTGATTTGGCCACTCCCAATGTTGCTGCCATCTCTCTGATGGATTTGTTTAGTTTTACAACGGCCTGTTTCACTTACATAGACAGCTCCTTTGAATGCATGATGTAGGTTCGCAGCAATAGATTCCAAATGCAAATACCACACTTATAATCAACTCCAGACCTTTTACCTGCTTAATGAAGAAAAAATTAAGGAGTAGTACACACCTGGCCATGAAACAGCTTTTGATTCAATTGTCCTTTGGCACCTTGAAAAAAGGGGGTTGGCTAGTCTACAATGCCTAAACCCTTCCTCCTTTTGGATGTATATACCCTCAAATTAAACCCGAGAGTGTGCACTTTCAGCCCATATGCATTATATAACAATAGCTTGAATAGGCTTAGTAAATACCTGAAATATATATATGGATCTGACTGTAAATCTTCTTAAAAGATATTATGAAATCAACAAGTCAATTGGTTGGAACTTCAACTATTCCAGGTATTTTAAAACACTGCATACAATTCCCCCAAAAATATTGTAAGATATACCTTTTCTTGCATGGAAGAATAATCAAGTGTTTGTCCAATCCAAAAATGGCAAATGACAGGAAACCCTATAGAGAATAAACAATGTAATAAAACAGAAAATGTATGCGAATCCCTGCCATCGCCACCTCCAAAGCCACATAGCCCCAACTAAGTTTTATTTTGCCCCTGCAGCAACACGTCTTCCCTATACTTGCCTAGTACATGTGCCAGACAATGGTGTCCATGCAGTGTGAGGGAGCTGAGTGAAACTGCAGAAGATAGGGCAGCACAAGTACTATACGTGAGCGGATATGGAAGGAGTCGAGTGTCTTGGTTACCAACAGGCTGACATTTAATCTCAAATCTATTAGCTGATAACTGCGATCATTACAAGCAGCTTCAGTCAACAGGTTTTCAATTAAATGACAGCCTGTTGCTAAACAAAGGCATAAGCTTACTGATTATACAAGCTCAGGTAGCATTTAACAGTGGCGCAACGTACCTATTGCAACGGTCTTGCAAAAAATGTGTTGTACACATGGTAGCCAACAGTCTAAACCTCTCCCAGTAAACAAATTCTTACTGGTTGTTTAAAGTTATACTCCTTTCTAGAATGAAAATTTAGCTTTAAAATGCATACAGGGAAAACTGCCAACCTGCTCAGAGCTCCAGTTTTTTACCAAGGCAAAGTTGTAGTGCATATCGCCAACCCACTGTATTTTGTCAGTAATCTGGGAAGCTCTTTTGCATACCTGTTTGGAATGCTAGACAAGTACACCCCTCCCCGCCCATAGGATCTTTCATGTGTCACAAATATAGAAAGCATTATGTAACCCAAACAGTCATTACTAAGTACCTCTCAGCCAACAAGCACTCTGAGATCTGGCTGCACAGAATTCTAGTTATTTTCATAAATAATAATACAGCCAATGTTAGTTCTTCTATAAAGAGTGTTCACAGGAAAAACTCATGTTCTGTAAGCCATGGCATTCCTGGTTTTAAAGGTTTCCCAGCCACTTACGCACACACAGTATCTCTCAAAAGTGAGTAAACTCCTCCCATTTTGCACTCAGTTTTAGTAAATCAACTCCAGCATTCTAAATGAGGTCTCACTAAAGATATACAGTATCTCACAAGTGAGTGCATCCCTCACATTGTTTGTAAATATTTTATTATATCTTTTGATGTGACAACACTGAAGAAATTACACTTTGCTACAATGTAATGTAGTGAGTGTAAAGCTTGTAAAACAGTGTAAATTAGCTGTCCCCTCAAAATAACTCAATACACTCAATACATTAATGTCTAAACTGCTGGCAACAAAAGTCAGTACACCCCTACGTAAAAATGTCCAAATTGAGACCAATTAGCTATTTTTCCTCCCTGGTGTCATGTGACTTGTTAGTGTTACAAGGTCTCAAGTGTGAATGGGGAGCAGGTGTGTTAAATTTGGTGTTATCGCTCTCACACTCTCATACTGGTCACTGGAAGTTCAACATGGCACCTCATGACAAAGAACTCTGAGGATCTGATTTTTTTTTTATTGCTCTACATAAAGATGGCCTAGGCTATAAGAAGATTGCCAAGACCCTGAAACTGAGCTTCACCACAGTGGCCAAGACCATACAGCGGTTTGACAGTACAGGTTCCAGTCAGAACAGGCCTCCACATGGTCGACCAAAGAAGTTGAGTGCACATGCTCAGTGTCATATCCAGAGGTTACATTTGGGGAAATAGACATACGAGTGCTGAAAGCATTGCTTCAGAGGTTGAAGGGGTGGGGGGACAGCATGTCAGTGCTCAGACCATACGCTGCACACTGCATCAAATTTGGTCTGCATGGCTGTCGTCCCAGAAGGAAGCCTTTTCTAAAGATGATGCACAAGAAAGCTCGCAAACAGTTTGCTGAAAACATGCAGACTAAGGACATGGATTATTGGAACCAGTCTGATGGAGTCTGATGAGACCAAGATAAACGTATTTGGTTCAGATTGTGTCAAGCATGTCTGGCGGCAACCAGGTGAGGAGTACAAAGACAAGCGTGTCTTGCCTACAGTCAAGCATGGTGGTGGGAGTGTCATGGTCTGGGGCTGCATGAGTGCTGCCAACACTTGGGAACTATAGTTTGTTGAGGGAACCATGTATGCCAACATGTATTGTGACATATTGAAGCAGAGCATGATCCCCTCCCAAGGAGACTGGGTCGCAGGGCAGTATTCCAACATACCTCCAAGCAGAGCATGATCCCCTCCCAAGGAGACTGGGCCGCAGGGCAGTATTAAACACACCTCCAAGACGACCACTGCCTTGCTAAAGAAGGGTAAAGGTGATGGACTGGCCAAGCATGTCTCCAGACCTAAACCCTGTTGAGCATCTGTGGGGCATTCTCAAACGTAAGCTGGAGGAGCGCAAGGTCTCCAACATCCATCAGCTCTGTGATGTCGTCATTGATGAGTAAAAAAGAGCACTTCAGTGGCAACCTGTGAAGCCCTGGTGAACTCCATGCCCAAGAGGGTTAAGGCAGTGCTGGAAAATAATGGGACACAAAAAAATATTGACACTTTGGACCCAATTTGGAAATTTTCACTTTTGTTGCCAGTGGTTTAGACATCAATGGCTGTGTGTGGAGTTATTTTGAGCGGACAGCAAATTTACACTGTTATACAAGCTGTACACTCACTACTTTACATTGTAGCAAAGTGTAATTTCTTCAGTGTTGTCACATGAAAAGATAAATTAAATTAAAATAGCTCAAATTTTACCCAAGCCAAAGAGTGCGATTTCCATGGGAAACAAATGATTACTTACTTGGCCAAAATTAAACACAGCACAAAAGAACTGAAGCTCAACGTACAGTCTCCCTGGCACCAGATTAAACAGCCACCAGAAGCAGCTGGATACATTCTGTAGAAGAAAAAAAAAAAAATGGTGAGAATAAAAGGTTTTGCATGAAAATCCTTCCTGAACAGTTTTCTCAGCAGGTAAAAGACATAACATTCTCGACTTTCTAGGCAATGAAGAAAACCTGAAATACGCCCTTCCAGCAACACTTATCCATTCAGTTAATTGGTTGTTGAGTCAGCCTGTTTGGTCTTTTTTTGCACTGCCTGTTTATTTGCACTTTACTTTAGTCTGTATGTTCTCAAGCTACTCGAACATAAAGCAAGTCCTCAAAGTGAACTTAACCTGCTAAAATGATGCCAAAACTAAAAGTACCGATATGTGCAGGCACCTTGTGGTGTCTTTATATTAATTATTGTGGTCCTCTGAAGCCTTCACAGTTCTTAGTTCCAGGCTGTACACAGGTCCACATCATGTATCCGAATCAATATTAAACTCCCCTTTTTCATTTAACTAACAAGTTTGCCAAATACATTCTGCTATTTTGACAGTTGAATACACAGAGATTGGTTTCCAGGTAAGAACAGGGTTCAATCTGAACTAGTGGAAGGAGTCGAGGCCCTGGGTGCAGCCTTGGGAATAAGGTTAAAGGGGGTTCCACAGGGACAAAAGGAACAAAATGAAGGCTACTACATGGTGCCTGCATTTTTGCATTATTGTTCTGATCGGGACAAAACCTCAGCACATTCTCTTATGCCGCATACACACGATCAGTTTTTCAGACGGAATTCTGCTCAAGCTTGGCTTGCATACACACAGTCACACAAAAGTTCTCTGAACTTTCGATTGTCCACAACGCGGTGACGTACAACACTATTACAAGCCGAGAAGATCAAGTTCAATGCTTCCGAGCATGCGTCGAACTGTTTCCGAGCATGCGTCAGAATTGCTACAGTCGATCGGATTTTCCGATAGGAATTTTTTCCGTCAGAAAATTTGAGAACCAGCTCTCAATCATTTGTTGGCTGAAATTCAACAGCAAAAGTCCGATGGAGCATACACACGGTCGGAATTTTCATCCAAAAGCTCACATCTGACTTTTCTTGACGGAATTTCCAATCGTGTAAATGGCCTTAGTGTTGAAGCACGCTTGCACCCTCCTGCCTTGCACATATTTCTATTGGTCAGTGGTGTAGGCCATTTGTGTAATGGGTCAATTGGAATGTGAGGGCTTGATATTTGGGTGAATCAGAGGATACTGAAAGCTGCTGTAGGTATGTGCCTGGATGCCTGCACTTCAAATCCATCACAAACTTTCAGTATTATGAAAGTAAGAGTCTCTTTAAAAAAGGTAGTTTTTAGATCAGGTCAGATCCAAAATCATACAAATAGAGGTCAACCTAATGCATCACATTACTACTTTATTCAAAAAAAATACAATAAAATGCTGACAAAAGTGCTAAAATGACATGCATCCCCTAACTCTCCATCACAGGTATAGTCAATAGACGTATTCCTACAGCAATATCCTGCAGATTCACATTGGCCGATGTGTTTCCAGGAACAAGCCCTCTTTTTCAGAGCTAACCAGCTTGTACACATACTTGTCAAGGCAACGTATGAAGATGATGCACAAGATTGGTGCATTTTCTCTTTTTATGATTTTAGTTCTGTTTGAAGATTTCCCTGATCAGAAGGGAGCAGCAAGACCTGGAATAGGATAATCACATCACAGGAAATGGTTCCGTGTATAAGTAGAATTCTCTGATCTGTGTCTGATCCAAATCATTAGTGCTTGGGTGCTGGCAGTGTGTTTGGATTTAAATCAGGTCTGATCTCATTTAAAGATCTATTTATATCAAAGAGTTTTATTGCTACTCATTACAAATGGAAAATAATTCATATTTAGTGCTCATGCTTCCAAGATAGAGATCATAGGTGTGGTGTAAAGTGATAAACAAACATGTGAAGGCCATCCCCAGAACATAACAAACACCTTATTTAATTATTTGAAGGAATGGTTAAGCTCAAGGAAATACTCCACCATTTAAAGGAATAGGGAAGGACTGAAGCCGGAGTTCATTTTTAAATTTACATTTTTTGGAAACCTCCTTCATTCTAATACATATAGGTTTTGGAATATGCATCAGATCAACTTGGGTAGCATACACCCAATAAAAGCACCACTTAGTGCAAATGTTAGCATTATACAACTCATCCCAGAAAGGTGCCAATATAATCAACTTACAGCAAATAGGCCAACAATGAGAAGTAGGCAGAGTAATACATGTCTGGCAATCTGTCTGTCTCCGCTGTGCAGGTGTTGTTGCTCTTCCTGGGAAAGAGGACATCTCTGAGAGTTGCAGCGACTCAGACATTCATGTGCTTGTGGAAAGAATGGGCACAATTACACCACATAGCCTATAAAGTGATGACTTATTAAGAGCAGGCATGGAGAAAATGTGCCCTCGAGGTCAGAGCAATACCCAGCAACCTGGGGCTAGCTTGGGGTATTCCCATCACTGCTGGAGGGATACTTAGGGCCAGATTCAATAAGATCCGACAGGTGTAATTGTTTTACACTGTCGGATCTTAGGATGCAGTACCGTGGCCGCCGCTGGGGGGAGTTCGCGTCGTAAACCAGCGTGGGGTATGCAAATTAGGAGTTACGGCGGATCCACGACGGATTTTCGCGTTCGCTACGTCGCCGCTAGTCTAGTTTCCCGTCGCAAAGTTAGTCGTCGTTTTTGGTGCCCTAACTTTAGTCAGCAAACGTATTGCTGTCTAAAGTATGGCCTTCGTTCCCGCGTTGAAATTTAAAAAATAACATTGTTTGCGTAAGCCGTCCGGGAATACGGAATTACGCTATGCGCGTTGCCATTCGGAAAAATGACGTCACGGCGCGCAAAGCACGGCGGGAGTTAACGGAGCATGCGCCACCGGCGTAGTTTTCATCGCAAGTGCTTTGTGAATCAGGCACTTGCGATGAAAACTTGCGGCGGTGTAAAGTATCTATGATGAGTTACGCCGCCGCACTTCTACCAGAATCTGGCCCTTAGTATCCAAGAATAAGTAAACAGGCAAAGGTGAAGCACAAATTTTAAAGTGGATCTTCACCCCCAAAGGTGAAGTTCCGCTTTGACCCCCTAACCCCCCCCTACCGAATTTGGCAAGTCATTTTTGCTGGGGGGGGTATCTAGTTTTTACAGGTACCCACTCCCACTTCGATCGCCTAGACAAAGTTCTCCTCTCCCCCTCCCTGCAGTCTTCTGGGACACGTCACAGGTCCCAGAAGACTGCAGGACCATTTACAAAGCGCAGTGGGCAACTAGCTGCAAGCTGTCACAGACGAGTGGCAACACTTAAGATGCCAGTGAAAATCTAGCCCAGGTGAGGACGGTGCTAGATCCATGTACATGTAAGTGTCCTATTATTAATAGTCAGCAGCTACAGGATTTGTAGCTGCTGACTTTTAATTTGTTACATACTGGAGAACTGCTTTAAAGTGGATATAAACCCAGATAGTTTGCCCACATCTCAAGGAGAGTGAACACCAGCAAAAGTTGGTTTACAGAGAAAGTGTTAAAAAAAAAAAAAAAAAAAAAGAGAAGCCGCCTGAAAAGACACACAACTCACTCGCTATGTCTTTGCCCCGCCTCTGACCTAGGCTGTGCCGACTTCAGCAGTAAAAAGATTACCATTAAGCTGTGGACAGGATTTACCTAGTACAAAAGGGGAGCATGCGCACTGTGGTGGCAATGATGCAGAGGCTCTATAAGCTTGCAGATTGTTGCCACAAAGATCCAAAAGGGATGAGCGACTGGCAGGATGAACAGGTGATTTATCTACAGTAAAAGTTTTAATAAAGAAACAAAGAGGCATTAGAAAAAATATTAGTAAGGGTTTATCTGCCTGAATGACAGGCTGCTCTGATGAGGCAAAACTGAAGCCCTGGAGAAGTTGGATTTTTACTAATATGTAATTAGCACCTAATTTGCAAAGTCTGACTGGACCTTTAAAAAGGCCGATGGGCTTTAGGCATGGAGGGGGGGGGGGAGGAATCCCTGGACATGCAGGCTATATCCCCTGTATGATAACCAGATATAACCTTCAATTTTGACTGGAAGAAACCTTTTCTTAATTACAGCTCCTCATTTTAAAACAATATCTTGTTTTGTGTGGATGCGTTCTGTAACACCTCTCCCCCCCTCAAAAAGTTTTCTCTCATCACCACTGTTAGAATGCACCAGATTCTCAAATTCCCAGCTAAATAATTAGGCCACTTTCACACGGAGTCACTTTATAGGCATTTTAGCGCTAAAAACAGTGCCTGCAAAGTGCCTCACCTGTCACTCCAGTGTGAAAGCTGGAGCGTAGAGCTGCACGATTCTGGTCAAAATGAGAATCGCGATTCTTTTGCTTAGACTAAAGATCACGATTCTCTCACGATTCTCAAAAACTGAATGCCAGAACCCCCCCCCCCCCCCAATAAATAAATAAATAAACCTGTAATTTATCTGAAAATATGAATATATATAAAAAAGAGACCAGTGATATGTCTATAATGTTAAAGACCATATAACTCCTATAAAAAAAGCAGAATCAAACTTTGATTCTGCTTTTTTTTATAGGAGTTATATGGTCTTTAACATTTATAGACATATCACTGGTCTCTTTTTCATACATCAGAAGCAGTACCTCCAGCAACCATTGGGTGGCGCATGGATACACACTACAGTTGTACAGAACTGTGAGAGAAGCCCAGGCATCCATCCAGCGGCGCAGGCTGCCGACGTCGGTTCCGATATCGGCGCCATTTGCGTTCCACGCTTGTTACGTGGAACCGGCGGTTACACAAAAGAATCGCAGGTCATCACGCGGTGAGATCGCGGGCGGGGAGAATCGAGATCGCGATTCTCTCCACGATTAATCGTGCAGCTCTACTGGAGCGGTGCACTTGCAGGACGTTAGAAAAAGTCCTGCAAGCAGCATCTTTGGGACAGTGGAGGAGAGGTGCATACACCGCTCCTCCACTGCCCCTGTCCATTGAAATGAATGTGAAGCGCTGCCGAAGCACGTGAAAAGCGGCGCTAACCGGGCTCTATTCTTTGCCCGCTAGCGGGGGTTAAAAGCGCCCTACTAGTGGCCAAAAATCGCCGGTAAAGCGCCGCTAAAACTAGTGGCGCTTTACCGCTGACGCCCTCACCGCCCCAGTATGAAAGCTACCTTACCATATATTTTAGTTAAAGAAAGCATAAAAGGTTATAAAGCGTGTGGAAAAAACGCTGCAAGGGTTTTCTAGCTAGCATGTAAACACGACAGTCTGCATACTGTACCTTCCTCTATGCTGGGAACCTCATTTATATTCAGAACATCTGCAGAGTCCACAGGCTGGCACACATTTCCGTTCTCCTGACCACATGCACACATCTCTGTTCAGAGGAGACAGCACACACTGTTATTACTGCTCTGCAGCCAATGCAATAGAAAGGCCTACTGTATTTTCCACAGAAACCGCTGCAATACAATTTTCTTAGATACAAATGTTTTTGGTTTCCTGAGACTAACAGTTTTTTTTACAGTGTTACAGCATACTTCTTAGTAAAAGGTTTCTAATGAACATTTGATGTCTCCACAGCATGCTAGGTGCCAAGTTTAACAATTCAGTAAAATTCAGCAATACTGCTGTACCATAAAAACCCCTACCGGCTATTTTCGGGGGGGAAACACTTAACATGTTCCCCGATCCCCCCCACTCCCTGTGACAGCAGATCATCTCTCCGTACCTGCTGTCACTGATAGGAGCCTGTGCGGCTGTCGGCCTGTAGTTCTTAATGAACTACCCACCACGGCGCTGGTAAGTAGTTCATGGAGTCTTTGTCAAACTGTCTGCCCATATGATCTGCGGGCAGACAGGTTACACTGACAGTCTGCAGGAGACCTGCATGGATGCAGTGATTTGCTGATCACAGGTGCAATGCTTTCCAGGATCCTACAAAATAAAATAGTAAATGCATATTTTTTTTACCTGCAAAAATATCCTTTAGGCTTCATTTCCATGGACGCTTTTACAGCCACTTTTTTTAAGCCTTTTTTACAGCTTAAAAACGCCTGTCCATGTTTAAAAAAAAAACAAAAAACGTTTTTGAGCGTTTTTTAATGTCTGCCGTTTTTACAGCCCTAAGGCTGGAGCTTCAGAACGCACTGGTCCTGGGGTTTTTTTTGCAGCTTAAAAACGGCTCAGCCATCTACAGCTCAAAAACGTCATTGGCCATGAATAAGCACTAAGTTAGTGCGAAACGTCGGTTATCCTCCTGTTTCTGTTGCTGTGATCCGGTATGTTTTTGCTGTTCGTTTAAATAAAGACAACCTGTTTGGTTTGGAGTGCGGCCATCCATCCTTCATTTTACGCCAATGCTTGCCTAGTGCACTGCCAGCACCCTTGGAATCCTACACCTGTGTATGACCCTATAGCAGACCCACCTTGAGCGGTGATTTTCCTTCTTCAAAAACGTCATGGTGGGCATGAGGCTATAGACTAACATGGAGAGCCGTTTTTAAGCTGCAAAAAAAGCTCAGAAAAGTGGCTGTAAAAACGTCCAAAAACGTCCATGGAAATGAAGCCTAAAAATTACACCCAGTCTACAATATGAAAACTGCAGCTCAAAAATGATCTGCAGATCCAGACACAAAGTTGAATGCAAATCATGCCTTTACCTGTAAAAGAAAAACTTGGTCGCACCAAACTCAACTTTTACAGAAAAAGGTGGTATTTGCATAATAATCCAAATTTCTTTCATCTCTGGATCTACTCATGGTTTTGGCATATTGCGTTTTCAGTAAACGTAACCTTGTTTAATTAATTCTTATTACATGCTAATGTTAGTGACATGTATATTTTACATCAAAAATGGATTCAGGCTGCAGGGTTTTTTCTTCCCCCTCTCACTAAACTTCCACAGGAGCAAAAGCCAAGGCTAGTGGTGCAGTTTATGCATAACGATACAGCAATGCTACCTCAAGAATCATTCTATTGAAGGGACCACATGGGGTCTTCCATGTCTATATCCTGTTGCTGCGGTAGGACTAAAAAGTTTGTAAAACAGCTTTTGACCACCTAAAGGCCTAAAAAAATTACAAATTATGGGGCTTCATGCACTTGGTTTTTATTCCCACCAGGTGCCAAATGCATGAAGTTTGTACGTTCTTATGTCGATCTCCTTAGGGCACTACAATTTCCTACTTGAAAAACATTCAAGTAGGTTATTTAGCTCCCACCCAAATTTTCACTCCAAAAAATTGATGCGAATGGTTCAGTGTCCTCTGTAAACTGCAGCAGAATATGTCAGGCCAACATAATTAATAGAACGGGACAAGGACGTGCTTCCCTACGCACCAAAAGGCCACTTATCTAAAATTCAAAGTGGTTGTAAAGGCAGAAAAAAAATTCTAATCTTAATGCATTCTAGATAAAGTTTTCTGTGTGCAGCAGCCTCTTCTCAGCCCCCCCTAACACTTACCTGAGGTCCCTCTCTCAAGTCCAGTTTTATCCACTCGTGTCTCAGCGGTCCAAGATTCTCCCTACTGATAGGCTGAGACACAGCAACGGCGCCATTGGCTGCTAGCCAATCAGGCTAGAGAGGGTGTGTGGCTGGGTCAGGGCTCTGTGTCTGAATGACTCGACTCGGGTGCCCCCATAGCAAACTGCTTGCTGTCGGGGCAATGAACAGGAAGGAGGGGCCAGGATCACAGAAGAGGAGGATCCGGGCTGCTCTGTGCAAATCGACTGCACAGAGCAGGTAAGTAGAACATGTTTGTTATTTTTATAGGGAAAAAGAGACTTTAAAATCCCATTAACCTTTATTATAAATCATAAAAGGTATGTAAATGACCAAACCATGTATAGGGTGAGGTCAATGCCACTATATATGAACCACTATGTGGTAATATTTACACCTACCAAATTAATTGGTAAAGCTTGGTGAAACTGCTCTTGATATTCACATATAGACCATATGAGGGTTATTATATCGTCTTACATTCAGTATAAAGGCTCCAGGCTATTTAGAGGCCTTTTGGTGCGTAGGGAAGCGCACCCTCGTGTAGTTCTAGTTTATTTTTTCCACAGTTAAGTGTCAATATTACAGTCTTTTGTATATTTGAAACATAATAATACATGTAAACTAGTTTTTAACGACAATGAACGTGGTTTACTGCCATAAAGCCTTTGCCTACCCGGTCTAAAAGTAGAAGGTGCACTTGATCCGACAGGACTGTCTGGCTTGGATTCAACTGAAACATCTGTTGTTCTGTTACTGCTGCTATGCGAGGACTGATTCAGCACCTGGTAGTTGCCATCTTGTTCATTTCTACTCATGCACATAAGACAAACACCAGACAGCAGTATACTAACAGACAAGATTACTGCTGTGCTGATGATCTGCATCAAAACAGAGAAAAGTGATGTTATACTTTATTCAGCTGAGGTCGTTTTTTTTAACCCCTATCTGTGATCCAAGCTCCTCGTATTGTAAGAGGAGTCATTGTGATATTGTACGAAGAGAAATTACTAGAAGGAGGTTATAATAGTTTACCTGTTATAGACTAAGATTCCAAGGAAAAAATATTAACTAGTTCCACCCCCTTCCATTTGTGGACCCCTCACACACGCACAGTTTATTGGTTTAAATTAGGGTTGTCCCGATACCGATACTAGTATCGGTATCGGTACCGATACTGAGCATTTGCGCGAGTACTTGTACTCGCGTAAATGCTCCCGATGCTTCACCCGATACTTTTTTTTTTTTCAGAGAGAGGGCGGGCGGAGAGGGGGCGGAGAGCGGAGCAGAGCAGTCCTCAAAGAGAAAGCCAAGACCTCCTCCCCGCCGCCGCGGTCTAGTTGATCAGCGCGGGGAACAATACAGCTTTAATTTGAATAGCTGTGTGTTCCCCCGCCGCGCCTCGTCATATATAGCCCCTCCCCCTTGTCCGGGGCACTTTGATAGACAGA
This sequence comes from Rana temporaria, assembly GCF_905171775.1. Lineage (NCBI taxonomy): Eukaryota > Metazoa > Chordata > Amphibia > Anura > Ranidae > Rana > Rana temporaria. The sequence continues at coordinate 163,617,657 of NC_053494.1, read as the reverse complement.
TCACCCATCCCAGGATTGGATGGATGATCTGTCTATCAAAGTCCCCGGACAAGGGGGGGGCTATATATGACGAGGCGCGGTGGGGGAACACACATCTATTCAAATGAAAGCTGCAATATTCCCCACGCTGATCAACTAGGTGAAGGCGGCAGGAGAGAGGGCTTGGCTTTCTCTTTGGGGACATGGCTGCATTTGTGGGGGACATGGCTGCATTTGTGGGGACACATTTTAAAAAAAAGTATCGGTATTGGCGAGTACATGAAAAAAAGTATCTACAAAAAAAAAAAAAAAGAAAAAAAGTAAAAAAGTATCGGTACTTGTACTCGGCCCTAAAAAAGTGGTATCGGGACAACCCTAGTTTAAATTATTGAAAAGACACTATCACTTTGTCATTCTCCACCCCACCCACTGATACCCACCCTGACAGTCTTCTCCTGACTCCAATGACATTGTCCGTCATCACAACCGGTACCAAAATTTCAATTTTTTAGTTGGTGTTGGACACCAAGGACATCAATGATGTACATTCTCCCTTGTGTGACCATGCTCGGGCCTAGAGCTTGACTGCTTGACCTGAGCACCGTCACATGGTAGGTAGTCACGTGCTCCCTATGCACCCCGGAGCCAGCAGGAGGGCAACAGAGCACTGGAAAGGTGGGTATCAGTGGGTGGGGGCCTCCTTACACATACACTGTCACATAAATGTGCAAAAAAGCAAGTGTCGTTTTACATTTGTATCTTCTAGTCTTACCTGAGGCTTCCCATAAAAGAAAGCAGAATCAATGTTGTCTACATCACGTTCCCCTACACTCAGAAGCACGCATACCACCAAGAAAGGAATGCTGGTTGGAAAAAGGAAAAAAAAAAAAAAAGTTTAATAACCATAATGCAATTTTATTAAACACACATACTGGGGCCCTTCCTGGACCCAAGTGACACCAAAGATCAGTTTGGGAGTCTATTAATGATATGTATGAACAGCAGACTTGATCCCAGACTTCCTGACTGCTGAAGTTTGTTAAAATAAAAGTGCTGCCCAAATTGTTGGCGCTATATAAATCTTGTATAATAATAATAATAATAATAATAATAATAATAATAATAATAATCATCATAAACATAATATCCTTGCAATGTACATTGATCACCCAGGGGATTGTTTTTTTTCCCTCAAGAAACGTGGAGATACTTTAAGTCACTATAGCTGTCACATATCCAATATGAGTGGAATTCTTTCTAAAAATTGTTATCACATATACCACACATGCTATATCCAAATACATTGCTACTGGATACTTACCCCCAACCAGCTAAAGCTATTACCACTACATGAATGTTCCCAATTTCTCTCTTCTTTAGTAGAAATAGTGATAACGAGAGAAGACCTGGAAATAAAACCATGTGCCAACATTTATATATTGTTTATAATAATTCTTTCAGTTTTAAAATAATGACCAACATATAAATAAAGAGAAATGTAGGCTCTACTGTGCTATAGTTCTTAGATTAATATTGTATTCTAGTAAATATATGTGGTCAATTCAAGAAATATATTGATTCTTTTTAAAATTTAAAAACATTCCTTAAAGTGGTTCTAAAGCCTAAACTTGTTTTAAACTAATGCATGCCTTGCACAAAGGTAAAAAATGTTTAGGCATTAGTATCACCCCCTCGCTACCCCTCTTTTGTACTTACCTGAGCCTTCACTTGATCCAGTGCTGTACCCATCTGTAGCACCTCTCCCTTCTATCACAGGCTTTACTGAGAAAGCGGGAGCCACTGGTTCCTGCTACCATTAGTCAAATCCTGTGAGGAGGGAGCAAGAGGCAGGGCCAAGAAAAAACCTTCTTTGTCTATGGACACAGGCAGCGTGGCTCAGGCTTGATGCCACAGGTGTGCCACAATAGAAAGCAGCTTCCTATGGTGATAGACCAAGAAGAGGAGGAGTGCTGGCCAGAATTTTCAGTCTCTGTTCAAAAATGAGGCATGCAACATGGCACTGCACAGGTTAATCATGACTTCTGTCTGTAGTCTAAGATTTAACATTTCCTGTGAAGAAAAAAGCATATCCCACAGTCCCTGGGGCAGTGAATCTAGTGCTCTGAAGGTGAGAGCTAAATAGTAATTAAATATGAAACAGACACAAACAGGCAGAGCAATTTACAGAGAAATCATTATGCAGTCTTGCATCACAAATGTGTCAGCTTTAAAGTAGCAGTAAACTGCCAAAAAAAAAAAAAAATGGAAAAAAAAACCGCAAGTCAATAGCATAATGTGCTAGTATGCATCGCATGAAAGGTGAATATTTCCTAAACTGTGCAGGCTTAGGAGATATTCATTTTACCTACAGGTAAGCCTTATGGCTTACCTGTAGGTAAAAATGACCAAGCGGACAATACAACTGCTTTAATGTGATGAAACACAGTGGAAATGGCAAGGCATTCACTGGACCCTATGTGACCTGAAAACAAGAAGTTATCTAGTTGTATGAATACAAATACATAGGGGAATCGATTAGCCATGACACTACAAACTGCAGCCACAACCTGTGAGCCCATCATTACAAGGTAAGGAAAACAAACACAGGGTATAAAACTACACCAATACATAGTTAAAAACAAAGAAAAACATTTGAAAGTGTACAATGCCTATAACCAATGATAAATACATTTTGATTGAGCACACATCTACCAAAAGTTCCATGTAGTAAGTAATGAAAATACCTGTCCACAAGTATGTACTGTAGAGGGCACCGTATAAGATTACAAACACAACGATCTGTCCCACCACATTTCTCTCTTGTATTATGAAGTTCCATAACACCATTGCAATGCAGACAATCAGCTGAAGAAATAAGACATACAAATTAAAAACATAAAGCAATGTTGAATTTAGATGAAATGCAGACTGAGTTACAGTGGGAAAAATAATGATTTAATCACCTGCAGATTTTAGGAGTTTGACCACTTAAAAAAATGAATGTTCTATAATTGTCATCATGTATAAATGATGTAATACGTGTATTTTAAAATGAGAGAGACAGAATATCAACCAAAAATGCAGAAAAAAAAAAAGAAAACATACAATACAAATGTTATAAATTGAGTTGCAGTTCAGTGAGTAAAATAAATATTTGATCACCGACCAACCAGCAAAAATTCTGGCTCCCATAAACTGGCTACAGTATGTGCTCATGTGGCACACAGATTAGTCCTGTCAATTTAAGAAGGCGCTCCGAACTCGTTATGTATATGTATATATATATATATATATATATATATATATATATATATATATATATATATATATATATATACATATATACATACATACATACATATATACACACACAAACAAACACAGTATATATATATATATTTTTTTTAATTAATAAACACCTGTCCACAGAATCTTTCTTCCATTCAAACCTCATCATAAGCAAGACAAAAGAGCTGTCAAAGGACATCAGGGACAATATTGTAGATCTGTACAAGGCTGGAATGGGCTACAAGACCATCAGCACCAAGCTTGGTGAGACAGAGACAACTGTTGGAGAAATTATTTGCAAATATAAGAAATACAAAATAAACATCAATTGCCCTCTGTCTGGAGCTCCATGCAAGATTTTGCCTCATGGGGTAAGAATGTACATGAGAAAAGTGAGGGATCATCCCAAAACTACACAGGAGGAGCCTGTGAATGATTTTAAGGCAGGTGAGACCACAGTCACCAAACAAACCATTGGTAACACAATACGCCGCCATTGATTGAAATCCTACAGCACCCGCAAGGTTCCCCTCCTCAAGAAGGCACATGTACAGGCCTGTCTGAAGTTTGCAAATGAACATCTAAATGAGTCAGAGAAGGATTGGAAGAAAGTGCGGTGGTCAGATGTGACCACAATTGAGCTCTTGGCATTACCTCACAAATGCTCACTATGACCCTGGGAACACCATCCCTATAGTCAAGTACGGAGGTGGAAACATTATGCTTTGGGGCCGTTTCTCTGCTAAAACGTACAGGCCGACGTTGCCACATTGAAGGGCCAATGGACGGGGCAATGTATTGTAAAATGTTGGTTAAGAACCTTCTTCCTTCAGCCAGAACACGGAAGATGCATCTTCCAGCATGACAATGACCCAAAACATACCGCCAAGGCAACAAAGGAGTGTCTCAAGAAGTGGCCTAGCCAGTCTCCAGACCTTAATCCTATAAAAAAAATGATGGTGAGAGCTGAAACTTCGAGTTGCCAAGCGACAGACAAGAAACCTTAAGGATTTAGAGAAGATCTGTAAAGAAGAGTGGACCAAATTCCCTCCTGAGATGTGTGCAAACCTGGTACCCAAATGCAAGATTCGTTTTACCTCTATGCTTGCCAACAAGGGTTTGTCCAACAATGGACTAAATCATGTTTTGCTTGGGAATCGAATACTTAATTTTCTCACTAAACTACAAAACTCAATTTATACAAATTTGTTTCGTGCATTTTTTTTCTGGATTTTTGGTTGATATTATTAGGTAGATTCACGTAGGGGCGCCTAACTTTAGGGCGGCCTAGCCTAGCCTAGCCTTTTTAGGCTACACCGCCGTAAATTAGTTAGGCTAGTAGTGATTCTCAAACCACTTACCTGCTAATTTTCGGCTAATTTTCAAACCACTTGCCTGCTAATAAAACGAGCGGGCGTAAGGGCGAGTATTTTAAATGACTTGGAGGGGGGCGTGTTGTATGGAAATGAGGCTTGACCTCAAGTTTTTTGATGTTTTTTGACACTGCGCATGTGCCGGGCGACTACATTTCCCAGTGCGCATTGCGGCTAAGTAGGCCGTACGGGCCTATTGATTTTGACGTGTACGTAAACGACGTAAATCCCGATTCACGGACGACTTGCGCAAACGACGTAAAAAAATCGAACCTCGCGGCGGGAACGGCGGCCATACTTAACATCGTTATTCCACCTCATAGGTGGAATAACTTTAGGCGGCCTATCCCTTACGGAAACGACGTAATGCGACGGTGTAGGCCTGGCGTGTAACGGCTACCCATGTAGTGAGAGGGTCTCACTTGTTGGAGAAGTCCTTTTCCCTGGCAAGCTGCGATATGCAGGTACCGCCGGTATATCCCATCGAACGCCCTTTCAAGAAACGAGACGGGCTACGTTTGCAGAGTCAAGCAGGACTGACTTTTTAATGGTTCACTCTGAGATTTTATACAGTATTCAAGGCACATGAACAATCAAACTGCCCCCACCCACACATCACACCGTGGGGAAGCTTCAATCACCTTCTTTGAGCTAATTATAAACATTTCTTCATTACCAGAACTCAAACACAATGATCTCCTTGAATCAATCAGTCTCTAGACGTTCCGGCACCGAGATCTACTTAACATGACCTGGCCGGGCACATTCCTTTCTCAATAGAATTCAATTAACCTTTAGAACAGGGATATGCAATTAGCGGACCTCCAGCTGTTGCAAAACTACAAGTCCCCATCATGCCTCAGCCTCTGGGTTCATGCTTGTGGCTGTCAGAGTCTTGCTATGCCTCATGGGAATTGTAGTTCTGCAACAGCTGGAGGTCCGCTAATTGCATATCCCTGCTTTAGAACAAGATACACTCACAGATCATCACGTTAGCATACACCTGGCAGGAGGCTGTTACTACACAAAGAAGAGTCCATTAGCTATGTAAAGGGAATATTAGCATTCAGCAGTGAAAAAGTCCCTTGTATAATTAACCCTTTGAGCTCAGAATACAATGTGGTAAATCCAATTGTAACGAGCCATGCAGTTCTTTGTAGACCTCACTGTAGGAGTATTAAAGGATGTCCCGGCAGAATAGTTCATACGTCCGTTACACTGCGTACGTTCGTGAATCGGCGCATCCCCTCATTTACATAATCTATGCCGGCCGCAATGGAAACGCCATCTAGCGGACAACAGAAACATTGCAAGCTAAGATAGAACGGTGCAAGCTGGCCTATCTTAGCTTTGTTTAAGTGCATCTCTGTTTGAGAATACACTTAAACAAACGCCGGCGTAGATTCAGAGTTAGGTCGGCTTATCTACTGATAAGCCGGCCTAACTCTTTGTGAATCTACCTATATGTCTTTATAATTTAAAATACACCTATGATAAAAATGATAGACCCTTCATTTCTTTGTAAGTGGGCAAAACGTAAAAAATCTGTAGAAGATCAAATAATTATTTCCCCCACTGTATGTCACAGAAGCAAGCAGCGAGATTACCCTTACCATGCTAAATGTGGTGAAACATAATGCCACACCAGGACACCACCAGTAACAAATTATTAATAATTAAACCTAAATGTGATTTTGTGTCAAGCATAAGGGAGAGTCAAACGGTCTATAAAGTTTTTCCTCCTTGTTGCCGAGTTAATTCAAAGTTTACATCCACCCATAGAAGTCTCATACAGATCATTGGGCACTAGACCATACACCCAGTTTATTGTACTGTGAAAGGATTAGCACACCTAAAGCTTATGCTCATTTAAAGATTTACACCTTATAAAAACACACCTTGATTTCCAATGATAAGGTATACATTAATGACGGCAATGCATTTGTAGCAGCAGCCAGGATTGCACAGATTTAGCAAGCACTGATGAATGTACCACTACGTCACAACGTATGTACATTGCGGCTTGCAGTGATTATAGGGTAAAATTTATGTTCAACTAATAGGGTTACATCAACACCAGTCTGCTAAAGAACATAAATTACCATGTGAGAAGCAGCTGTTAAAAACACTGAGCAGAGCTCTAGGTGACGATGAAGGTAAAATGTGAAATGAAACAGACACACACATAAAGTTCATGTATAAGCTTTACTAGCCCCCTCATATAAACCAAAAGTAGTACTGTAACAAGCTAAACTCCTGGAGAGAAAAGTAAAACAAAATACAATTAAATGTGAACCTTTCGTGAATTTCAAAGCAAGGGTGCTACTTAAAATCAGGCAGCAAAACATTCTTGCTAGTGCCTCATTGGCCATAACGCCCCTATCTGTTTTTTTTCTGCACAGTGGCATAGCTCCCTACTGTCCCTAAATTGGAGCAATGTCCCTCATGCCTCCTTATTTGTCCCTCATTTTGGTCTGATCTATATAGTTGTATATAAATTGCATTTTATATCTATCAAAAAGTGTTTTCCAGCGCCAAACCTTTCATCCAGTTTCGAAATTGCTAAATATGTAAATTCCAAAAGCCAATATAAAAGGAATAGTAGTTGTATAATAAAAAAATAAAAAAAAGCACTTGTGAGTTTAACCAATCATGTTTTTTTGTACAATTCTCCTTTAAAGGGGTTGCAAAGGTTAACAAAAAAAACCCCTAAATAGCTTCCTTTACCTTAGTGCAGTCCTCCTTCACTTACCTCAGCCTTCCATTTTGCTTTTAAATGTCCTTATTTCTTCTGAGAAATCCTTACTTCCTGTTCTTCTGTCTGTAACTCCACACAGTAATGCAAGGCTTTCACCCTGGTGTGGAGTGTCGTGCTCGGGGGCGAGCAGGAGAGTCAGGGCACTCTCTACATTGCAGATAGAGAAAAGATCTGTGTTAGTAGGCGTCCTGACTCTCCCTGCTCGCCCCCTCCCCCCTCAAGGCAGGGGGCGAGCACGACACTCCACACCAGGGAGAAAGCCTTGCATTACTGTGTGGAGTTACAGACAGAAGAGCAGGAAGTGAGGATTTATCAGAAGAAATAAGGACATTGAAAAGAAAAATGGAAGGATGAGGTAAGTGAAGGAGGACTGCACTAAGGTAAAGGAAGCTATTTAGGGGAATTTTTTTTTACCTTTACAACCCCTTAAAGGGGGCGTGGGAAGGGGAGTGTCCTATGCCTGCATCCTTTTTCTGATGTCCCGCATTCCCTTATCAAAAAGTTGCGAGGTATGCAGTGGTATTCGTTTAAAACAGAAGAGAGAGAACATAGCGATGACCTCAGAATGGTGCTGTTTCTTTATTGTCAAAGTACCAAACTTACCCTTTCAGCAGCCGGTGTGTTGGAATGACACTGCTTTGTTTCTTCCTGGCCATAGCAGTCCAGGAAGAAGCAAACCATTTGGGATGGTTGAATACCAATTACCGCTGCCACATGCTGTTCCTCCCGTCAACCTGTATATTCTGTAGGTGATGTACAAGCCAGAGGGGGGAAACCAGTGTGTGGTGAGGCAGCAGGTATTCTAGATTTCAGGAAGTGTGGTATAATCGTTGTGACCAATGAGAAGCAAAACAGCAGGTGTCATTTCCTAGAAGATTAATTTTAGTAAAATCAATGCATACATTACCTACGAACCAATTAATAGAATACTTTTAAATTTGGACACGACTGTTACTGTATGACAAATGTTTAATACTTTCTGCATTGTATGGTTACTCTATCCAAAATGTGATATCCTTCCATACATCACAAAGTAAAAAATTACAGCAAATATGCAAAAAAAAAAATTATAAAAAAGACTCACTTGAGCCAGAAGTAGATTTGCAGTCAGCAAATGAGGAAGCCTTTTATATTTTTTACTCAAAAGCAAAACAGCAAGAGACCAGACCTGCAAATAAATGCATAAAAATTAATCAAATGGACAAATAAATGATATCATTGTGATAGGATGCTCCATCCACCCCTGCTCGTCTGACTGGAGTTTAGTGTGAAGCACTGTGCCTCCATGTTTCACCTTACATCTGCAATGGATTTCCCCTCTAGCTTGTAGTATTATCCAGATGTAAAACACATTTTCCTACTCTACCAAAACACCAAATTATACAAATTTTTCCCTTTGCCCCTTTGTACCTGTAAGAACAAGTGAGTGCTCTAATTGTTTGGGGGAGGGAACTGCATCCAAGGAAGGCCCCATGCCACTAGGGGGCCCCATCAGGGTTGCCATCCTCAGTAAAACCAGGGACAGTATTTAAAAAAAAAAAATCCCAAGATTATAGCTGCCCTGCCTCTCCAGTACCTTTTTAGTGTGTGTATGTATATATCTGTATACTGTGTATGTATACTGTATGTGTGTGTATACCGTGTGGCCCCATAATCTATTGCTTGGGGGCCCCATAATCTCCTATTGCCCGGGGGCCCCATGAGTTGTCAGTCCGCCCCTGCCTGCATCCCACCTATTTCCTGCATGACAGAGGCACTTAAAGCGGAGCTCCGCTGAAAAAAAAAAAATATTAAAAGCCAGCAGCTACAAATACTGCAGCTGCTGACTTTTAATATTAGGACACTTACCTGTCCTGAAGTCCAGCGCCATCCGCAGCAGAGGACGAGCGATCGCTCGTCACTCTGCTGCCCCCCATCCTCGGTGAGGGAACCAGGAAGTGAAGCACTCCGGCTTCACTGCCCGGTTCCCTACGGCGCATGCGCGAGTTGCGCTACGCCTGCCGATTGGCTCCCGCTGTGAACTGGGAGCAGAATGTTCAAACGCACAACCACGGTGCTCAGGCATATGTTTCTCCGCGGTCGCACCATATGCGTGATGCATCGCTACAAATGTCAAAACTAGAGCAATAATTCTTGTACAAGAACTCATGGTTAACTATAAACTGATTTGCTGTAAAGGCTTTAAAAGCATCACCTATGAAGATTTTTGGGTACCGTAGTTTCTTGAAATATCACAGGCACAATTTTAAGACTTTGCATGTTTGGTATCTACTTACTCAACGCAACCTCATCTTTTATTTTATAAAATATCGGTATTATATTGTTTTTACTGCACTATAATTTATTTTATTATATTTTTTCCTGTAAACTTGCGTTTAATAAAACAGCTGCGCAAATATCATGCGACATAAAAACGTGCAACTATCTATTTTATTATACAGGGCTGCTGCTTTCAGAAAATATATAATGTTCTGGAGGGTTTAGATAATTTTATTTAAAAAAATTACGATTTTTACAAGTGTGAAAAAATATTGCTATAGAACTGAACTGGTTAATAAAAGACAGAACATTTCATTTAGCAGATACATACTAAACATTACTTGTAAACTCACCAAGGCAAACAAACTGACAATGCTAATATCAAAGCTGACATTTTGCAAAGACGACATTAAACGTTTAGGGTCCATTGAAGGAATAGTCAGTAGCCAGGCGGAAACATACATAATTGGAGCAGATACAAAGGTACTGATCACCATACCCGACGTGACCTGGAAAAGAAAAAACAAAAACCTAAGGATCAGACACCCCTTGGGCACGTAGAGTACATTCCTACCTTTCTCTAACACACCATCCTTACCTCCTCACCAGCTTGGCCCAAACAACTATTTAGAGTTAAAGTAAACCTGAAGTTCAGATTTAACAGTCAGAAAGAAAGGCAAGGCACATACATATATATATATATATATATATATATATATATATATATATATATATATATATATATATATATACACACATATATACACACACACACACACACACACTTGTGCTCATAAGTTTACATACCCTGGCAGAATTTATGATTTCTTGGCAATTTTTTTAAGAATAATAGGATTTTTATAACAGCTTACCTGTAAAATCCTTTTCTTGGAGTACATCACGGGACACAGAGCTGCATAGCCATTACATGTGGGTTATAGAGTCTACCTTCAGGTGATGGACACTGGTGTAATCAATTAAACAGGAAGTTCCCTCCCCTACTGGGAGTACCTCAGTTTTTGTAGCAAAGCAATAAGTGTCCCAATATCCCCAAACAAGAGGGGTGGGAGCTCTGTGTCCCGTGATGTACTCCAAGAAAAGGATTTTACAGGTAAGCTGTTATAAAAATCCTATTTTCTTTATCGTACATCACGGGACACAGAGCTGCATAGCCATTACATGTGGGATGTCCCAAAGCAATGCTTACTGAGGGGAGGGAGACACCAACAACGCAGACCGCCATCAGACGTGAGGACCTATAATGCTGCCTGCAGCATACTGCGCCAAAAAGCTGCATCCTCTTGCCGTCTTATGTTCACCTGATAGGAGTTAGTGAACGTAAGCACAGATGACCAAGTTGCGGCCTTGAAAATCTGCATCATAAAGGCTTGGAAATGCATTGCGCATAAAGCGCTTACCATCCTGGTAGGGAGCACCCCCACAAAAAAAACAGGGGAATCCTACTCTAACCACAAGCCTGAATAATAACCTGATGAATCAACCTTAAAAAATAAAAACAGTTGATTTTAGACGCTGCCTGCCCTTTCCTGGGGCCTCCTGGTAGCGCAACAACATCAGTTTTCCGTATCCGAGCAGCCGCTTCAGATAGGCCTAGACCCTTCTTACTCCAACGAGAGAGAGAGTGTAACCATTTTAATAGCTAACCTGAACACTGCCTGCCCATCTAGGGTCTTCTGGCAGCCCAATAAAAACATCAGCTTTCTATATCTGAAACCTTCAGATAGGTATTTAACTGCTCTCATCTCAATTGAGAGAAAAGCAACCTTTCCTTCCGTGAAACAAGGTTTTGAAAAAAGGGAAGGTAAGAATATCTAGATTCAAATGAATACTAGATCCTTCTAGTAAATAAGGTTGGGTGAGGATGAAAATCACTCTACTTGTAAGAATAATTGAGTATGGCTCTATACCAAGAAAGTTGCCAATACTGAAACTCTCTTGGAGGCTACCACAACCAAGAACACCAATTCCTTGTTAAAGGATGAAGAGAAATATGGTGCATCGGCCCAAGGAGCTGACCCTGTAAGCCGACAAAACTAGAGCCAATCTTCCGAGCACAAGGGCGACCCAACTGGTGGACTTATGCTCGTCACCCCTTGTATAACAGCCCGGACCAAAGAGTGTGAAGTAATCGACCTTTGGAAGCAAGGCCGAGATCGGATCCTTGATATAACTTAAGGCTAGCTCCGTCTCCTTTCCAAATGTAGGAAGGCAGGAATTTTACCTTTGACAAACTTCCACGGATGCCACCATCTGGTTTCACACCAGGAACATGGGCCTTCCAGACCGTAGGATATCTGGTCCTGGAGGCCAGCTCTCTTGTATGAATAAAGGGAATTGCCGCTGATTCTGAAAGCCCCGATCCTCGAGAATGTGGGCTATAATAGCCAGACCATTAATTCAACTGGGCAGGATGTAATACCACCTGCAAAGTAGGCCTGGACAAGATGTAAGGGACTGTGGGTCCTCTACTACCACCCTTACTGTTCCTGCACCGAGAGGTCATCAGGGTTATGCCGGAGTAATCAGGCCAGCTTCCGTTCTCCTCTAATGTTGCATAGAAGCCACAAAAGTCGCGGGACTGTGGGGAGAGACACAACCAGTGGCAACTGGTTCCCCCCGGATTACAAACACATCTGCCCCGCATGCGGGTGGATCCTTTATCCTTGACCCCAAGCTGTTCAATCTCTTGTTGAGCCTGGACGCCAATACATCTTATGTACAGGGTACTATTTCTGTGACATTTGGTCAGGAAAACAGTCGGGGTGTAGAGGTCATTCTCCCGGAGACACTTGTTGACGGCTCCAGCGAATCGCCTGCCAATTCTGCATTTCATTAAATGACGAATGTCAATAGGCAAGGCACAAGCTCCTCCTTGGTAAATTAAGTAAATCACTAGTATGGCATAGTCTGATTGTACTCTGACAGAACCAACCTGCCACCTGAACATTCAGGCCCCTAAGCCAGATGCTCCATCGGTAGCTCTAGCTGACAGATAAGGCTCCCTTGGAGCTTGACTACTTCCCCTGGGCCATGGTCTCTTCCTGACCTGGCAAACCCTTTTAGTTAAGAATCACCAAGAGGAATTCCAGCATATCTCTGGGACCGGGTTCTTTGGATAATGCTAGGTCAAGATCCACTCTTTCTAGGCCGACAAAATACTGTTTATAACAGCCCTGAATAAAAGTTAGTATAGGGAACTGTCTTGAATGAAGCCAGCATCTTCCCTAGTGCCTTAATCAAAAGGCCAAAAGTAAGGAACTGTTCCTTGCCGTGACCACATAGACCAGTTTTCTTATAGCGATGGTCTTGTCGGAGGCCAAAAAAATCTTTTTGGACTGTGCCAAACATACCCAGCTTCTTGTCAAATGAAAGAATGTATCTTTAGAGTTCCAGATACTTGACCATGCTGGACACCCTTAGGTCCAGCCATGCTACTGACTGACCCATCAGCAGGAGTTTGCTTCGGTATGCCATTACTGCTATACCCTGGGCCTACAGACCTGCTAGAGGCGGGCCCTAGCACCCTGACAACCCAGGCACGGAGGCTAACCCAAAAGGGCAAGACCACCAACTGGAGATAGTGCTGTTCCCCTGCGAAACGCAGACAACCTCTGCAGACCCAAGTAAATAATCACATATGCAACTGGCTCCCCATGTGTGTATGTGGCAAGTGTTAAAGCCATATGCCTCAATGGAAGTGTGTGTACATGGCAGCGTGTGTTCCTGGAAGCATGAATTCATATAAATATGTTTTAAGCAAAACATGCATAAAGCATGTGTGCTCTGGAACAAGCATCTTGCAAGCAAGCATGCGCTATAAACGTGTTATGCAACAATGTGCAACATGAACCCATGCAGACACGTATTTCTATGCAAACACAAGGAATCCTGTATTGCTTAATTAGGCCGCCATGTGCAACTTTAAAGTAATCATGCATCCTTATGCGATTCAGCATCTTCCATGCGATCAACATCTTATGCATTTTAAGCACTACTGTGCGGACAAGAACCCTTGTGTGACCAAGCACCCCTGTGCGATCCAGCATCCTTATGCACTCAAGCGTCTTAATGCGACTTTAGGCATTTCTGTGAAACAAGCCTCTCTATGTGATCAAGTATCCTTGGGTAATCCAGGATGCTGTTGATCCGACAACCATGTGTGATCCAGCTTCTTTTTGCATTCAAGCATCTTTAAGCGATCTTTAGGCATTCTTGTAGAAACAAGCCTCTCTGTGCGACCAAAATATCCTCGAGTAATCAAGGACTTGGGTGATCGGGTAATCATGTGTGATTCAGCATTTTTATGCCTTCAAGCCTCTTTATGCGATTCTAGGCATTTCTGTGGAAACAAGCCTCTTTGTGTGACCAAATATCCTTGGGGAATCAAGGACTTGGGTGATCAAGTAATCATGTGTGATTCCAGCATTTTTATGCATACAAGCATCTTTATGCGAACTTAGGCACTTCTGTGGAAACAAGCCTCTCTGTGTGACCAAATATCCTTGGGTAATCCAGGATGCGGATGATCAGGTAACCATGTGTGATGCAGCATCTTTTTTGCATCCAAGCAACTTTATGCGATTTTAGGCATTTCTGTGGAAACAAACCACTTCTGTGTGACCAAACATCCTTGGGTAATTAAGGATTTGGGTGATCAGGTAACCATGTGTGATCCAGCATTTTTATACATACAAACGTCTTTATGCAATTTTAGGCCTTTCTGTGGAAACAAGTCTCTCTGTGTGACCAAATATCCTTGGGTAATCCAGGACTTGAGTGATCAGGTAACTAGCATCTTTATGCACTCAAGCATTTCTATGCAACTCTAACAAACATGCAACACCATACAGACAGAAACATGTATCCTTATGCGATCCACAATAAAACATGCTCTGTTACTTGTTTTTATCCCACATGCATTCCAAACTCATGTATCTTATGCAACATGCGGAAGTTATCCTCTGTACATGTGCGTTTCCTCAATTAAGAGACGTTAGCAATGTGTACCAGCAACTGTGCATCCCTCAGATGTGCATTTGGTTAGCCTGAAGCCGACACCAGGCTGAGGACCATATGGAGGTCTTACTAGCCACCTATAGGAAAACCTCTCTTTACACTCTAAGGAGAAGATAGAGGCTTTGGCCAAGTAGGCAGAGGGAAGTTATATGCATCATGAATCTCTGAAAAGACTGCAGGTGCAATCAGAACCTGTAGGGCTTTTGATAGCTTCTCCTCGTTAGGCTGCAGCTCCTGTCTCCTGTCCTCTGACGGTGAACCTTCATCCCCAGCTCTTCTAATCCCTTTGTTTAAGGATTAAAGCAGGAAAAGGGACACACCCTGCTTTTTTTTTTTGCTTCTTGTGAGGATGCTGCGAACATAGCAGTTAACCTCTTGTAGAACAACAAATGTGATGCAAAAAACAAAACACATGCAGAGTGGCTGCAATGTTGGGGGAGGCTGCATTGATTGCCTGACAGGTCTGATGGCTCAATCTGTGAGCTGTCTCTACAGGGGAGAATAAGGGGCCACCAGGTTCAGGTGGCGATTCCTTTTTATATTCCTACCCCTGACCTTATTCAATGGGGAGACCAAAGTCCTAAGCTAAAAGCAGAGGAGCTTAACCCAGGTGCATCAACAGCTGAACTTAGTCTGGCAGCAACAATGCCTGCTAATCTGCACAGCTAGATGCGGAGTAGGCGTCTTAGATGAATCTGTATCCAACTCACACAAGGTGCTTGCGTTTGTGTCCCCCTAGCTTTACAGAGCTCTGACGTCTGGGCCTTTTTGAAGAGCCCTCTCTGCGACTGCACTGAGCCGGTGAGCACGTGCGACATGGTAGAGCCTGAAGCTGAGGAAGTGGGACGCACAATAGACCAGCTAACACTTAAGCTTCCGTCTTTGAAAAGCATGGTAAGCGAAAACATCAGGCATGTCTTTTACTGCCCATAGTAGTGGAAAAACAGATAAGACTTGCAGCTACTCATGGAAGACCATGCTTTGCATAGGATTAAGGGCATTTTTTTTTTTTTTTTAATGTACCAGCCCCTTCAAGGGGAGATATATGGGTACTACAGCCATCCTGTCTGAACAGACATAGTGGCCCAGGCTACATGCCGGCTAGGGGAGGTATATGGGTGCCCTGAGCCATCCCGTCTCAGAAGACATCGTGGTTTACATTGCCCATGCATAAAAACATAATATAGGCGAGACCCATAGTCCCCTACAGAAGACCTACTGTCGAACCAAGTCCCGTAGGTCCCTCTCTTACCTTTCCACGCTGCAGGGTATTGCCAAGCAAGAGGCCCAATCTTCCCCCTTCACCGTGGGTATAGTCCTAGACCTTCAGGGACCGGGGTCCATGGCAGGAACACCACACCCCTGGACCTATATAGCACCCTGGCAGCAGAAAAAACATTTGGTCCTTAGAAGGCACAAAGTTCTGGAACCCAGGATCCAGCCCTCCGCAGAGAGGCATTATAGGCTAAACCTCGTTCTTCGTACCGAGGCCCGGGTATCGTCCACTTTGGCTATGAAGCACCTTGGACGGATCCGGATTTATGGAGGCTTTTTACATCCAGCATGGATCCCTCCAGTGGAGCTCCTAAGAGCACATGTTAACTCGTGACCAACACCTTAGACACTGATGAAAAAACTGAGGTACTCCCAGTAGGGGAGGGGTTATATAGGGAGGGAACTTCCTGTTTAATTGATTACACCAGTGTCCATCACCTGAAGGTAGACTCTATAACCCACATGTAATGGCTATGCAGCTCTGTGTCCCGTGATGTACGATAAAGAAATTAATTATAACACAAAAACATTTCTTTCACTCATTGTTAGTGTTTGTCTGAAGCCATTTATTATGAATCAAATGTGTTTACTCTTTTTAAATCATAATGGCAACAGAAACTACCCAAATGACCCTGATAAAAGTTTTCACACCCTGGTGATTTTGGCCTGATGACATGCACACAAGTTGACACAAAGGGGTTTGAATGGCTGGCTTTTAAAAAGGTACATGTAACGGTACGGCCCGTGGGACCCAGAGGCTCTTGAAGGATACGGGGTACTCCTGGTTCAGCTTCACCAATGACTCTTGGGTCTAGGGTCATCCTATGTCCACTAGGGGCATAGGATGACTGAGAAATTATATCTTGAATTACATGAGATGGGACACATACTGTTAAGATGTTAATTGATTTTAATCACCTCCAGCTACCTGGCTGTAGTGATAAAAGCTTGCTGTGATTGCATTCTATTGTCTAATGTGTTAATTAAGCCTGGCTCCTAAGATATTTCATGGTGCTATGCTAACTAACCCTGTATTGTGTGAAAGTTCTATTGATGCTAGTATGTGTTGTGAGTTAGCACACTCTAAAAAGGTCAGACGTCTGACTTATGTTCACTAAAGGAATGTGTATTGTGTAGCAGGTGAGAATAGCTTATCGCGGAGTCAGAAAGTCTGTCTAAGATGTGGATTGAGGGGGACTCGTTAGCACCCATTGTGTGATGTTGTGGGTGGAGTATGTCATTGTCCCTTTGATTACTGCAGCATGCTTTCTAACTGTATATAAGAAACCTAAGTTTTCCATTAAAGTGTATCTGTTTGGAACCAGAGAACAGAGCTGTGTGTGTGTCTCGTTCTTCTGGGGGAAATCCAATGGGTCCTGTCTGCTGGATTGTGGAGTGTCGATAAGCTGTCTTGGGTTGGTGGAATGTAATATTGTAACGGCGTTAACCCCTGACCGTTACAATTGGTGGCAGCAGTGGGATGATTCCACAGCCTTAAAGGATGGCTGCAAGAGGACACAGGACAATGGAGAGACAGCATGAACGGCTGAAGCTCTCTTCCCTTAAAGACTTACTGGAGAGCCGGGGCAGACCTGCCAGCAACCGTAAGAAAAGGGAAATTATCGCAGAACTTGTCGAAATGGATAGAGCTGAAAGGCCCAGCATAACAGACAGGACACCCGAGGAGGAATGTTTTGATCGGGCTGTTAAACGAGGACTGGCACAGTATGGTCCTAACCCTCCACCAGAGATCATAGACCTGGTTATAGCGGCTGTGGATGCAACTTGGCTACATCAAAGAGGTGCTGCAGCAGCAAAAGTCACAGCAGCACCAACTGGGGAGAGGTACAGATACCAGTCGCCATGGAAGACTAATTCAGAAGGAGGTTACATAAGATGCGGATACAGCACAGAGGACCAGTATCAGAGGAGGCCCTGCTGGGATGGTCCGATTTGATCCGTTGCCAACTCTGGAAGGAAGAGCTAGCTTTTGAGCAGCAACACCAGGGAAAGGTCCTCCCCTCCATCCATGTAAGGTACTGGCCGCAGTATGATGTACGAATGCCGTTGTTGGGGGAACAACCGAAGCAGGAGTGGACAGTCGAGTTAAGCAGGCTGATCCGGGCAGAGATGCCGTTGGACGAGAGCTACAGAGCCCTCCGGTGGTATGTAGCCCAAGAGTGCCCGTGGTCAGCGGATGACAGCCCCACTGAAGGCTATGACTATGATGGCCTGGGATTGTTGTATTGGAGGATGTCCAGTGATCCTGACTTTGGGGATGATCGGGAGTGGCGCTTGGAGGAAATAATGGAGCACAGAGAGCAAAAATTGAATGTCTCAGAAGGGCACTGGTTACAGGAAGATTGGAGTTTCTGGCCGTCCAGGAATGGGTGGCCTCTCCCCAGCGGCAGGCACGTTCTCTGAGAGAGACAGAGTAATATATATATATCACATACATACACACACACTGTATTGCCATTCACTTAACAGATAGAATATGATGCTCAGAAACAAGGACTTCAAATATTCTAGCTCAGAAGTTAACCTCCCTGTGTACATTCTTAAAATATTTACAAAGTATTACAAGTCTAAATAAATATATGTCTTTATTCATACATACAATCTCTACTTCCATGTTGAACTGGTTGGCAAATATAGCGACACCGGGTGCCACTGGGAAGACTCCATACAGAAATGCATAGTTAGATAAACTGGTGTGGTTGATGTCCGAGTTACTCTGGTCCAAAATTTCCACCATTTCCCTGCAGATAAGAGGCAGAACCAGCCTAAAAGAAACAAGAAAACCAAGTAACTGAATGTATCTACAGTGCCTTGAAAAAGTACTCATAGACCTTGAAATTTTCCACATTTTATCATGTTACAACCAAAAACGTAAATACATTTTCTTGGGATTTTATGTGATAGACCAAACACAAAGTGGCACAAAAATTGTGAAGTGGAAGGAAAATTATAAATAGTTTTCAGCATTTTCTTACAAATAAATATCTGAAATTTGTATTCAGCCCCTTTACTCAGATACCCCTCACTAAATTCTAGTGGAACCAATTGCTTTCAGAAGTCACCTAATTAGTAAATAGAGTATACCTGTGCTGAGCATATGCTTGAAAAAGAGGCGCTGCCATTTTTCCCCAACCAATGGCTTGCTAGCTTCGAAACATGTCGCATGTGTGTAATGTCATTGCCGGGCGCCGTGCTGTGATGCTCTCCTAGCCTCACTCTCAATACACGGCCGTATTTACTTTCTACTCTACAGAGTGCATACCAAAGCCAAAGCGTGACTTGTCATAACCACTGACTCTTGTCCCTCTCCACTACACCTTTTACCTGGAACCCATATTCTTATCAGATGGACTTTTCCTGATAGACCAAGATATGCCCAAGCCTGGATCACTAAAGGAAATTTACGCTGTGCTTAGCTATCCCACTCCATCCTGCACGGATCCGATGTGGTGCCAGCTTTACAGGACTTGCTGTGACTTGCAGTCACACTTTCATCTCTTCAGCCCAGCAACCGGATTTAAATGCAACTTACCTGTTCTCCATGTGAGTGGATGTTGTGGTTTATTAAATTATTCTTACGAGAGGCGCCCCTTTTCTTGTTTTAAACATCTCACGGAGCACTGTACAATCCATCATGTGAAAATGAAAAGGAGTATGGCACAACTGCAAACCTATCAAGACATGGCCGTCCACCTAAACGGACAGGCCAGGCAAGGAGAGCGTTAATCAGAGAAGCAGCCAAGAGGCCCATCGTAACACTGGAGAAACTGCAGAGATCCACAGCTCAGGTGGAAGAATCTGTCCATAAGGACAACGTTGTGCACTCCACAAAGCAAAACGCTATGTGTGGTGGAAAACTAACACTGCATATCACCCTGAACACACCATTCCCACTGTGAAACATGGCGGTGGCAGCATCATGTTGTGGGGATTCTTTTCTTCAGGAGAGACAGAGAAGCTGGTCAGAGTTGATGGGAAGATGGATGGAGCCAAATACAGGGCAATCTTAAATGAAAACCTGTCAGAGTCTGAAAAAGACTTGAGACTGGGGCAGAGGTTCACCTTACAGCTGAACAACAGCCCTAAACATACAGCCAGAGCTACAATCTAATGGTTAAGATCAAATCATATTCATGGGTTAGAATTGACCAGTGAAAGTCCAGACCTAAATCCAATTGAGAATCTGTGGCAAGACTTGAAAATTGCTGTTCACAGATGCTCTCCATCCAATCTGACAAAGCTTGAGCTATTTTGCACTCTCTAGACCAGTGGTTCTCAACCTGGGGGTCGGGACCCCCTCGGGGGTCGAATCATGATTTGCCAGGGGTCACCAAATCCTGGGCTGTTCCTGAAGCCCACGCTTCTCTCCCAGCCTTTTCTCAGCTGTTCAGCAGGGTGTCCCTGGAGTCTGTGGCCCTGAGGTGGTGCCGTTTCTAGAGCCTGCAGCTGCCCACTCAGCCTTTTTGCAGCCGCCCATTCAGTTCACTCCATGACTGGGGGACAGAGACTTGAGGTCAGCTGACTGGTGAGGAATCGGAAGTCGGAGGGGCTGGAGGAGACCCTATCTCCTGATTTCGGCATAGGTGTCACTGCTGCGAGAAATCACACAGTCTGAGACACAGTGAGTAATAGTACCTGTGATTAGAGTTGCCATTAAAAGTCCCCACTATAGTTCTGAGATCAACAGATGACCTTGATTAAGGGTACCCAAGTTGGCTGATCAGAACTCCCCGCCAGCACTGCCACTCATCCCAACTCCCCGCCAGGACTGCCACTCATCCCAACTCCCCGCCACTCATCCCAACTCCCCGCCAGCACTGCCACTCATCCCAACTCCCCGCCACTCATCCCAACTCCCCGCCAGGACTGCCACTCATCCCAACTCCCCGCCAGGACTGCCACTCATCCCAACTCCCCGCCAGGACTGCCACTCATCCCAACCCCCCCAGCCAGGACTGCCACTCATCCCAACCCCCCCAGCCAGGACTGCCACTCATCCCAACCCCCCCAGCCAGGACTGCCACTCATCCCAACCCCCCCAGCCAGGACTGCCACTCATCCCAACCCCCCCAGCCAGGACTGCCACTTATCCCAACCCCCCCAGCCAGGACTGCCACTTATCCCAACCCCCCCAGCCAGGACTGCCACTCATCCCAACTCCCCGCCAGGACTGCCACTCATCCCATTCCTCTCAC
This sequence comes from Rana temporaria, assembly GCF_905171775.1. Lineage (NCBI taxonomy): Eukaryota > Metazoa > Chordata > Amphibia > Anura > Ranidae > Rana > Rana temporaria. The sequence continues at coordinate 163,596,472 of NC_053494.1, read as the reverse complement.
CCCCCCCCCCAATTAAGGAGTAAGAGAAGGAATACAAATATAGAATACATGGAAGAATACATGGAAGTGAGAGTAAATTCACAATTATGAGCCACTTTGTGTTGGTCAGTCACATAAAATCCAAAATACATATATTTTTCAAGGCACTGTAAGCAGATTGGTAGGTAGGGGGTGTTTGCACATTATAGCATGGACAATTTATGTTATTGGATTCACTGGAAGCAGATTCATTTAAAGTGCATTTATTATGCCTGACAAAGCAAATAACTCCAGAAACTTACCAAAAAAACTGTTTTGTACAAGACATAAGGATAGAAAAAGGACCTGGACTGCCGCAATCCTTAAAACCAAAAGGGTGCTGGTTATGCACAGGTGCATTGGATAGAAAAAGGTCCTGGACTGCCACACTCCTTAAAACTATGTCTTTATTATACAAATAAAATCCAAAAAACAACCAAAGCGATGCACTCAAAATGAAGTGAACAAAAGGAAAAAGGTGGCTGACTCGTAGATACGAGTAAGCATCACATGATGTGAAACATGTCAGCCACCTTTTTCCTTTTGTTCACTTCATTTTGACTGCATCGCTTTGGTTGTTTTTTGGATTTTATTTGTATAATAAAGACATCGTTTTAAGGAGTGCGGCAGTCCAGGACCTTTTTATATCCAATGCACCTGTGCATAGCCAGCACCCTTTTGGTTTAGTGGAACGGAAGCAAAGCCAAGGGATTAGCAGTTTTTAGAGCGGTAAAATTTCTTACAAGACATAAGGGTAGTAGTCTGTTAGGGTAACATGGATCAAAGAGGGCAGCATATTTGTGGGTGAAAATAGATGACAAGCCTGAAATAATCTCCCAAAAATTTGAAAGATTTCCCCTCTATTACTTTTCTGGGGACAACCCAAAATTTGGGATTTTCCTTTACTTTCACTTTTAGTGATAATGGGAAGCAGGACAAATAGAGGGTGAATCTCCCTAGCAGGGACAGAGACAGCAACAAAAAAAACTGACAGTGTTCTAATCCCTCTCCCCTCTATCCAAAAAAAAAAAAAAAAAGTTTGGACTTTAGTTTACTTTAAGCATACACCATGTGCATCATATTACTTTTAAGAGGCCTAAAATCTGCCTGCTGACAAGTCTCAATTCTCAAAACATGGAATCACATTAGCAGTGATAGCGGTATATTTTACCGACAGCTCGATACAGCATAGGAACAATACAGATCTGGTGCTGTCTCAAGAGTGATCACTTGAGTTCCATGCCAACCTTTTACAAAACCTCACCTGGTGCATTTGGTTTAACTGTAGAAGTCTCAAACCAGCGCTATATATACACATAACAATTGAAAGATAATAAATAAACTAATAAAAAAAAATGACATTTGGATTATTTTAATCTAAATTTGATACTGCAACAAAATCAATAAAAAAAATACAATAAAAATACACAATATTAACCAATACATTTATTTTAAAACAACTAGAATGGATTATCGCAGACACTGACCCATATGAAAAAAGGAGGTCCACTCAATTCACTCACAAAATTAGGAAACATTCTGCTCATGGTTTAATCAATGTGGGGGTCTAGTATGAATAGTAAAATACTAGTAAATCTCCCTCTTGCACAGTTGCAAGAAACATCATCACCTCCCTAAAAGGGTTTAAATTTTTTTCCAATAGCTTGTACCTTAAAAAAATGAGTTCTTCCACTATGACATTCACAGATGTCTCTGGCCACATTGGTAGCATGATTTCTAAATACATCATTCAAATGCACATTAAAACAATCTCTCAATTGACACATGTATACAACCTGGCACACCATTATATTTGACGGTTACAATTAAAGTGGGAGTAAACTCCCATGTATGATTTGTACCTATAGGTATGCCTATAATAGGGCTTACCTATAGTATAGGTACTATAAATATCTCCCAAACATGCAAGTTGGGGATTGGGGGGCTTAGTAAACATGCGTTTACCAAGATCCCCCCAGTAGAAAAGAGGGCACATGCAGCAATCACTACTATGTGCCCACTGACAGCTGATATATTGTATCCGCCAGTGTTACAATGTATCAGACTGTCATTTTCTGAATCTCTATACAGAGAATCACCAAAGATCACCCCCCACCCAAAAAATAAATAAAAATTTAAATGAAAAATTATATGTATAAAAAAAAAAAAAAAACATTGTAAAAAGTAAAATAAAATAAAAAAATCCAAAGAGATTTTTGCGGCGCTTTTCGGACGCTAGCGGGGTGTTTTTAACCTTGCTAAAAGCTGAATAAAGGGTTAAAAGCGCCCTTAAAAATTGGAGCAGACTCTGAACTTTCAGTAAAATAATACTTTCTAAGATTAGTTTTGAATTTTCCTCCAGTTTGAGGTCATGTCCCTGTGCTCTTGATTTTAGTTTCACATTTAAAATCCTGCCCTCCTGAACCTTATTCACTCCCTTAAAGTGGAGGTTCACCCTATAAAAAATTTCTAACACTATATCCAGCCCAGTTCTGCATATAAAATGACACTGACCCTTTTTTTTTTTTTTTTTGCCGTAGATAGCGTTTAGCCTTTAGAATTCACCGCGGCTTCCGGGTAGGGAATCCCGCGGGAGTGGGCGTTCCTATTGACATGCCAATTGATTGACATGCTAAACGACAGCGCACACAGCGCGTCACGACTTCCCGAAAGAAGTTCGGGTCGGCTCTATTCGGCGCCGGTGACCTAAACCCTATTGAGCATCTGTGGGGCATACAAGGCTTTTCAGTGGCCAATCAAACAACAATCAGCTCTGTGGGAGGGAGGGGTTTGCCTGAGAAATGTATGTTATCTTCCTGTATTGATGCTTCAGTTAAGACAGTGATCAGACTTCTGAGGCGACTTCCATTGAAATCTATGGGTACAAGTTGCCTAGAAGTCGGATTGAAATAGTACAGGAACCTTTTCTGAAGTCGGAGCGACTTCAGTAGTGTACATTAAGACGGCTCCATTCATTTTCCTCGACCGTGTGACTTGAGGCAACTTGAAGTCGGATCCCAGGTCGCCCTAGTGTGAACCGGCTCTTAGTAGTTTATTTACTTTCTATTTTGTTAATTGATAAAAATAAACAGAAAATAAATCAAAATCTGGTGTGACCACCCTTTGCCTTCAAAACAGCATCAATTCTACCCGGTACACTTGTACACAGTTTGCACACCCGTGCCAACAGTATCAGCAGCATAGCCACAGGTATGCTTTGTGCCAATCACCTTTGTTCAACCCTTAATGCAAACCAATGGGACTGTTTTTTAATCCTTCCTTGCTATGTGTAAAATGCACCCTCAGGTGACTGTATGACACATTTTTTTTTAAATCAATGCCGTACTTACCGTTTTCGAGATAGATGTTCTCCCGCCGCTTCCGGGTATGATCTTCGGGACTGGGCATTCCCATTTGATTGACAGCCTTCCGACGGTCGCATACAGCGCGTCACCAGTTGCCGAAAGAAGCCGAACATCGGTGCGGCTCTATACGGCGCCTGCGCACCGACGTTCGGCTACTTTCGTAAACTCGTGACGCGCTGTATGCGACGGTCGGAAGGCTGTCAATGAAATAGGAACGCCCAGTCCCGCAGCCCATACCTGGAAGCGGCGGGAGAACATCTCTCTCGAAAACGGTAAGTACGGCATTGATTTAAAAAAAAAATACCCGTTTCTGCTCCCCTTAATTAGCCTCAATCTAATGTTAAAAATTATTTTTTTTGGGTGAACCTCCACTTTAATTTATAGCATTTATTTTATGTGGATTTTTTTCTGAATTTTTGGTTGATATTCCGTGTCCATCATTTAAAATACACCCATGATAATAATCTATATATATAAAACTCAACGTGTATGTGTGTGTATGTATGTATGTATGTATGTATGTATGTATGTATGTTCCAGCATCACGTCCAAACGGCTAAAGATATTAACATGAAACTTGGCACACATGTTACTTATATGTCAGCAACAAACATAGGATAGGTGGTTTAACCCTTACCCACCCCCATTTGCCATGGTCGGGGTTTTTCTTTAAAGTCCCATTCAACTCTATGGGAAATACATGTTACTTCATAACTTCCAAACGGCTGTACATATTTCGATAACACTTGGTCACATGTTACTTATATGTCCACTTAAACTATAGGATAGTTAATTTATCCCTTAACTACCCCCCATTTGTGAGGGTCGGGGTTTTTGTTTAAAGTCCCATGCAAATCAATGGGAAATGTATGTTCCCACATAACTTCTGTACGCCTGGAGATATTTCAATAATACCTGGTACACATATTACTTACCGTATATGCCAAATAAAGATATATGACAGTTAAATTAACCTTTACCTACACCCTTATATAAAAGATGGGTATATTTATATTACTATGATTTTCCTCCCCAAAATATTAAGATAGGAAGACCGGGCAACGCCGGGTATTCAGCTAGTATTATATATTATTATATTATAGACCCTTAATTTCTTTGTAAATGGACAAACTTACAAAATCTGCAGGGGATCAAATATTTATTTTCCCCACTGTATGTGCCAAGCCCATCTATAGAAAGACAGTCACCTTATACTGGCAGATGTGGCCATTACTTTCTTTGGCTGAACATCACCCACTGGCTTGGAGAGATCTGAGCTGAAAAGCTTATGCTTCCTCTCTGGCCTGCATCCTCCATATATTCCTATTGAGAATTCATTGGAGAGTCAGTAACAGTCTACAGCCTCCAGTGAACTCTTAGGGCTCTTTCACACCATCACCATTAACTTTATTATTTTTCTTAGGTGACATTTCAGTAAGTTCTATTGACTGCAGCACTGTGCAATGTGGTGGATTGCGTCAGACTGAAAATTAATCCAGGCTGTGTTTTTTTAAATGGTGTGAATGGTGTCAGTGCTGTGAACTGGACTCATAAGGAACAAGGTTTTTGCCTTGCCCTGCGCTGGGTAACCAAGTAAATCACTTGGTGTGAACCAGCCCTTAAAAAGAAAATAAACGCTCAACCCCCAAAATGCAAAATGGGAAATAAAATCCATGAAAATACCCTGGTGATTTCTGGACAGGAACTTTCCCTACAAAGATACAAAAAGTTTGGGATAGAGTTACACTTTAAGTTTGTTTTGCTGTCATGTAGGCTTTGGTCAATGGAAATAAAAAAAAAAAAAAAAATGCTTAAAATACACATAAGAGGGAATGTGCTGAGTCTAACCTTGGCAGTGCATGTAAAAAGGTGATTGCATTTTCAAAATTGCCTAGTCAAACAGATGAGACATTTTACAATCTAATGAAAGTAAAAAATTGGCAAGCTGAAACTCAAGAACCATAAATCATACTCACAGCTTTGCAGTGATAAGTAGAAGCAATGCAACGAAAGAAGATTTCTTAAGCTTGCTAGTCTGTCCGACCATTGTAAGTCCTAGGTAAAATAAAGCTGATCCCGAAAAAGAGCTAGCCAGACCTTCCAAAAAATTCTCCAAGTAAACAGGAATCTTCTGTCCAAGTGCAAAGTTAAAGGCAATGCCTATAAATACCATAAATACAATGGGGTTCTGGAAGACACGAAGAAGTGCAAGTCCTACGATCTTCACTTTGCCTTGTGAGGTGACAGGATTGTCTCTCCATTTCTGGATCTCACAGAGAACAAAGCCCAATGGGTTCAGCATCATGAGGGACACAGGGGCCACCAAATATATATATTGGAGGTATTTAGGATATGTCGTTTGGTACAAGGCCTCAACTAACAAAAAAAAGAGACAAGTAGATTACTTACCGATTAGCAATGATCTGGGAAAAAGAAGGTCTTGTTAGTCATTAGTGATCACAGGCAGTACATCATTCACCTCTGTATTTACAAGCTTTGGGGTGAAATCTATTTTCAATGCTTACATAACAGTCCCTATGTTGTTTATCTATGAGAGCAGAAACTTTAAATCATGCCAGCCCTCTAAACAAGATCCACATGTCTTTCCTCAGGGGTGTCAAACTCAATCTCATCACAGGCATAGCAGCATTATGGTGCATTATGTGCAGAGTTCAGAGCTGTGCCCCATGCACAGAGTGCAGAGTTCATGGGTGCACTATGTACCAAGTGCTGAGTTCAGGGTTGTCCTGTCTCCAGAGTGTAGGGTTGACGAGTGAACTAAATAGAGTGTGCAGGGTTTAGGGGTGCGCTGTGCAGGGTTAAGCTCACTTTCACAGGCTGTCCACATCTCACTTCCACCCCTCCTCAGTTCTGACCTCTGCACACATCTACCTCCACAGCCCTCCTCTCTCCCACCCCCTCCCCTCTTCCCTCAAAAGCTTCCTTGCATCTCACCTACCTGGCACGGCTCTAGTACCTCCCAGCAGTGTGATCTCTCATTTACATGGCGATCATTGGTTGGCACCTGTGCACTCATCTTTTATGACCGAAAAAAGCCCTGGGTGCAAGGGCCACATGAAACACCTGGATTTGGCCCATGGGTCTTGTTTTACATGTGTCTTAGCTGTTAGAAACCAAGAGAGGTCAGTTATCTCCCTTAGACCTGGGGTGCCCAACATTTTGAAGCGTGAGGACCACGTAAGCGACTTGGTAACCGGTAGCGGGCCACAATGAGCAGAACGGGCAGATGGCAGGTCCAGGTCTGCTCTGCAGAGCGGACACGGACACAGTCCACTATACTCTTCTTTTTTTTTTTTTTGCGGATCAGATTGGAGGTAGGACACAAGTCTGTTTACATCTGCCACTCCTTAGAGGTGAATGGAGGGTCCAATTGGGTCGGACTGAACGTGTAAAAAGGGGCCCAAAGCTGCTTTCACACTGATGCGCTGAGGTTTACCAACGCAGTGTACCTTTGGCTTTCCTGCACTTTGCAATAGACTTCTATTATATTCTGCATGTTTGGTGCATTTTCAGAATGTGTATGGCTCAGTGCAGGCAACCCGCAGGTGCGCTGCTCTGCATCTTCGGGTCAGTTTGAAAGAAGCCCAGTAACCACTGCAGAACAGATATGCCCATATATACACTGTGATTTTAGTAATAAACTGACCTTTAATAACAGTATTCTATTTCATCCCAGAGCAGGAGGTCCCGGGACACATCAGAGGGCGCCACTGGTTGGGCACCCCTGCCTTAGACCTTTCATACTACATGTTTAGAATATGTAATGGCACAGGTGCACTTTTACAAGTTTTTTTTTTTTTATGCAAGCACAGAAAAAAAATACTGTCACAACCAGAAGCTGGGGAGGTTTGCTAACAAACTTCATGATCATGTCAGGGTGATCACACGATAGGGAAAACATGCTGACTGGTTCCTGTTTTTAGGGGAGACTTCAGCTGTCATTTTTCCCACAATGCATCACAGTATTGAGAATGCTATTGGAAATAATGTATGATCTTGTTGCCAGGTATTTTTCCTGCACTGGAAAATGCAACATAATGAATGACACAATACTAGGTGAAAATTAACTTTTAATGTAAGCCTATGGCCATATTATGGAGTACTACATAAAGTACTTGTATAAATCTTTAGCAGTAAAATGTTCTTGGTCAGTGAAGGCAAAAATCTTTAAATGACCTTTACAGCACTGAAATCCTAATCTCTCAACAGCTCTACTCCTCCCTTCCTGTAGTGACAGCACCTGGAAGTGCAACTCAACCTGCTTCTTGCTCTGTGTTTACAGGCAATTAGAAGGCTAGAAGACTGTAGGGTAACTGCTGGGAAGGGGAGCTGGGCAAGCCGAGCTTGCTTAGACAATTATTTCAGTGCTTTTATTGTGAATTTGAAGATTAATTGCTCCAAAGTGCCTGCATACCCTAATCACTGGTTCATTTTAAATGCTCGTTCGACACAATGCCAATTTGCTGATCCCAGCATGTTGCATTGTTTGTTATTTTACAAAACCTAATTGAATTGTCAAAAGCGACATATCAACACAGTTCTATTAACCGTAGCAGCATTTCAGTGAGGTAGTTTTTTTTGCAACCCACTGCACTGAAAAAAAAGTACTGCAGGAATTACTTTTTTCAGTGCTTACCACACCAACTCTAATGTAAAATGAAAAGAAAATGACTATGATGTCCTATTAGACATTGACTACAAGAAAATGGCCGAACTACTTCCTGTCCCTAGTGCACAAATAGATTTATTTGACAGCCAAGCCAGTTCCCCTGATGAAGTCAGGTGGCATGACGCAACATGTAGTAACAGAGCGGAAGTGACGCGAGAAGGCGTTCTGACGCCACGGTTTTTATCCTATTGCACTTTTTAATATGTTTGATATAAGAATCCATTTGTCTTCAATAAAACACCCCTTGTTATAATATACTACACTATGGAGGGCATGTTATCTATTTGATTCATATGTAAACCAGAGCCCATAGCGATAAATTGGAAGCTTGAAGCCTGGCGTTTGGAGAGTCTTGGGAGATTCTTGAGTCTTTAGAGATAGTTAGTTTTAGACTAAACTTCCATTTTAAGTCTTTTTTACCTTAAAGTGGTACTAAAGGTTCATTAAAAAAAAAAAAAATTGATTGATTGATATATATATATATATATATATATATCAAACATGTCATACTTACCTCCACTGTGCAGTTCGTTTTGCACAGAGTGGCCCTGATCGTCCTCTTCAGGGGTCCCTCTGCGGCTCTCTCGTCTCCTCCCCGCAATAGCTATCCCCCTCTGGAAAGCTCTCTCCTGAGGGGCTAACCTTGCAGGGGCGCTCCCGTGTCATACACTCGGCATCCATAGATGCAGAGTCATACATACATGTATGACTCGGCCCGCCCCCGGTGGCCGCATCATTGGATTTGATTGACAGCGGTGCTGCCATCAATCTATCCAAACAACCACGAGACTCCGTGGAGAAGAGGACGCCGGGGACAAGCAGAGCAGGTGAACGGGCTCAGGTAAGTAAAACGGGGGGCGTGATTGCCAGGTGTTTTTTAACCTTAATGCATTCTAGGATAGGCTTTCTATTGAGCACTCGCCAAAGAGGAGGACCCTGGATCACCGATGTGGGACCCCAGAAGAGGAGGATCGAGGCTGTTCTGTACATAACCACTGCACAAAGCAGGTAAGTACAACACTTATTATTGTAGTCTATAAAAAAAAAAATATATATATATAAAAAAACAAACAGAAGTTTTAGCGTTACTGTAAATTGAAAAATTATACTTGAGATGAAGGATAAATCAACTTTCTCAAACACTGCGCATTAGGTGTTTTCAGATCCACAGTTTCCCACACTTCATTTATCAAACTTTATTTTATTAATTTACAACTGGATATATAATGGACCAATATAGTAAGATTCTTTACTCTGGTAACCCCATGGTAAGAAGACTTGTATTGATAGTACTCAGCATATGAATTTATTGTTTATTTTTTTATTTTTACATGCTTTGATTTATACCTTTTCGCTGATATAAGGGGACACTCGAATTTTCACTGTTGCCAATTTTTCTGCCTTTTAATAATTTGTATTGAATTTCATTATGATTACTGAAAATAACTGCCATATAAGAGGGGGTGTCAAACATGACGCTTATCTTTTTATTTATTTTTTCATTTGATGCCAAGGTACCTTAAATTGTTTGTAAACAATCACCTTGTAAACAGCCCATTCAGTTTAAAATGGAAATGAAAAGTAAAATATTTGCACATAGATTAAAGGGTTTTTTTTTGTTTTTGTTTTTTTAGATCACATTCCCTCAGTTCTCAGCTGCATAAGAGTCGGGGGGAGGAGAAACAACAGAACACCGAGCTTCCCAGTGAATGGTTGTACAGGGTGGGCATACGAGTACAAGTCTGATCATTGGAGGAGAGCAGGCCGAGTTCTCAGCAGGAACTTATCACTAGGGTTGTCCCGATACCACTTTTTTAGGACCGAGTACAAGTACCGATACTTTTTTTTGTGTACTCGCCGATACCGAATACCGATACTTTTTTTTTTTAAATGCAGCCATGTGTCCCCAAATGCAGCCTTGTCCCTAAATGAAGCCTAAATGCAGCCTTGTCCCTAAATGAAGCCTAAATGCAGCCTTGTCCCTAAATGAAGCCTAAATGCAGCCATGTCCCTAAATGCAGCCTAGTGGGGCTCAGTGTGGATGGAATGGACTACACTAGTGGGGGGCTCAGTGTGATCAGCCATAGAAGTACACATTGCTTTCTCTCTCTCTCTCTTTCTATGTGTCTGAGAAGAGGACCTGTTGATTTCTGAGTGTTGATCCTCTCCTCTGGGTAATGACTTCCCCCTGCCATCTCTACACAACACACACCTCCCCTCCTCCTTATATTATACATGGGGGGGGGGGGTCTGTAGTGATAACACATTTCCTGCTCCTCAATATAGATGGTGAGTGTTGTCATCCTATCAGAGGACGAGCTCTGACCGGGAACAGCGCCCCCCATCCAGGGACCGGTGCTGTGCAGTGGACTGTTGGGGGATTACACACACTGTAACTTTCTGGCTGGACCCAGTGGGGGAGGGGAGATCTCCGTACTACAAGTCCCGGAGCCATCCGTGAGAAGTGAAGTGATTATCAGGGCCGGGAGGTGAGGTGTTAAGCCGCGGGACGGCGCGGTGTGCACGGGGATGGGGGGGAGGGAGCTTACCCCCTTGACATCACTCCTCTCCCTCTGGCTGTCAGTGTCCCTCTGTATATCGCGGGGTAAATGTGCAAAGTCAAACTAAAGTGAAAGTCAAGCCCCCCCACCCCCGCCGCTGCCGACATCTAGTTGATCAGCGCGGGGAACATACAGCTTTCATTTGAATAGCTGTGTGTTCCCCCGCGCGCCTCGTCATGTATAAGCACTCCCCCTTGCTCGGGCACTTTGATAGACATATCACCCGTCCAATCCTGGGACGGGTGATATGTCTATTAAAGTGCCCGGACAAGGGGGAGGGGCTATACATGACGAGGCGCGCGGGGAACACACAGCTATTCAAATGAAAGCTGTATGTTCCCCGCGCTGATCAACTAGATGTCGGCAGCGGCGGGGGTGGGGGGGCTTGACTTTCACTTTGGGGACTAGGCAGCAGCGGCGGCGGCAGGTCTCCTCTCCTCCATACCCGAGGAGTGCTCTGCTCCGCCCGCTCTCCACCCGCTCGGGGCGGGGGGGTTGGGGGGGAAGTATCGGGAGCATTTGCGCGAGTACAAGTACTCGCACAAATGCTCAGTATCGGTCCCGATACCGATACTAGTATCGGTATCGGGACAACCCTACTTATCACAGTGTGTTATCCTGCTTAGGCCCCTTTCACATGTACGGATCACGTGAGGATGTCTCATCCGCTTGCCCAGCAGGGATCGCTCCGAGCCGGCAGATGACAGGGCAGTCCCCACACACTGTGCAGAGACCGCCCTGTCAGATCTCCGCTCTCCCCTATGGGGGGGATTGGATGAACACCGACCGTCTGTCCGTGTTCACCCGATCCAATGACGGATGGAAAAATAGGATTTTCCTCCATCTGCAAAATCGGACCATAGCGGGGACCGATGAGATCGAGTGTCAGCGGGTGTTCATCTGCTGACACCCGCTATCCTATAGGGACTAATGTATGTCCGTATTTCATCCAGAAACAGATGTATGAAATACGGACATAATCAGCATGTGTGAAAGGGCCCTAAGTGTGGACAGTTTTTAGAAGGAAAGCAGAGGGACCGGCAGGATCACCAGGGAACTCAACACAAAAGAAGCAATACAAAGAGATCAGGAGACTCTCATACAAGTACATAGTACGGTAGACACCTATCAGGAATATGAAATGCTGGGGTAACAAACAATGTAAGCTATAGATATAGTAATTATTAGCACAGGTTCACAGAGACCTAAGGTTTACTTACAAAGGTTCCTCCTTGTTAAAAAGGTTGTGAAAATCTGCTCTACTCGCCCACAACCAAATGAAGAGACATGCTTTTGGATAAAGGAACCAATTTCCCTATTGAAGAGAGAACCTGACAGTCCCTGAAACACTTTGCTTTCTTTGGATTTTCATGAAGAAATAAAATACATTTATACTTTTGGTGTGGTGCGCATATTTTTCTTACACTTTCCCATGGATATCAGCCATTGTCATCCCTTGTGCACAGCAGTAATCAAGCAGAGAGGAAGAGGCGACACCAATAACCAAATCAGGCTCAGCTGTATGCACATGTACTGACGGATACATACCAACTGGAGCAAAGAGCAGGGCTGATGTGTTATGTGTGGTGATGCTCCTTAAAGCGGTAGTTCACCCTCACTTACATCATTTTTCCATCGAGACAGGCATTGTAGCGCGAGCTACAGTATGCCTGTCCCGATTTTTTTACCCCCGTACTCACTGTGTACTTGTACATTAAAGATTTCGGCTCCCGCAGGGAATGGGCGTGCCTATGGAGAGGGAGGATGATTGACGGCCGGCCCTGGCACGTCACTCTCCCCGAAGACAGCCTATGCGCAGGCGCCGTGAAGAGCCAAGCCTATTTCGGCTATTTCCGGAGAAGCGTGACGCGCCAGAGCCGGCCGTCAATCATCCTCCGTCTCCATAGGCACGCCCATTCCCCGGTATCTTCGATGTACGAGTACAAGGTGAGTACGGGGGTAAAAAAATCGGGACAGGCATACTGTAGCTCGCGCTACAATGCCTGATTTTATGGTAGAAGAAAAAAAAAATTTTTTTTTGCGTTCATAGGGTGAACCCCCGCTTTAAGCACTCGTTCACATTGGAGCAACTTGTCCTTCGATTTGAGTCGGACCCCATTGTCGGCAATGGCCATGTTCAAATCAATGCAACACCAACTTTACGGTGCTGCATCGAATTAAAAAAGTCGTTCCTGCACTACTTTTGGTCATTTTGGGTGCGACTTGCATAGACATCCGTGCATGAGGCAGCACAGATGTCTTTAAAGTCGCAGTGACATGCGGCTTTGAAATCGGACGATAGCAGATGAAGTAGTACAATTTTAAAGCCACATTCAATGTGAACGAGGGCTTATTGTCCATTTTAGCAAGTGGATGGTGACACCACTATACTCTAAAAAAAAGGAACTGGTGTCACCTTGCTGGCTGATGTATATGACTGTACATTAGGTGTGTATTTAGCAGTTTCCCTGGAGGTTAGTTGTAAGAAAACTATACAAAGAGTACAAGATTACTTACCAATAGGATAGCCAAGTGCAAAATCATTGCTCTGAGTAGCAAATATAGGAAAAAGTCCAGCTTTGCTGAAACGAGTTTGTGGATTGGCCACCAATAAGGTTAACACACAAACTATGATAAAGACTGAGGCTTTGGCAATAATGATGCTGTAGAGGAACGACCAGTTGACATCTGAAAAGTTTAGGACAACCATGTTTTTAAAAAGCAACGCTGGAAGTGCAAACCGGGAAACATAGTTGCCTAGTCCTTTTGCCTGAGTAGGAGTTATTACGTTGGCTCTACCAGCAATGTATCCACACATAATGATACCGAAACATTCCAAGAGCGCAGGAAAAAGTCTGTTAATAGACATTGATGGACTGCCATTGGTGGTATTTGTGATATCGGTCATATTGGGCACAGAGGAGTTGCTCCATACAGCTTCCATAGAAGTGTCCATGTTTTCGGTTATTCCTCTTAACGTCAGTTTCTGTTATGCAGATTCATGATGGCCTTTGAAAGAAAAAAGACATCTAAAGTCATAAAAAGATAAACATATGCATGAAAGGTCTGTCTGGGGTGAAGCTGGATAGTGGGAGAGTAACTTGGTTTGAGAGCATTTTGCAAGACAAGCTACATTTTTTAATACATTTTGACTTGATATAAAAGTAGCGTCATATCACTACCGAGAATAAAAGAGAAGAGAGGCACCTCTAGGTGTAGCAATATGGTCAATTCCCTTGTGGATGCACATTTTATGGTTACACAAACTATCACATTGCTATATTTTTTTTATATGGACTATAAACTGAAGGACTTATGAATAATAATAATAATGTTAATTCACCTTCAGATTTTCCTGTGGGACATCTCTGTGCCCCACATCCCCAATTCTATATATTAGTCTTCATTGTCTACTAGGAGGACCCCGTCCTTTGCAGACGAATCAGTCTATTATATAATATATATATATATTATATATATATATCGTATTTGCCGGCGTATAAGACAACTGGGCGTATAAGACGACCCCCTATGGGATACACTCATCGTATAAGACGACCCCCTTCCTACTAGTCTGTCTGGAAGCTGAGGGGTAGCCAGAACAACGGCTGACAGAAACAGGCTTTTTTCAAATCTCACTGTGCCCATTACATTACATGCCTCCACTGTGCAATTACATGCCTCCACTGTGCCATGCCATTACATGCCTCCACTGTGCCATGCCATTACATGCCTCCACTGTGCCAGCCAAGACGATCTCCCTACCTCATTTTGTTTTCAGATTTTTGGTTTAAGGCATCAATGATTCGAAAGCCGCACCGCCTCCTCCTCACACTGTTCTGTGATAGGCGGAACACTAATTTTCCCAGAAGAGCCTCAGTTCAGTGTTCCGCCTATCACGGATGTCCTCTCGCCCGAGGATGAGAAGGCATCCGTGATAGGCGGAACACTGAACAGAGGCCCTGCTGGGAAAATGAGTGTTCCGCCTATCACGGAACAATCTGAGGAGGAGGCGCGGCTTTTGAATAATGGATGCCCGCAGCCTGACTGAGACAGGTACCAGCGTATAAGACAACCCCCGACTTTTGATGCATTTTTTTTGCATCCAAAATGTCGTCTTATACGCCGGAAAGGAGATAGAGAAAGGAGATAGAGAAAGGAGATAGAGAAAGGAGATAGAGAAAGGAGATAGAGAAAGGAGATAGAGAAAGGAGATAGAGAAAGGAGATAGAGAAAGGAGATAGAGAAAGGAGATAGAGAAAGGAGATAGCCAGTGACAGGAAAAGCTTGCCGGTAAAAAATATGATGCTGTGACGCTCTGTTTGGAACTCCACACCTTCAGTTCTGGTCTGGAACCGGTCGAGACCATCCAAGTGCCTGCTACAGTGTCGGGCAGCGCCGGCAGGGGATGGGTCTGGTGGAGGCGGTGCCTCATGCACCATAACGTTATACTGCAAGGGAGCCAAGTGGTGTGGCTGGAGCACTGTGTGGGTCTGTGGGATGAAAGCAAGGCAAGCTGGGAGCGGGACTGTAAGTGCTGTTTAAACTGAAGGGACCAACTGGCATGGAGAAAGACCGTCACTATGACTCAGGAGAGGATGTGTCATGTTGGTGAGGTGTCATCTGTGCTGCTGTACACTGCTGTCACGTGCTGCTGTACACTGCTGTCACGTGCTGCTGTACACTGCTGTCACGTGCTGCTGTACACTGCTGTCACGTGCTGCTGTACACTGCTGTCAAGGTCACTTTGATAGTGAATTTCGTGTGTGTGTGTGCCCATTCTAATTCCTCACCCTCCTGAGTCCTGTCCCTGAGCTGCTTACTTACTATATTGAAAAAAGAAATAAGAAATAAATATCTACCTTAAAAAGGGGTTGTAAAGGTACAATTTATTTTTTCCTAAATAGCTTCCTTTACCGTAGTACAGTCCTCCTTCACTTACCTCATCCTTCCATTTTGCTTTTAAATGTCCTTATTTCTTCTGAGAAATCCTCACTTTCTGTTCTTCTGTCTGCAACTCCACACAGTAATGCAAGGCTTTCTCCCTGGTGTGGAGTGTCGTGCTCGCCCCCTGCCTTGGACTACAGGAGAGTCAGGACGCCCACTAACACACAGCTCCTTTATCTGCAACGTAGAGAGTGTCCTGACTCTCCTGTAGTAGTTTTTCCTTGCAAGTTCCCCTCAGATCTAGAGCAACTGCACTTGTAGTACACTTGTGGGTTAACTTGCAGTGCACAGATTATTTGCTTTTTGTAAATCAACCCCAAGGTCTAGAAACCTGCCAGCAGGAAAGTAAGAAGAAAAACTTCCCTCTAGCAATGTTAGTTTATTTAGTAAAGTTCAATTTTAAGCCTTTGTTTGCAATGCAAAACACAGCTCAATAAGACCTGCTTCATCCAAGAAAAACAAAGCAGTTCAAATGAAAATTCAGAACCGTCATCTACTCTTCACCATTGAAGTGAATGGGAATCTGCTGCCCAGCATTTGAAAATGAAAATTTTCCCTTTAATCGTCTGCCAAACAGGAAAACTATCCCCGTCTACAAAAAACCCTCCAATCAACACTCAACAGAAATGGAACACAATTGGAGAGTTTATGGAGACTTGTAAGGTAGTAGTGTAGGGCTTGACATCTAGAAGAAGACATGGTAGTTTGCACAGTCCTCCCCGCACTCTGTGACTACATTCATCAGTAAAGCCGCTTTCACACTGATCAGTTTTCATGCCTTCCCATTGACTAAAGTCAGCCATACACGGTGCAAATTTATTTCTTGCAACAACTAAAATTTGCTTGAATTTCCCATCAACACAGACCGTGTCGACAGGGAAATCCCTCCTGCCAAGTCATTGGGAGTTATTTACAAAAGGCAAATCTACTTTGCACTACAAGTGCAAACTACAAGTGCAAAGTGCACATGGAAGTGCAGTCACTGTAGATCTGTGGGGGACATCCAAGGAAAATAAAAAACAGCATTTTAGCTTGCACATGATTGGATGATAAATTCAGCAGAGCTTCCCCTCATATTTACAGCAAGTGCACTTTGCATTCATAGTTTGCACTTGTAGTGCAAAGTGGATTTGCCTTTAGTAAATAACCCCCATCGTCTTCTCGCGGTGGGGGAAGCCATGCCTACCAGGAGAAGACAGTGATTATTGCTAACGTCTATAGCAGCCACTAGCAACAATCGCATGCAAGATCCGGCAGGCTGGCTGTACCCAAGTCGATCGTTCAACTTGGTACATTCAGTCTGCTCATACATGGTTCGAATCTTGGCCGGGTCCCGCCGAACCAGCTGAGATTCTAATCACCTATGGCCATCCTAAGGGCCCGTTCACATGGATTATTTATTTCAGTTAACCACTTAACAACCGCCCATAGCCAAAGTACAGCTACAGGGTGCTTGCTTAACTCTGGGACGCCGTTAATTAGCAATGTTACAGAATCTCGCTCCCGCGCTCCCCCTGGGGCGCGCACACAGGAGTGGACCCGGCGCATCACGGTAAATCGCCGCCGATAGTGGCCGTTTACCACGTGATCGCTCCGTCCAATGACGGAGCGATCACTTGTAAACAAACCAGCGTCATGTGATGACGCCGGTTCCTCTCTCCCCTCTCTGTACCGATCGGTACAGTGTGAGAGGGGAGAGAGCGGAGGCAGCAGGACTGTGAGCTGGATCTGTGACAAATGGAGTCACAGATACAACCAGCCATCCCTGCAATACTGTGCAATACTCTGCCCCATACTGTGCAATACGCGGAAATACTCTGCAATAACCGCTTCCCGCAGCCGGCCGTCATATGACATCCTTGACTTTGTGTGGGGATATCTGAATGATGGGTGCAGCTACAGGCATCATTCAGATATCCGCTTTTTTCAGCCGGCGATTCCCTACACCACAAGAACAATCATAGCGGCTGTTCCGCCGCCTGATCGTTCTTACAGGATGCTTCTACCGACTCACCGCTACGATCGAAACAAGGATTGTTTTTTATTTTTATTTTATTTCTGGCTTCCCAGCCTAGAGGTGAGTGTGTGGTCTTATTGACCCCATATATCACTGTAAAGAGGACCTGTCATGCCATATTCCTATTACAAGGGACGTTTACATTCCTTGTAATAGGAATAAAAGGGATCAAAAAAAAATTTTGGCAGAAAAACGTGTCAAACTAAAATAAATAAAGTAAAATTAACAATAAATATTTTTTTAAAGCGTCCATGTCCCCGTGTGCTCGCATGCAGAAGCGAACACATACGCAAGTCCCGCCCACATATGAAAACGGTGTTCACACCACACATGTGAGGTATCACTGCGAACGTTAGAGCGAGAGCAATCGTTTTGGCCCTAGACCTCCTCTGTAACTAAAAACATGCAACCAGCAAAAATATTTAAAGCGTCGCCTATGGGGATTTTTAAGTAGCGAAGTTTAGCGCCATTTCACAAGCGTGTGCAATTTTGAAGGGTGACATGTTAGGTATCCATTTACTCGGCGTAACTTCATCTTACACATTATGCAAAAACATTGGGCTAACTTTACTGTTTTTTTGTTTTTAAAAAAAAAAAAAAATTTCCGTAAAAAAAAGCATTAGAAAAATTGCTGTGCAAATACAGTGCGAGATAAAAAGTTGCAACAACCACCACTGTATTCTCTAAGGTCTTTGCTAAAAAAAAAAGCATATATAATGTTTTGGGGTTCCATGTAATTTTCTAGCAAATAAATGATGATTTTTCCATGTAGGAGAGAAATGTCAGAATTGGCCTGGGTGCTCCAGAACGCCTGAAGGTTCTCCCTGCATGTCGGGCCTCTGTATGTGGCCACGCTGTGTAAAAGTCTCACACATGTGGTATCGCCATACTCGGGAGGAATAGCAGAATGTGTTGTGGGGTGTAATTTGTGGTATGCATATGCTGTGTGTGAGAAATAACCTGCTAATATGAACATTTTGTGAAAAAAAATAAAAAAGGAAAAAAAATCTTGATTTTGCAAAGAATTGTGGGGAAAAAAATGACAACTTGAAACTCAAAATGCCTTTTTCTAAATACATTGGAATGTCTTCGTTCCAAAAAGGGGTCATTTGGGGGGTATTTGTTCTTTTCTGGCATGTTAGGGTCTCAAGAAATGAGATAGGCCGTCAGTACTTCAGGTGTGATCAATTTTAGATATTGGCACTCTTGTGGACTCTATAACTTTCACAAAGACCAAATAATATACACCAATTTAGGGCCGAAACAACTAATCGATTATGAAATTAATCAAATTACAAAAACTAAAATTAGCCCTTTAAAGTACAAAAAAGAAAATCGCTACTGTAAATATTACTTTCACTGTCCCACAGTAATAAATGAACCCCTTACAGTAGCGATTATTTGCTCTTTTTGTACTTATTTTTGTTTTTTTAACCCCATTATGTTACTAAACATCTCAGGCCTGGGTTCACACCTCAGTTTTTCGGTGCTTTTTGCAGAAACACACTACAGTTCATTTACATGTTTTCCTATGGGACACGTTTACATCCATGATTTTTTTTCAGCTGCTGCGTATTTGGAAAGCGCAAGGACTTATTTTTACCAAAGATATGTAGCAGTATAAATTTTGGTCAAAATTTCTGAAGAAAAAATACAAATTTGCTAAATTTTATAACAGAAACAAAGAAAAATTCTTTTTTTTTTTTTTTTTTTCGCTATAAGAGGAAAAAGACTGAAAATTCTGTAAAAAAAATGACCCAACGGTGATTAAATACCACCAAAAGAAAGCTCTATTTGTGTGAAAAAAAGGATGAAAATTTCATATGGGTACAATGTTGTATGACTGAGTAATTGTCATTCAAAATGTGAGAGCACCGAAAGCTGAAAAATTGGTCTGGTTATTAAGGGGGTTTAAGTGCCCAGTGGTCAAGTGGTTAAGGACCAGAAAGATTTGCCCCCTTAATGACCAGGTCATTTTTTGCGATGTGCCACCGAGTCGCTTTAACTGACAATTGCGTCGCTGTACCCAAACAAAATGTATGCAGTTTTTTCCCACAAATAGAGCTTTCTTCTGGTGCAGTGTTTCTCAACTCCAGTCCATAAGTGCCCCAACAGGTCAGGTTTTCAGGCTTTCCATTATTTTTCACAGGTGATTTGATCAGTTTCACTGCCCTAGTAATTACCACAGCCATTTCATTTGAGGGAAAAACCTGAAAACATGACCTGTTGGGGCGCCTTGAGGACTGGAGTTGAGAAACCCTGTTCTGGTGGTATTCGATCACCTCTGCAATTTATTTATTTTTATTTTTTGCGCTATAAAATAAAAAAGGGGGGGGGGGTCTTACATCAGAGTTCCCCATTACAGCAAAGTCAGGATTTACCCAGAAGCCTGGACCAGCACTCGGCACAGCCTCTCAGCGATCTGCCGAGAGCCTGAGCCAGCCTCTCCTGCCCCATCCACAGCCCAGCACTCCAGTGAGCACCGACTGGGCAATGCAGTGAGCCGATGATCGACAGTCCTGGCTCGCTGTTTCGACCAGAGGAAAAGAACTGAGTGATCAGCGGGGACAAGCGCAAAGTCCATACTTCTCTTTTGAACCCAAAAGCAAACATTTGTTATAATTACAGCTTAGAAAAGGCTTTCTTTCTTCTATTTTTGTATGGTAATCTGGTCAGTAAATCTGTTGTTTTTTCAAAAGAACAATCTCATCCAGATATATCAATTTACAGGGATACTATAGATCATGTAACACTGGCAGGGGTGCTTACAGAGATCAGCTTTTATTTCTGTAAAACCTTTATCCCAAAGAAAAAAATGTTTGCTGTAACTGCTTATAAAGTGTGAGTTGGAGTTTAGCTTCAATTTGTTAGTGTTTATAAATCTGCCAATACATTTAACACTCCCCTCCCCACCATGCTGACAATGCTGCTGTCTTCTGTGCCCCCTGTGCTCCTTCATCCAGAATGGGGTACTCAAATACAGGAGATGTGTTACTGGCTAGACCACCAGGTAAAAACAGAGAGAAAAAAAAGCCTAAAGAATGAAAAGGAATGCAGCCATCACATCTAATTGGCAAGCTGTAATACAATTTTTGGGTTTAATATCGCTTTATAGTAAAATTCTGTTACTTGCACTGCATGTAATTGTGTATTAAAAATTAGAGCTGCATTCATCGTTGCCTGGAGTTCAGCTCTAACCAGGATACACTCCATTTAATGGTAGAACTAAATTATCGAAATACAAACATTTCCAGAAAAGAAAAAAAAGGAAATATTAGGGGAATTGTAATGTAAGATTTCTGCTGTGGCAAGGAAACTGGAGACCTCATGTGATAATTACTACGTTAGCCTAGGCTGTATTTCACATTGTGTCCTTGTCACTACATCACACTACCAATGGAAACTGGCCAACAAATTTAGAACAACGACACACAATATACATATGTAAGAAATTCCCCATTTCTCTTTTTCCTAAAGGGTTTTCTGGAATCTTCCAGGACAGCAACCTGAGCAAGGATTGGTTCCCCAATATGCAGGAAACAGTGAAAAACCCTCCCGCCCCCTTATCCCTATGTTGAGATGAATGTAAACTACCTCCACCAGTCCTGAGGGGTAAAAATCCCAGTTAGACTCATAGAGGTGCACAAAATTGAAATTTTGGTGCCGAGAACAAAAATGCAGAATGCACTTTGCCAAAAACCAAAAATGATCATGCACAGCTCTTGTGAGAGTTTGCCAGGAAGGGAGGGGGTACGAGTCATAGGAGGGCTAATGAGATCTGCAGTGCTGGAGGCATGCCTCTGTGTAAATCCAGGAAGTGAACAGGCAGCAGCTTCAGCTGCCCACAGTTAAAATGGTTGCAGCCAGACTCAGGGCTGGTTCACACTAGTGCGCTGTGCGATATCGCATGTGATTCACACTGCACTACAGTGCAAATCACATGCGATGTCTGTGCAATGCAATTTCAGCCATACAGATAGTATGCCTGATATCGCACCACATTCGGACCAAACACGCACAGGGCCCTTTTTTTGGTCCGCACCAGAATCGGATCGCATGGGTGTTCACAACTATGAGATCCGATTCATGTCCGAACTGTCAGTTCACAGTGCAATATGCGAGCTGAAATGGGGGGTGTCGTTAATGTTGTATGACACTCCCCAGCAGTTTGCATATGGCAGTGTCAACTGCCGTGCGAGTCGGGTGCGATGCGGAAATCCGCAGTGTGAACCCGGCCCCGGTGGAGGGAGATTTCTGCAGCATATTTGGCAAGTACAGAATCACAGTATATATAAAATATGCAAAGTGGTTGGAGGGAAGCTTCAGAATGGTAAATATGTTTTTATTACAAATTATGTGAGCAGACTGCAGTTCCTCTTTAATATCATCAATTTAAATGACTGAATTTATTGTCACCCATTGTTGGCACATTTAGCGAAAGAAAAGCTCAAGAAAAATACATCCCTTTAAATTCTTTGTATGTCTGCACACTTGTCCGTTGGGCTTCAATTGTGATGTTAAAAATCCAACTTGGTGCATTTTTGGTCAGTTGAAAGAAAAAAAAAAAAAACATGCACCTCCCAGTTGAAATGCATTGAAAACGCAGCAAGAATGCATCATTGACACACCCCTGATAGGTCACATGACCTATGAAAAACACACCATAAGCACAGTAAATCATAGTAAGTGCAGTTGTAGAGTTTTCAGACATTGCATGCGATTTGCACCACACTGCTGTGCAGATCACATGCGATGTCTGCGCGATGCAAATTTAGCCATACAGATTGCATGGCTGATTTTGCATCGCATTCAAATCAAAATCGTGCAAGACCCTTTTTTTGTCTGCACCAGAATCGGATTACATGGGTGTTCACACCTAGGGATCCGATTCTGCGGTATGCAAATCGATCTGGGGGTGTCATTTACTTTGTCTTGACACTTCCAGCGGAGTAGCATGAACTATTGGCAATGCAGGTGCGATGCGGGGGAACCTGCACTAGATTCGCCTGAAATCGGCCCAAAACTGCGATAAAATTTTTGGGAATTCAATGTAAAAATCTTTGCGAATTTGCACTAAAATAGTGTCAAAACTGGTGGCGTTGCATTGGAAGCGCCGGTCTCCCCCTCCCCCTGAAGCCCTATACGCCAGGATTAAAGACGTGGAGATCATGGAGGGGATGACTGCCAGGTTACGGGATCGGCAGGAGGCTCACGACAAGGTCTGGGAACTGTGGCACCGCCAGGAGGATCCACCCTGAGAAGGTACACGGGCCGAAATAACGACACTCCCTCTTTCCCTTACTCTCTCTTTCTTTTCCCCTCTTTTCTTTTCCCCTCTTTTCTTTCCTTTTTCTCTTGGGAGACCCCTAGTGTCTCCGGTTGCTTTGATACTTAGAAGTTAAGTCTATTGCTCAGTTTAGCCATAACATGTGGTTAGTCCGGAAGGACAATGGCCAGCTTGCACTTCGCCACGTTGGCGTCACTGGTTTTAATAGGCAAGCTGGAATACTCGCAATTGCTAGGCAGAGATAATGTATACGCCCTAGGCTACTGTTAAGGTGTTTATTCTTTATGTTGCCCCTGCGGGCCTAGGGCTCTGAATGGCTGTATGTTATGTACACTTGAACCATTGACCAATAAAATTGTTATTGATAAAAAAAAATTAAAAAAATAGTGTCAAAAATCGATGTGCGTTTTCTTCTCTTTTCGGCCGAATGCCGATAACACAATTTTCAGTGCATCTCTACTTAGCAGAAACAATGTTTCTAGGAATCTTCCAGGACAGCAAACCTGAGAGAGGATTGGCTCCTCCCCAACAGGACGATCACACAAGCAGTGAAAAAACCCTTCTATCCCCTCCCTTACTGGAATGTACATGTCAAATGTGCTACTGTATCATAATGAACACCTACCAAAAAAAAAACAATTACTTTACAGTCAGCATTACCGCAGTGCTCATTCAAAAAGATAAAAAATAAAAAGACTTGTGAACATGAGTGTGCCTCTGCGCCGTCCCTCGGAAGTTTGGCCCCCTCTCCTCCGTCCTCCGCTGCCGGGCCAAACAGAAAGCGCAGTGCGCTTTGCGCATGCGCAGTAGAGAAGTGTAGATGGCGATGGCAGCACCCGACAGCCGATCCGAAGATCGACTGGGGTGCCGACATTGCGGGCTCCCTGGACAGGTAAGGAGCCCCAACGTGGGGGAGATAGGAAACTCTTTGCTGCTTACCACTGAGAGACCCTGGAAACGGTGGGACCATGAACATGGATCTCTTGTCAGGAGATAACAACAGCCTGTGGCTATTTCCCCCTGTCCAGGGTCTCTCAGTGGTGAGCAGCAAAGATTTTCCTATCTCCTCCACATTGGGGGCTCCTCAGTATGTCTCCCGAGTAGGTGTGACTGGTCACACACACTCCTTCCCTAATACGCCTCCATTGAGATACCACAGCAGATAACCCTGCCTTGGGCGGCTAGTTGTCTCTAGCCGCCGCCCAACATACCGCCCTTCTCAGGCTATCGAGCCTGTATGGGATATATATTCACGGCGACGCACAACACGGTGACGTCATACTCAGGCGCCGCTGCGGCGTCCTATGACAGTAACCGTTTGGTCCTATATAAACACATGGGCCCCTTCGCTCAGGGTAATACACACCTGGCCCTGGGACACGCTTGATGGTGCACCCACTACAAGTAAGTGCTTCAATTGATGCCCTGCTATGCTGTCATCCAAATTTTCCCTCCCTTCTTTTTGCTACTTGACTTCTTGAACGTGTGTACTTATCAGTTCCTCCATCCCATAGGCGGTCTACATTCACACTACCCCCACTGCTGGTATCCCCTAACTGGTCATATCCAGCTTTGTACTTGGCGTTCCTGTAATGGTTTCAGCCTATTTCCAGATAGGTCTCAGGGCCTTAAATTTCTAATACTTTACACAGGTATGACAATATATTGCTTACAAACTTTTGTTCACCTCCATATTTAATTTCACCTAAATCACCCAGCAACCTCTGTCACCACTCCCTCTCTTCCCACCCTCCTTCCATTCCCACGGTTTTTCTTCCCCCTCTCTCCCCATATTCTCAACCCATCCCCTCCCTCCCTCCCTCTCTCTTCTCCTCTTTCTTACCTTTAATCCTGTTCCCCTCTTTTTCTCTCCTCCCCCCCCCCCCTCTTTCGTTCTGCCTTTTTCCCTTCTTCCCCCCCCTTCCTCCCCCCCCTCTTCTCCTCTCCGTTTCCCCCTCGCCTTCCTCCCTCCCCTCCTCACTTCCTTTTCCTCTCCCCTTTCTTTTCTTTCTTCACCTCCCTATCAATCCCTCCCTTCCTTCCCCTCCCTTTTACCCTTTTGGTGGTTAAAAGTCATGTTGCAACCCTTCCCCCCCTTCTTTCTTTGGAATCTTATTAATTTCTAACACTCCCCAGCATGTTTTGGGTAAATTGACTTTTCACTATAATCACGGTGGTCCCTTCACTTCACTTTAATTATAACCACGGCTTGACTTAGTCCCTACTAATTATTACCTCATATATAGTCACTACAGATCCTCATTGTGCCGGGGCATCTCTACCACCTTACACCTCGTGTGAGATTTTTTTCTCCACGCTGGGCTTATGCCCCCCCAGCAAGTGGATCTCTTGTGCACAGGTAAGCCGCGCAGTCTGTCTTGTCCCCTTGAACTTTTATTTGTATAACATTCTTAATGATTGTATATTTATATTCTTTACTTGAGTGGTTTTGTGCATATGTTTCCATGTGTACACAACCTGTAATGTTAATAAATTATATATTGTCATTTTCTAGACCAATATCTCCTGACGATCCTGATCTATATGACCCCCTCCGCCTCATCGCCGCCCTCAGATAAGGGCTTTATATCATCTCTATGATGTGTTGGCTGGTCGTATAATCACTGGGGTAGATTCAGGTCCCGCTGCGCACTCCTTACGGAGGCGCAGCGTCCCGTTTTTGCCCTGCGCCCCCGCAAATTATTTGCACTACGCTTCATTCGTTTGCGTGGGCGCTCCTCAAAAATGCCCGGCGTAAGGGCGTGTAATTTAAATGATCCCGTAGGGGGCGTGGATCATTTAAATTAGGCGCGTTCCCGCGCCGAGCGTAGTGCGCATGCTCCGTCGGGAAACTTTCCCGACGTGCATTGCAGCAAATGACGTCGCAAGGACGTCATTTGCTTTAAAGTGAACGTGAATGGCGTCCAGCGCCATTCACGATTCACTTACGCAAACAACGTAAAATTTAAACTTCGCGACGCGGGAACGACTGGTATACGCAACATTGGCTCCCCCTGCTATTAGCTGGAGCAGCCTTTACGCGAAACCCGACGTACGCAAACGACGTACCCGAGGGCTCGCGTAGGTTTGTGAATCGGCGTTAGTATGCAATTTGCATACTATACGCTGACCACAACGGGAACGCCCCCTAGCGGCCAACGTAAGAATGCAGCCTACGATATGACTGGCATAAGAGCCTTATGCTAGTCATATCTTAAGCTGCCGTTGGCGCAACAAGGTTCCTGAATCAGGAGCATTCGTAACGCCGGCGCAAGTAAGCAATTGCGCTGCGTAACTATGGTTACGCAGAAGCAATTGCTTCTTGAATCTAGGCCTATCTGTTTTACATTGGTACTGATGTATTTTTAAAAAAAATGTGTATCCCTCAATTCTTTGATGTTACTTTTAATAAATTGAAACTTTTTTACTTCTACTACACTCTCCTGTTTAACTTACTTACCTAGTACCGACATAGTCCACTCGCCCCTATTTACCTCCCTGGCTTTTTTGGGCCTCTGGGGTCCCAATAAACCCTATCTCTATTCAAACTTATGTCTAGGATGATGGTACTTTAATTTCATATTATCTCTTCTACTGAGAGGTCTCTATATAAATCATGTCTCCCGAGTGGATAATCCCCACTATAATCCCGGAAGGACGGGCGGGCGGATAGTGAGAGCCGGCCGCCCCGGAAAACAATTTTATAGACATGCTTTTAAACTACTACTACTAACTGTAAGTGTACATCTTTGTGTTTTTTTGAATAAATACTTGAAAGTACTACACTATGGCAGTTTTTATATTTCTATGGGGATTATCCACTCGGGAGACATACTGAGGAGCCCCAACGTGGAGGAGAGGAAACTCTTTGCTGCTCACCACTGAGAGACCCTGGACGGGGGTAAATAGCCACAGGCTGTTGTGATCTCCTGACAAGAGATCCATCGAAGTCGGTAAGGAGATTTGATACAAGAGGTGGAGGATCCCTTTCTTTAACTTCTTGACACTTCTTCTTGGGTGTTAATCTGTTTGAAGTCACCGTTTACCAACTTGCAGAAAGGATCGCCATTTGTATATTGCTACCTTGGAACATAATTCACTGTTACATTTATCACTTTATGTTTTCAGTGATAAGGACTACTGTAGGGGTATCATTTATGATCCAAGGTTGTGTTCAGTCATTTTGGACTTCTATAGACATTTTTACACGGCTTTTTGATATCCAACACCAATCCATTTTTGGTTTCTGTTTTTTGTTTTTTTCACATTTGTTTGTGAACCATTTGTGCATTGCAGCTACATTTTTTCCATATCGCTACAATATTTGTAGCTGCTGACTTTTATACATTTTTTTCCCCAGGCAGAACTCCTCTTTAAAGAGGGATTCCACTCGCCTTTTTTATTTTTTTAAAGTCAGGAGCTACACTGTAGCTGCTGACTTTTAATAAGGACACTTACCTGTCCTAGGGGCCCACGATGTTGCCCCCCCCTCCCCCCCGAGGCCAGTTGCTCGATCCAAGCAGCTCCCAGTGCCGCCATCCTCACTGGAGGGAAACAGGCAGTGGCGCCGTGAGGCTTCACTGCCCGTTTCCTACTGTCTCACAGCGTTTTTTTGTGAATGGGCAGCTGCTTTCTGGGATACACACAGTTCCCAGAAGGCAGTGCGCACCATTCCCCAGAAAACACTGCGCGGAGGATGAGGAAGAAGACCTGCCGCGGTGGATGAAAAGGCAGATTAGCAACTTCCGCATAGCAACCGCTATTTCTGGTAAGTAAAAAAAAAATGTTTTTTTAATTTTCTGTAAAAATAAAAATCAGGGTGGAACTCCACTTTAAGGTGAAGAAAGCACCGGAAAGCATCAAAAATGCATTGAAAACGCATCAACAACACGCATGCAGAAATGCATCCGAACTGCGTTTTTATAGTGTGAACTGGCCCTAAATAAGGACGTGTGTGTTCCATTGCGTTTAACCGCGTTCCAGTACAGCCCAGTGAAGAAAACAAAATGCAGCATGTTATAGTTCTGGAACTGACCGCACTGGTGTGAACTATGCCATTGAAATCCACATAACCTACTATCCATGATTTTTGATGAAAAAAAAAAAATGCACTGGACTGCATGTGGTATAAGCTGACCCTAAATGCAATATGCCCATATCCAACGCACTCAAATCATATCGTATGCCTTTGTTTACTTAGCAGTCAAATCTTTTGGCAACAGAAAAGTATTTGTTCTCCGTCTCCTGGATTGCTACATGAGCTGAACAATGCCATTAGTCCTCAGAGCAGAGAACGTCTGTGTGCAGACAAGCAAATGGAAAAACGACACTCAGCACAGAACATAGTTATTACTCATACTACAACAGATGCCCAGAATCCAGATACATGTCATCAGACCGAGATTACAATGTAATGCGATTTTAACAACACAGTGCCGCCATCATGCCCGGTGGCAATCATGATTGCAGTGCCACCATACTCAACGACATTCATTTGATCACGTTGCTACCATGACCAGCCACAATCGTGTTCATGGTTCCACCATTTCCAGCCATAATCATGTGATCACAGTGCCACCTTGCCCAGCAACGATCATGGTGTCACTGTGTCCAGCCACAATCGTAATGGTGGCGTCACCATGCTTGGCCACAACTGTGATTGTAGTGCCACCATGGTTGTGACCAGCCACTATCGTGTTCATGGTTCCACCATTTCAAGCCATAATCATGTTATCACAGTGCCACCTTGCCCAGCGTTAATCAAGGTTGTGACCAGCCACAATCGTGTTCATGGTCCCACCATTTCCAGCCATAATCATGTGATCACAGTGCCACCTTGCCCAGCAACGATCATGGCGTCACTGTGTCCAGCAACAATCGTAATGGTGGCGTCACCATGCTTGGCCACAACTATGATCGCAGTGCCACCATGCCCAGCGTTAATCAAGGTTGTGACCAGCCACAATCGTGGTTCATGGTCCCACCATTTCCAGCCGTGATCACAGTGCCACCTTGCCCAGCAACGATCATGGCGTCACTGTGTCCAGCAACAATCGTAATGGTGGCGTCACCATGCTTGGCCACAACTGTGATCGCAGTGCCACCATGCCCAGCGTTAATCAAGGTTGTGACCAGCCACAATCGTGGTTCATGGTTCCACCATTTCCAGCCATAATCATGGGATGGCAGTGCCACCATGCCCAGCCACAATGGTGTGATCCCCTTCTATAAAGAGCAATGTGACACATTCTCTGAACATGACATACATGAATAGACAGGATCACTTATTTAAATTGGGAAGCTGAAGATAAGCAGAAAACGCGCCTACACCAGCCAATCACAATTTACAACAGGTGACACCTGAAAGGTTGCTATTGGCAACAGCGTCAAAGTTGTTATTGTTCCCTATTGCCAATACATCCCTATTGTCCGGCAGCACTGGGGGTCCCTGGCTCCAATCTGCTCCGCACACCATCTGCATGGAGTTTGCATGTTTTCCTGAGCATGCAATGGTTTCTTCCCACACTCCTGGTGGGATAATCGTCCCTAATGTATGTATGTATGGGAGATGGGGAGCGTAGATTGTAAGCTCCTTGGTGTCAGGGACTGATGTGGATGGACAATATAAATGGTCAGTGGTGTATAAACCCGTGTAATAAATACACAGATGATCCCCCATAGTATAGTACAGAGTATGAACATGCAGGGTGAGCGCGGTGACCCCGGTGTACTGATCCCGGTGTCAAGCCCCCCTCCCCCTCCTCTCCTGCAGTAAACAAAATTATGTCATGTGACAATCTGCCGAGTAAAAGTCACGTGGTGTTATAGTGCGCCCCCCCCTTGGGGTGGTCTGTCGCTGTGTACACCTGTCCCCGGGCTTACCTGTATTACCACCAGGGCGGCTCGTTCACCTTCCCCATCCCTGGCTACCCCAGCAGCCGCACTGACAGGCCCCAGCGCACTCCGCGGCTCCGCACACTTGCGTAACTTCAATTACAAAACAACATTCCCTCATTCAGGCAAGCTCAGCGCAGATCTGACGCAGCGTACCAACCAATAACGGAGCAGAGCCCGACCAATCAGTGGAGCTTGCGGCACGCCAACCATCCAATGAAAGGCGAGAAGGGCTCGGGTCACGTGAACAAGCACGACACTTATTGGGTGGGGAAGGACATGAGGAGAAAATACTTAGCTGCGCTCTATTAAAAATGAGCGAGCGGGCTGAGGGAGGACACAGGACATACGTGTGTGGGCATGCTGGGAGTGTTGTGTAAAATATGAATACGTAATAAATTTTGGTCACAGGACTGATAAGGGTTCCTAGCTAATGTATTGTGTGGAGACCTTGGAGAAGAGCACTGAGGTGACCACAGAATTATCATTTCAGAGTAATGACTACCCACTGGGCTCATGAACATGGCTTGGTGCAGGTTTGCTATTCCATTGCCATGCAATCTGAATGGCGAAATCTTGGCCAAAGATCCATAGAATAAACATTATTATAACATACCATGCATTATGGACATTAGGGCCTTAAAGCGGAGGTCCCACTTAAAAAAATATATATTTAAAAGCCAGCAGCTACAAATACAGCAGCTGCTGACTTTTAATATATGGACACTTACCTGTCTATGGTGCCCGTGATTTCAGCAGCCGAGAGCCATCAGGAAATGAAGCGTTGCAGCTTCACTTCCCCGCGTGAGTAGCGCTGCGCATCTTCACTGGTCCCCACTGTGTTCTGTGAGCTGTGTGTCTCCCAGAAGCCAGCGAAGGCACAGAGTAGGCTCCGGAAGTGGCGTAGATCACCAATGTGATGTATGCCAGGAAGTGGGAGCAAATACCTGTATTAGACTGGTATCTGCTCCCCCCTCCCCCCTGAAAGGTGCCAAATGTGACACCGGAGGGAGGGTTCCAAAAAGTGGTAAGTTCCATTTTTGGGTGGAACTCCACTTTAAAGTGTCACTCCAATCAAAAATGAAAAATTGTCCTTTGAAAGTTTTCCCAAAGCAAGTGCTCACTTATATTAGGCTACGTGCCAACGGACGTTTTTAAAAACAAGCTGTAAAGCTAGTACCGACACCTGTAAAAAATGGCGTTTATGCTTGTTTTTACATGTTTTTTCGCGCTTGGCATTTTTACAGCTCTAGCACCACGCCTCAGAACGCCCTGGTCCGGGTTTTTTTTTACAGCTTAAAAACGCCTATGCCATTTACAGCTCAAAAACGCCATGGTGGGCATAAGGCCATAGGCTAACATGGAGAGCGACTGTAAAAATATCCGTGGGCATGAGGCCTGAAGATTCACATACATCCTCAGTTTATATTTATTATATTAAATTTTACTATATTACCAAAAGTATTGGGACACCTGCCTTTACACACACATGAACTTTAATGACATCCCAGTCTTAGTCTGTAGGGTTTTGTATTGAGTTGGCCCACCCTTTGCAGCTATAACAGCTTCAACTCTTCTGGGAAGGCTGCCCACAAGGTTTTGGAGTGTCTATGGGAATGTTTGACCATTCTTCCAGAAGTGCAAGGTCCATAAAGACATGGCTGAGGACGAGTTTGGGGTGGAGGAACGTGACTGGCCTACACAGAGTCCTGACCTCAACCCGATAGAACACTTTTGGGATGAATTAGAGTGGAGACTGTGAGCCAGGCCTTCTTGCCCAACATCAGTGCCTGACCTCACAAATGCCCTTCTGGAAGAATGGTCAAACATTCCCATAGACACACTCCTAAACCTTGTCGACAGCCTTCCCAGAAGAGTTGAAGCTGTTATAGTTGCAATGGGTGAGCCAACTCAATATTGAACCCTACGGACTAAGACTGGGATGCCATTAAAGTTCAGGTGCGTGTAAAGGCAGGCGTCCCAATACTTTTGGTAATATAGTGTGTGTGTATATATATATATATATATATATATATATATATATATATATATATATATACAGGGCCGTTTGAAAGAATTTGGGGGCCCCAAGCAAGAAGCGGGGGATGGGGTGTTGCTGAGTTTCAAGTTGAGAAGCAGGGGGGTTTGGGTTGGTGGGGGACACGGATGTCATTGCAGGGGGGGAGCTGTGTGTGTGTGTGCTGCTGCCGCCGAACGGCTAATACTTCTTCTGGCTGCCACCCCCCTTACTCCCCCCCATGTTCTTTTTACCCCCCCCTCCCTACCGCATACCGCGCAGCAGGAGATTCAGTTTGCTGTTCCTGGCCGGACTGAAAGGAAGTGAGCACTGAGTGTGTGCACTTCCTGTCAGCCGGACCGCAGGAGGAACTAGGAAGAGGGAGCAGCGGCGCGGCAAGGGCCCGGCCAGCTCGGTGCCCCAAGCAGTTGCTTGTTTTGCCTGTCTTGTTCCGACGGGCCTGTATATATATATATATATACATGTTTTCCCTGGTGATTCTGCTGTTCCCTGTGGTGCTATGAAAATGGCTGACCCCCCTAGCATCGTTAGAACCTGGAAGAAGCAGTGCCTCATCATTTATCTCACAGCCCTGGGCAATCCCGAGGCTTCTCATTCCACATCCACCACATAATAATAATAATAATAATAATAATAATAATAATAAATGCACCAAACAATAATAAACCTCATCATTTATTCTAATGCCTCAGGCCTTTCTGGGTAACTTCCATTCCCGATGCACCAAACTGTTCACTGAGCTCCTCCACTGCATCCAGGTGTCAACGTCACTATCTGGGCTGACATCAGTGCTAACGAGAAAGACACTGATAGGTTAAAGAATACAATCCAGGGGTTAGGGGTCACATGATGATAAATACTTTAAAGAAAGTATACTTTTATGTGTATTCATTATCATTCTACTACAATAATTATAGTAGAATGATAAAGAAAGCTTACAGCAAACACTTGATGATGATGATGATGATGATGATGATGATGATGGTGGTGATGAGTTTCCTCCTATTTTGACCACAGCTTAAGCTACAATTAAAATGGTTGAAACGCGTTGGCATCTTTGTTATGTTTTGATTTAGTTGATTTTTATGCTAACAAATGTTTGATAAGGATCGTTGGCCGTTTGTAAGCTATTTTCCACTTGGATGGCTTCTCCTGGTGAGAAACAAGCCTTTGCTGCTACACTGGTGTTCTTCAAACCTTAGGAGGATGAGAGGGGAGATCGCTCTTGTTGTTTGGTTGCTCTATGGCAGGGGTCTCCAAACATTCTAAACAAAGGGCTGGTTTATTCCTGGCATCAGTGGGAGTAAGCATTGCCACATTTGGTATTAGGGGGAGGAACAGTGCCCAGTCCTTGGTATTATAGGGAGGAATAGTACCCCATTTTTGGTGTCAGTGAGAGTAATGATGCCCCATTGTTGGTGGCAGAATAGTGTCTTGTATCAGTGGGAGGAATAGTGCCCAAAGGGCCGGAAAAGGGCAAGCAGAGGGCCACATCTGGCCCTCGGGCCGCAGTTTGGAGACCACTGCTCTATGATTATGGAAGCCCCTCTGCAGGGTTCTATGGCCTGGTGCAGCCCAAATCTTGTCACGTGGCCTTCATACCGGCACAATGCAAAAAACAAATCTGCTGCACATGGTTATGTGAAATGAGACGTTCCGTTTCATACAATTTTTCAAGTCCAATGTTTGGTGATTATGGCTGAGATTACTGCTGAATTTAAAAACCATTCAGAATTTTGTACAGTTTGATATGTGTTTGTTAGGAAAGGCATAGTGTGGTCAGGCACATCTATATACACATGTGCAGAATTACTCTGAGGCGTGCTCATACACAGGTGCGCATGCATGTGCCAACGCGCACACGAGTGATCAAGACTGATTAGATAATGGATATGTGTTATGGCTATACCTTCTATGGCCCAGATTCACAAAGCACTTACGCCGACGTATAATAAGATACGCCGACGTAAGTGAAAATGTGCGCCGTCGTATCTGTGCGCCGGACCCACAAACTAATATGCGCCTAAAAACAGGCTTCATCCCGCCGACGTAACTTGCCCACGCCAGCGTAGGGTGGGCGCACATATAGGCTGGACGCATGGTGGCGCTCCCATCGATTAGCCATTCAAATATGCAAATGAGTGAAATAAGGCTATTCACGAACATACGTGCGCCCGACGCAGTGCGCGTAAGTTGTACGTCCGGCGTAAAGTTATTCCCCATAAAAGAGGTGTAACCCAGCAGCAGACATGCAAAGGTCTGCACCAGGGAACACAAGCCGGCGTATTTTACGTTGGACGTGTCTGGCTGGGCGTAGGTTACGTTCACTCCGTACGCAGTGATCCGGCGTAGTTTAGGCAGTTGTTCCGTAGTGGTTGTGAGCATGCGCAGGGGGATGCGTCCACGTCTTGGCGCATGCTCAGTTCGTGATATGTATCTGCTCGGCCCATCATTTGCATGGGGTCACGTCTCATTTGCATGGCTCACGCCCACTTCCACTTACGCCGGCGTACGCCTTCGAAACCAAGAACAGCGTTGGGAGCACTGGCTTGGTGAATTTCATGCTTGCCTCTCTGCGCCTGGTTGGCGTAATGTGCGCCCGCTCTCTGTGAATCTGGGCCTATATCTCTGTATTGTTATGTTGACAATCTGAAAAATTTACTCCGTTCTGTCAATGTGTCTGTTTGTTCTAGAATTTGTTCTTCTTTTAATAAAAAACATTGAATTATAAACAAGACGGGTGCACTGGATCCTTCCCGTATGGTCTATAACCCTTCCTGTGTAACCTGCTAGTGCTACCCATTCCTGTGTCTGACCTTCTGCTGCAGACCCAATCTGCCTACGTCTGAACTCTTACTGCACTGACCTTTGGCCTGCCCCTGGTTTCCGTTTCTGTCTGCTCCTAATGCTGATTAACCTCATCATTACCGTCTCTTGCCTTGACTCCGACTACTCTTCTGTCTTCAATTTGTCTGTAAGTTACTGACCAGCAGTGTTAATTTTGGCAACAAATTTCGATTTAGCTTTAGTCTTATGCCGCGTACACACGATCGGTTCATCTGATGAAAACGGTCTGATGGACAGTTTTCATCAGACGAACCGATCGTGTGTGGGCCCCATCGTTTTTTTATCCATCAGTGAAAAACCTAGGAACTTGTTTTAAAATTATCTGATGGTTAAAAAAATTATAGAAAAAAACAATCGTCTGTGGGCACGTCCATCGGTTAAAAATCAACGCATGCTCAGAATCAAGTTGACGCATGCTTGGAAGCATTGAACTTCATTTTTCTCAGCACATCGTTGTGTTTTACGTCACCGCGTTCGGACGCGATCGTTTTTTTAACTGATGGTGTGTAGGCAAGACTGATGAAAGTCAGCTTCATCCGATATCTGATGAAAAAATCCATCAGACCGTTTTCATCGGATGAACTGATCGTGTGTACGTGGCATTAGTCTTAGGACTAAAATGGCATTTTAGTTTAAGTACCAATTTAGTCTTCTGCAATTGTTTTAGTTTTAGTCGTATTTATTTGACTAAATCTCCAGTACATTTTAGTTGACTAAAACTAATTTTAGTCGTCTAAAATCTAATGAGTGTAATTAAATTGTAATGCATTAGTTAACATTTCTCTACAACTTCCAAACTCATTATATACTGCTGGATTAAAAAATTGAATATGTTATTATTTATGGTATTGATGTATGAACATGCACTACAGATCAGTGTTAGGCCTCGTACACACGACGGGACATGTCCGATGAAAACGGTGCGCGGACCGTTTTCATCGGACATGTCCGATGGCGGATTTTGGTCTGATGGCTGTACACACCATCAGACCACATTTCCCGCGGACAGCGAACGCGGTGACGTGGCCGCGCCGTTGCCGCGACGATGACGTGATGACGTGCGCGACCCTGGAAGGTCAATGCTTCCACGCATGCGTCGAATCACTTTGACGCATGCGAGGGCTTTCGGCCGAGTGGACATGTCCGGTGAGTCGTACAGACGACCGAACATGTCCGACGGACAGGCTTCCAGCGGACATGTTTCTTAGCATGCTAAGAAACATTTGTCCGCTGGAAACCTGTCCGATCCGCCGGAAAATTGTCTGGTCGGACGGTCGGCCGTACAGACGACGAACAGACGCGGACCAGTTTCAGCAGACATGTTCGGTCGTGTGTACGAGGCCTTAATTTTGAAATCATATTTTAATTTAGTTTTAGTCTTTTGACTAAAATGCCATTTTAGTTTTAGTCATAATTTAGTCATCTCAATTGTTTTAGTTTTAGTCGTATTTTAGTCGACTAAAATAGTATTAATTTAGTCGACCAAAATGTTTTAGTCGTTTTAGTCGAATTAAAGGGACACTAAAGGTTCCCGTTTGAAAAAGTTAAAATAACAAACATGTTATACTTACCTCCACTTGCGCAGCTCGTTTTGCACAGAGTGGCCCTGATCCACGTCTTATGGGGTCCCTCGGCAGCTGTCTCGGCTCCTCCCCGCAAGAACTAACCCCCTTCATGGGAGCTCTCTCCCATGGGGGTTAGTTCTTGTGGGTGCGCTCCCGTAATACAGCCAGCGGCTATAGCCGCCGACTGTATCACTCGGCCCTGCCCCCAACGCACCGCATCATCGGATGTGATTGACAGCAGCGCGAGCCAATGGCTGCGCTGTTACCAATCCATCCAATCTAGCCAATCAACGGCCAGACTGAGTGGAGAAGAGGTCGTCGAGGTGAGCGCAGCAGGTGAACAAGCTCAGGTAAGTAAAACTGGGGGGCTTGGGGGCCGTCGTTGCCAGTTTTTTTTCCCACCGCATAGGATGCATTAAGGTGAAAATAACAAACCTTTACAACCCCTTTAACACTGTTGACCTGGCCCGTCTGACTCTGCCCTCTGCTCAGAAACCTGTGCCTGCCAACTTACACTTAGTTATCTATCAGTTATTTTGTGCTTTCTGTCTGTCTACTGGTGACCTCCCACACTCTCCACAGCCTGTCTTCTCCACTGCTTGGTAACTACGGCCCAGCTTGCATCCTGAAACCGCACAGATGTCTCATCCGCATCAGTTGACGCAAGAACTGTCAGGCACTCATACCACTTCATGCTCTGGGGGCCTCCTGTTCCCTTACCAAGGGGCCCTGAACTGGAGGTGTAAGAGACGCCTACCTCTCCACGTCAGACTCCACCACCAGGTATGTGCCATTTTTTCTCTATCATTCATTGAGAGACATGGCTTCATTCAGGAATACAGGAGGTTTGGGTTTGCAGCAAATCCATGGGATGTGCAAAGTTTGCAAACCACAAGCGGAAAAGTTTGCAGATTTGCAACCAGCAATAAGGAACAACCTATAATGCTTTGGTGGTCCAGCCCACATTCTATAATGACTGAAGTCACACTATTGTTAGTGATCTGTACTTTTCCATACTGGATAAACATTGATCACTGCTAGGGCACATAAAAAACAATTGTTTTCTACTGTACGTGAACCGTTTACACTGCAATGCGGGTGTGATGTGCAAAAATGCAGCATGTCTGAATTTTCTACACTTCACTGGAGGGCACCGCATATCACCACACAGAAGTGCAATGCACCACCCTGCTGTGCAGTGCCATGACTGAAGTGCCACTATGTGTCACTTCAAATAAGGTTGTAAAAAATAACTGAAATGCGAAACGCACTGCTCTCTGCCAGAGCCAGTACTGCACTAGCCTGCATGGGAAAACACTGTATTTTACCATACAGGTTAGTGTGAAATGACCCACCTGTCCATTTACACCCACCAGCCATCTGATCTGCTAGACGGATGCAGAACGGATCCCCATCCATTTGTTTTTAGCGGATAGGATCTGATCAGATGTTGATGTTGATCATTCAGGCTCAGTTCACATATATGTAAATTGGATGCATATTGAAATGCATCAAATTCGCATTATATGTGAACCAGCATTATTCTCTATGAAGCCTGTTCACATATCTGCGGGCTGGCCACGGTCCATTTTTTTTTTGGAGTCCTGTGCTTTTTTCAGTCCGGGTTCGGGTGCGATTTCAAGTAAAAATTCACACCTGAATTGCACCCGAATCGGTCAATAAGGCTGGATTCACAACCATGCAGTTTTAGTGCTTTTTGCATTTTGCAGATTTGCACTACTCTTCATTTAACATGGTTTCCTATGGAACATGTTCTGTAGTGCAAATTTGCAAAATGCAAAAAGCACTGAAACTGCATAGGTGTGAATCCAGCCTAAAAAATGCAGGAAAACTGCGGCCAGACATATTCCCTTAAGGAATAAGCGCCTTGAGGCGATTTGGTTCGCATGTGTATCGCTATACAAGTTATTCACTCACTCATATGCGAACCGAGCCCAACACCCGCTGCTCCATAGAGGCAAATGGATGGCCTGATGGGGTCCATCCATTTGGCCATCCAAGTGGACCCAATTGGTCTGCCCGTGTGAAAGGGGCCTAAGGGAGAGCTGACAATTCTGTGTAGGAAGAGATAATTTTTTTTATCTTTTTTTAATTTTGACATTTGCACATGTCCCCAATGGCAGTGCCCGACCTCCCATTCTTTTTTGGTAATATCTTGCTTGATAGTCCTACAAAATTGAATAACAATAGTTACCATACCCATAGACTTCAATAGGGTTCCTGTAAAATTCACTTCAAGCAAGATTTACAGATTTGTTTGTGAATTGAACCCAGGCAGGTTCATTCATTCAGTAAATACAGGTTGGGCACCAGGGCCAGGGCTTTCTAAATAACATCATGGGCTCCTGGGCAAAGTAATGCTCTGGGGCCGCTACAATGGAGACAGTGCAGGTAAACAGACAGGTAGGTAGGAGGCAGACAAGCGGAGCTTCCCCTTTTGGGTGGCGCTCCGCATTAACTACATGAACATTTATTCTGTAGAAACAGTGGGGAAATACTACATACATAAGGTAACAAAGCTATCCTGTGCATATAATATATCTGCTAGATTGATGCCTCCCCAGCACTATGGTCCCTCTACGCCCTAGATATCCCCCCAGCACTCTGACCCATTTACACCCCAGATATCCCCCAGCACTCTGACCCCTTTACACCCCAGATATCCCCCCAGCACTCTGACCCCTTTACACCACAGATATCCCCCCACCACTCTGAGCCCTCTACACCCCAGATATCCCCCCAGCACTCTGACCCCTCTACACCACAGATATCCCCCCACCACTCTGACCCCTCTACACCCCAGATAGCCCCCCAGCACTCTGACCCATTTACACCCCAGATAGCCCCCCGGCACTCTGACTCCTTTACACCCCAGATAGCCCCCCAGCACTCTGACCCCTCTACACCCTAAATATTTCCCCCAGCATTGTAACCATATACCATAAGATACCCTTTGTATTGTGACCCCACTACATCCCTGATACCCCCTACACTGTGGCCTCTCTACATCCCTGATACCTCTAGCACTATAGCCACCCAAGCTTCCCTAAGAATTGCTACCCCCTATACACCCCAGATCCCCCCTCAGCATTGTTTTTCCCCATACACCCTTGATATCCCCCAGCACCATTATTCTATCCATGTAGTACCCCCTTTTCTAGTGGAGATACAGTGCATGTAAACTTTTGGCCCTGTGCCCACCTCCATCACTGCACTCACCTATACCAATCAAGCAGGCAGAAGGAGGGGCGGAGGAGGGAGCATCCCTCTGGGCATTCCAAGCCTTTCAGTGCAAACAGTGCTGGACAGCTGGGCTCACCATGACACCGTCCACAATGCTACTTCCACAGGTGGGCTCTCAGTGCTTCCGACTCAGCAGCTCCCATTCCAGCTCCTACCCCACAGCCTTCAGGTCCTGAGCATTCAAGCTGCATGGGGCAGGGTCAGAGCATCACTGGCGCCGCGGCCCTGCCCCTCCCTGCTGGCTGTGAAATAATAGGTATCGTTCTGCACAGCACAGCACGCCGCTGCCAGCCTGCTTTCTTGTGTATCCATCACTCTCAGTGCCATCATGGGGCCCCCAATTTTCGGGGGGCAACGTGGGATCAAGCACCAGCTGCTTTGGGGAAAGTGCAGGGGCCCCCCATGCAGCTGGTGCCCATGGGCAGTGCCCAGGTGTGCCCTCTCATTAAGACAGCCTTGAGGTCCAGGGCTGTAACCTATGGGTTATTCATCTATCTACAGGAGGTTTTGAACACTAACTTGATAATACGGAACCAGTCTTCTAACGGATAAAACATCATCCTCACTATGCAGCCTTACCTGGAAACTGGTTATCTCATTATGACAGCCCTGCTACAGGCCCTGTTCCTGGAGTGGCATACCTAGATAATATTCACACTGCGAAGGTGTGTCGTCATAGATCAAAGAGTTTCCTGAGCCAAAGAACCGTCTCCTAAGATGGTTCTAAGGACTTGTTTGCATTAGATGAGTATATCCCTGTTGCGGGTGGGGTTCTGGCCGGTAGCCATGTTGCTTTTGGTGATTAATGTTTTTTTACTGTACTATGCATATTTTAGCTCCTTATATAATTGATAATATCTGTTTTTAAAAATCAGAAGGACACTTGAAAATCAAGGAAAGAATGTTAATGACATTGCAAAATTCCATTTGTATTTAAATAGAACAAAGTGATTTTTTTCTCCAATGTATCTTTGCATGCCAGAATAGGCACTTTTATTTTAATGTAATCAAATTAATCCCAGCCTAAACTAATATTAGTTCAAAAAGGATTTTTCAGAAATATTGCATAAGATAATAATAATAATAATAATAATAATAATAATAATAAGAGTCAATTCATCAAAGTAAAATATTGAATGTGAGGTATATACCACAAAAAAAAAAAAAAATACACAAATGATTAAAGTAAATTTACTAAAGAACACACACATTCGTTATTTATCACCTGCCAGTAGGCAGACGGTATTTTGCCGAAAGAAGCCGAAGAAGGCGAGTCAGCGGTATTTGGCTTCTTTCGGCAACTCGTAACGCTCCTTATGCGACGGGGGGAGCTAGTGTTTGTCGTCAATCACCTGCTGGATAGGAACGCCCACTCCCGCGGGAGGCCCTACTCGGTAGCCAGGGAAAAAAATAGCTTCACAAAAGTATGTAAAGCACACTGGTGCGATGCTGTAAACCCTGTGAATCCAGTGCAGGTTTCCAGAATCGCCAGTGGTTTACAATGTCCTTTTGGAACCCCTGCGGGTGTCAATACAGAGTTAATGACAACCCCCAGATCGGTTCGCAGTTCGCAGTGTGAACTGTGAATTCGGACAGGAATCAGATCCAATCCTGATGCGGACAAAAAAAAGGGTCTTGCACGATTTTAGTCTGAATGCGATGCAAATTCAGCCATACAATCTGTATGGCTGAATTTGCATCGCACAGACATCATATGTGATCTACACAGCAGTGTGGTGCCAATCACATGCAATGTCTGACATAGCTATAGTGTGAACCCAGCCTTACCCAGACTCTTGCTGATAGCATGCTGTTTGTAAGCTCCCAAGTAATGTTAAAGAGGAACTGATCTCTGGAAACTTTGCCCAAGAAAAATCAGACAGAGGGCAAATGAATGACAGCCTGGAATTTCTAGACAGTCTATTCTACCAGTGGCAGCTTCACTACTACAGGGAAACCTACTGGCCTGTATAAATATCCAAAATGTTTACTTTCACATCCTTATCTTCTCTAGCCACCAGTGCTTCTTGTGCTAAGCCTTTGGAGATTGGCACCCTCTTTTGGCTTAAATTCAGCAACTTTGCAAAAAGTGTATGAACACTATGGGGTAGAGTTACTAAAACTGGTGCACACAGAATCTAGTGCAGCTATGCATAGTAACCAATCAGCTTCTAACTTCTGCTTGTTCAATAAGCTGTGACAATAAAACTTGGAAGCTTCTCAGGAGACAGCGGGGGGCAGCGGGTGGGGTTGGCAAGTGGCGTTGACTCCCACAGGAGTCTATGCCTGGAAGTGGGTGCAAATACCTGTCTTAGACCCCACTCCCCCCTGAAAGGTGCCAAATGTGTCACCGGTGGGGAGAGGGTTCCAAAAAGCAGAAGTTCCATTTTTGGGTGAAACTCCGCTTTAAGTCAAATTATGTGCATGTCACCTCCGGGACCTTTCTCTATTAATTATATGTGATAGGTTTATTGCATTTCCGGAGGATATATGCTGACTGTGAGAGGGGAGAAACTATGCCCACCCATTTCCTCTGTTGCCCATTCACAGAAGCCTTTGTATTTAGTAAATACGGGACTTTTAGCCCATGTGTACAGCTGTCTATTCTACATAAGTCAGGCTTATAACCAGCTTCTGTTAAAAGAGCATGCTGGAAAACCAGCATCCGACCAGCATCAGATCAGCCCTGGCAGCCGCTAAACAGTGTGTTCTGGTGAGGGGCAGTGGTGGGAAGCCCCTCTTGTCAGAACACAATAGCACAGTGGGGGAGATCACTGCACTAACATAATTTGTGA
Source organism: Rana temporaria (assembly GCF_905171775.1). Classification (NCBI taxonomy): domain Eukaryota; kingdom Metazoa; phylum Chordata; class Amphibia; order Anura; family Ranidae; genus Rana; species Rana temporaria. The sequence continues at coordinate 163,554,184 of NC_053494.1, read as the reverse complement.
TTATATGGCAATCTCTCAGTTTTTCTTCATTCAGCTCGCTGGGTTAAATGAAAAAGACTTTGCATGTGCACCCCACATAAGGCTTTATGTGCACTGGGGCTTTTGTAAACACCTTTCTCCTGGCAGTGATGTTTTTTTGCTGCCTCTAAACTTCTGTTAATGCCTATATGTGCATGGACCCCTAGGCTAACATGGAGGGGTGTTTAGAGGTGTAAAACAGGCGTTTTTGAGCTCAAGAGTACATGAGCCCTAAGCAGGGCTGCTATCAGGAATTACACAGCTTCAGGCATGGCCCCCTGGAGCGGGGGGGCTGCCGCGAATTGAGAAGTGGGTGGGTGCCGCCGCTAATTGAGAAGCAGGGGGAGGGGGCCTTTATAAAAAAAAGAAATAGAAAAATATATAAAAACATTTTTATAAAAAAAAAGGGGGGGGGGTTGCCATCTGGCCCTGGGGACCTCTGGGCCCTTTAATAAAAATAAAAAATATGTAAAAAAAAAAATTATATAAAAAAAGGGCGGGGGTTGTCATCCGGCACCCTGGGGACCTTTGGGCCCTTTAATTAAAAAAAAGGTGGGTTGCCATCCAGGGCCCTGGGGCTCTCTGGGCCCTTTAATAATATATATATATATATATATATATATAAAAAAAATATAAAAAGAAAAAAGTAAAAAAATAAATATAAAAAATAAATAAAAAAAAGTAATAATTTTTTATAAAAAAAGGGGGGTTGCCATCTGGGGCCCTGTGGACCTCTGGGCCCTTTAATAAAAAATATATAAGAAATAAATAAAAAAAATTATAAAAAATAAATAAAAAAAGGGGGGTTGCCATCTGGGGCCCAGGGGACCTCCGAGCCCTTTAATTAAAAAAAAAAAATTATAAAAAAAAAAGAAGGGGGAGGGTTGCCATCCGGCGCCCTGGAGACCTCTGGGTCCTTTAATACATTTTTTTTATAAAAAATAAATAACAAAAGGTGGGTTGCCACCTCCGGGGGCCCTGGGGACCTCTGGGCCCTTTAATAAAAATATATATATATACAAAAATAAATAAAAAAGTAAAAAGTAAAAAAAATAAAATAAAAAAAGAGGGGGGTTGTCATCTGGGGCCCTGGGTACTTCCCGGCCCCTGGGGACCTCTGGGTCCTTTAATAAAAAAATGTAAAATGCTGTCTGAAACCCCATGTTGTGGGCAAGCCCTTGCCTTCCTTCCCATGTAATGCAGGATTGCTGGTCTTGCATTGTATTGTATGTGATGAAAGGGTACACACTGATAGGTTAAATATTTTTTCCTTCCCTCCATATCCTACTTTCTGCTGCTGTTTCATTACATCCCCTCTCTGTTGGTATACCACAAATCTGTTCTGTGACCACTTCCCATTTCTGGCTGGGCTTACAGTCTTAGTCAGCTTGTTTCCTCTTTTGATTTCAAAATCACCTATAAGCCAATTCCCCCAAAATGTCTATGAGGTAAGGAACTGCAAAGATAGTACTAAAGTGATTGTAAAGTCTCGTTTTTATTTCTTGTTAAAATAACAAAATGTTATACTTACCTGCTCTGTGCAGAGATTTTGCACAGATCATCTCCGAGCCTCCTCTTCTTGGGTCCCCTGCTGGCACTCCCCCCCCCCCCCGCTGAGTGCCACCGTAGCAAGCCACTTGCTATGGGGTACGTGTGCATGCTCGTGTATGCATGCCTTTAAAACACACAGGGCCAAATCCACAAAGAAATTGCGGATCTTAGTTTTAGGCAGAAAGGTTACACTGGCGCAATTTTAGTATTTTAGGTAGCGATCCACAGAGCACTTACCTCTAAAATTGCGCCAGTGTAGCTGATCTCCTTGCATCTTAAGCGATCCCTAATTAAAATGGGCGATTCCCATTTAAATTAGGGCGCGCTCCCGCGCCGGACGGACTGCGCATGCGTGTGACGTCATTTTTCTCGACGTGCATCGCGCATACGTAGTTTACGTCGGGCTTTGTGGATAGCGACGGGTTCGTAAAGTTGCGACGGGAAAAAAAAAGTTACGCGACGGGAAAAAAAAATCAAATTTAAAAAAAAAACGCGGCGATCGAAAAAAAGGTATGGTTTTGCATGGTCTACTAAAGTTAGTCCATATAAAACCAACCTTAGTTTTGCGCAAGCAAATTCGTAACTTACGCAAATCACACAATGCCTAAAGCTTTGTGGATCTCCGTAAGTACTAATTTGCATACGCAAGGAGGGATTTCGACTCGAAATGCCCCCAGCGGCGGATGCGGTACTGCATCCGAAGATTCAACAGCGTAACTAAATTACGGATGTCGGATCTTCTGCCTAACTTGGGAAAAATCCTTTTGAGGATCGCTCCCAAAGTTAGGCACAGAGATACGCAGGCGGAACAGCAGTTCCGCCTGCATATCTCTTTTGTGGATTTGGCCCTCAGAGCGGGGCTTGGCCCCACCCCCTCATCACTGGTTGTAATTAACAGCAGCAGGAGCCAATGGCTTCCACTGCTGTATCCGAGCCAATGAGTGGAGAAAGATGAGAGAGCCTCTACTCTTGTGCACATCACTTGATTGAGATGTATTTGGGGGGGCTGGGGGCAGAGGGGGCTGCATGCAAAAGCTTTTTTTTTTACCTTTTTGCATATAAAAACATAAGTCCACAGCAACTATAGTCCTGGCTACATACATAGTTACAAAGACTAAAAACAACTTTTGACTCTGCATTAACTTGTTAAAGTTTATATTCAATTTTAATAATTGGGTTTGAAACTATTTTGCATGCCTTTATTTTTTTTTCAACATATTTACATGCAGCCCAAGCTGACTAGAAAAAGTGACAGTGTTTGAGAGAAAGTATATTGTAAGATTCTGGTTCACATACTCGTATGCAGCAGAGTGTCAGTACTAGTGCCGCTCAACCTTCTGGTGAACTGGCAAGTACCAGCGGCCTAGTACGTCTTGGTCATAGACAAACCAGCACTGTAGTATCACTTGGTGACATGGCGAGTCCCATAAGTGCAGTTCAAGCTGGTGCGTTGGCTAGCACAAGTAGTGCCCCGCAGCCACCAAGAGTTCGAACACAGGCCCGTAGAGTCAATAGTGACCTTCCCGCTGCAAATCCTGATTGGCAGCCCACAGATTCTGCAGCGCCTGTACTTCCCCCATTCACTAGCCAACCTGGAATTCAGGTGGAAACAGCAGATTTAATGCCCCTTGAATTTTTTGAGCTGTATTTCACGGAAGATCTGTACGGATCTATTGTGGACCAAAGCAAGTTATACGCTGTTCAATTCATCGCCCAAAACTAGGGGTGTAACGGATCGTCACCGATCCGTGATCCGAACGGGCCACCCCGTTCGGATCGGCACACCCCGCGATCCGCGGAGCGCTCCGGAGCCTAGGCCTAGGAAAGTCCCCGGCTTCGGCCTAGCTCCGGAGCGGCGGCCAGTCTGCTTGCCAGAGCCCAGCGTGACACGCCTCCCCGGGGAGGCGTGTCACGCTGTGCACTGGGCTCTAGCAAGCTGAATGGGAATGTTAGCAGTGAAACACTGGTGTGAGAGGAGGGGGGGGGGGGAAGGGGGAAAAAAGAGCACAATAGCAATTCACAGGGGTGGATTAAAGAGGAAGCAGGTGAGGCTGTTTGGGACTTAAAGTACAATCTTGATGTTTTTACAGAAAAAAAAAAAAAAAAAAATATATATATATATATATATATTTTGCTGTAAAAACATCAAGATTGTACTTTAAGTCCCAAACAGCCTCACCTGCTTCCTCTTTAATCCACCCCTGTGAATTGCTATTGTGCTCTTTTTTCGGATCAGCAAAAAATAAAAAAGGGTTCCTTTTTTTAATTGGTCCAAAAAAAAAAAAATATATATATATATATATATATATATATATATATATATATATATATATATATATATATATATATATATATATATATATATATTTTGGACCAATGAAAAAACGGACCCTTTTTTTTTTTTTGCTGATCCGAAAATGATCCGATCCGTGACTCCTGATCCGAGGATCGATCCGATCCGTGAGTTTTTTGATCCGTTGCACCCCTACCCAAAACCGAAATTTACCCCTTGCCAGACAATTTGGCTGAAATCTATAATGGTTCCCGAATTTATGACCTTTCTGGGCCTATCCCTTAACATGGGCATTACTAAAAAGTGTGAGCTGCATATTGGTCCACTGACCCAATTCCCCATATGCCTGTGTTCCCTGCTGCCATGGCCAGGACTCGATACGAGCAGATATTGCGGTTCATGCACTCCAACGACAATGAACTCTGTGGTCCTTGGGGTGACCACGAACGTGATTTACTCCAAAAAATATCAGCCCCCTGTAAACCACATCAACTAAAAAATTGCAGCCTTGTTTATCCCCAATCAAGATTTCTGCATTGATGAGTCCCTGATTAAATTTTCTGTCCGTCTTGTTTTCAAACAGTATCTCCCCAGCAAGCGTGCCAGATATGGGGTCAAGATGTATAAGCTCTGTGACAGGGCAACAGGCTATACATGGAGTTTTTTGGTTTACGAAAGTAAAGAAAGCACCTTGGAGCCCCCCAACTGCCCATACTACATAGGGAGCAGCGGCAAGATTGTTTGGGACTTGGTGTCATCCTTATTCAGAAAGGGGTACCATTTATACGTGGACAACTTTTATTCAAGCGTGCCACTATTTAGACACCCATATCAATCAGGAATTGGCGCATTTGGCACTGTGCGATCTAATCGTCGGGGCTTCCCCCAATGGCTTGTAAATGCCCAACTTATTCTGGGGGAGAGAGCCTGCTTGAGGTTCAATGAGTAACTAGCAGTGAGGTGGAAGGACAAACGGAACGTTTTCGTGTTGCCTCCCACTCACCCAGATACCGCAGTCAAAATTCCTACGGCAACTGGTATTGTTGAGAAGCCCCTCTGTGTCCATGATTACAACCATAAAATGGGAGGGGTGGACTTCAATGACCAGATGATGGTGCCGTACTTAGCTGCCTGTAAGGCCAGACGTTGGTATAAAAAAGTGTCTGTATACCTATTCCAATTGGCTCTGTTCAATGCCTTATGTGCAATACAAAGCATCTGGAGGAATTGGATCCTTCCTAAAATTCCAGGAAAAGGTCATTGCAGCCCTTCTGTATCCAGCAGGTGCTGTGGCCCAAAGTCACAGACCAGATGCAGTCAACCGGCTACACAACGAACACCCTAAAAAAGCAGCAAGTGCGGATATAGGCATGACACCAGCTATTTTTATCCCTCCTGTCCTGGCGAACCTGGTCTCTGCAACGGGGACTGTTTCCATCGCTACCATACACTAGTGGAGTATTAGACTAGGGTACAGCACAGTACAGTCCTAGGGCACATATACACACAGGGTCACAAAAGATGTTAGATGGCCATCACATTTTGAGAGACCCTAAGCTGGAATATATATATATATATATATATATATATATATATATATATATATATATATATATATAATTAAAAAGCCAAAAATAGTTGTTTTATTGTTCTCTCTCTATTGTTCTGCTCTGTATTACTGTATTCTATGCTATACTGTAATGTTTTATTGTCTCTGTGTTTTTTTGTGTTTGCTTTGCAGGTATTTACAGCACTGTTACTGTGATTTATTGGTAACCTTTTTTTTGCAGGTATGGCATTCAGCCGCAGCACGCATTTATTTATTTTGGCTGCAACAGGGTCTGCTCTCACGATACGTAAATCCGTGACTCCAGCGCTGTAGGAGGTGATTTCACCACCACAGTTAAAAGTTTTTTATTAAGTTAATGTTTTATTGATACTGTGATTTATTGTTACCATTGTTTGCTTTATAGGTACACCATTCAGCTGCAGCACGGATTTATTTATTTTGACAGCAACAGGGTTTACTCTAACATTTACTCTTTTTTTTGGCACAGATTGCAATAAAAAAAGTTGTTTTATTGAGTTAATGTTTTATTGTTACCGTTGTTTGCTTTTTTCAGGTACGCCATTCAGCTGCAGCAGGGATTTATTTATTTTGACAGCAAAAGGGTTTGCGCTCACAATATGTAAAACCGTGACACCAGCGCTGTAGGAGGCGATTTCACCACCAATGTTAAAAAAAAGCATATATGCCAAAGCATAGGGGCAGGGGTGAACATAGGGGCAGATCACCCCTATGCTTCGGCATATCTTTTTATATTTATTGTATGCCCCTCATTAGAAGTGGGTGTATGTAGGGCGGTATTCTAATGGTGGGCATACCACCGATCAATCAATGTGAATGGAGAAATCTGATAGGTTCCCTTTTTTCATTCAGCTCACAGGCTGTATGATAAAAAAGAACATTACAAAATATCCCCAACTAGGACTAGCGATGTACTGATATGTTGCTGGACTTTGAGTGGTTATACAGGAATGATTCCTGCAGGTTTAGGTATCTTCTTGGTATCCTTTTTGTTTTTTCAGCCGGTGTTCGGCTTTCATGTAAAAGCTTGTGAGCAGGGGGGGGAGGGATGCTTTAATTTTTTATATTGCTTTTTTATTTTATTTTTACACTGTCCCTATTATTTTTTTGTCATCCTGATTAACCCCATACTCAGGCGAAGCACCAGAATATATTTTGGGTGTAATTCCACATATACCTATGGCATGTTAGAACAATATATCATTTAGTTAAATATAAAAAAAAAAATGGTAATTTTTTAAACACTTGTCACAAAAAAATAAAATATTCAATGGGCTCATCATGGGCTATCAGCAAATTCCTTAGGGTGTCTACTTTCCAAAAAGGGGTAATTTGGGGAGTCTTAAGAAATGAGATAGGCAGTCATAAACTAAATTCCAGAAAATGTACCATAGTTTGTAGATGCTATAACTTTTCACAAACCAATCAATTAGGGCTGTTACTGATTAAAATTTTCGTGTTCGATTAATTAATTTTTTTAATTGATTAATCAATTTCGATTAATTTCGATTAATTATAACCATAATGTCCACACATCTTCCCCGTAATGTCCACACATCTCCCCCAGTAATGTCCACATCTCCCCAAGTAATGTCCACATCTCCCCCAGTAATGTCCACATCTCCCCCGTAATGTCCACATCTCCCCCAGTAATGTCCACATCTCCTACTCCTAGCTACGAGTAAGCATCACAGGATGCGAAACATGTCAGCTCTTTTTTCCTAATCCACTTCTTGGTTGACTGCATGAATTTTGGCTGTTTTTTCCATTTGAATTTTTGTTGTTTTTTCATGTTTTGAATAAAGACATCGTGTTTTGAGGAGTGTGGCGATCCAGGATTTTTCTTTCATCTCAATGTCCACATCTCCCCCGTAATGTCCACAACTCCCAGAACAGAAAGCACACACACAGGCAGCAGACAATGACATCAGCGCGCCGCTAATAGGCCGCCACCGGGTGTACCAAGATGGCCACGGCTCCAGAGCTAGGCTGAAGCCAAAATATTCATTTTTTTTTTTCTGTTCATAACGCAAAAAATAAAAATCCCAGAGGTGATAAAATACCACCAAAAGAAAGCTCTATTTGTGGGAAAAAAGAATACAAATTTCATTTGTGTACAGCATTTCATAGCCACACAATTACTAGTTAAAGCAGCGCAGTACCAAATTGCAAAAAGTACTTTGGTCATTAAGGGGTAAAACCTTCTGGGACTGAAGTGGTTAAAACCATTGAGATGTTTTAAGTAAACACAATAGCAAAGATTTGTTTGCTCATGTTTATTTATTGCGTCTAGTACATCATTGGTATCATTACATACAATGTACATTAGAGAAAATGTACATTAACCCAGAATGTGAACATAACCAAAATCACATACAATTTTGTTATTCCATACTTAGAATCATCCATAAAAAGAACTGATATACTGTAATTGCACTTTAGCACCCATATGAATCCAATCAATAGTAATTGGAGTACAAAGTGTACAGGTCAAATGACACAAAAGTGATATTTGAGTTTAGGTGGGGTTCGGTGATCTGAGTCACTTATTGGCTTATTTTACCTTCAGAAAATGCAAGCAGAGTCATTTTCAATACAGAGTTTATGGCTTTATTCACACCTACATTGGATTCTTGTATAGCTTGTGCTCAAAATGATGTGTGAATATATAAAAGGTACCTATATCCTGAGATTATTATACAAAAAAATATAATAGAGGCAATGCGGGCGTTCGTGGTACCACCATAGACATTATAACAATGTGTTTAAAAACAAAGCATTTTATTACAATATAGATATAAAATTTATAGACAATTCAACCTAATCACTACTCTCTCAATATATTTGTTTAATAAACTGGACTAGTCCTATCAATAAATGGTACAATTAAGTACCACATATAGATGGTACGGTCTTGAATGTATTTAGCCAGATCTTCTCAACATGTCTCAACATGCCGGGCAGACTGACTATGGATGTTAACTCGGGCACAGGTCCATGTAGGCTTGCTGGGTAAACTGAATTTCTCCACCGGTTGTAGGGCACCTTTTGTAAATTCAAAGTGATATGAACTTTTCATATGTATTATCTTGTATGCTATGTTATATTTATTGTTTTTCCAGACACTCTCTCATATACTCCTGAAGAAGCGGTAGATCCGCGAAACACATTGAGAAGATCTGGCTAAATATATTCAAGACCATACCATCTATTTGTGGTTCTATTAATTAATAGTACTTAATGGAAGATCCCTCAAGGTTTTTTTTTAGCAGCGAGATAAGTATTGAAAAGCAAAAGATGTTACATAAAAATTGGTATTTATTAATTAGTTAAATTATATCAAAAATCATTTCAATAATTACATAGAAGTCGTATAAAACAATTCTGACCCTAACATTGACAACATACTCATTAAAAAAATGGAAAACTACACATAACTTATGTTGTGTAAACTTTGTAAATTTGTAGAGCTTCACATACTCCCTTATTAATAGTACTAATCCAGTTTATTGAGAGAGTCATGGTTGTGTTGAATTGTCTATACATTTTATAAAATAAATGCTTTGTTTTTTTGTTGTACGATGCAAGTCTGCATTGCCTCTATTATATATTTTTTTGTAAATTGAAATCTTGCTTTTGCCACAGCAGATGCTCTCATTCCTCATGTTGTATTCTACGTATTATAAAATATAAGGCTTTGTACATATGGGCTTCAAGACGATGGCATCTGGCACACAAATGCCGTATGGTCAAAATAACCTTGGCATGCATCATTCAGAAATAACATAACAACTCAATGTCCATTGAATCAATGAGCTGTACGACAACCAAACAATGTATGCATTTCTTCCTCAACTCTTGAGTATGAAGCTTAAAAATCTCAGGGCTATATCACACTGTTGATCACTTCGCTTGTAGAAAATTGTCAGGAGCAAGATTGATAAAGAACTACTCAACTGGTCCTACGATATCAATCCCCCACTAAAGGAAATGTTACAGAATCTAGCTCACTGATGAGTTAGCAGAAACCCAGTGACGCTTTACTGGTTTGGACAGAGGGAGCAATGCCAAAGAAGCAGGTGAGTGATATCTATGCTGTCTTGGAAATACTATCACTGCCAAGTTTCCACCAGTGGCAAGATCGTAAGTAACATGGCCCTAACAGTGACAGTTATTCCCCCTTGCAACCTTTTGCTTTGGTGCATGAAAAAAGATTCAGAGATCTCCCTGCTGGAGTACCTTATAGACAAAGGAAACTACCACGGAACACCTGTGCATCCCTTGTGGGCAAAGACGCCCATCACACAGGTGTACTCATTGATATGCCCCGTGCGGATGAAGCCTAAATATACCTGCATGTAGCTGCATAAAATCTGGCTAGAAGGTCAGAGGACACACAATTTCTTGTTTAGGTAAAAGCAACTAGACTGAATGGTTAGATGTAGCTCGATGTGTAGGAATGCATTCAGCCCTAGCAAAGCGATACATTCCTCCAGTTGTGTTTAGCAACGGGCTATAAATGTACCTTGACACACATTTCTGATAGCCGTGTGCATGGGGACTTATACGTTTTGGATAATCCAACACTAACATCTCTGTGCAGTAATCCCTGGCTCTGTTCCTGCTCACCTGGGAATTTTAGATATGCCTCCAACACCTACTTTGTGTTTTTCAGCACCTGCTGCTGCATTCTCCATAATGGAAGAGAAATAAAACAAACACACTAATACTCACACTGGGGAGAAAAGGCCAGAACTATTGAGAAGAGTGGAGTGATGACTAATTACCACGCTGCTGCTATTTTATCATCCAATCAGCCGGCTGGGATGTGTTTTTTGGTCAGACTGCACTGCTGTTACAGTAGAGGCTGTGGACCTGTCTGGCAGGGTGCTGGATTTGGAGACAGAGTTGAAAATCTTTTTGTTGGTAAAACTATTCTCATTAATGTATGTCACTGGGGTTGATTTACTAAACGCAACTAGACTGTGCACTTTTGAAAGTGCAGTTGCGCTCTGCTCCAGAGCTTAGTAAATGATGGAGAGCTCTGCTGACTTCCATCATCCTATCATGTGCAAGGAAAATTACAAAAACAGCATTTTTGCTTACACGTGATTGGATAATGAAATTCAGCAGAGCTCTCCATTATTTACTAAGCTCTGGAGCAACTGCCCTTGCAAGAGTGCAACTGCACTTTCAAAAGTGCACAGTCTATTTGCCTTTAGTAAATCAACCCCTATGTGTATTAGGCTGCTTGACTGGAGTTCAGCTTTGATAATGAATTGACAATGACAGTTTCCCTATTTCTGAGAGGTTCCTTGATTATTATCACAGGAATCAATTATTTTTTTTAAATGCAAGCAGCTTCTTGCAGTTTGCCGTATAGTAGAGCTCAGATTGTGAAAGGTAAAAGCAGCATAAGGGACCAATAATTGTGCTGCAGTGTCCATGTGCTAGGAACATACTGATAAGAGGAGAGATAAGAGGACAGAATTGCTATAATAAAATCAGCCCTGCAGCAGAATAAAATTAGGTCTCCTCCCCACCAGACGGGACTGTGTTATGTGGCAGAGCTGTTTAAGGCTAGGTTCACACTGCTGCGAATTCATAATTGCGGTAAAATCGCGATTTTACCGCGATTTCGCAGCTGCGGTTTTGCCGCGATTTCAGCCGTGATTTAAGAGACATCTGTGCAGGGTTCAATGTAAATCGCGGGCCGAAATCGCAAAAAGTAGTACAGGAACTACTTTTTGAAATCGATGCAGCGCCGCAGATGCGGTGTCGCACCGATTAGGACGGTGCCATTGCCGACAATTGCTGGCAAATGCCGCCGATTTAAGATGCGATTTGACATGTGAAATCACATCTCAAATTGTACCAAATCGTACCCAGTGTGAACCTGGGCTCAATCTCAGTTCTGGATGAACAGAAGTATAAATGCCTCCCATACTGTATATGATTTAATCTATATATAAAAGTTTACCTTAATTTGTCATAACTTCAGGCAGATATAAAATGCACAAATTAATGCAAATATGTATTCATTAATACACCATTAGATTCAGTGCAAATCCCTGAATCTGATTTGGTATCAGCCTCTTGCAGTTTGTACAGCAGAGGTCAGAGTGGAGAGAGAACCAGCACAAGGAGCCAATCCTGTGTGTTGCAGAACAAGAAGCCATGCTCATAGGAGGCGAGAGCAGAGGAACACAGAGATGAGGTCATCAGTGTGCTGCTTCACATTTCACTGTCCAGTCCCAAGAGGGGAGGGAACCTGTAAGTGAAAGTGAAACAACAGCAGAGATTAATCAGCTTCCTTCCCCAGCTGTGGGGCAGAGCAGTTTATATATCTGTTTTTCAGAAATACCCATATTTTAGAAGATAAAACAGTTCCTATATATATATATATATATATATATATATATATGGCCTAGATTCACGTAGGGCGGTGTAAGTGTTGGCGGGCGTAGCGTATCGTATTTACGCTACGCCGCCGCAACTTAGAGAGGCAAGTGCTGTATTCACAAAGCCCTTGCGTCCTAAGTTACGGCGGCGTAGCGTAAATGTGCCGGCGTAAGCGCGCCTAATTCAAATTGTGAAGAGGTGGGCGTGTTTTATGTAAATAAAGCATGACCCCACGTAAGTGACGTTTTGAACGAACGGCGCATGCGCCGTCCGTGGACGTATCCCAGTGCGCATGCGTCGAATAGAATGCCTAAGATACGTCAAACACTGCCTACGATGTGAACGTAACTTATGCACAGCCCTATTCGCGTACGACTTACGCAAACGACGTAAAAAGATACGCTTGTTCCGACGTCCATACTTTGCATGGGCTACGCCACCTAGAGACCTGCTTTATCTTTACGCCGGCGTATGTCTTACGTAAACGGCGTAACTAAATGCGACGGGCGCACGTACGTTCGTGAATCGGCGTATCTAGCTCATTTGAATATTCAACACCGAAATCAATGGAAGCGCCACCTAGCGGCCAACCTAAATATGCACCCCAAGATGCGACGGCGTAGGAGACTTACGCCGCTCGTATCTTGGCCAAATCTATGCGTAACTGATTCTATGAATCAGGCGCATAGATACGACGGCGGCCATTCGGACTTACGAAGCCGTATCTGGAGATACGCCGTCGTAAGTCTTTAAGAATCTGGGCCATATATATATATATATATTTCATCTATGTATTTAGCTGTATGCCTAGAGTGCCGATTGGATTCCTTATATGAACAACAGGGATCTAACTATGAGAAAGTGATTAAGTTCATCTAAATATCTTGTATTCCTTTAGTAATACAAAAATATCAATATTGAAAAAAAAGTTATTAATGTCATTAATGCAAAATCACAACCTGGTTTAAACTGGCTATATGTATAAAAAGTATAATTGTTTTTCAAAATGATTACAAGGGCAGCGCCAGCGCCACCAACAAAAATGTTATATCATTTACTATTCTAGTATTAAAGCACATTGATCACCTCTACACCGAACTTCTATAGTAACTCATCCTCACAGAAAGAGAACTGTCTGGCAAGAAAGCAAATATGTACATCTTGCACGGCTGTCTAGAATTGTACATGTCCGCTAAAACCAATCTGCTTGGTCTCCATAATTTGATGGAGTGGGCTAGAGTTAGCAAATCTGTCCTGTTTCTATTGTTGTAGACAAATCATCCAGCACCAGATCCAAAATGCCCAAAACGGCAATACAGTATCAGAGCAAAAAAATAAATAAATAGCCAGCACTCCAAGGTAAACCTCAATAAATGTATTTAGGATAACATCTCAAAAGTAAAGATAGGAGTGAAAAAAAAACATATTCCACCAACTTTTCCAAGCCTCGAAAAAGGGGTCATGCGGTGACAGACCTTAAAGTGGATGTAAACCCACTCTTATCCTTTCTAAACTACTGCCATAGTGGTTATCTAGAAGGATGTACATAACTCCTGCATGTATTCTTACCTTTCAAATATTTCTGTCTGTTATAAGACCCGAAAAACTGCAGATTCTGTGGGTGGGTCTGTTGTCCGGAGCTCGGTGGGTCAGTAGACTCCCCGTCCACCTCTACAATCCCCTTGTCAACAAGCATTTTCTCCTGTGTATTTATTACACAGAACTTCTGCTACAATAACTAACATCCAGTCAAAACCCAGAAAAGTCACCACATGACTTTAGCATGCCCAATCATGCTGAGGTGTGGAGCAGAAAATCCTGGGAGAGCTGAAGAAGAAAGGAGGAGGGGATCTGAAGTACACAGAATGCCTCTCTCAGGCTCCTGCATGAGATATGTAAATCACCTGTCACTCACAGTAAGGGGGAGACATGGACTCTTATTTCCATGTCTGTCTGTTTTTATCTCACTGAAAAAAGATAAGATGACTGCTCAAGCTTTAATTGAAAAAAAATGTTTTTTTACATACAATTTAAAGAGGATCTTTATGGCTTTATGGAAAATGCAAGCGTCATCAGCCACAAATACATAGCTGCTGACTTTTAATAAAAGGACACTTATCAGTCCCAGGATCCAATGCTGTCCTCACCTTGGCTGGTTCTTTACCGGTGTTCGGGTCCCTGGCGCTGGCATGTTTACTTGACTCCTTGCATCTTCACAGATGGCTTCCCATTGCGCATGTGCTAGCCACGCTTCTCTTTGTTAATGGTCCGGCAGCCTTCTGGGATCTGTGATTTGTCCCAGAAGGCTTCAGGCAAAAAGAGGAGGGGACGAACTAAGAAATCCGAGTAGAAGTGGGAGAGGGTAACTGTCACAACCTTGTGCCCTCTCTCCCCCATAAAAAATGTATACAACAGTGATAGGGGAAGGGGTAGAGGCAGAACTTTCCCTCTTGGGTGAAGTTCCACTTTAATAATGAGGTCCTGCGGGGTCATGAAATGTCAGTGGAATATGTTTGTTTCATGCGCATCGTTATTTTTGAGAAAGTAACCTAAATGTAGTTGTGTGCTTTTGCTTGGAGTGCTGGCTAATTTTGATGGTTTTATTGCTATCTGTGACCATAATGGGGCCATTTCCCTTTATGTAGAAGACCAGGGGTCAGTGGAACAGGTAGTGATGAAAATCTCTCAAATGGCGACACCTTTTTTCAGTGGAGCTGGGAAAGGTAAAAGCCTCTGCCAGTTTTTTTTGCTATCTGTTGATGGGGAAATTGCATGGTTCACATTTCCTTATTAAAGTTGGTTCACAATATCTTATTTACTTAGCTGAATTCATGCCAATAAAAACTGACCAGATGCTTAAAGGTCATATTGCTTGCAGTAGGAGTTGACCATTTCCTTACATGCAAGTCCTGTATATACTACAACTTGGAATATTGAGGTTCGTCAACAAAGCTGCATCATGCATGTGTCTGGTCTGGTTATCTGTGCCATGCCGCGCAAGTGGGCTGTGCTCCGTGGCGAAAATACATCTTTAGTTAAAGCGGTAGTTCACCCCCCCCCCCCGACACATTTTACCATCGAGACAGGCATTGTAGCGCGAGCTACAGTATGCCTGTCCCGATTTTTTTAACCCCGGACTCACCTTGTAATCGGACATCGTAGATTTCGGCTCCCGCGGGGAATGGGCGTGCCTATGGAGAGGGAGGATGATTGACGGCCGGCCCTGGCATGTCACTCTCCCCGAAGACAGCCGGAGTAGGTCTCGGCTCTTCACGGCGCCTGCGCACAGGCTATGCGCACGCGTCGTGAAGAGCCAAGCCTATTTCGGCTATTTCCGGAGAAGCGTGACGCGCCAGAGCCGGCCGTCAATAATCCTCCGTCTCCATAGGCACGCCCATTCCCCGGTATCTTCGATGTACGACTACAAGGTGAGTACGGGGGTAAAAAATTCGGGACAGGCATACTGTAGCTCGCGCTACAATGCCTGATTTTAAGGTAAAAGAAAAAAAAAAAAAATTTTTCGTCGATAGGGTGAACCCCCGCTTTAAGTATTCTTGTTATATTTTCTAATATTATTACATTTGCTATTTATATCTGTCATTACTTAATTAAATAATAAACTTATAAGTATTTGTGTGATCTCTCTTTGCACAACACCCCAAATACAATACAACCCCAGAAATGTAAACTATCATGTAACCGTGATAAAATACCTGTGCCTTCCTGTCCTGGTGACTGCAGTTTCCTGTTGTCACAGGAATTAACAGTGAATGTAGATTTTCAGAATGGAGTTACATCCAGCATTACAATACAACTATTTAAAATAATTTGAACTACAGTTATCATTAATAAATATTGGCTGTTGAGTTCTTTCAAAAGTTAAAGCTGGCCATTTTACATGGAGAGCCGACTCCTCTTGTATCCTCTTCTAACATTCACATTCTTTATTACACACAAAGCAATCTGCCCTTGAGAGAAAACCAGAACCACTCAGTGGGTCATCTTTAGGTATGGCTGTTTTATGAAAAATATATACAGAATTTTACAAAATATTCCAACTTTTCCAATCATGTTTAATGTAGATACCTTTCTTGTCATGTGATTGTTACTGTGCCTTATCCTGAGGCCCCGTACACACGACCGAGTTTCTCGGCAGAATTCAGCCAGAAACTCGGTCGGAGCTGGATTCTGCCGAGAAACTCGGTCGTGTGTACACTTTTCAGCGAAGAACCCGTCGAGGAACTCGTCGGGCCGAAAAGAGAACATGTTCTCTATTTCCTCGTTGTTCAATTAGGAAAGTCGTCCCGCCGAGCTCGGCGGCGTCCACACTGAACTCGTCGAGGAACTCGATGTGTTTGGCACGTCGAGTTCCTCGGACGTGTGTACGGGGCCTGAGATGTATGTATCTTTCTTTATAATCTCTCAGGCCCCATACACACCATAGAATCTATCCACAGATAAATCCCATCAAATGGGTTTCTGCGGATAGATCCTATGGTGTGTACACGCCAACGGATATTTATCCGCAGATAAATCTCCCCTGGGATGGATTTCCAGCAGATGGATATTTGCTGACATGCACAACAAATCCATCTGCTGGAATCCACTCCAACGGATGGATCCGCTCGTCTGTACAGACTTACCGGATCCATCCGTCTAAAGGGATTCCCCGCACGCGTCGTAATGATTTGACGCATGCGTGGAATTCCTTATATGACAGCGTCGCGCCCGTCGCCGCGTCATAATAGCGGCGACGGCGCGACACGTCATCGGCAGAGGATTTCAGCGCGGATTTCAATGCGATGGTGTGTACACGCCATCGCATAGAAATCCTCTGAAATCCACGAGAGGATTTATCCGCGGATACGGTCCGCTGGACCGTATCTGCGGATAAATCCTCTCGTGTGTATGGGGCCTAAGGCTAGGTTCACATCTGTGTATCGGGAACCTGTGCAAAATCACACGCTTTCTGGACACGCACAGAAATGCGCTGCCCATTAGCAGATGAGCGTGGTGCCATTCATTGTCAATGACCCCTCCCCCACGCATCTGGAAACATGCGCTTTTACTGTTTGGTGCGGCAAATGTTTGGAAAAGAGTCAGGGACTTCTTTTATGTGTTTCCCACAAGTAGGGCAACCTGTTAAAATGAATGGGCTTCCTCACAAGCGATGCATGGAAATGTGTCCACGCTTGAATGCACCTGTGGGTGTGAACCAAGCATATGATGGCCATGCAGGTAAAGCGTTTTCCAGTTACATCACTTCCAGGTCCCTGGCTTTCCGGTTTTGTGTTTACATGGCAGTGGAATGCACGCCGACCCTTGAGCGCGTTTCCTCCAGCGTTCATGCGGGCAATCCTTAGTGCCGAGACAAGGCACCCACACATGTAAGCAAGCATTTGTATTGTTTTTAAACGGGTTATAAAGGTTCGTATTTTTATTTTCTAAATAGGTTCATTTAGTCAGTGCATTGTTGGTCCACTTACCCTTTACCTTTGATTTCCCTTCTAAATGTTTTTTTTCTTTGTCTGAATTTTTTACACTTCCTGTTCCTCCTCAGTAAGTTTTCCCCCATCATCCGAGCCGTTCTGGCTGGGGGTTAGTCAGCATGCTCGCCCCCTCCCTTGGGACTACATCCCTGCGGGGAGATGATGTGATGCAGAGATGTAGTCCCAAGGGAGGGGGCGAGCCACGCTGACTGACCCCCAGCCAGAACAGCTTAGATGATGGGGGCAAGCTTACTGAGGAGGAACAGGAAATTAGAAATTCAGACAAAGAAAAAAACATTTAGAGGGGAAATCGAAGGAAAAGCTAAGTGAACCAACAATGCACTAGCTTAAAGAAACCTATTTAGAAATTAAAAAACGAACCTTTACAACCTCTTTAAAGTATTTTTAAATATACAGTATTACACTATTGGTCCCCCCTCTTTTATTTTAATGGGCTACCATGGCGGAGAGGAGGATAGAAAGAAACATCTCCTGGCCTATTCCTAAGAACATTAAAACAAGTTCCAAGACTTAACCACTTAAGTGCACTTTGACCTTCTTTTTAGCTAAAAAGGTCATGGCCCTCTGGTGAGTAGGACATCCTACTGAGCACATCGGGTGTGTGTTTGGATACATTACAAGTTGGTGATGGGTTCCCACAGTATGTCACATTGAAGAGAGTGAGCAGAGGAGAGCTGAGACGACGTCAGCTTGTGACGAAACGTGTAAGCTGGTTTGCGTTCCAACGACATTACGCTTCTCCATACAGAGATTTTGTGAGGTGGCCGACGAACTTAGCGGAGGAGACGCCGAGAAACGTTGTTTTTGTATCTGCATACACCGCGCATTCCTTGCCTGCCTTTGTAAGTGCAATACGACCTTTTCTATTAAACCCATTTTATCGCAGTATACACTATGGTTTCCCTTTTTTCTCATTTCCCTGAGACACTATTGATTTGATCGTCTGGATACGTCCGATTCGATCATCTGTATACGTCCAGTTCCAACCTTGAGTCTTCAGGGAGACGTTAAATAACACCCCATGCACATACTGACCACTGTTTGTGGTTAGCTTCTGGTAAGGAGACTGCATTAACAACACTTGGGTGATCTTTTTGGTGGAAGGAGTATCAATTGTTTTGGCCTCACTGCACCATTTACATAAGAAGAATTCCTTTGATTTATACATTAAGTTGTGGATTATTGGGACTTTATTCTTAGTTTTTTATTTTTATATTCACTTTTATTTTTTATTTTTAGTTGTATCACATTCACCTATATATTTTTTTAGATTGTGCATATTTATTCAATCTTATATTCTCACTTTTTGAATATTGTTTTTTTATTCACAATTGTTTTACACATATATGTTGTTTATTTTCCTGAATCTGTCAATTTTTTTTTCCATCAGCAGAGCAGTCTTGTGACTTATATCTGCGTCTGGTTAAAGCTAGTAGGAGGAGGCAAGATCCCTGACCCTCTGTCTGCAAAGTGCTGATTGGCCTTGTGCTGATCCCATGCACCCTCCCAAAAAAATAAAACTCTCTAGCAATATACACCAAATTGAGCATATGCAGCTTGTCCCCTAGCCTCTGTTCTAGCAGGAGATAGACTGGGGATAGTGGAATAAGGGGAGGATCAGAGAAGACATGATCAAAACCCCTTTTTACACAATGCAGAGGATTAACCCCTTAGGTTCCACAGTGAGTATAACAAGCATGCTTTACTGCATATACAGACTAATTTTACTGTTGTGGGTTTAGTAACACTTTAAGTTAAACTACATGCAAGCAGCTAGATGTGCAACTATTCACTCCATTGGCCAAGTACACTTTCAGTAAAGTTTCATGCACATGGCCATATAGGTGACCTACAAAGTGCAGTGCCAGCCTAATGACATTCAGGGGCCCACGTACAGCTATCCTTTGAGGTATACTGTATAAGGAGAGTTGGCTGTAAGCACCTGCATGCACACTGGTGCATGCCTCAAATGCAGATAGTATGCATTAATAGCATACATCAGTGCACATTTGGGTGCTTTATGCAAACTCCCCATGCCCCGGAAATGATATTACACAGGCTCTGTGCACGCTACGCCCGCGTGCACGAACACTTTAAACCCAAAACCCAAAATTTCATATATTGCAGCTTATGAATCCCTAGATATGGTGTTTTTTTTCTTTATTTTACCCGGTGCTTTAGCCAGTAACACACTTTCTGTCTTACAGTGTCTCTACTCTATGGGGAGAGGGTAGCATTAGATAAACTAGCAGATTAGATGGAGTTGACTAACAAATTAAACTTGAACTCCAGATAACACTTTATAAGCAGTTAAATCAAACAGATTTGTTTCCTTTTGGGATAAAGGTTTTACATAAATATATAAACGATGACCATTTATAAATGTGTAACATAAAATATAAAAGGAAAACCAACTTAAAATGTCCAAAAGAAAATGACTGACAGTTAAGTTTTCCCACTTGCCGTGATGAAAGTTGAAACCAAGATAGCCAAGGTGACACTATCCACTCTCATGAACCGCTTACAGGAATGCTTGTGACCCCCTAATAAGAGTGGCCAGTAAACGCTTATTTAAAACAACAAAGCTGGCATAATGGACAAGGATTATATCATAACCAGATATAAAGGCATGTACAGAGAATGTCAAAGGAAGTCTTCCACCAGAAACAAAGATGGCCGATGGTTGGTTGTGCATGCTTGGTAGCGTGTATGCGTGGCTCTGCCTCCGCATACGCTATCTAAGAATTTGTGAGCTGCAATTTGATTCATTTTGGGTTTAATACTGCTTTTAAGTACACATTCACTTTTGTTTTATCAGCTCTATATGGATTCTCCCACTCCTATCATATCATTCATATTTTTGGGGAACGGGTCCATGCTGTATCTGAAGTATGCATAACAGAAAGGAGGGATGGGGGAACCTAAACAGGGTTTTTATAACAAAAGAAGAAATGTACTTTGAATTAAGTTGTGATCGATAATTAGGAACAGAATTGAGACCTGCTGTTTGCTACATGTAGGGCCAATTGACACCAGTCAACGGGAGTGAGCCCACAGGTGTGCAACAATAGGAAGCAGCTTCCTGTAGTGGAACACCGGGAAGAGGAGGTGCCAAGAGCACCTCAAAGTAGGCTGTGTGTACATGAAGCCTAATGCCGCGTACATACGATTGGTTAAACCGATGAGAATGGTCTGATGGACCGTTTTCATCGGTCCAAACCGATCGTGTGTGGGCGCCATCGGTTAAAAAACGATCGTTAGTAGGCACAGCCATTGGTTAAAAATCCACGCATTCTCAGAATCAAGTTGACGCATGTTTGCAAGCATTGAACTTCGTTTTTTTCAGCACGTCGTTGTGTTTTACGTCAACGCGTTCTGACACGATTGGTTTTTTAACCGATGGTGTGTAGGCACGACTGACCATCAGTCAGCTTCATCGGTTAACCGATGAAAACGGTCCATCGGTCCGTTCTCATCGGATGGACCGATCGTGTGTACGCGGCATAATACAAACTACAATCAGCTGTGCTGACACACATTATACAGGCATGATCCACCTTTGTCACTTTTTGGAAGCCAACTCTGAAGTGTGTGCATGTAGACAGGAAGTTGCGGAAAAAGGCCAGCAGACATCATCAAGACTGAGATGAGAAAAAAAGGTAAATACAATAAACAGTGCTTTAGCGAGTTAAAGCTTTATTTGAAGGAAAGGAAAACATCTTCCTTGTAGAGTGGGGCTGCCCCCCACACGGCCAGGATTAGATGCTCATTTAGGTCTAGGGGACCACAAAGAATGCTTTACCTTACCTGATCTTCTGTTTCTGTAAGCTCTCTCCAGGCTGTAAAATTGTTTCCTGCAGCTCGCCCGCCCCCTATGCTTTGGTGGTTGCAAGTCTTCTGCAGTCATTAACACCGTTGCATAGCTCATAGCCCTTCACTGGACATGAGGACCTCAAGGGACAGCCAACAGCTGGAGAGCAAGGAGGATCAGGTAAGTAAAACTGGTAAAGGCACTGTATGCGTGTTTGTGTGCTTCTGTGCCGTAGTGCACCTCAAGGCACAAAAACATGTTTGTTGCCATGCACAGCACTATAAGGTGTATTTACATCTACTTTAATCCATAGGTCATCTTAATTACAGACTGGCTTCTTATATATTTCACCGGCTTCATCAATGAAACCTATTGAGGTCCAGGTTCTGCTCTTCCTATCACATACTCTTACGGCCCAAGCACTGCTTTCTCATTGGAGTTGATTTACTAAAATTGAAGAGTGCAAAATATGGTGCAGCTCTGCATGGCAGCCAATCAGCTTCTAACTTCAGCTTGTTCAATTAAAGCTTGACAAAAAAACTGGTAGCTGATTGGTTTTTATGCACAGCTGCACCAGATGTTGCACTCCAGTTTTAGTAAATCAACCCCATTACAGTAAAACAGATGACAGATACTCATGCATGTTGCTAAAGCAACTTCCTCAGCCAATTCATATATAACTTGATAATGACCATGCAGAATGGAAAATGCATTCATGCTGCGTCCACATTTGCTTGCTAAATTTGATCCCTGCATTTCACTTGCAGTCAAGCTTCTGAGGCTTACAGCTCAGTCTAATTTTGCAGGGCCCACTTTAGACAAACTCATGTTATTTGTGGCAGCATCAACAATGCACTGTTTCTTCCTTCCTCTTGTTATTTTCTAGCAAAAAAAAAAAAAAAAAAGATGATGTAATAAATCTGCTTATAGACAGGACCAAATCTTACTCATTCTCTACTACTATGATGACATCGACATTTAGTGTGATGAAATCATCAAACTGACCTGGATCATTATGATGTCATAAGAATACTTGGTTGAGTACCTCTGCATACTGTTTCAGAGCAAGAGAGGTTATCCACTAACGATACTGTAAAACTCCACAAGCACAACATCAATATATGAAAACTCTCCAAAACAGTCTTAGTAATGAAAGCAATAGTGGTTGCAGCTTGGAACCCTTCTAATGTTGGGCCCTTGTGTGGCTGCACACCATACAACCCCTTCATCTTCACACCAAGGAAATTAAACAGCCCCTCACAACCACCAAACCAGGGTTGTGGGGAAGAGGCCCTTGTCCTCATTAACATGGGAACAAAGTGCATCTCCATGACATGTACACAATGTCCTCTAGTGGACGAAAAAGAAAATGCAGCTAGAAAATATACAGTATCTGGCCAGGGATGTAGAAACCACATGTTAGTGCACATCATTAGAAACAGCAGACAAAAAAAAACAACAGTTTGATCACACTTTAGCATTAAAATACATTAAAATTGCAGTTACATTGTACAATCATATTGCAGTGCGTTTATAACAGCACTAAGTTAAATAGGAAAATACAACTATTGAAGGTTTGCATAAGACCACAGGCAATCAAACATATAGCAATAACATTATTATGATAGATACTGCTGAAAAGAAAAAAAGAATGATAAAAAAAATGCATTCATTGTATAAAAATCCATGAATGCAATAACTGTATAAAAATAGAAAAAAAGGAAATTCAAAATGTAAACTAACATAAAATGGATATATATTTAACCAACTTTGTGCTTTTTTGCCTGCGGATCGCAAAAGGAAAATCTTTGGTAAAGCTAAATAACGAACATCTTTTATGTTATCCTGTGCATTGCTTATTGTGAGGGTGGAGTAAGCAATTTAATGACCAGCTCAACCCAAAATACACTAACTTTTTATACCCGACTGCAACAGCTTTTACACAGTCAGATGCGTAAGAAAATGGTTTTGTTGTGTCCCTGCCAATGAGGTGACAAACCAATGGGAGGAAATGCTCGCTACTGGTGTGTCTAAGAGAGGTATAACAAGTCAGTGGGTAATTTAACCCTCTGGTGAGTGCATAAGTGAATAAGGTGAACATTTTAATAATGTAGACTGTTGAACGTTCCTAAAAAATAGACATAAAAAAACAAAAACAAGAATGCATCTCACAGTGCAACAAAATACTGTAGACTCCAATACTTCTGCAAATATTGAAGTTGACCTTGCTCCGGTATAAAAAACAGACAATATTTAGCTCTTTTTTTCATGCTGGAGTATTTTTTCAACCAAAAATTACAATAAAAGAAATATATAAAATGCTAAAATCTTTTTATATTGGTCAAAAAGAAACAAATTGCTCTTCACAGCCATAGACTTGCTGCGCATTGCATAATTAAAGATCAATCAATTTGAGAATCACTTGTGGTGATTCGGCTATGTAGGGTCTAACTTGACAGTGTTAACTAGTGCTTCCAGCAATACGAAGTGATCAATACTGCAGACAGATTTTAAAATATGCTCTCTGTGCAGGTGGACAGCAATCCAGGAAAAAAAAGATACAAACGTTTTCCATGTATGCACCACATCCACACAACCATTAAGTCAGGGAGAGTCTGATGCCGCGTACACACGATCGGTTCAACCGATGAGAATGGTCTGATGGACCGTTTTCATCGGTCAAAACCGATCGTGTGGGCGCCATCGGTTAAAAAAGGCAACTTGTTTTAAAATTAACCGATGGATTCCTAACCGATAGGACAAAACCGATCGTTATTAGCCACAACCATCGGTTAAAAATCCACGCATGCTCAGAATCAAGTCGACGCATGCTTGGAAGCATTGAACTTCGTTTTTTTTCAGCACGTCGTGTGTTTTACGTCACCGCGTTCTGACACGATCGTTTTTTTAACCAATAGTGTGTAGGCGTGACGGACCATCAGTCAGTTTCATCGGTTAACCGATGAAAACGGTCCATTGGTCCTTTCTCATCGGATGGACCGATCGTGTGTACGTGGCATTAGTGGTCCAATGACCATTCAAGACAATTGCCCATCCTGCAACATTGCAGAAATTGAAACTGACCAATCATACAACTGCTTTTGTTTGTCAGGCCAAGCTGGCTGATTGCTTTTGCTGGAAACCAGATCTAACCTTCTTGAACGTTGAGTCCATTAGTAACACTGGGTATGAAGCCTGTTTTGTAGAAGATTCTACAATACAATGGTACCAGATGAAGTTCACAGTTCCTTCAAGTATGGTATTCATAAACACAACCAATGCTAAAAAAAAAAAACCCTCCCCCCTCAAATAAAAAAAACATACTATTTTTTTCTAGACTTGATTTGTACCACACATATATAAACCATTTTGTAAACATAACTGCTTTTTCAGCATTCTAATGAATCTTACCACCAAACCACATCGTAAAACAGCTCTCCATGGGTTAATATGAAGGATATGGTCATTTTTGTAGATTTTTCATTTTAGATGTAACTATATGCATTTGGCTTGGTGTGCAACTGTTGGCTAGCACTATTCTTAAAGGGGTTGTAAAGGTTTGTTTTTTTATTTTCTAAATAGGTTCCTTTAAGCTAGTGCATTGTTGGTTCACTTACCTTTTCCTTGGATTTCCCTTCTAAATGATTTTTTTCTTTGTCTGAATTTCTCACTTCCTGTTTCTCCTCAGTAAGCTTGCCCCCATCATCTGTCTGGGGGTTAGTCAGCCAGAACAACTTACTGAACAGCTTACAGAGGAGGAACAGGAAGTGAGAAATTCACACAAAGAAAAAACAATTTTTAGAAGGGAAATCGAAGGAAAAGGCCATACACTGTTAGGCCTCGTACACACGACCGAGAAAAACTCGACGGGCGAAACACATCGTTTTGCTCGTCGAGTTCCTTGTTAGGCTGTCGAGGATCTCGGCGAGCCAAATTTCTCCATTCCCGTAGAGGAAAAAGAAGACATGCTCTCTTTTTGGCTCAACGAGATCCTCGACAGTTTCCTCGTCGAAAAATGTACACGCGACCGGTTTCCTCGGCAAAAAAGAAATACCAGCAAGTTTCTTGCTGGTTTTTGCCGAGAAACTCGGTCGTGTGTACGAGGCTTTAGATTCCCTTTGTTTCAGCCTACGGGGTAAATTAAAAACATCTAACAGATTCTTCATCCAAGTTAAACAGTACAGATATTTGCTGAGAACTCAGACATACCCTTAGACATCCCAGTCATCATCGGATGCTGATACATTTGGTGGGATCAGACAACGATCATACAAAGTTTTTGGATTTCCATATTAGGATGGTGACTTAATAAAGCTATATACATTACTGCAGATGAATACGCTATTTAGAAAATATGAATTACTATTTCTCACAGTGCTTGCCTCACATAACAAAGGCTTGGAACATCCTTCATAAACGATGCACATGGTACATATAGACCAGCACCCATATCACAATAAGCCATTGTGTTCATTCTTTACCTCGAATGCTCAAATAGCGAGGAATAAATGAGAACATATAAATCGAGAAGGCAACTGTTTCCTGAATCTTCACCGACAATTGACTACAACTAGTTAAAGTGAACCCGTCACCAACTAGCCATCTCAGTTGTGCTATATTATGTGGTGGCAGGTGCCTAAAGGTGTCTGCATGTACCTTTATAATGTGAAAAACGTCTCCCTTTCCCATCCATTTCCAATGTTGCAATGCTTGCTAGAAGGGCACTTGCTCTGTATACAGATTCAAACCGTATATTTAGACAAGGCATCAAAAACTTTATCTGCAAGGAGCAAGCACCCCTAGATTTGGGTTTCCTTGAGGTTCAAGGAAGCATATTTACATCACACTTGAGGCATTTTGCAAGCACCTATGGATGGTTCACCTAAGTAACAAATTGCATAGGACTAGCAGGATAAAAGACAGAATTCAAAAGAAAGCGCAGCTTTTCTTTCTGGATGTGAAAAATCAGAGCAGATGTACTAATCTTTTTTTTTTTAAGATTCCTGAGAATATCAATCATATCTTCATAGTCATGAACGGTCTTTTTGTTGGTCTTTAACACTGGTTATCCTCAAGACAGAAACACAGGAATGCTGATCGACAGTAACATAACATCCCTCAATAATGCAATGCAACCGTAGAGCAAGATGTATCCACCCAGTCATTCAGATGATCCTATGTGGTCTTTTTTCCTTTTCTTCAAACATTTACAAAAAAAGTCAAGGAACACTGGAATCTTTGGCATAGAGATCCTTTTCACCTGGGTATTGGAGGTAAAGGAGGAGCACCTCTCTCTCTTCTGGAAGATCCACCTAGAAAAACCAGACAACATGCATGTCAGAATGTCAGATAAGATATAAAACTAACATAAAGCCCCTCTAACATGCAAAGATGCCAGTGTGGCTTCAGATGTGTTTGCAAATGTATGCAACACATTTCTGTTAGTTTATATCGATATGGACATTTACCATTGTTGGATTTTGTATAGACACACACTGAAGGTCTTCAGTTTCCTTGAGTGATGTTGGGTTTCTATTGCTTTGCTGTACCTTCAGGCTGGGTTCACACTGTCGCCGCATGCGGCGCACAGCAGGGGTCCGGTGCTTGCTGGTTCACCTGTTCAGGTCCGATTTCAGCCCGAAAAAGGCATGCGTTTTTTCCGGCACACCACACCGGACCCGCTGCGGAGATATGTGAACCAGCTCCATAGAGATTGTCACATTCTCCTGCTATGCGAATTGAATCTGGAGAAATGCACATTCAATTCGCATAGGTGTGAACCCGGCCTCAAGGAGGAAGGGTTGCCTCCAAGGCATGCCTGCTCTCAATGCATTCATTACTATGCCCATGTCTTAAGTTTGGAGCGTAGATCTTTTGAGTTAGGACTTACTAGTAAGACCTCATCTGGAATATGCAGTTCAGTTTTGGGCACCAGTTCTCAAAAAGAATATCGGGGAACTGGAGAAAGTGCAGAGAAGAGCAACCAAACTGATAAGAGGCATGGAGGAGCTCAGCTATGAGGAAAGATTAGAGGAACTAAATTTATTCACTCTTGAGAAGAGGAGAATAAGGGGGGATATGATCAACATGTACAAATATATAAGAGGTCCATACAGTGAACTTGGTGTTGAGTTATTCACTTTACGGTCAACACTGAGGACAAGGGGGCACTCTTTACGTCTAGAGGAAAAGAGATTTCACCTCCAAATACGGAAAGGTTTTTTCACAGTAAGAGCTGTGAAAATGTGGAACAGACTCCCTCCAGAGGTGGTTCTGGCCAGCTCAGTAGATTGCTTTAAGAAGGGCCAGGATTCTTTCCTAAATGTACATAAAATAACTGAGTACTAAGATTTGTAGGTAAAGTTGATCCAGGGTAAATCCGATTGCCTCTTGGGGGATCAGGAGGGAATTTTTTCCCCTGCTGTAGCAAATTGGATCATGCTCTGCTGGGGTTTTTTGCCTTCCTCTGGATCAACTGTGGGTATGGAGTTGGGTGTATGGGATTGTATTGTGTTTTTTATTTTGTTTGTTTATTTTTTTGTGGTTGAACTGGATGGACTTGTGTCTTTTTTCAACCTGACTAACTATGTAACTATGTAACTATGTAACTATGTAACTTACACACACTTTGTGTGTTACTTTGTTACATTTCGATAAAGGAAAAACGGTGAGCAGTGCCTTATGTTGTAAAAACACAAGGCACCATCCACCACTGTCATCACACAACAGACTCCAGTCTGCATGCTAAAACAGATCGTGTGATGCCGCATACACGCGATCGGTTAAACCGATGAGAATGGTCTGATGGACCGTTTTCATCTGTCAAAACCGAACGTATGTGGGCGCCATCGGTTATTTAACTATCGGTTAAAAAAAAGCCAACTTGTTTTAAACTTAACCAATGGATTCCTAACCGATAGAAAAAAGTTGATTGTTAGTAAGCACAACCATCGGTTAAAAATCCATGCATGCTCAGAATCAAGTCGACGCATGCTTGGAAGCATTGAACTTCGTTTTTTTTCAGCACGTCGTGTGTTTTATGTCACCGCGTTCTGACACGATCGTTTTTTTAACCGATGGTGTGTAGGCGCGACGGACCATCAGTCAGCTTTATCGGTTAACCGATGAAAACGGTCCATTCTCATCGGATGGATTGATCGTGTGTACACGGCATTAGCGTTAAAGCAGGGTTCCGGCCATAATTTTTTTTTTTTTTTGCAAGCTAAAATGAATCACATTAAATAGTCCGTAAAACATATTAATAGCTCCCCAATCGGTCCAGAAATCATTGCAAACACTTGCCTTATATCCTCTAGCTCATGCTGTGGCCGTATCCATCATATGTGTGGGCATGTGAAGCCCGGTTAATTTTTCTTCCTAGTTTTCAGGGAGAGGTGCATGCTGGGCGATCTTTAGGCACAATAATGCCCAGAGACTCCTGGGAAATGAGTGTCATCATTTCCCAGGAGGCAATGGGGTCTTAGACGCTTCCTGATGACGTAACCCAAACGAAACGTACGTCGAGGCGCATACCAGTCACGCACACTAACGTAACTTCCGGGTCTGCTGGTTTTTGGCGGTGAAACGCACGCCATATGCAGCAGCATACTACAACGGAGACCCTCTCTCACTACTGACCCACGCTACTAGCCTCAGTGCCGGGATCGAGGCACCAAATTCAGTAAGGAGCCATTTGGCTATTTTCTTTGTTTTTAGAAAAGTTTTAATAAACAGTATTACACTATTATGTTTTTTTATTTTGGTGTATATACTATCCAATCCGGCTGCAATACTGGAACCCTGGCTTCTGGATAGAGTTTCTCACACAAGCCCATTAGACTTCTTTTTAATTAAAGAGTCCATTAATGCTGGTAAGGAGCCATCTTATATCTGATCACGTCGGGTGCAATGTTTACTTTATGGTGAAGGTTCTTCATTGTATTGATCCACTTCACATCAAGCAACGTTTATTGCACATACCCAGTGTCTTCATTTGGAATTCATTGAATATATTACTCTGGGACATTTTCAGTTTGCACATTTGCACTTTACTTCGCATGGATTTTTTTGCACTTGTAATGATTCTAATTTAATAAGTTATTAGGGTTTAACTTATTATTTATTAGCACTTAGCGCCCCCTACCCTCCTAATTCCACAATGGGGTCTTAGGACAGAAAGTTGAACCACCCAAGACCAGGAACCAGGCAGATTAAGAAATCTGCTTAGTAACATTCAGATAGAAGTGAGTAAAACATTTTTATTTATTTTTTTACATTAAAGGCAAGCTGTTAATAGAAAGTTCATTTTTAGGGTGGAGCTCCGCTTTGGACACTGTCATTCCTTTTTATTTTCAATACTTATTATATTTTACAATTGTATTTATTTATTTTACAGTTTTTTTTAGGAGCCCCATTAAGTGGCTTTGGTGAAATATCGGAAGTTTAAACAGCGTGAATCTGCACCATATGTGGTGATTAGGGTGTGCCCGGGCACACCTGGCACACCCTGTGCGCACGCCTATGGCTAATGATATGAAGTATTTGTGCAATGGCAGTATGATTTCCACACAGGCCACACAGTACATTTCTTGGAGTCGGGTTGTAGATGCAATATGTATAAAACATTAGGAATTTACTGGGGGTAGGGAGTTAAAGAAAGTGCACTTATCCTTTAAAGAAAAAGCAAATTCTACTCACTTCGGCTTTCATTTCTCATGAGTTTACTGGGGTAAGACTTGTTCGTCGGTATGTAGGGTTCGGGTGGTGGAAGATCAGTAAATGGGCGGAATGAAAATCGTCGTTCCCATTCATCTATATAAAGAAAAAGAAAAACATAATAATGAAACACGCAGATCGTTTTATCCTTGATGTAGATTACTGTTAAGAATATGATGATTGATATCATACAGAAGGAGAACACATGAGTTGTGCTCAGCTTAAGATAAAGAGACTATAATAGACAGTGGCGACCCATCCATACGGGGCGAAGGGGCATCGCCCCCCTAATCCAAGCAGCCGGCCACTAATCTACATGCAGAGGGTTGGATGCATGGATTCTAATGGTTTTTTTTTTTTTAGAAGCACATTATTAGAAGAACCTGAGGCTCTAATTGGCTTCAAAAAAGGTGTGTGCTCAGGACGCCATTGGATTGGTGTGGTGTGGATTGGTGTGACGTCACTGATCGCCGTTCCCTATAACAGGGAACAGACGATCAGTGACACTGCCACAAAGAAGAACGGGGAAGGTGTGTTTACACTCACCTCTCCCCGTTCTTCAGCTCCTGTGACCCAGTCACGGGACACCAGCGGTGATCGGGTCCGCGGGTCCCGCGGTCACAGAGCTTCGGACCGGCGGCGTGCGTGCGATCCACGGCTGGACACTTAAAGGGCAACGTACCTATACATGCCTGTGCCCAGCCGTGCCATTATGCCGACATATATCGGCGTTAGGCGGTCCTTAAGTGGTTAAATTAAATAACAAAATGATTAAAAAAAGTAAATGAACAGAAAAAAAATCCAAATCAAATAAATATTTGATGTAGCCACCCTTTGCCTTCAATTCTTCTAGGTACACGTGCCCACAGTTTATGAAGGAACTCGGCAGGTAGGTTGTTCCAAACATCTTGGAGAACTAACCACAGATGTTTGGTGGATGTAGGCTGCCTCAAACCTTTGCATTCTGTTTTTATGTAGATTTTGCACAGATTTGGACAGTGCCATTGATGGCAATAGCCTCCGATTTGGCATGCGATTTGACATGTCAAATCGCATGCCAAAGTGAACCTAGGCTTAAGGCCCCTTTCACACGGGCGATCCGATCATGTCCACCTGTCCGTTTTTCAGGCGGACCCGATCGGATCCTCCAGTCTCTTCTTATGGACACATATCCGCTGACGACCGCCGTCAATCTGATCAGATCCTGTCTGACAAAAACAGACTGATGGAGGACTTGTTCCCCATCTGTCTGGTGGATTAGATCAGATGGAAACGGACAGGCGGTCCATTTTCATCAGATTGCCCCATAGAGGAGAGCAGGACTGTGTCTGTGTCCGCTCTGCATAGCGGAGCAGACACGGACTTGTCATCCATTTGCTAAGGATTTTTAATGCCTTGTCTCTTCTACATTAAAGTTACTTATCTGCCTGTCCGCCCCTGTACAGTGAACTGTGCATGCACAGCTCATTGTACAAATTTGGCAATGCCGAAGCGGATGCCGAAGCAGAGTGATGTCATCTCAGCCCAATGACAGCAACCAAGACTCAGAAGCCGTCCATCTAAAAAAATGTCAGGTGAGGAGCTGCGCGATGCTGCAGTGCTGGACCGAAGGATTAGCTGAAAATAACTGCCACTTTTTGAAAATACGTATACTCCTTTTATGGAGCTAGCTTTTTGAATTGATCCCTGTACAGTGTCTCTTGTCACAGCTCTCAATAACCCCTAGATAGCAGCTGTGCAAAAATCCCGAAAGCGGAACTTTACTTATAATAACTTGATAACAAAATAATGTTCTTTGGCAAGAAACACACATCCCACATTTATAATTATGCTACCAAAATGAGCGTGTGCTGTAAATTTATTCCAGCATTGCCTCTGTTTCCTCTTGCTGGAGGCATTTTTCTGAAGCCCAAAGCCCCTGAGCAGAAGTAAATCATAAAGCGGAACTAAACCCATCGATTTAACAATTTCAAAAAAGAGTTACATTCTTGGAATGTCCGGATTGCTGTCACATTTGTCACAATCTAGGAATTGCTAGAGAGTTTTAATAGGAAAGCTTACAACTACCTCTATACAAGGGTACTATGTTAGATGGACAATAAAGAGCAAGGTTTTTTTTGTTTTGTTTTTTGCTATTATCAAATGCATGTTTTAATGTAGGTACACTTACCTTCACCAGATGAATCTTGATAACCGTTTCTCATAGAAGAAGAAGGTGGTGGTGGGGGCAGAGGCCCTAAGCCTGGTCTTTCTGGAGGTGGTGGTGGTCTGGAGCCAGTTCTGGGGGATTCTACTCCAGGTTTCATCGGAGGCTGGGGTATTGATCCCCTAGGAGTAAATCCATTTCTATTGGCAGGGGGAGGTGGAGGAAGTTGTCCTACACAGAAGAAGATTTTGGATACGTAACTATTATATATCTACATACCAGTCCAGCATAGTGACTGATAACATAACACTGCCACCTATCTTCAAGTATGAAAAGCTGCTTGTATGTATGGCTCTAAACTTACCGCATAAATCATTCTATTCATTTATTAACTTATTGAGATGTGTCTCTTGTCATGATAAAAATAGAATATCCCGGCACATTTAGTCTGCGTACTACTGTATATCTATAGTTATACCACTACTATATACATATTTTCTGGAAGCATTTGTTACAGACTGCAATACTGCTTTAAAGCCCTCTACACACGGACCAGAATCTCGTCAGGAAAAAAAAGATGTTTTTCCTGACAAGAATCTTGACAAGAATCTCTTGCCAGCCGAGTGTACAGACACTCCATTTAAAAGAACCGCCGTTCTTTTGAAGGGCACGAACGCGGTGACGTCATCGACTACGACAAACATGCGCTCGTCACATTCGATGCCGTTGCCGCCATCTTGCTACACCCTACCTATGCCTAGGAAGCTACCGCTCATGCGTCAAATTCATTTCGAGCATGCGCGGGTTTCCACGGCGACAGGTAAGTATACACACGCTCGGGTTTCTCGGCAGGAAAACACTGCCAAGAATCACGACGAGAAAATCACGTTGAGATTTTGGGCAGTTTTCTTGACGAGAAACACATGCACGGTTTACTCGGCAAGAAAGCTCTGCCAGCAGTTTTCTTGCTGTTTCTAGCCGAGAAAAACGTGCGTGTGTACGAGGCTTAAAAGTTTACAAGTCCGTAGATGTGTTTGCAGCATTAGATTTCTTTTTTTTTTTTCTTGCACTTTTTATTTTCGCGAACAGCAAATTTGCTGTCCCTGATTGGCTACGCACATCCACTATCTATGAAGGGAACCATGGATGCCATCAGGCTGGACTATGGACATGTCTGCCTTTGTTCATCTCCATTACATGGGAGCTAGGGAGATTTGTAGTTTACACAAGAATGACAACATTGGGCCAGATTCTCAAAAGAGTTACGCCGGTGTATCTACTGATACACCGGCGTAATTCGAAATTCCCGCCGGCATATCATTGTTTTGTATTCGCAATACAACGCTGACCGCTAGGTGGCGTTTACGTTCAGGTCTCATTTGACTATGCAAATGAGCCTGATACGCCGATTCCCGAACGAATTTGCGTTGCGTACTCGTCGTTTACGTTGTTTGCGTAAGCGTAAGGTTACCCCTGCTATATGAGGGGTAACCTTACGCCAGTCTGCCGTATGCCATGTTAAGTATGGCGTCGGGTCCGCGTCGTCTTTTTCCGTCGGTTACGTCGTTTTCCTA
The DNA here is from genome assembly GCF_905171775.1 of Rana temporaria. Classification (NCBI taxonomy): domain Eukaryota; kingdom Metazoa; phylum Chordata; class Amphibia; order Anura; family Ranidae; genus Rana; species Rana temporaria. Next base: position 163,520,576 of record NC_053494.1, on the reverse strand, counting down.
AGTCGTTCTTGAATACGACTTTACGTCAATGACGCTCACGTCAGCGTCATTGAAGTTTTCCGTCGTGAGCTGGAGCATGCGCACTGGGCTATTTTTCAGCCTGGCACATGCGCAGTTCAATCGGCGCGGGGGCACGCTTAATTTGAATACAAGCCGCCCCCTTTGAATTATGCAGCCATACGCCGGGCCATTTACACTACGCCGCCGCAAATTACGGAGCAAGTGCTTGGAGAATACGGCACTTGCTCCAGTAAGTTGCGGTGGCGTAGTGTAAATGGCTTACACTACGCCAACGCGGGATCTTGGAGAATCTGGCCCATTGTTTTTGTTTTCTGTTCAGCTCACAGGAAAAGACAGGGACACTGCATTTCTGGTGGTGGCAGCTGCCAGGAATATCTGTAAAAGCCAACAGCTGGCTTGTACACTCCGCAAGCTGATTGTAATGCCGTTGGTAAAACCATCGGAATTCCGCTCAAGCTTGGCTTGCATACACACGGTCACACAAAAGTTCTCTGAACTTTCGTCCATCAAGAACACGGTGACGTACAACACTACAACGAGCAGAGAAAATGAAGTTCAATGCTTCTGAGCATGCGTCGAATTGTTTCCGAGCATGCATCGGAATTCTGTGTGTCGGAATTGCTACAGATGATCGGATTTTGAAAATTTGAGAACCAGCTCTCAATCTTTTGTTGGTGGAAATTCCGACAGCAAAAGTCTGATGGAGCATACACACGGGGCATAAGCCTTCTAGTGGAAGTGGAGTGGAGTGTGCCCTCCGCCAAGCTCCATTAGCTTCAATAAAAGGCAGGTGAGACATCAGGGGTCTAAAAGACCTCTGATGTCTGATTAAAGGGAACCTGTTTAAAAAATATTATATCACATAGGGGACTTTTTGCCCTCTATGTGATATAAATAAAGTTTTACTGAATGTAAGAACATTTTTTAAAAAAAAGTGTTGCCTATGAAAAATATAGGGTACTAAAGTTTTGCCGGGCGCACGCAAAATTAAAGCTTGACATGTTGGGCACTCGTTTACTCTGTGCAGCCTCATCCTTTATATTTTACCAAAAATTGGATGATCTATTGGGCCAGATTCACAGAAGAAGTACGCCGGCGTATTTTCAAATTTGGCGCGTCGTATCTTTAGTTTGAATCCTCAAACCAAGATACGACGGCTTCTGGCTTCGATCCGACAGGCGTACGGCTTCGTACGCCTTCGGATCGTAGGTGCAATACTTCGGCGCCCGCTGGGTGGAGTTTGAGTTGTTTTCCGCGTCGGGTATGCTAATTAGCATTTTCCGTCGATCCACGAAGGTACGCGCGGCCGTCGCATTCTCTTACGTCGTCGCTAGTCGGCTTTTCCCGGCGTATAGTTAGAGCTGCTATTTTGTGGCCTATAGTTAGACTTGCCATGTTAAAGTATGGCCGTCGTTCCTGCGTCAAATTAAATTTTTTTTTTTTTTTGCGTAAGTCGTCCGTGAATAGGAAAGGACGTAACTCACGTCGACGTTCAAAAAATGACGTCGGTGCGACGTCATTTCGCGCAAAGCACAGCGGGAAATTTCAAAACGGAGAATGCGCAGTACGTTCGGCGCGGGAACACGCCTAATTTAAATGATCCACGCCCCCTACCCGGATAATTTGAATTAGGTGGGCTTGCGCTGGAGTGATTTACGCTACGCCGCCGCAACTTTACAGGCAAGTGCTTTGTGAATCAAGCACTTGCCCGTAAAACTTGCGGCGGCGTAACGTAAATGCGATACGTTACGCCATCGCAGATGTACCTGAATCTGGCCCATTATGTTTTTGTGCCCTAAAATGTAATTTTTTTTACTGAAATCTTGTGCTTAATAAACTTTTGCACAAATATTGTGTGACATAAAAACGTTTATTCTTCTGGGTCTCTGCTTTCAGAAAATATATAATGTTTGGGGGCTTTAACTAGTCTTCAGCAAAAATGACTCTGGCAGTGAAAGAATTAAGGGATAAGTATATTTTGTCACTTCTCAGTAATGACCCAATTAGCTGTGGTAAGGGGATTCCCCCTTTCTTAGCTGCGCATACATAAAAGGGATGGGGATGCATGTGACATAAGTGACCTAATAAGGCCACAGGGCCCTATTAGACCATATTAAATCACTGACATTGGCCATTTTAGCACTTTCAAAGTACTGGAACATCTATCTGCCAGATCCTAGAAGCATTTTGGTGGCTAACATGATATTATTTATATGATATCAGTTAAAGTTGTTTACCTGTCCTTGAAGGTGGGTCTCTAGATGGTGGTGGAGGTGGACCAGACCGGCTAGAGAGCGCAGCAGGCTGAGGTGGAGCAGGTAAGGATGAAAACGAAGGGTTTCGCTGAGGAGGTCTTGGCATATCATCAAAATTGGAAGGGGTAGGAGGAAGTGGAGGAGGTCCAGGACGGCCTGGTGGCAGAGGAGGTCCCTGGTTAGATGAAATGGGTCTAGGTGTGGAGGGAACTGGGGGCTTATTGTTTTGAGATGGGGGAGGTGGGGGTCCATCTCTTCCAAGTGGAGGTCTGTTTCCTGTTGGAGGAGGAGGAGGCCTGTCATCATCTCTACCAAATGGTGGTCTATGTCCTGTTGGAGGCGGAGGTGGCCGATCATCATCTCGGCCAAATGGAGGCCTATGTCCTGCTGGAGGAGCAGGGGACCTGTCATCTTCTCGGCCAAATGGTGGCCGGTTTCCTGCTGGAAGAGGTGGTGGCCGGTCATCGTCTCTACCAAATGGAGGTCTGAGCCCTGCTAGAGGGGGTGGTGGCCGGTCATCCTCTCTACCAAATGGAGGTTTATGCCCTGCTAGAGGGGGTGGTGGCCTTTCATCATCTCTGCCAAGTGGTGGTCTATTTCCTGTTGGCGGAGGTGGTGGTCTATCATCTTCTCTACTGAATGGTGGCCTGTTTCCTGTTGGAGGCGGTGGTGGTCTGTCATCCATGGAACGACTAGGTGTTTGAGGAAGTGATGGCTTGTTCATAGAAGGAAGTGATGGAGGCATTGACGGAGATGTTCTGCTGTTACCACCAAATCCAGGACTTTTTTTCCATGGTGGAGGAGCAGATCCTGTGCCCATTTGCCTGTTTCCAGCAGGGACTGGTGGAGGGCCTCTATTGTAAAGACTTGATGGCATGGGCCTCGGTGTATTAGGAACTGAAGGTGGTGCATTTTCTGATCTAGGACTAAAATCATTCCTGGGAGGGGGTGGCATGCGGTTTCTCTGTAGTTCTGGGGCACTGCTTCTTATGCCCAGGTGAGGTGTAGGGCCTCTCGGAGATCCACTTGGTGGAGCAAAAGGTCTAGGAGTGGTTGATCTTCCACCAGGAGGCAACATTGGTGGTCTGCTTCCCACTGAATCTAAAAATGACAGAATATAGTTAAAATGGTGTAATCTAGTGAGTGAATATTTTTGGTATGGACAACTGTAGAAATTACTATAATCAACTGAAAATAAAGTTGGTGGGTGTATTGAAGACAATGGGGGTTATTTTGGAAAGGCAAATCCACTTTGCACTTGAAATTGCACTGAAAGTGTACTTGGAAGTGCAGTCGCTGTAGATCCGAGAGGGACATACAAGGAAAATAAAAACCAGCATTCTAGCTTGCACATGATTGGATAATAAAATCAGCAAAGCTTCCCCTCATTTCAGATCTACCCCTCAGATTTACAGCGACGGCACTTTCAAGTGCACTTTCAGTGCAATTTCAAGTGCACTTTGCACTTGTAGGCCCGGATTCACGTAGGAGAGCGCATCTTTGTGTGGGCGTAACGTATCCTATTTACGTTACGCCTCCGCAACTTTGACAGGCAAGTGCAGTATTCTCAAAGCAAAGTTGCGGCGGCGTAGCGTAAATAGGCCGGCGTAAGCCCGCCTAATTTAAATGTGGAAGATGTGGGCGTGTATTATGTAAATGTATTGTGACCTCACGTAAATGCCGCATGCGCCGTCCGTGAAAGTATCCCAGTGCGCATGCTCCAAATAAACCCGCAATATGCCAATGCTTTCGACGTGAACGTAAATGACGCCGAGCCCTATTCGCGAACGACTTACGCAAACGACGTAAAACGTGAAAAATTTTACGCTGTTCCGACGTCCATACATAACATTGGTACGCCTCATATACGCCTCATATAGCAGGGGTAACTTTACGCCGGAAAAAGCCTTACGTAAACGGCGTATCTGTACTGCAACGGCCGGGCGTACGTTCGTGAATAGGCGTATCTAGCTGATTTACATATTTCTAGGCGTAAATCAGCGTACACGCCCCTAGCGGCCAGCGTAAATATGCAGTTAAGATACGACGGCGTAGGAGACTTACGCTGGTCGTATCTTATACAAATTCTGGCGTATCTGATTCTTTGAATCAGGCGCCAAGATACGACGCCTCACACTCAGAGATATGACGGCGTATCTGGAGATACGCCGTCGTATCTCCTACGTGAATCTGGGCTGTAGTTTGCACTTGTAGTGCAAAGTGGATTTGCCTTTCGTAAATAACCCCCAATGTGTTTTTTTTTCTTCACGTAATGTGAATGCAGGAATCTCTCCCACTGTGCTTATTGTACTCTGACTGATCGAATGCTGGTTTTCCTGCAGGCCCGTTCGACAAAAGCCGGTCTAATGATTGACTGCTATTGAACAGAGGGAGCTATACACAAATACAATTTTGATACATGTAACCATCTTTACTCTCCCTGTACAATAATTTATTAACTGATATGTTATGGGGAATGTAAGAAATGGACTGGAACACCAGTAACAAGTTCATCATTGTAGAAGGAGTTAAACTCCAAGGAAAGGAGTGGGGAACTGTGGTAGGAAATCTTGCCAGTGAAGTGTCCAGGAGAGATAAGAAGCCATACCCCAAATAGCCTATTAGACTCCACCTGTACTTGAAAGATTAAGCTGGTCAGAGATGGATAGAAATTTGAATAAAAATTCTTACGAAAAGTCTTTGTAAAATTTGTACAGAAATTCTCAGAACATTCAGCCTAGGTTCACACTGCTGCGAATTCAAAATCGCGATAAAATGCGCGATTTTACCGCGATTTCGCGTCTGCGATTTTGCCGCGATTTCGGCCGCAATTTAATGTAAATCGCGGCCCGAAATCGCAAAAAGTAGTACAGGAACTACTTTTTGCAATCGCAGATGCGGCGTCGCACTGATTAGGACAGTGCCATTGCCGACAATTGCCGCCGATTTGAGATGCGATTTGACATGTCAAATCGCATCTCAAATCGTTCCAAATCGTACTCAGTGTGAACCAGTGCTTAAAGATAGTTTGAAAGATTTTCTTTGCTTTTAACATTTAATTCTGGAATGAATAGACTTTACTGAACGAAAACCACATAATCGACTAGAAAAACGTTCTTTTGAGAAAAATTTGACCATTCTGCTCCTTCAAATTTTTTTGTCACTGTGGTCAAAAACAAACATTGACTTTACCTAGTAATTATTAGAAAAACAAACAAACTTTCTTAGAACATTCTTTTCTAAAAAATGTGGTTTGTCTAAATTCTGCCCATCTATGGCCAGCTTTAGTTCTGGATGTACTGGATAGAGATTCTTAGCCAAATCTTTTTTTGGCCACTAGGTGGCACAAGTCATTCCATATGTAGTGAAAACACCATCCAGTCTAATAGAATAAATAGAATAAATGAAAGTATGCAAGACAGTTTACCTTACAGGATATTCATAACAACTGAGACGTTATTCAATGGTACATTATATAGAAAGAGAGTAGGTTATTACCATTTTCTCTGCCTCCTGAAGATCGTAGCTTTGGCATTCCTCCTTGAAACAAGCCACCTAACCCAGGTGGCCCTCCAAAGCCACCTCCGCCTCCTCCGCCTCCTCCCATTCCTCCACCTCCGCCACCGCCACCCATTCCTCCACCGCCCATTCCTCCACCGCCACCTCCAGGAGATGTTTTCGGTTCTGTTGGAAAAAAATATATAATGTATAAAAAATATATAAAATAGATATAAAAGAACTACAAAATGGGGTTGATTTAGTTAAACTGGAGCGTGCAAAATCCGGTACAGCTCTGCATAGAAAACATTTAGCTTCCATTTTTATTTAATTTTTTTTTGTCAAAGCTTAATTAAATAAGCTGAAATTAAAGCTGATTGGTTACCATGCAAAGCTGCAACATATTTTTCACTCTCCAGTTTTAGTAAATCAACCCCAATGTGTTTTGTCATTTATAATAGACTACAGGCGTATATAAGAATGCACTCCTGATATGTCACAATATACAGCAACAGTTTATTTTCTTTTTTACAAACCTAAAAACCTTTTATCATTGAAAAAATGTCCTTGAGCACCAGGCAAGTCAAAGAGATTGGACCTCAATAGATCATCATGAGATAATGATGTCATCAGTCTGCTGCAGGCAGGAGGCAGCATTTTATCAGTCTCTTCCCCAGTGATCACATGGATTCTAAAGTAAGGTGACCAGATTTTTAAAATGAAATCCCGGGACACATTTTTTCTTTACTAGTAATGGCAACAATCAGCGACTCTCTGCCAATTGCCGCCCACCTCACAGCCTCTCAAGTCTTACTCTTCGGGCCCCGGCTACTACTGGATGGGGAGCGGAGGAAGATCACTCTGCCAGGGAAGGCAAGGAGATAGGCAGGTGGCTGGCCAGGATTTGATTAAGGCAGAACAACATGCGAGCGATGCTGAATGGGCATGCGCCCGAAACTGAAGAAATATTTCCTCCGCTCCGACCTGCACATGATCATCAGAAAGGGGCACAGATAATGGGAAAAATACAACCCCCCTATGCTAGTAGGCACGGCGGAGCGGGGGGTGTGTAATTCTATTTTTTTTATTTTAATTCTGCACTGATTGTCTTTGAAATTGCTCCTGCCCCCTATTAAATCCAATCTGGGGACAAAACCAGGGACAGACTTAGTCCGGGGACAGTGTCCTCAATCAGGGGACTGTCCCCTGAAACTGGGGATGTCTGGTCACCCTATTCTAAAGCCTCGTACACACGATCAGTCCATCCGATGAGAACGGTCTGAAGGACCGTTGTCATCGATTAACTGATGAAGCTGACTGATGGTCCGTCACACCTACACACCATTGGTTAAATAACCGATCGTGTCAGAATGTGGTGACGTAAAACACAACGACGTGCTGAAAAAAATGAAGTTCAATGCTTCCAAGCATGCGTCGACTTGATTCTGAGCATGCGTGGATTTTTAACCGAAGGTCGTGCCTACTAACGATCGGTTTTGAACTATCGGTTAGGAATCCATCAGTTAAATTTAAAGCAAGTTGGCTTTTTTTTAACCTATGGGGCCCACACACGATCGGTTTTGACCGATGAAAATGGTCCATCAGACCGTTGTCCTCTGTTTAACCTATCGTGTGTACGAGGCCTTAGTCTGTAACTTTGTAGCAAGTCACAGGGTAAGGGATTGCATTATGCAGTGTGTGCGTGCAGGGGGGTTGGGGGGCCTCCATATCCATTTTGCTTGGGGCCCCCAAATTCCTTCAAACGGCCCTGGGGGTGGAGAGATAGATTTGGATGTCATCAGTGTAGAAATGATATTGAAAGCCATAGATGGCTATCATCTGACCCAGGGAGGAGGTGTATTTTGAAAATAGGAGAGGTCCAAGAACAGAACCTTGTACAATGGCCTGCCTGATTTCATACCATTAAATTGGTCTTTTGTGTTGGTACCTCTAAATGAGATTTTGCAGAAATTGTATAGATTGTTAGCTTAGTAGTCAGTATAACAGCCATGTAACTCAGATTTAGTTGCACCATATTTTTCTCATAACAGGTATACATTAAGATATAACAATGCTTATAGAGTGGCATTATGATATAATTGCTCGTGTCTCTGAAAAATAATACGAAATTGGTAGGTGATTCAACCTGCCTTTACTGTGTCCACCCAAATGAAAAAATTTGCTTTGGGCCAACTGACCTTTATATGTTTGGTTTGGACATAAATATGTGAAAACACTTAAAAATTGCTGAATGTGCACTGTATCTACAAATATCAGAAGGAATAAACTTACTTTCAAAGACTGGCCCACTCCTGTCATTGGTGACGGCCTTCTTGAGCCTTCTTCCTTTTGAAATATCAGACAACAAAGCATTTCTTCCCGATTGCTGGGTTTTAGATAAACTGGGTTTTTCTATATTAGCCTGCAATAAAAAATCTCTCATGAACACAATGTTTCCTGGAAAGCAACCATGTAAAGAGAATAAATCAATGTTTTAATTTTGGACAGAGTAGAGAAAGCTTAAAAATTTGGTTTAGGTGGTTAGGTTTCCATTGTTACACAAGTCTCCAGGTTGGAGATTTCCCCTCACTTCTTGTCCTAGTGGACACAAATAAAATATCTACTCACTGGGGTCACAGACAGTGATAAAAACCTCAGAGAGTCAGTCTTTAAGAAACTGTTATTTAAAGAGGAGCTGCATCCAAAAGGGAAAGCTCCGCCTGTTTGCTTCCCACCTTCAGCTGCCACATTTGGCACCTTTCAGGGGGGAGGGGAGAGTGGGTACCTGTTTTTGACAGGTACCCATCCCCACTTCCGAGAGACCTCACTGCGGGGAGGTCCTTCAGAAGTTCGGCCCCCTTTCCTTGCTGCCGGCCTATTCACAAAGCACAGCGTGCTTCGCACATGCGCAATAGGCAACAGCTTTGAAAGCGCAAGGCTTCACTGCCGGTTTCCCTTACAACGAATGGCGGCGGCAGCACCCGAGAGCTGATTGAAAAATCGTCTGGGGTGCCAACTTTGCGGAATCCCTGGACAGGTAAGTATTCTAATATTAGCAGAGGGAAGGTGATACTAGCTGTGGGTTATGGATGCTGCACACCCCTGACAACAACTTAGTAGAAGGAAAAGGCACCACAAGGGGCTTTGAGTTGCAGTAAAAAATGATAATAGACTCAAAAGTTGAAAAAAAAAAAAAAAAGGTACATAGTGAAAAGAGGCATTCTAGTGGGATCAAGACATGAGTTCCATAATCCAATTAGAAATCCAACGTGTTTCGACCTTTGATAATGAAGGTCTCTTCAGGGGGAAAAGATTGAAAACATGAACTCTGGAAAAAGATATATAGATGATATTTGTTAAAACAAAAAGCAAACATATAAATATTATACAGTACAATATATACAATAATTTTTCGCCATGTTGGCGTAGGTGAGTATATTTACCAAAGAATAATGTCAAAAAACTGAAACCATAGGTCCACCGCAGACCCCATCACTGAGAAAAAGTACCCCCAGAAAACCAATTATTCTTTGGTAAATATACTCACCTACGCCAATATGGAGAAACATGATTGTATATATTCTACTGTATAAAATGTATATGTTTTATTTTTGTTTTAAACAAATATCATCTATATGTATCTTTTTCCAGAGTTCATGTTTTCAATCTTTTCCCCCAGAAGAGACCTCCATTATCAAAGGTCGAAACGCGTCGGGATTTCTAGCACAAGTTTACCTACTTCATTGTTACAATAACTCATATGGTTGTATCTATTCATATGCATATATTTTTAAATTGTATTATGGAACTCATGTCTTGATCCCACTCTTTTCACTATATACCTTTTTTTTTAATAAAGATTTCTTCAACTTTTGAATCTATTATCATTTTTTGCTGCAACTCAAAGCCCCTTGGGGTACCTTTTCCTTCTACTAAGTGTTCTAATATTAAACATACTGTAGCTGCTGACTTTTAATTTTTTGTTGGGGGTTGGAGCACCTCCTTAAGTCACACAGTATAAATGGTTTAATTGCTCTCTCTACCGTTAGTTCAGAATATGCACACAAACACAAAAAAGTACTACGATCAACTAAGGATTCTTGCACATGGGTGTAATCCTGGTGTTTTAGTGTGCCCAGGAGGCGCAGGTGCAGTACCCAGCGCTACTTCCAGCAGCATGTCAAAATCTATAACATGCTGAAATATACTGCGGCTCAATAGGGCTGAATCTTGTACTCAGTGGTACTATTCTGACTCAACTACAAGGCCAAAAAACTTTGGGCCAGATTCAGGTACAATTACGTTGCTCCCCCGCGGCGTAACGTATCTGATTTACGTTACACCGTCGCAGGTTTACAGCATAAGTGCCTGATTCACAAAGCTCTTACCTGTAAACTTGCGGCGGTGTAACGTAAATCCGCTCGGCGCAAGCCCGCCTAATTCAAATGGGGCAGGCACCATTTAAATTAGGCGCGTTCCCGCGCCGAACGTTCTGCGCATGCTCCGTGTTAAAATTTCCCGACGTGCTTTGCGCGAAATTACGGCGCCCCGACGTTTTTTTTGAACGGCGACGTGCGCTACGGCGTTTCGTATTCCCGGACGTCTTACGCAAAAAAAAAAATCGAAATTCGATGCGGGAACGACGGCCATACTTTAACATGGCTGTTCTAAAGATAAGCCATGTTAAAGCAGGTGTAACTTTGCGATGGGAAAAACCGACTAGCGAGGACGTACGAGATTGCGACGAACGCGCGGATCTTCGTGGATCGCCGTAACTAGTCATTTGCATATTCTACGCCGACCGCAATGGAATCGCCACCTAGCGGCCGGTCTAGAATTGCATCCTAAGATTCGACGGTGTAAGTCAATTACACCTGTCGGATCTTAGGGCTATCTATGTGTAACTGATTCTATGAATCAGCCGCATAGTTAGGACGGGCGGATCACAGAGATGCGACGGCGTATCAGGAGATACGCCGTCGTATCTCTTCTGTGAATCTGGCCCTTTATCTCTAGCTTCATATAGGGCTTATAGGACCTGGCGACCTTTTTTATCCTTTGTATCAATTCAGACAGCTTAACTCAATGAATAAACTCACTTTTGAGGAGACAGTTGATGATGTCTTTCGAATGTTCCGTTTAATGAATGATATTTAGAGGTAGAAAAACGTTGATGTTAGACACATGGAAAGATGCTTACAACATGGTGGAATACTGAGCAATGATACCAGAGAGAAGAAATGGGAGGGAATATACCGAAGTACGTTGGGAGAGAGAGTTCAGCTTAGACAGAATACAGCTTAAAGACACAGAGCAATAATAAGCCAAATAGTTCAACACAGATGACATGATAATAAATCACATAGTGTAACACAACAGGCACACGTCTTCAGGGATAAATGCCCAGAGCACAGGATTTCTGGATTCTGGGATTTGTCTCTGAACACATCGGACCCTACATGCAAGTACCACTTGGAACAGCCTTGCCATATTTCAGCCAGCCCTAGGCTTTGACTGCCTGAAAGCATTGGAGACTTCTGTCAACAGGGACAGGCTGGAAAACTTTTTTCGATCAGCAGCTGCAGCCAATTGCTGGGGGGGGGGGGTTGGGTTCAAAGTGCTTTCACAACAAAATAAAGCATGGAGACATGGATGGATGGGTGAATTGGCTGTGAATATTAAAAATTAATTAAAGTGGTTCTAAAGGCAGGTTCTATGCATTAAGATAACAAAAACCTTCTGTGTGCAGCAGCTCCATCCCACTTAATACTCAACTGAGCCCCATCTTGATTCATGCTGTTGCACAAGAGCCTCGGCTGTCTGAGACTCTCCCTTCTGATTGGCTGAGACACAGCAGCGGGCTCCATTGGCACCCGCTGCTGTCAAAGTCAGCGAGCACCATTGGCACCCGCTGCTGTCAAAGTCAGCGAGCACCATTGGCACTCGCTGCTGTCAAAGTCAGCGAGCCAATGAAGAGAAAGAGTGGGCAGAGCCAAGCCGCGTTTCCGTGTCTGAATGGACACACAGAGCAGTGGCTCGACTCAGGTGCCCGCATAGCAAGCTGCTTGCTGTGAGTGCATTTGGCAGAAGAGAGGGCCCAGGAGCACCAGCGAGGGACGCTAGAAGAGGAGGATCTAGACTGCTCTGTACAAAATCACTGCACAGACAGGTAAGGATAACATGTTTGTTATTTTTAAACAAAAACAAAAAACAAGACTTTAATATCACTTTAAATAGCATTTTCAGTTTGTGGTGCTCAGATGCAGTTTAGTTCTGCTTTAAAGTGGTTGTAAACCTCAGACATGAAATATGAATAAAGCACATCCCTCTATAGTGTGTACTTGTCTCAGGAGTACACACTAGTGCGAATTGGATGCAAATTTCCCCACGTCCAATTCGCATGACAGGAGATTGTGACCAGCTCTCTATGGAGCCAGTTCACATATCTCTGGGAGGGCTGAGGAGCACATTGTACAGAGGTCCTGTGCATCTTTGGCTCAGTTTCAGGGCCAAATTAAGACAAAAATCTGGCCCTGATTCGGGATGCACCGGACCCCTGCTGCGAGCCGCATGCGGCTAAGATGTGAACCCACCCTCAATCTAGAGCACTAAATGTAATTTCTCTCAGCTGTTTTGTTTCTCTGCTATCAGCATGAATCACTTCTGATAAGTTTTTCTAACACCAAGACAAAAATGGTGATGGGTCGGGTTTACCCCCAACTGATTGACAGCCTCAGCTCTGTTCCTGTGCTGTGTGAAGGGATGTGTGTGTCTCTTCCCTCCAACCAGCTATCAGATCTCTCCTTGCTGAGCTCTGAAGTGTGTAATTTCATCTCTCTGCCCACTTTTTTCGGAACTGACAAGTTTTAAAAATCCAGCACTTTGAATGGCTGTAGGGAAGTGAAGACTGCAGGTAGACAGGTACAACTTTTGTAGGAGGATTTGTTTCATCTCTGTGTATCACCTAAAGCCAGTCGCTTCACTGGGTAATTGTGAGGATTTACTACCACTTTAAGTTCTGGGTGAACTTATGTTTTAATAATAAAAAAAAAACTCAATATTAACAGGATTAAGAATTAAATCTATGTAAGGTTAGTAACCCACCTGTGAAAATGTAGGAGGAGGGGGAGGACCTGGAGGAGGAGGAGGCGGGGGGACCGGCATTCTCACAAAGGTTTACCGTACCGTCTCCAGGACCTGTCAATAAGGAAAAAAAATATTTCATCATACACCTAGTACAATGTTATACTGAATGTGTAGACTTCAATGTCTAAAAATATATAGGGGAACTTTAAACGCAATCGTTGCTTAGTTATTGAATGCTTTGTTAAAAAATACTATACTGTATATATGTTTAAATAATTATACCAGTTCAATTAAAAGCGGAGTTCTAGCCTTTTTTGTCCCCCTAAAAAACACCCTATAGAATACAATCGGCATGTAGTCAATGTAGGCTTTTTTGTTAGATGGTTCAGAAAATGACTCAGTGTCACCTCCTTAGGAAGCGCGCTCCCATCGTCAGTGTGGGCATCTGAAGCCCACTCCTAGCTTCTTCCGGGAAACGGTGCTGCTGACTACCAAGCATGCACCTCCCGATCTCATTGCGTACAAAGCGTGGCGCACTCATTGTATTTTGGGGGCTGCCCATTGACTCCCGGGATTGATGACACTTATATCCCAGGAGCCAACGGGCGGCCGAAGCAAGATACAACCGAAGTGCACCTGTATAATATCCAAAAAAACAACAACTGATTAGTGGCAATGCGATAGGAAACGCACGAGGGGGGGGGGGGTGGTTGGGGTCAAACTTTAAATATTGTGTGAACCTCCACTTTAAAGAAGTACAGTATTTAGTGAACGTTAGTGAAGGGAAAATTGTAAGTAGGCCTACATAAGATCAGCTTATGTCTAAATGGTATTTTAATATCAGAGGTCCATTAATAACTGTAACGGAACGTCCCACACTCCGCTTGAGTGTTTCCATAATATACCGCTTCCCATCAGTCTGGATATAGATATCGGATATTCCAGCTGCTCTCAACACACAACGAGACGAGACTTGCTTGTGTGCTAAACATGGAGTGTTTATTAGAACCAATAATGCAACCTTATATGCAGTTTAAAGAGGAGGTAACTAGAACATAAATTAACATGAGCTAATTAACTAATCATTTACCCAGAATAGGCGACTCAGATATGACCTTTCAGAGTAGACGTCACGTCTCCTCGTTCACCTGCTATACAATACACATTATCATAAGTGTAAACCCAGGACATCTTCACACAATAGCAGGGTCAATTAGCACAGAGAACAGACAGATGGCTGGAGGTGATGGCATTAGCATCTAGCAGTATGTGCCCCAACAGTATGAATGAGTCACTCTTACAATTAACTCGTTGAGTTCAGAATCAACAAACAGTAAATAGTTCTTTACAGATATCCTGGAATATATTGTGGATAATAATTACATAATAATCCCATCTCAGGTAGTCCAAGATATCATTCCTCTAGTGGACATAGGATGATTTTAGACATAAGAGGGTCCGGCGACATGTTTTCGTTACAACCCCAGATGAAGTTCTTATTGTAACGAAACATGTCGGGATGGACTGCTGTTGTTCCTGCTACCCTAATTTTATTAGCTCGGTTTATCATTGCAAAATGTGAGTCACTCTCTTTTTAAAATAAATATTGATTTTTACGGAATTATGCTATGTGCGCCACACTTTTTCTTTTACATACTCAACGGTTGAATAATCGATATGCCATCCTTGTGATCTGTTGAATATCGCTGCTTGCTGGGAACCATTCCTGAATTGTCTGCCTGAGGTCTCTTTTTCAATAATAACGAATCGCAAGACGTGTATGGTGTACCCTCTTCAACAAAGCTTGATTGGCCTAGTAGGTATATGCCTTTCTGGGTCCAATCCATCCGGTAAGCCCCTTGTCATAAGTGGTGGTAGACTCCTCACTTCTCACCGTTGGATTCTGTTTATTTATCCAGTTATTGATCGTCTTTCAACATAGTTGGATTCAATTCATTTATCCAGTCAAGGATTTATGGACTTTAATTATCACCGATACCATTAGTTCACATGTGGTGTTACACGATACAATTTAGATTGTTTCATCACAATTGATTCACTGTTAGCGCTACACTTTTTCCACATATGTTTTACTAGCAACTCTTGATCTCTTTTGCTGTGTTAGCAGCTTTATTATTAACCTCTATGAGATAGCGCAGTATTTTTTATTTTTGTTTATTAGCACCAAAAAAACGATCTTAAAATCGGCTGGGGTGCCAACATCGCGGGAACCCTGGACAGGTAAGTGTCCTTATGTTAAAAGTCAGCAGCTACAGTATTTGTAGCTACTGACTTTACATTTTTTTTTTTTTTTTTTGGTTGGGCGGAACTTTAATTTGCAAGGATTTCCTCTCATTTCCTATTTGACTATGAGACCGGAAACAAAGTATAATCTCTTGCAATGGGACACAGGTGGAAAAAAAAAAATCTGACAGGGGTTATAAACCTCCCTTGTCCTATCCAAAATTAAAAATAAAAATAAAAAAAGCATATAGTTCTACTTTAAGTCTATAGAGTTCAGAGTCCTGCTGTATGTTATATGATGGATGCTGTAAAGCAGTGGTCTCAAAGTACCGGCCCGCGGGCCATTTGCGGCCCGCGGACCAGTTATAAATGGCCCGCAGGCAGGGTGGAAGTGAGGGGAGCAAAAAAATAAATAAATCGTTTTTTGTTTTTTTGAGCTGGCGCCATCTGGTGGTGAGCCGTTGGTATTACAAGTTATTACCACCAGATGTGAACTGGCGCCATCTGGTGGTGGCCGTTGGTATTACAAGTTAAGCATTACAAGTTAAACAGCAATTCTAATGTCATTTTACACAATTTTCACTGCCATATTCTTCCCTCTAATTAGAACCCCCAAACATTATATTTTTTATCCTAACACCCTAGAGAATAAAATAGCGATCGTTGCAATACTTTCTGTTACGCCGTATTTGCGCAGCGGTCTTACAAGCGCACTTTTTTGGGAGAAAATTACACTTTTTTTAATTAAAAAATAAGACAACAGTAAAGTTATCCCCATTTTTTTTAATATTATGAAAGATAATGTTACGCCGAGTAAATTCATACCCAACATGTCACGCTTCAAAATTGCGTCCGCTCGTGGAATGCCGACAAACTTTTTTAACCTTTTAAAATCTTCATAGGCGACGTTTAAAAAAATCTACAGGTTGCATGTTTTAAGTTACAGAGGAGCTAGAATTATTGCTCTCTCTACCAATCGCGGCGATACCTCACATGTGTGGTTTGAACACCGTTTACATATGCGGGCGCTGCTCACGTATGTGTTCGCTTCTGCGCGCAAGCTCGTCGGGACGGGGTGCGTTTTCTGGCTCCTAACTTTTTTAGCTGGCTCCTAGATTCCAAGCAAATTTGTCAAACCCTGACTAACACCAGTGCTGGTGGTAATAATGCGCTCGCTGACACCAGTGCTGGTGGTAATAATGCGCTCGCTGACACCAGTGCTGGGGGTTAATAATGTGTTCGCTGACACCAGTACTGTTGTTTTTGAAGTTTGAAAGTTTGCATGCGGCCCCCCATGGCATATGAAAACTTGTCTTGTGGCCCTCAGGTAATTTGAGTTTGAGACCCCTGCTGTAAAGGGACCCTATAGCCTTACTTTATGGAAGTGTCACAAGCAACAAACCAATATTATCTTGTACTATAGATCCTAGGTATCACTTAATATGTTTCATTAGGGGAAACTTAACACCTTTATAAACTTTTGACAGCTAGCAGAGCATCACAGTTTGCCTTCTAGTGCTTCCCTCCTCAGCAGCTACACTCAGCTTCCTCCTCTAGGGCTTCCTGTGAAGAAAAAAAACCTGTGACAGGAAGGTTCGTGCTCACTGCAAAGCCGCAGCCATCCTGTTTCTCTAATGCATTCTTATTTCAGCTGCTGAAACCAAATGAGGTAACATGCCACAGCTTAGATCTGACAAAGGCACGCTTATGACAGGGGAACACACGAAACTGCGCATCTCATCAGAGATTCCAGTATGCATCACGTTAAATAATATTGAAGATGATGACTTGTATCTTTTGTAGATCCAATAAACAGTTCAAAGGTATATTCTGTACACACCACAGAAAATTACAAATGTAAGATTGTAGGATGAGCAGGGCCCTGCATTTTTATTATTATTATACAGGATTTATAAAGCGCCAACAGTTTGGCCAAAAAGTTCAATTTTAGTCTCATCAGACCAGAGCACCTTCCTCAATACATTTTCGGAGTCTTCCACGTGCCTTTTCGCAAACTCAAAATGTGCCATTTAATTTTTTTCTCAAAGTACCGTATTTATCGGGGTATAGCGCGCTCCCGCGTATAGCGCGCACCCCTAAACTTGCCCCGAATTCCTGTGATAAAAAAGTATTTTTGTACTTACAGTTTTGGTGTCTTCCGCGGCGTCCATCGGCGGCCTCGTCGGGTCCGGCGTCCGTCTGCGGCTTCGGGTGTCCTCTTCGTGGGGTCCGGCGTCCTTCTGCTGTGTCCTCGCGTCCTCCCCGCGCCGAGTTTGAATACTGCGCCGACATATACCGAGCGCAGTACACTCGTGTATCGTCGGGCAGGCTCGGCTACTCACGCGCTGACGTCCTGTACGTCCAGGACGTCAGCACGAGAGGCGCCGAAACTGCCCGAAGATACACGAGTGTACTGCGCTCAGTATATGCCGGAGCAGTATTCAAATTCAGCGCGGGAAAGCGGGTATCGGCGGGTATCGGCGTATACCGCGCACCCACGATTTTGCCCTGATTTTCAGGGCAAAATAGTGCGCGGTATACGACGATAAATACGGTAATGACTTTCTTTTGGCCACTCTGACATAAAGCCCAACCCTATGGAGCGTACGGCTTATTGTCGTCCTATGTACAGATAGTCTCTGCTGTGGAACTCTGCAGCTCCTCCAGGGTGCCTTTTTCCCTCAGACAATAGGTACAGGAACTCCCCCTTTCCGGATCACCTCTTTTCTCCGCCCTCTACCCACCTCCCAGTACTGCCCCTTTTAGGCAATATAGAACCAAGTATATATTTGTGGTGCTAAATAATTTGTATGGAATTTGGTAATTATATTAAGAAAAGCAGTAAAATAGATCCCCTGCAGCCAGCAACAATAGATCCCCTGAACAACAATGGACCACCCACAACAAAATCCCCCTCCCCCAACAACAATAGACTCCCGGCAGCATCAACAGATCTCCCCACAGCCAGCATTAATAGACTCTCTGGCAGCCATCAACAATAGACCCCTCCCCCAACAGTAGATCTCTTTCAGCAACAACTGACCCCCCCAGCAACATAAGACCCCCCAGCAACAATAGGTCCCCCACCATCAACAATAGACCTCCTCAGCAACAATAGACCCCCGCCCCGGGAAAAATAGATCCCCAGCATTGAGCACCAATACCCTGTAGCACACCCCAGCACCCCTTGCCATTACATACAGTCAGTCCAGGAGGTGCCGAAACTGCGTTCCCCCTGAAAAAAAGCCCTGGTTACCATGGGTCTCTGTGCTGCCTCTCTGATTAATGCCCTCCTTCCCCAGTCCGTGAGTTTTGGTGTGTGGCCATGTCTTGGCAGGTTTTCTGTTGTGCCATGTTCTTTCCATTTGGTTATGATAGATTTGATTGGGCTCCTAGGAAATCATCAAAGATTTGGATATTTTTTTATAACCTAACCCTGATGCTTTTGCTTAGGTGTTGTAGGCTCTGGGGCCTTTCAAAAAGGTGTGTATATGTAATGACAGATCATGTGACACTTAGGCCCCGTACACACGACCAAACATGTATGCTGAAACTGGTCCGCGGGCCAGTTTCAGCATACATGTTCGGTCGTGTGTAGGCGCGAGCGGGCCGAATTCCAGAAAACATTTGCCCGCTCGGCCTTTTCCCAGCAGACAAATATTCCTGGACGTGTTTTAAAACCGTCCGCTGGAATCCTGCCCGCTCGGACATGTACGGTCGTCAGTACAGACCTACCGTACATGTCCGAGCGCCCGCCGTCCCTCGCATGCGTCGAATGACTTCGACGCATGCGTGGAAGCCTTTAAATGGCAGGCCCGCCCACGTCGCCGTGTCATCGCCGCGTCATCGTCGCGGCGACGACGCGGACACGCCCCGCGTATTGTTTACGCGCGGACTTCTGTACGATGGTTAGTACAACCATCGTACAGAAGCCCTCTGGCAGGCATGTACGGTGAAAATGGTCCGACGGACCGCTTTCACCGTACATGTTTGTTCGTGTGTACCGGGCCTTAGATTGCACACAGGTGGACAACATTACACTAATTATGTGACTTCTGAAGGTAATTGGTTGCACCAGAGATTTTTATGGGTTTCATAACAAAGGGGGTGAATACATACGCACATGCCAATTATCAGTTTTTTATTTCTGAAAAATAGTTTTATGTATATATCTTTCTAATTTTACTTCACCAACTTAGACTAAAGTCTGTAATGTAACAAAATAGGTAAAAGGCCAAGGGGGTGAGTACTTTTGAAAGGCACTGTATAATAAATATCCAAATAAACAAATAAAAAAAATGAATTTCTTCATCAGTTTAGGCCAATATGTATTCTTCTACATATTTTTGATAAAGAAAATTGCAATAAGCGTATATTAATTGGTTTATGCAAAAGTTATAGGGCCAGATTCACAAATGAGATACGACGGCGTATCTCCTGATACGCCGTCGTATCCCTGTTTCTATCTATGCGACTGATTCATAGAATCAGTTACGCATAGATAGCCATAAGATCCGACAGGTGTAATTGTTTTACACTGTCGGATCTTAAGATGCAATACCGCGGCCGCCGCTGGGGGGAGTTTGCGGCGTAAACCAGCGGCGGGTATGCAAATTAGGAGTTACGGCAATCCCCGACGGTTTTTCGCGCTCGCTACGTCGCCGCTAGTCTAGTTTTTGGTGCCTTAACTTTACACAGCAATCGTATTGCTGTGTAAAGTATGGCCGTCGTTCCCGCGTCGAAATTTAAAAAATAACGTCGTTTGCGTAAGCCGTCCGGGAATACGGAATTACGCTACGCGCGTCGCCGTTCAAAAAAATTACATCACTTTCGCGCAAAGCACGGCGGGAGTTCGGAAACGGAGCATGCGTGGTAGGTCCGACGCGGGAGCGCGCCTAATTTAAATGGCACACGCCCATTTGAATTGGCCCGCCTTGCGCCGGAGGCCGCCGGCGTAGGTTTTCATCGCAAGTGCTTGGTGAATCAGGCACTTGCGATGAAAAATTGCGGCGGTGTAACGTATCTAGGATACATTACGCCGCCGCGATTCTACGTGAATCTGGCCCATAGCGTCTACAAAATAGGGGATATATTTATGCAATTTTTTTTTTTTTTTTAAATTAGTAATGGCGGTAATGAGCGATTTTTAGCGGCACTGCGACATTGCGGCAGACAGATTAGACACTTTTTTGGGATCGTTGACATTTATACAGCGATCAGTGTTAAAAATAGCCACTGATTACTATATAAATATCACTAGCAGGGAAGGGGTTAACACAAGGAGGCGATCAAGGGCCCTAGAGGGGTTTCTAACTGTGAGGGAAGTGGACTTACAGGTAGTAGTGAGAGATCGCCGTTCCTGATTACTAGGAATAGCAGATCTCTCTCTACTTCCCTGACCGAACAGGGATCTGTCTGCTTACATTGACAGATCCCCGTTCTGGCTCTCTGAGGAGCGATCGCGGGTCATCTGCGGATATCGCGGCAGACGGCCCCCCCTTTAGATCTTTAGTACACCTATCGCGATTTGAGCAGCCGTGTTGTTCTGCCACAGTATAATTTATATATTTTTGGGGGATATTTATTACAGAAAAAAGTAAAAAATATAAATTTTTATCAAAATTGTCGCTCTATTTTTGTTTATAGCGCAAAAAATAAAAACCGCAGAGGTGATCAAATACCACCAAAAGAAAGCTCTATTTGTGGGAAAAAAAGGACGCCAATTTTGTTTGGGAGCCACGTCGCACAACCGTGCCATTTTCAGTTAAAGCGACGCAGTCCCGAATCGCAAAAAGTGCTCTGGTCTTTGGGCAGCAATATGGTCCGGGGGTTAAGTGGTTAAAGAGTTAATTAAAAAAAAAAACATTTACCATTGGCAGGGGGGCTTACAATGATCAGCTTTTATTTATTCATATAAAACCTTTATCCCAGAAGAAAAAAAGCTGTTGCCATAACTACTTGTGTAACTGCAGTGTGAACTGGAGTTTGGCTTCTATATGTTAGTGTGTCTAAATATGCTAGTACATCTCACACTTCCCTCCCCCTAGACTAACAATGCAGCTGTCCAAAGGTGCCCCCAGGGGTTACTTCATTCAGAGTCAGGGCACTCTAAAACAGGAAGTGTGTTACTACCCAGATCACCAGGTGAAACAGATTGAAAGAAGCCTAAAAAAAAAAGAAAACGAATGCGGCCACCACATCTAAGGATGGGTAAGCTGCAATATATAACATTTTAGGTTTTGGATTTAATATCGCTTGAACTCTAAGCATTTGTAATGATTACTGTCACTTTAAGGGGTTTTCCGAGTATATGACTGCACAGCATAAAATTGACAATTAGGTCATTTCTGGGCTTCATATCTAAAGTGAGTAAGTCATACTTTGCTATACAAGGAACAAACAAATGTAACATCTTAATAGAGGCTCATTGTGCATGCAGCAGTTGTTGTGAATGCAGTCAGAAAGAGGAATGTAGAGATTAATAGGCCTCTTAAAGTTCACCCATTCGATCTTAACAATTCTACTATTCAGTGCAAGTTATAAAGATGACGAAAAAAAAAAAAACATGGCACAGTTTAATTCTGATTCAAACTTTCTATTAAAAATTTTTTATGACAAAAACATTAATGATCAGATATATAATGTG
The DNA here is from genome assembly GCF_905171775.1 of Rana temporaria. Classification (NCBI taxonomy): domain Eukaryota; kingdom Metazoa; phylum Chordata; class Amphibia; order Anura; family Ranidae; genus Rana; species Rana temporaria. Next base: position 163,498,826 of record NC_053494.1, on the reverse strand, counting down.
GTATCTGTTTAATCAACAATTATGAATATTTTTGTCAAACTGCATTTCCGTTCCTTTAACCACTTAAGGACCGCCGCCTGCATATTTACGTTGGCAGAATGGCACGGATGGGCATAGGTACCTACAGGTACGAAATAAGGGGGGAACTAATGCGCAAACCAACCTAACCAAGAATAAATATAGAATAAATAAATAAATATGCAGCAGCCACCACTATTAGTGCTCACACACTGACAGTAAATGATAAAATGGGGGATGTGGTGGCGCTTGCAACAAAAATCACTAAAATAATGTATATAATAAATATAATAGATACAACAAAATAGACTCCGCCTCCTGGTATTGATTAAAAGTGTATCACTCTAAACCGGGATACCATCCAACAAAAATAACCATAAAGTGGAGGATATTGAGAGTGAAAAATAATGAAATATATGTGACTAATGTGCCAGTGACAGCACAATAGTCTAAATAAAGTAGCAAACTTCAAACTGTGCATACAACATATCCTTCAAATATAATTATGATAGTCCAAACAGTGCTTAATCCATAAATCGTGCAATGTGCAACTATGCAAATAAATAAATAAATATCCAATGATCAACTGTCCACAAAATGATGCAAATAAATAAATAAATGTGAATAAATCCGATGATAAAAAACAATCCAAAAAATGCAAAAAGTGAAAAAAATATATATATACATATATAAAGTCCACACAAGAATCCCTGTGAAAAAAAGGTCCCAATAAGACTATAAAATAGGAATCAATATCCAGTGCACAAATCGTGCAAAAGTGAAAAATAAAAATCCAGTGGCTAATAGATAAAATGAATTTTTAAAGTGCATCTGTGCTCAGGTTTGCTGTGACATGCAGAGTAATTGTGATTGCAGTCAGCCCGATTCTCCACGGTGACCAGGAATATAAGTGCTAACCCCTTACCTCAAGGAGGCTAATAAATAGCCTATAGGAATAGTTTCCCAATGATATCTCCCACAATCAACCGATCGATCCACTCCAATGTATTCACAGGCTCAGCGCGATGATTCTCAAAATAAAGCACAGGAATGCCTCCATAGTGTATGATTACAAACAATATTTTAATGAAAAAAAGTAGTGACTTACAAGCAGTGCTGTAAGAACAGCATGTACAACGGCGTGTGTGTAGTCCTGTGTCTCCCGCTCTGCGGCCGCAAGCGGGTGACGTCACCAACAGCCCTCCTACAGGTACGTCCCCTTTAGGATACTGCCGTGTGGTTGCGCGCGCCGCCACCACCTTCTCCGTGAGTTTTACCCTGGGTCCCGTGGACTAGATCGCGATTGTCTCACGGAAAGATAGAGCGGGGAGATGCAACAAGCATCTCCCCGCTCTGCCTAGTGACAATGACAGTGATTTCTGTCTTGTCACACACAGCCCACCCCCCCTACAGTTAGAAACACTCATCAGGGCACACTTAACCCCTGCAGCGCCACCTGGTGGTCAACCCCTTCGCTGCCAGTGTCAATTTCACAGTAACCAGTGCATTTTTATAGCACTGATCGCTGTAAAAATGACAATAGTCCCAAAAATGTGTCAAAAGTGTCCGATGTGTCCACCATAATGTTGCAGTCACAATATAAATCGCTGATCGTTCCCGCGCCAAATGTACTGCGCATGCTCCGTTTTGAAATTTCCCGCCGTGCTTTGCGCGAAATGACGTCGCACAGACGTAATTTTTTGAACGTCGACGTGAGTTACGTCCTTTTCTATTCACGGAAGACTTACGCAAAAAAAAAAAAATCGAAATTTGACACGGGAACGACGGCCATACTCTAACATGGCAAGTCTATCTATACGCCACCAAACAGCAGCTTTAACTATATGCCGGGAAAAGCCGACTAGCGACGACGTAAGAGAATGCGACATCCGCGCGTACCTTCGTGAATCGCCGGAAAAAGCTATTTAGCATACCCGACGCGGAAAACGACGGGAACTCCACCCTGTCGGATCGAAGCCAAAAGCCGTCGTATCTTGGTTTGAGGATTCAAACTAAAGATACGACGCTGCAAATTTGAAAGTACGCCGGCGTATCAGTAGATACTCCGGCGTACTTCTTGTGTATCTGGCCCAGTCTGTATACTCGGTAAAGCATGCTTTTTATATTCACTGTGGAATCTAATGCTGCGTACAAACACGATAGATTAGTCTGGTGGACCGTTTTCATCAGACCAAACCGATCGTGTGTGGGCCCCATCGGTTATTTATTCATAGGTTAAAAAAATAGGAACTTGTTTTAAAATTATCTGATGGATAAAAAACCTATAGAAAAAAACGATCGTCTGTAGGCACGTCCATCGGTTAAAAATCCACGCATGCTTAGAATCAAGTCGACGCATGCTTGGAAGCATTGAACTTCGGTTTTTTCAGCACGTCATTGTGTTTTACGTCACCGCGTTCTGACACGATCGTTTTTTTAACTGATGGTGTGTAGGCGCGACTGATCATCAGAGAGCTTCATCGGATAACTGATGGAAAAATCCATCAGACCGTTTTCATCAGACTTACCAATCGTGTGTACAGGGCATTAGGTCTTAATCCTCTGCATTGTGTAAAAAGGCTGTTTGATCCTGTCTTCTCTGATCCTCCCCTTATTCCATTGTTCCCAATCTATCTCCTGATAAGACAGAGCCTTTGGAGTCACTCTGCACATGCTCAGTTTGGTGTGTATTGCTAGAGAGTTCTTTTTTCTTGATAGGGTGCATGGCATCAGCACAATGTCCAGACCGAGGGTCAGGGGTCCTGCAGCCTCATAGGACTGTCAGAGGTAAATGAAAACTCATCCTACAAACTTTAACCAGACACTGATAGAAGTTACAAGACTGCTATATACCATAGCTCCCAACTATCCCTCATTCCTCCTCATTTGTCCCTCATTTTGGCCTGATCAATATAGATGTGTATAAAATGCACTATGTATCTATAAAAAAAGTGTTTTCCAACACTAAACCGTTAATCTGATTTCTAAATTGTTGCATTTGTAAATCTAAAAAGCCAAAATAAAGTAATAGTAGTAGTAAAAAAAAGCACTTGTGGGTTTAACCAATCTTATTTTTTTTGTACAATTCTCCTTTAACTACCTGAGGCCCGCGCTATAGCCGAATGACGGCTACAGCGTGGACCTGAAAATCCAACAGGACGTCAATTGACGTCCGCCCCTTTCCTCGTTCCCCGCGCACGCTCCCGAGCGCGCAGCGGGGAAACTCTGTGCTGGCCGTGTCCCTTGGACACAGCCAATCACAGATCGCCGTGAACGCCCAATCGGAGTGGCCGTTTGCTAGGCGATCTGTGCGGCCAATGAGAGATGATCTCATATGTAAACATATGAGATCATTTCTCATTGCCGGCTCTCACAGAGACAGCGTGCTGTCAGGGAGAGAGGAGACGGATCTGTGTCCCTTGTACATAGAGACACAGATCGGTCACCTCCCCCAGTCACCTCCCTTCCCCCACAGTTAGAACACTATGCAGGGTACACATTTAACCCCTTCCTCACCCCCTAGTGTTAACCCCCTCAATGCCAGTCACATTTATACAGTAATTAGTGCATATTTATAGCACTGATCTCAGTATAAATGTGAATGGTGCCAAAAATGTGTCACAAGTGTCCGATGTGTCCGCCATAATGTCGCAGTCCCAATAAAAATCGCAGATCGCCGCCATTACTAGTAAAAAAAAATAATAAAAAAAAATAATTCTGTCCCCTATTTTGTAGGCGCTATAACTTTTGCGCAAACCAGTCACTTATTGCGATTTTTTTTTTTTTTTACCAAAAATATGTAGAAGAACACGTATCGGCCTAGACTGAAAAAAATGTTTTTTTTTTTAAAAAAAATTGGGATATTTATTATAGCAACAAGTAAAAAATGTTGTATTTTTTTTTCAAAATTGTCGTTTTTTTTTGTTTATAACGCAAAAAATAAAAACTGCAGAGGTGATCAAATACCACCAAAAGAAAGCTCTACTTGTGGGGAAAAAGTCATCAATTTTGTTTGGGAGCCACGTCGCACGACCGCGCAATTGTCAGTTAAAGCGACGCAGTGCCGGAAGCTGAAATTTCACCTGGGCAGGAGGGGGGTATATGTGCCCAGTAAGCAAGTGGTTAAGGGGGCGTAGCAAGGGGTGTGTCCTATGCCTGCATACTTTTGGTGATAGGTGTCCCTCATTCCCATCTTAAAAAGTTGGGAGGTATGTATATACTGCTGATGAGAAAGGGTCTTTAGCAGTTTATAATTACTAAAATGATCACATTTCCATGTTCTGTGTACTGTGGGAGATCAGATATAATGAATGCAGGGTCCTGGGTTTAGTAACACTTTAATTTCCAAAGTGGGCATCTAAGATCAGTTTGTTCTTCTTCTTAATCCTTCAGTGTTCCTTATGCCTCTGACCTCCTTTTAAGCTGCATTATGCTGCATTTGTATTCACATTGACTTGTATGGGGAAAAGCAGTTCTGGCATCAACAAATGCTCCTGTACCCAAGACCTGTAGCATGTGCCACTCTGGACTGCCCCCCATGCGCCTACTTATTGGCCGATTAATGTGATAGGACTCCCCCGCTAGCCAAGAGGGAGAGCCAGACCACAATCTTGTGAGCTCTAGCGGGAATCAACAAATGGGGCACCTGAGTTTTAGAAAATAAAATAAAACTGCAAGAAGGCACATGGAATTTAATCCTAGTCCAATGGCTAGTTTAAGATGTGTCCAATTAAGCACAGGTGTTCTTAAAACTTACAACCCAGGGGGTTGATTTACTAAAATTAGAGAGTGCAAACTCTGGCTCAGCCCCGGTTCACAATGTCACGACTTGTCATGTGACTTGAGAGTTCAATGTAGCATGACAGGTCGTGCCTCATTAACTGCAATAAAACCATTCTATTTGGTGTGACTCAAGTTACTCCGACTTAGAAAAAGGTCCCTGCACTACTTTTGGTACGACTTCAATACGACTTGCATTGACTTCTGTGGGATGTCGGATTCAAAGTTGCAAAAAAAGTCACGGCGGTGTGAACCCAGGCTCAGCTCTGCATAGAAACGCATCAGCTTCCATTTTTTTCCCTCAAAGTTTAATTGAACAAACTGAAGTTAGAAGCTGATTGGCTAATATACACAGCTGCACCAGATTTTGCACTTTCCAGTTTTAGTAAATCAACCCAAGAGTGCTTCTTATTTAAAGATGCCCTATCAGTAACAAGTCTGCCTGAATAAGCTCCTGCAATGTCATGATATACAGCATCAGTACATACAGTATATAGTTAAAATGCGGTACCTTTTATTTATTTAAAGCAGTCCTTGAACACCAATTCAAATACTTACTTTTTTTTACTTTGATATATGATCTACACTAATAGCTGGATTCAGGTAGGCGGGCGCATAGTTGCGGTGGCGTAGCGTATGGTATTTACACTACGCCGCCGTAAGTTTGCAAGGCAAGTACTGTATTCACAAAGTACTTGCCTGCTAAGTTACGGCGGCGTAGCGTAAATGCGGCGGGCGTAAGGGCGCCTAATTCAAAATAGGCTGAGGGGGCGTGTTTTATGTTAATATGGGTTGACCTGACGTGATTGACGTTTTTTAGGAACGGCGCATGCGCCGTCCGTGTACATATCCCAGTGTGCATTGCGGCAAAGTACGCCGCAAGGACGTATTGGTTTTAACGTGGACGTAAATTACGTCCAGCCCTATTCACGGACGACTTACGCAAACGACGTAACATTTTCAAATTTCGACGCGGGAACGACGGCCATACTTAACATAACTAGTCCAGCTATTTGATGGAATAACTATACGCCTGAAAATGCCTTACGTAAACGGCGTATCTGTACTGCGTCGGCCGGGCGTACATTCGTGAATAGGTGTATCTAGTGATTTACATATTCTACGCCGAACTCAATGGAAGCGCCACCTAGCGGCCAGCCTAAATATTGCACCCTAAGATACGACGGCACAAGCCGTCGTACCTTAGATAGGTTTAAGTGTATCCCTGTTTGAGAATACACTTAAACTTAGGACAGCGCAAATTCCGAGTTAGGTCGGCGTATCTACTGATACGCCGGCCTAACTCTTACTGAATCTAGCTATAAATGGACAATGTATTGAACTGTATAAAAAGTATGTACCAGTGTAAGACGGGATTAGAAGTGATTATGTCATCACAAATACCCAAGGCTCCCAGGTATCTTGTGAATATTTTACTACGGTTGTGTTTACAATGGTTGTAATCCTTTATCCAAAGGTAAGAAAAGCAAGTTTTAATTTTGTTTAAAGTGGTTGTAAAGTTATTTTTATAACTTTTACCTACAGGTAAGCCCAGAGCTTTTTTTCTCAGAAAATAGGTGCAGGAACTCAACCACGACCCGTTCAGATTTCACAAACAGTAGAAGGGTCTTAAAGGGGCATTAAATACCAGAATTGCATTACATACAGAGTGCAGAGTTCAGGTGGTTACAAAGCTGTCACTTTTAAACACAGAAACCAGACTTCTGTGTTTACAAGTGATAGTGGTGAGCAGGCACCAAAGGGTCTGAGCCAGAGGTGGCGGAACTGAGTTCCCCCAAGTTCCCCCTGAAAAAAAAAGCCCTGGGTAAGCCTATAATAAGGCTTACCTGTAGGTAAAAAAAATATCTCCTAAACCTTTACGGTTTAGGAGATATTCCCCTCGCAATGAGCCGCTGAATTAAGCGGTGCATGCGCACAGGGGATTTTCAGCTTAAGGCCCGGCAGACGCCGGACCTTGCCGGAAAGAAGTCTCCCGCGCACATGCGCGGGAGTGACGACATCGCGGCTCCAGCCACTCACAGCGCTGGAGCCGCGATACCCGGGAGACACACCGAGGCGAAATGTCAGCTGCCTCGGCGTGGACCGGGAGGGACACCGACGCCTCGTTCTAAGGTAGGTATTTCATAATGAGCTAATATGCGGTGCATACTAGCTCATTATACCTTTTCACTTACAGGTGTAAAGAAAAAAAAAAGTCAGCGGGTTTACTACCGCTTTAAGTTAGTATGGTGTTAGGTACACAGGTGCATTAGAGACGTCTAACATACAATTCCGTATTTTTTTTCTGGAAGGTTAGGTGCTGAGCACAGCCACCCATGGACATAAATGTCTACATACACCATGTATAGCGTAAGTATGTAGTTCCCAAATGCAGAAAGTCTGTTTTCGGCAAATATGCCTGTATGCAAAAACTGGTGTATACCTGCCATGGACATTTATGTTTATGGGCTTCTTATGCCGCGTACACACCATCACTTTATGTGATGAAAAAAAACGACGTTTTTAAAAACGTCACTTTAAATGACCGTGTGTGGGGGAAAACGTTGTTTATGTCTTGTGAAAAACGACCAAAAAAAATTGAAGCATGCTTTTATGTGTCGTTTTTCAAAACGTCGTTTTTTACTTCACAGAAATTGACCGTGTGTAGCAAAAACGTTGTTTAAAACTACGTTTTTACACCCGCGCATGCCCAGAAGCTAGTTATGAAGCGAGCTTCAATGGAAAAACGTGGTGAAAGTAATCTCGCTTTGCTAGAACATTGTGAGAAAAACGATGGTGTGTAGGCAACTTCGTCTTTGAAAATTGAAGTTTCAAAAACTTTGTTTTTTACTTCACAGAAAATGTCGTTTTTTTTCATCACATAAAGTGATGGTGTGTATGCGGCATTAGACACAGAAAAAAAGCCAAAACTTTTTTCTGTTTTCCTTTAATGCATCCATGTGCAATAGAGCTTAGGGTGTTGACATGTTATATGCAGCATAGCAAATTATAAATATGGGTGTGCTTTAAAAACAATTTTTAACTGAAGAAAGATATAATTGTCACCAACCATAACACATTGGTTGGTTATCGATAGAAGGGCTTGTTTCTTGCAAACACTATAACTGGCCTGCACTATTTTAAGACACAGTAGGCAATAAGTCATCCTTAGGCCGTGGACTGCGTGGCATTGTAAGAGATCCAGCCCTGATTCACTTGCTCTACAATTAACAGACAATTCAGGACAGTCCATACTTGGAAAGATTATCAGAGTGGAGGTTAAAAATGGTCTTTCTTTGTATATTTTGATCAACAAACAATCTTTTTTATTAAGACCTCCGTACTTCCCACAACCCACCGACGGTCCAACAACGGATCAGGAGGGTAGAGGATATTAGGGTGGTGAAAAGTCTCACAAGCACAATAAAAGATACACATGAAAAATTCAGAAAAACATGGTTCTACTGGATTGAGGTCTCCTGTGCGGATGACTTTAAATGTTTATTAGCTGAATAACCGGACTGATATCGCAGTCGTGTCAGACGTGGACTGCCGGTCTCAGCCAGTCTTTATCTGTCTGGGTCAGATTGAACACACTTGTGCCCCTCCTTCACAACATTGCCCCTATGGGTCACCGTTGGTGGCAACCTTTCTCCCCTCCTACTCTTTTTTTTCCCTCTCTCTCTCTCTCTCTCTCTTTCTTCTTCCCGCCCGTTCTTTGTATCCACTTGTGATCAGACGCCTGCTTTGGCATAGTGGGGCCTTCTAGAAAACTTACGAAGAGGTTTCCAATAAACTCTTGGAATGATCTCTCCTTGAAACAAGCTCCTGGATCCCCTGACACCCAGGGCCAGATTCACAAAGAGATACGACGGCGTATCTCCTGATACGCCGTCGTATCTCTGAGATCCGACGGTCGGATCTATGCGACTGATTCATAAGAATCAGTTCCGCATAGATCTCCCTTAGATCCGACAGGTGTAAGTGACTTACACCGTCGGATCTTAGGCTGCAATCTCCCGCTGGCCGCTAGGTGTCGCCTCGGTTTTTTACGCGTCGGATATGCAAATGAGGAGAACCGCTGATTCAGTAACGAACGCCCACCCGTCGCTTTTTTTTCACGTCGTTTGCGTTCGGCTTTTTCCGGCGGATAGTTACCCCTGCTATATATATATAGCAGGGGTAACTGCGGCGTTTCCTATGTTTAGTATGGCCGTCGTTCCGGCGCCGAGTTTTAAATTTTAACGTCGTTTGCGTACGTCGATTCAGAATTCGGCCCGACGCAGGTTACGCTCACGCCGAAACCACTGACGTCCTAGCGACGTCAGTGTGAGCAATGCACGCCGGGAAATTTAGCCGGCGGCGCATGCGCATTTAAATCGGCGTGGGGACGCGCCTGATTTAAATACTACACTCCCCCTAGCCGCGGAATTTGAATTCCGCCGGGGGAGTTACGATCCGCCAGTGCAAGTTTCGAGGTAAGTGCTTTGTGAATACTGCACTAGCCTCTCAAAATTGCGCCGGCGGATCGTAAATCAGATAGATTACGCGGATCTAAAGATCCGCGTAATCTATCTGAATATGGCCCCCAGACTTTTCACTCTGGAAATACTTAAATCAAAGCCAGTCATATACAGTGTCTGCAAAAATTCAAAATTATCACCTGCGCTAACATACTACAGATACAGTGGCTATATATCAACATTCTTTAAATATATATGTATGCTACCTACTATACAAGGCTAATCTGTAGAATTTGAAGTGCATTAAAATGAAAACATTTAAAGTGAACATGTATCTGAAAACACCATTAAAGTGTTTGTGTGCAAAATGCTGCAGTGATCCAACACCGCCACACCAGAGAACTCACTAGATGGATGTGACCACCTACTACTTATAGGTAAGTCATATAATGCTTGATATCAAGCAGAGGGTTCCCCATTCACAGTAGGCCTGGAGCATCCACCCTTAAACTCATTAATGTTGAAGTATAATCACAGGTATGGCAATATCCCTACTCACATCCAATAGTGCAATTCCTTGCACCAAGGTTATATTACATGTCTTAAAGCATCAGAAGTCCATCAATGCTAATCCAGCTTTTATACAAGCTTTCAAATAAACATAGCCAGTTACCACTGTTTATCATTCCTGGGTGTACAGCGGCTTGACTTCCTGTGTGATGATGTCACTTTCGGTTAAGATCCAATGCTTTCGTCACTCTCATACTATTTTTCCCCGCCAGTGGCACCCCTTCTCCCCTTCTACTCTTTTCTTTCTCTCTATTTCTCTCTCTGATTTTCTTCTTCCCACCCTTTCTTTGTATCCGCTTGTTGTGATCAGATACCTACTTGGGAGGTTCCCAATAAGCCTTTGGAATCACCTCTCCTGGAAACAAACTCCTGGATCCCCTGACACCCAGACTTTTCACTCTGGAAATACATAATATTAAACCAGTCATATATTTGGCCTCCCAACCCTTCCTACGATGTTCCTTGGACTATGTTGTAGCAGAAGATCTTCTCACCTGTTTGTGTACATATAGCTGGATTTAGAAAGATTTACGCCGGCGTATCAATAGATACGCCGACGTAACTCTGAATCTACGCCGTCCTAAATTTAAGCGTATTCTGGAAACCAGATACGCTTAAATTAGGCTAAGATACGAGCGGCGTAAGTCTCCTATGCCGTCGTATCTTGAAGTGTAATTTTTAGGCTGGCCGCTAGGTGGTGCTTCCGTTGAGTTCGGCGTAGAATATGTAAATGACTAGATACGCCGATTCACGAACGTACGTGCGCCCGTCGCAGTAAAGATACGCCGTTTACGTAAGGCGTTTTCCGGCGTAAAGTTATTCCAACAAATAGCTGGCCTAGTCAATGTTAAGTATGGCTGTCGTTCCATCGTCGAAATTTGAAAATTTTACGTTGTTTGCGTAAGTTGTCCGTGAATGGGGCTGGACGTAATTTACGTTCACGTCGAAACCAATACGTCCTTGCGGCGTACTTTGGAACAATGCACACTGGGATATGTACACGGACGGCGCATGCACCGTTCGTAAAAAAAAAAGGGCAATCACGTCGGGTCACAAGTATTTTACATAAAACACGCCCCCATCCTCATTTGAATTAGGCGCGCTTACGCCGGCCCCATTTACGCTACGCCGCCGTAAGTTAGGAGGCAAGTGCTTTGTGAATACAGTACTTGCCTCTCTGACTTAAGGCGGCGTAGCGTAAATACGATACGCTACGCCGCCTTAAAGATGCGGCTAATAGTATAATGTTCGGCTACCCCTGTTCTTTACAGAGTGTTTTGACTTCCCTGATGTACCCCTTTACATACTTCCCTGTATATCCCTTTTTTTATTCACTTAAAAGTGAGTTGACCCCTAAGTGAAAATGTCAAAATTGGGCCTAATTAGCCATTTTCCCATTAGCTGTTTAGACATTAATGGCTGTGTGCTGAGTTATTTTGAGGGGACAGCAAATTTACACTGTTATACAAGCTGTACACGCCCTACTTCACATTGTAGCAAAGTGTAATTTCTTCAGTGTTGTCGCATGAAAAGATATAATAAAATATTTACAAAAATGTCAGGGGTGTACTTACTTTTGTGAGATACTGTATGTACTGGATATACATTTATATATATATATATATATATATATATATATATATATATATATATATATATATATATGAAGTGTATTCTAGAAATCTTCAACTCTAATTAGAATAAGTAGATACACGTCTGTATAGATCAGCACATCTGCACCCAAGTTCATATGAGGCAACTATGTAGCAAATATTTCAGAGGAATGAAGACATAAAAGTACAGTAAAAGACTTGGGGAGGTTGCTGAGGTGTCCTTATAAAAATAATTGTACTAAGGCTAGGTTCCCACTACTGTGGCTGTGATTTGATCAGATTTTCAGTGTGATTATGTAGTGCAACTTGGTTGCATTTTGGATTTGGTTTGCATATTCCTTAGGGCCAAAATTACACTTGATTCCCTTTTACTTTCTAGATTGTAAGCTCTAACGAGTAGGGCCCTCTGATCCCTCCTGTATTGAATTGTACTGTAATTGTTCTGTCTTCCCCGATGTTGTAAAGCGCTGCGCAAACCGTTGGCGCTATATAAATCCTGTATAATAATAATAACTTGATAAGAGAATTTTTTCTTAAAATAATAAGTTCACCTTTATAAACATGTTACATCCGTATTCAGGGTGTAACAAGCAACACATTCAGGAGCCTCCCCCCTGCACCCACTGTCAAATTTCAAAAACAGCATGTCTGTACGAGGCTCCGTCCACACAGCTGCGTCATTTATTCATAGGAATGTGTGAATGAATGAGCTACAAGTACAATCTCCCACCATGGCAGACAGCTTGTAGTTTAATGAACTTCGAGGGTGTTGATGAGGACTCTCGTAGTTCATTGACACTTCCTACAGCTTTCAGGAAGCTGTAGGAAGTGTCTGCAGGAGCTTGACATTGCACTCATGTTCTGATGATTGCAATGCTCCGCAGGCTCCCTAGGGTCCTTTGTCATGGGTGGTCCACTCGGCGGGGGTCGCTCCACTAATCCTCGCTGAGCAGGCGGATGACAGGTCCTTCTCCACTCATTGTGCCGAGATGGACCTGTGAGAGCCCCGCTCTCCTCTATGGGGGGGTTTAGATGAAAACAGACCGCTTGTCCGTTTTTATCTGATCCGCCAGACGAATGTTAAATAGGACCTCCATCCATCTGGATTTGGTGGACAGGATCGGATAACAGCGGGTGTCAGCGGACATGTCACCGTTGACATCCGCTGCCCCATAGGGGTGCATAGAGCGTCTGATCAGGTCCGCCTGAAAAACTGACAGGATGACCTGATCGGAAAGCCTTTGTAAAAGGGGCCTTCGAAAACGTTTCTTTTTACCTGCAAAAACATGTACATTTAGAGCCGGTTCACACAGGGGCGACTTGGGATCCGACTTGAAGTCGTCCGAAGTCGCGCGACATTAGAAATTCAATGGAAGTGAATGGGAGCCGTCTTAATGTACACTACTGAAGTTGCTCCGACTTCAGAAAAGGTTCCTGTACTACTTCAATCCGACTTCTAGATGACTTGTATCCATTGATTTCAGTGGAAGTCGCCTCCAAAGTCGGATCACTGTCTTGACTAAAGTGACTTTCCAGGAAGTGAAAATAGTTTTTAAGGACAAACCCCTCCCTCCCACAGAGCAGATTATTATTTGGTTGGCCACTTGCTTTGTCGCCTGTCCTGGAGGCGACTTGAGTAGCGTTGTAAGTCGCCCCAAGTCGCGCTGCTGTTCGCGCTCAAGTCGTCTCCAAGTTGCCTGTGCAAGTCTCGCTGGGAGTCGTGTTGCCCCAGTGTGAACCAGCTTTCATTATTTTTTGTGTAAAAGTTGAACTTAGCTTTCATTGTACTGCATTTGTAGCGCACCAAAAAGCATAGCTGTGAACGCAATTTATTCACTTTATACTCTTCTAATAATTGCATCTTTGTTGGAAAACTTGTTCTGTTCTTTTCAGATGTATTTTTACATCTCTAAATGATTTTGTTTTCTTTGTCATGAGAAAGTTGTGCCAGTTAGATACAACTGTAAGCAGTGCAGGGAACACAGCAGGGCTGTGTCACAGGCGACATATTCCAAGGCAAAGAAAATAAGCAGTACGCTTAATGATATTAACAGATGACAGGCTGAATGAACACTATGGGGGAAGTGTGGGCAGTGTAGGCTGTGAATACAGATAGGCAAGCCACAGGAAACATCCTGCTGCCTTCTAAGGATCATCTGTGTCCAATGTGAATTTTGCAAACTGCTGAACAGCTGACAGCAAGGATAAGAATTCACGATGGACTCAGTGTATGAAAACACACAACTATACCTTTCAAGTTTTGGTAAAGGGGATTTCCTTGTCTATATATACATGTAGTTTTAGTAAAAGGTACACCACGTGCCGTAAGCAACTTTCACAAAGTCAGCACAGATATCTTAAGTGAAATTCAAGGCTCCGCTAGTCCTCCTCAGGAACCCCTGAACCAGGGAGACTGCAATATATAAATATCCACTTCCTTGGTGAAGGCTGTGATTGGCCCTAACTCATGCCAAGCATCCTGATTGGTCCATCAATGTGATGGTTGGCTAAGTAGCTTACGTGGGTAGAGTATTGGAGTACAGGGAAGGTAGAAATTTGCATATAAGATCATATATTTTATATAGTATATTTTTTCTTTTTTATAGTATATTATTGGCATTACAGCCTAGTCTGAATAGATTTACTGTATATACTTGAGTATAAGCCAACCCGTGTATAGGCCGAGGACCTAATTTTACTACAAAAAATGTGAAAACGTATTGACTCGAGTATAAGCCGAGGGTGGGAATGCAGCAGCCACTGTAAGCGGAAAAGAGGGTCAACAATGCCCATTTGCACGCCTCACTGTGCCCATTGCAACATCACTGTGCCCATTGCAGTCTCACTATGCCATACTTCACTGTGCCCATTGCAACCTAAGTTTCCCAGTAGCCACTGTGTTCAGTATTCCGCCAATCACTGACATTCTTTCATCTTCGAACAAGAGGATGTCCGCGATTGGCGGAACACTGAACACAGTGTCTGCTGGGAAACTGTCCGAGGATGAGAGGACCTCCGTGATAGACGGAACACAGTGTCAAATGCCTATCACAGAACGCCAGGAGAAAGCCGCGACTTTAAAAAAAATGGACGCCTGTAAAGAATTTAGGTACTGACTTGAGTATAAGCAGAGGGGGGTATTTTCAGCCCTAAAAAAAGGGCTGAAAAACTTTGCTTATACTCGAGTATATACGGTACCTAGTTTTTAATAATGGTAGTATACTTGAGAAAAATAATAAATAAATAGGTTGGTAATTCTAGTTTATTTTATCATTTTGTTTAGCATAAATGTATCTGCTTATTGACGCTAAGATTGTAAAGTCTTTCCAGCCATCCTCCTGGGGGAAAACACAGAATTACCAATTAAAGCGGAGTTCCGGCCACAATTTTAAATATAAAACTTTTTAAATATAAATACCCCTGTAATACACAAGCTTAATGTATTCTACTACAGTTAGTCTGTAAACTAAGGTCCGTTTTGTTAGGTCGTTACAGCATTTAGACACTTTATAAAATAGAAATTGACTGGGGCCATCTTAAGTGTGGGCATCATGAAGCCAGACTGTATGACTTCCTGGATTTCAGCCTTGCAAAACTCGCACATGCTCAGTGCTACACAAGCGGTGTAATGGTTTCAGATCAGGTTTCAATAGCAACGGGAGTGTCAGAGGAAGTTACCGCCCCTTATCTATGCAAACCTCTCCTCCCCCCTCCTTCCAGGAACCAGTAAATATACGAAATAATTTGTTCCTGTGCAGATATATCTACATGACAAGATGATATATATATCTTGTTATATATGTGGTGTGTATACATATACCAGACATGTGCACTGTCAATAAATCCATTTTGTTTAGTTCCGTTTCGCATTAGCCGTTATTTCGTATTTTGTGCCCGAAACTCAATTTGGATTCGTACGAAATACGAATTTTCGTTAGATTCGTTCACTTTTCATAACAATTACCAACATTCGTTATGATGAATTTAAAAATCTGGACGCTTAAAGAGGACTAATAGTATCTGCTGTGCTCATTATGAGGGGTTCTCACCATCCCTGTGCTGTGCTCATTATGAGGGGTTCCCACCATCCCTGTGCTGTGCTCATTATGAGGGGTTCCCACCATCCCTGTGCTGTGCTCATTATGAGGGGTTCCCAACATCCTTGTGCTGTGCTCATTATGAGGGGTTCCCACCATCCCTGTGTTGTGCTCATTATGAGGGGTTCCCACCATCCTTGTGTTGTGCTCATTATGAGGGGTTCCCACCATCCCTGTGCTGACTTCCTGGGTTTGTACTTCTGCTCTGCTCATTATGAAGGGTTTTCACCATCCCTGTGCTCTGCTCATTATGAGGGGTTGTCACCATCCCTGTGCTGTGCTGACTTCCCGGGGCTGTTGGGTCTCCCTACCCAACCTTCATGCCGAACTAGATAAATACGGGACATTGTCAGGGTATAAAACAAACGCATCGAAGTCTGCGGCCCACTCCTGGGCCGAATTGCGTCCATTAAAATGGTCATTCTTCCCAAGCTCCTTTACTTGTTTCAGACGTTGCCCATCCCTATACCATATGCCCACCTTCGTAGACTCCAGAGTGACATGCTAAAGTTTGTCTGGAACTATAAGAAGCATAGAGAGCTAGGAGAGTCACTGCCGATGGAGGCCTGGCACCAGACCCCGGACATACTCCACAAAATCTACCCCTCCACTCTTTCACATTTACTGGGCTTGCCTCCTCATTGCCCCGTTCTGGCAATCTACGCAACAACTACTTACCTGTCTCTTTGAGACACCAATTCCCCTGACCCCTAAACTGTTCTTGCTAGGCATCTCCCAACCCTGACTTGCCAAGCCATACAAAAAACTACTTAGGCACATTTTGACAGCAGCTACATGCCTGATAGCCCTTAATTGGAAGAAATCCACACCCCCATCTCAGGAAGCCCTATATGCCAGGGTCAAGGATGTGGAGCTGATGGAGAAGATGACAGCCAGGATGCGTGACGGCATGAATGCCCACAACGAGGTCTGGAGTGAGTGTCATGGGCGGGAGGACGCGCCGGGGGCAAGTGCGGGAGCAGACGCGGTAACCTTAATCCCTTTTCTGTTCTGCACTTCTCTTCTCTCTTTCTTTTCTCTCTTTGGCTTTCTTTTCCCTTCCCTTTCTTACAAACTATTGTTTTGTTGTCACTTGTGACGCTAGAATGTATAATACGGTTCACTACGCCATGTTTACTGACGTGATTATTAGAGGAGCTAGTTCTCGGAACTGGGCCCTATTGGGTTTAACTCCCTTTCTGCCCATTGTGGGCACGAAAAATGCTTACACTCCTTGATAAATGTCTGCTTTGACCTTTTAATGCCTGTGTTTTACTGTAACCTGTGAACTGTTTTATATAAATAAAAAAATTGTTGTTTGAAAAAAAAAAAAAAAAGTGCAGTTGCTGTAGATCGCTGTAGACCTGAGCGGAAGATCTGAAATGAGGGGAAGCTCTGCTGATTTTATCATCCAATCAAGTGCAAGCTAAAATTCTGTTTTTTATTTTCCTTGTATGTCCCCCTCAGATCTACAGGGACTGCACTTCCAAGTGAACTTTCGTTAAATAACCCCCAAAGTATTGCAACGATCGTCATTTTATTCTCTAGGGTGTTTGAAAAAATATATCATGTTTGGGGGTTCTAAGTAATTTTCTAGAAAACATAATGATTTTAACTTGTAAACACCAAATCTCAAAAAGAGGCTCGGTCCTTAACCTGCCTGGCGGTATCCCCGATCGTGACTCGGGGTGTTTTTTTCATGCTGGGATCGGTATCCCCGAGTCACGCTCGGGGTAGCTGTGCAGAGCGTGCAGTGGCGCGGCTTACTCACCTTGTCCCTGGATCCTGCGATGCATCCCCGCTGTGTGAGCGAGCGGGTCCTCGCTCGATTCACAGTGTCCCCGCGTGCCGCTGATCTCCGTTCCCTGCGAAATTACGACGCACGGGGGCGGAGAACGGCGCCAAATTCAAAAAAGTAAACAAACACATTACATACAGTATACTGTAATCTTATAGATTACAGTACTGTATGTAAATAATACACACCCCCCTTGTCCCTAGTGGTCTGCCCAGTGTCCTACATGTTCTTTTGTATAATAAAAACTGTTCTTTCCGCCTGCAAACTGTAGATTGTCCAAAAGTGTCCCTTTATGTAAAAAATGGTTTTAGAGCAGCTAGAAAACAGCGATAATAAATTATAATCACTTGCAGAATAGTGCGATAGCGATTTGTGGGGAAATACGTCATAAAAAAATAAAAGTAATGACAGCGACAATTCTGCAACTGAGCACATTTCAGTGATTTTGAGTTGATTACATTATTGAATAATTTTTATTATAATTATATTATTATTTGTTATAATTATTTATAGTTATTTATTATATTATAATTTATAATTTTGTTTTTTAAAAAAAATCATACCCGGGATGCCTACTAGACTCTTGTTTGGTCAGATTTAAATGAGTTATTCCTAAAAATTACAGGCCTACAGTATAAAATGCCAAATTTCCTTGCAAAATAATTGTACCGCTTTTGGTACGTAATTCCAGACAGAATCATAGCGCCAGGGAGGTTAAGTGGTTTAGCTCTGGAGCCTATACACTTGCAAAAGTCCACAGTCTATTTGCCTTTAGTAAATCAGCCCCAATCTGTCTCTGTTCAGCCATCCCTGTATGCCTGTAACTGCTCAGATGTCCTGGTATATATGCATACAGCTGAAGCATCTGTCAACCTGTCATTGATTTGTAGAAGCTGCTTCCTGCGTCTGTATACACATACCTGTCACTCCCGGGTGCAGAAATCACGCTCCTTTGAGCGCCGTACAGTGATCATGTGAACAAGGCCAACTAGTACATTTACTTATACAGGTTTCAGACCTAGGAGGGATGTATGAGAAGGAAGGAGGGACTAAGGGATTTGGTTACAAACAAGGGACTATCTTTCCAAAAATACCATTGTAAACTTAGCTGACTCACTAAAGGGAATAGAAGACACTTTAACCCCCCCTCCCCCTCTTGTTCAACCTAAACAAAGCTATTATTAGTTTATCTTAGACATCATTTTAAAAAAAGTCATAGTTTTCTGTAGCACTTGGGAAAAGCAGAACTGTGTCTGACCTAACACTGGCTCATCAAATCACTGGTCTAATGTCCAAAGGGAACTTAGATTTGTTATTTAGAGGAAAGGAAGTGGTATGCTGAAACAGGGAAAAATCGAAAACAACACGATGACCCCTGGTAGAATTTCTGGGAAAAGAAAAATTGTAAAGATTCATTTGTCAGAAGAATGACACTTTCTGGATGATGAGGGTTTATTAGAAAAAATACTAAAAATACCTGATTATCCACTTAAGCCCCGGACCAATATGCAGCTAAATGCCCAGAGGTGTTTTTACAATTTGCCACTGCGCTGCTTTAACTTATAATTGAGCGGTCATGCAATGTTGTACCGAAACGAAATTTGCGTCCTTTTCTTCCCACAAATAGAGCTTTCTTTTGGTGGTATTTGATCACCTCTGCGGTTTTTATTTTTTGTGCTATAAACAAAAATAGAGCGACAATTTTGAAAAAAATGCAATATTTTTTACTTTTTTCTATAATAAATAATCCCAAAAATATATAAAAAAAAACATTTTTTTTCCTCAGTTTAGGCCGATACGTATTCTTCTACCTATTTTTGGTAAAAAATCACAATAAGCGTTTATCGGTTGGTTTTCGCAAAATTTATAGCATTTACAAAATAGGGGATAGTTTTATTGCATTTTTATAAAAAAATTTTTTTTTACTACTAATGGCGGCGATCAGCATTTTTTTTCGTGACTGCGACATTATGGCGGACACTTCGGACAATTTTGACACAATTTTGGGACCATTGTAATTTTCACAGCAAAAAATGCATTTAAATTGCATTGGGGTAGATTCAGGTAGCAACTGCGTCTGCGTAACCATAGTTACGCAGCGCAATTGCTTACTTGCGCCGGCGTCTCGAATGCTCCTGATTCAGGAACCTCGATACGCCGACTGCAGCCTAAGATATGACTGGCATAAGGCTCCTTATGCCGTCGTATCGTAGGCTGCATTCTTACGATGGCCGCTAGGGGGCGTTCCCGTAGTGGTCAGCGTATAGTATGCAAATTGCATACTAACGCCGATTCACAACCCTACGCGAGCCCTGCATACGCAGTTTACGTAGTTTCCGTTCGTCGGGTTCCGCATAAGGCTGCTCCTGCTATTAGCAGGGGCAGCCAATGCTACGTATACCCGTCATTCCCGCATCGCAAATTAAAAATGTAACGTTGTTTGCGTAAGTGAATCGTGAATGGCGCTGGACGCCATTTACGTTCACTTTGAAGCAAATGACGTCCTTGCGACGTCATTTGCCGCAATGCACGTCGGGAAAGTTTCCCGACGGAGCATGCGCACTACGCTCGGCGCGGGAACGCGCCTAATTTAAATGATCCACGCCCCCTATGGGATCATTTAAATTACGCGCGCTTACGCCGGGCAGTTTTCCGGAGCGCTCACGCAAATTACGGAGCTACGCTTGATTCCGTGAATCCAGCGTAGCGCAGGTAATTTACGGAGGCGCAGCGGCAAAACGGTACGCTGCGCCTCCGTAAGAAAAGCGCAAAGCTACCTGAATCTGGCCCATTGTTTATTGTGAAAATGACAGTTGCAGTTTGGGAGTTAACCACAGGGGGCGCTGAAGGAGTTATGTTTCACCTAGTGTGTGTTTACAACTGTAGGGGGGTGTGGCTGTAGGTCTGACGTCATCGATTGTGTCTCCCTATAAAAGGGATGACACGATCGATGCAGCCGCCACAGTGAAGCACGGGGAAGCCATGTTTACATACGGCTCTCCCTGTTCTTCAGCTGCCTGTCCGTGCCATTTTGCTGACGTATATGTACATGCAGCGGTCGTTAAGCGGTTAAAATATACATAATATAAAAGTATAAAGCTTTTAATCCACTCCCTGTTCATCTCTCGCCTCGACTACTGCAACTCTCTCCCTTGGCTTACCTCTAAATGGGCTCAGTCCATCATGAACGCTGCTGCCAGGCTCATCCACCTCCCAAAACGCTCAGCGTCTGCTATACCGCTCTGCCAATAACTTACAGAGCTATCCACAACCTGGCCCCCAGCTACATCACTAACCTGGCCTCAAAATACCAACCTTCTTGTTCTCTTCACTCCTCCCAAGACCTCCTGCTCTTTAACTCCCTTGTCACCTCCTCCCATACTCGCCTTCAGGACTTCTGCAGAGCCTCTCCCATCCTCTGGAATGCTCTACCCCAATCTGTCCGACTTTCTCCTACTTTGTCCACTTTCAGACGATCCCTGAAAACTAATTTCTTCAGAGAAGCCTATCCTGCCCCCACCTAACAACTGTACATTTATTTTCTCCATCAGCACATCCCCCACAGTTATTACCTCTTGTACCTCTTGACATTCCCTCTTATGCCGCGTACAGACGATCAGACATTCCGACAACAAAACCGTGGATACATTTCCGACGGATGTAGGCTCAAACTTGTCTTGCATACACACGGTCACACAAATGTTGTCAGAAATTCCGAATGTCAAGAACGCGGTGACGTACAACACCTCTGACGGCACTAGAAAAGGGAAGTTAAATACCAGTCTTGTTAGTAGAAGTTTGGTGAGAGATGATTTGCACTTTTCAGCTTCGTGCTTTTTAGTTCGTTACAGCGTGACGAATGTGCTATCTCCATTACGAACGCTAGTTTTACAAGACCGAGCGCTTCCGTCTCGTACTTGATTCAGAGCATGCGTGGTATTTTGTGCGTCAGAATTGTCCACCCACGATAGGAATTTACGAGAACAGATATTGTTGTTGGAAAATATGAGAACCAGCTCTCAAATTCTGCCAACAAATGTCCGATGGGGCTTACACACGGTCTGAATTTCCTACCAAAACCTCCCATCGAACATTTGCTGTCGGAAATTCCAAGCGTGTGTACGCGGCATTAGATTGTAAGCTCTAAGAAGCAGGGCCCTTTGATTCCTACTGTACTAAAATGTATTGTATTTGTACTGTCTACCCTCAAGTTGTAAAGCGCTGTGTAAACATTTGGCTCTATATAAATCTTGTATAATAATAATAATAATAAAGCTCCATACAATGGTTGTAAACAGTTATTTTTTTTCACTTTTACCT
Source organism: Rana temporaria (assembly GCF_905171775.1). Taxonomy (NCBI): domain Eukaryota; kingdom Metazoa; phylum Chordata; class Amphibia; order Anura; family Ranidae; genus Rana; species Rana temporaria. The sequence continues at coordinate 163,477,168 of NC_053494.1, read as the reverse complement.
ATAGGTACGCCTAGAATAATGCCGCGTACAAACGGTAGTTTTTTGTGATGAAAAAAAAACGATGTTTTAAAAAACGTCATTTAAAATGATCGTGTGTGGGCAAAACGTAGTTTTATGTCTTCAATAAAACGACAAAAAAAAAATTCGAACATGCTTGAATTTTTTGTGTCGTTTTTCAAAACGTCGTTTTTTGTTTCACAGAAATTGACCGTGTGTAGCAAAAAACGACATTTAAAACTAAGTTTTTAAACCCGCGCATGCCCAGAAGCTAGTTATGAAGCGAGCTTCAATGGAAAAAAGTGGTGAACGTAACCTCGCTTTGCTAGAGCATTGGGAAAAAACGATGGTGTGTAGGCAACGTCGTTTTTGAAAATGAAGTTTCAAAAACATCGTTTTATTTCATGATTTAAAACGTCGTTTTTTTTATCACAAAAACGACCGTCTGTACGTGGCATAAGGCTTACCTATAGGTAGTGGAAATATCTCCTAAATGTGCGCCATTTAGGAGATATTTCACTTTTAGTGCGCAGATGTCATCATCAGCGTATGCGCTGTGAAGAAACGGACCTCCGTGCCGTTTCTTCGCCAGTGTGTGCCGTCACGTGGCTTCGGGCAGTCACAAAGTCGGAGTTCGCAGCCCTGGAAGGAAGAGGCGTGACGAAGGACGCGGCCTGCACAGGGGACATCGCTGGCTTTGTTTGCAGGTAAGTGTCACATAATGGGCTAGTATGCATTGTATACTAGCTCATTATGCTTTTAATTTGCAGGGTTTGCAGGGAGAAAAAGATGAAGTAAAACCCATCAGGGTTTACTTCCTCTTTAATCCATTTATGACCACCTAGCAAATTTGTGTCGCCGGATGGTCTTTGTTTATGTGCTGAGAGCGTGCTCACTGCGTTCCCTAAGCACAAATATCAAGCTGTCGCAGTCAGTTACAGATTGTAGCTACTGGGACTAGCTTACAATCATGTGACCACTGAGTGGTCATGTAATCGCCCATCCTTCCTACCCCTGCAGGCGTTCCAAAACATTTAGAGGGACATCAGGGTGGGTAGGAAGGATTTGATCGCTTTCCTGGAACCTGCAGCTGACACACAAAGCCACCCATATATAAGAATGACAAGATGTGGCTATACATGGTTATGCACTGGGGGTTGCGTAAGACACTTGCATGTACATAAACGTACGGTCCGATCGCATCTTCTGTTTCATCTCTGTGGGTGACTGTACAGGAAAGCTGCGAGCCCCAGGAGAGTGATTACGCAGACTCTGTACAGCTGTGTGCATGAAGCCTTGAGGACGTGTCATCATGGAACCCAGAATCTTCACACTGAGCATATCACTTCCTAATTTATACTTCTGCAATAAGAATGCAATCGCTGTCATTGGACACTGCCTGCTGTAATCTCTGTTAGGAAACACTTCAGTGATATTGTCTTGTTAGACAGATACTAACTACACAGTATTTAGTACAGTGAAAAAAGGCAGGATGTAGTTTTTTTTAAAGCTGAACTCTAGACAATCAGCTAAATACATCCAATCCCTGGCTTTACTGCTACTGTGAGCTGGCTGTGCAGAATCACATATATATATATATATATATATATATATATATATATATATATATATATATATATATATATATATATATACACATGATTCTGCTTTTCCAGGTAGGAAGCGTGCACGCCACTGTACACCATGGGCTAGATTCAGATAGATTTGTTTATCTTTATGCCCGGCGTAACGTATCTCAGATAAGTTACGCCGCCATAATTTAGGGCGCAAGTTCTGTATTCAGAAAGAACTTGTGCCCTTAGTTACGGCGGCGTAACGTATCTGTGTCGGCGTAAGCCCTCTTAATTCAAATGTGGATGATGTGGGCGTGTTTTATGTATATTAACTGTGACCCCGCGTGTTTGACGTTTTTTACGAACGGCGCATGCGTCGTTCGTGAAAAAATCCCAGTGCGCATGTTCGAAAATCCGCCGCAAAACGTCATTGCTTTCGACGTGAACGTAAATTACGTACATCCCTATTCGCGAACGACTTACGCAAACGACGTAAAATTTTCAAAACTCGATGCGGGAACGACGGCCATACTTAACATAGGATACGCCTCATATAGAAGGGGTAACTATACGCCGAAAAAAGCCTAACGTAAACGACATAAAAAAAATGCGCCGGACGTACGTTTCTGAATCGGCGTATCTAGCTCATTTGCATATTCCTTGCTTAACTATACGGAAGCGCCACCTAGTGGCCAGCGTAAATATGCAGCCTAAGATACGATGGTGTAAAAAACACTTACGCCGGTCGTATCTTAGGGAAATCTATGCGTAACTGATTCTATGAATCAGGCGCATAGATATCAGGCGCCGGCGTATCTCCTCTCTGAATCTAGCCCCATGTGTGCTGTGGTTATTCACAGCACAAGTTGATCGGTGGGTGCCGGCCAATGAATGACCGTCAGCACCCACTGATTGGCAAGGAGGAAAACAGGACAGAGCTCTGTGTATGTAAACAAGGCAGAGCTCTGTCCTGTCAGCAGGGATATGCTGGTTTTTGTTACCCTGCAAAGCAGGGAATAAAAACCACCACATCCCTTAATGAAAGCACCTCAAAGTACACACACTGGTTAGGCCCACATTTAACCTTTGATCGCCCTAGATGTTTAACCCCTTCCCAGACAGTGTTATTAGCACAGTGACAGTGCATATTTTTAGCACTGATCACTATATTAGTGTCACTGTTTCCCACAAAGTTTTAAAATTGTCAGTTAGTGTCGTTTACGTTGTACGTGAATATGACTAGGCGTAGGTTACGTTCACGTCGTAGGCAGTGATCCGGCGTATCTTAGGGAGTAGTTCCGACGTGATTCTGAGCATGCGCACTGGATGCGTCCACGGGACGACGCATGCGCCGTTCGTTATTCGGATCTTTATGGCGCTTGGCCCATCAATTGCATGGGGTCACGCCTCATTTGCATGGCTCACGCCCACTTCCACTAACGACGACTTACGCCTAAGAAACCCAGTTCAGATTTGGGGGCAATTGCTTTGTGAATTCAGTGCTTGCCTCTCTGCGATGCGTCGGCGTAGCTTAAAGCAGATGCGCTACGGCGGCATAAATATGCGCCGATGTATGTGAATCCGGGCCAGAGTCTGCATGTCAGCGGACTGCAGAACTACACAGCATAGCTTTGAAACAGAGAAAACTGTTTGGGGACTGAGCAATACCACTGACTGGCTGGAGAACTACAAATTCCCCAGAGAGAGACATTAAAGGGGAGGGACTGCAATGATTTTCCTCGGCTGAAGGAGGAAGACGGCTCTCTTTCTGCAGGGAGACCGGTGCCTTAGCCCACCTGTGTACAGTGAAAGAAGTGAGTAAAGGACATCTTTATCTGAAAGCAGAACAGACACTATCCTCAAGCGACCTGGACTGTGAGGTACATGCTGAGGATACCACCAGAAAGAAAGACGAAAACCTTTTGTACCTGGCACTGAGGGTTTGGAAAGCTTTTGCTTTAACAGGATTGGTGAGCGACTGCTGGAAAACCATACAGTGCAGCTTAACAGAAGAACATACTTGCCAGCTAGAAACACTGTTTCAAGCATCAACTATTAGAGGGACACTATCTAGAGTTCTCCAGTGAAAGAGTCCTGGGCCCCAACGAGCTGGCCAGCAAAAGGTTTAGTACATGTGGATTACTAACTGCTGACTGTTTCTGCAGTAACCACCCATAAATCCCATCCACCCCCCTTAGCTAGTCCACCCTATGTAGGTTAGGGAAATAGGTGGATTATTAGATGTTCTTTGTTTGTAGCTTGCTAATCATCTCAGTTAATCGCTACAATGTTACTGCTTGATAATGTTTTGATTGTTAACTGCTGTGTTATAATCTTTGATGGCGAGCTATAGACCCCCTCCCCCATTTTTTTTTTAAAAAAAGCTTACATTTCAGCATTTTTTTAATAAGATTTAAATTCTAGTTTAAAGCAAACCTGTACTGAGTGTGAGTACTACAAAAAAGACCTTATTGTTGCAAATACTGACTTCCAAAAAGAAGTCAGTACTTTGTCGTGTCCCTGTACTTCCCGCTCCTGGGACTTCAATTTCACTGACCAATAGTGGTTCATGAGAGGCAGGAGGGGACAGGCCAATCACTGACTTACTTGTAGGAATTTGGTATTTGTGTACTCTATGGGCCACTGAAAAATAACTGACTGAGGGCCAGATCCACGAAGAAGTTACGACGGCGTATCTATTGATACGCCGCGTAACTTCTAGGTTGCTCCGGCGTATCCACAAAACAAGATACGCCTGAAGCTGGGCTAGATCCGACTGGCATACGTCTTAGTACGCCGTCGGATCTAAGGTGCATATTTACGCTGGCCGCTAGGTGGCGCTTCCGTAGATTTCCGCGTCGAGTATGCAAATTAGCTAGATACGCCAATCCACAAACGTACGTCCGGCCGGCACATTTTTTTACGTAGTTTCCGTAAGGCTTTTTCCGGCGTAAAGTTACCCCTGCTATATGAGGCGTACTCAATGTTAAGTATGGACATCGTTCCCGCGACGAATTTTGAAAATTTTACGTCGTTTGCGTAAGTCGTTCGCGAATAGGGCTTTGTGTAGAATTACGTTCACATCGAAAGCATTGGCTTGTTGTGGGTTAATTTGGAGCATGCGCACTGGGATACCCCCACGGACGGCGCATGCGCCGTAAAAAAAAACGTAATTTACGTCGGGTCAAGACGTATTAACATAAAACACGCCCCCATCTCATCCATTTGAATTGTGCGCCCTTACGCCGACACAGTTACACTACGCCGCCATAACTTACGGCGCAAATTCTATCAGGATACAGAAAATACGCTGAAAGGTACGGCGGCGTAGTGTATCTGAGATACGCTACGCCGGACGGAAAAATGCGCGGAGGTACGTGGATCTGGCCCTGAGTATTTAGGTATGGTAGGTGAGCACTGTCAATCTGGCTGGTCCTTAAAAGAACTATAATAGTTCTAGTACAATTACCTATTAAAGCATAACAACACCGACAACAAATAATTTCTGGAATCTGGTGTAGGAGATTATTAAATATGCAAATAAGATTACATTTAAGGCTTTATCTCTGTTATATAAAGCTACAGAAAGGTGTTTTTAGGGCAGAATTCTTCCTTCTAATGGGTTCTTCTAAATCAAACCATGCCTAAGTATATTTCGATATGCGGGTTACACAAGCTGTTACTATTGACCTAGTCCAATACAATATCATTATTTATTTATTGACAACACAGCAAGACTGTCCTGGTGCTAAATATATCCCAGCTACTATTTCCTGTGGATCTACTAGAGGTTGCCAGTCCAGAACAAGAGACAAGGGTATGGATATCATCTAAAATCGATCAGTTACAGTTGGCTTGTGTCTTTGTTATTTCCTCTATCTAAGCAGACCTATCACCTAGATATTTGCCTAATAGACAGGTAACAGAACTAATAGAAGGATATTGTACACATCGCAGCTGATAAACTCCAGATGTATTGCAGGTCATGTTAGTTACACAATTTGGACATATACAGTGCATCTGGAAAGTATTCACAGCACTTCACCTTTTCCACATTTTGTTATGTTACAGCATTATTCCAAAATGGATTAAATTCATTATTTTACTAAAAATTCTACAAACAATACCCCATAATGACAATGTGAAAGAAGTTTGCTTGAAATATTTGCAAATTTATATATATATAAAAAATAAATACATGTATATTGTCAGGGATCGGATGGGAGACTGATTTGATGAGGTCGGCCTATCTTATATCTCCTGTCCTGGCTCCGCTGAAGGTGATACAGAGGAAGCCGAAGGACAAGAGGGACACGAGTGCCTGGGGACACGAGTGCCTGGAGCCGGGGGTCCCGGGAGAACAGCATGGCAGGGTTCAGTGGCCTGGAGCAGACCGTGATGAGTTGCGCAGGAACAGGTGATAGCCAGGCAGGTAACCGAGGGTTAACAGTGACCAGGGGCGTAGACAGGAGCAAGGTCTCAGAGATAGCCAGGTTCGTCAGCAAGCAGGCAGTGAGGTACCGAATCATAGACAGAGCCAGAGTCAGGAACGGAGCCGGGTCAGAATACTGGGAAGACATACAGGATCAAGCAGGATTTCAGAAACAAGCTGAAGATCAGTCAGCAAGGCACAAGAGCCCAAACACCCTTTAAATAGGCTGTCTGGCGCCAAACTGAATTAGGCTGAATCAGTTTCTCCCATTCTTTTATGCAGGACCTCCCAAGCTCCATCAGGTTGGATGGGGAGTGTTGGTGCACAGCCATTTTCAAATCTCTCCAGAGATGTTCCTATGGGTTCAAGTCTGGGCTTTGGCTGGGCCACTCAAGAACATTCACAGAGTTATTCCGCGGCCCCTCTTTTGTTATCTTGGCTGTGTGCTTAGGGTCGTTGTCCTGTTGGAAGATGAACCTTCGCCCCAGTCTGAGGTCCAGAGCGCTCTGGAGCAGGTTTTCATCAAAAGTTGTCTCTGTACATTGCTGCATTCAGCTTTCTCTCAATCCTGACTCATCTTCCAGTTCCTGCTGCTGAAAAACATCCCCACAGCATGATGCTGCCACCACCATGCTTCACTTTAGGCATAGTATTGACCAGGTGATAAGCAGTACCTGGTTTCCTCCAGACATGGCGCTTGCCATTCAGGCCAAAAAGTTAAATCTTTGTTTCATCAGACCAGAGAATTTTGTTTGTCATATTCTGATAAACCTTCAGGAGCCTTTTGGAAAACTCCAGGCGTGCTGTCATCTGCCTTTTCGCTCAGTTTGACTTCCAAACTTCTTCCATTTACGGGTGATGAGGCCACTGGGCTCATTGGAACCTTCAATGCTGTGGAAACATTTCTGTACCCTTCCCCAGATCTGTGCCTCGATACAATCCTGTCTCGGAGGTCTACAGACAATTCCTTGGACTTTTTGGCTTGGTTTGTGCTCTGACATGCACTGTCGTGGGACCTTATATAGACAGGTGTGTGCCTTTCCAAATCATGTCCAATCAACTGAATTTACCACAGGTGGACAAACTGTAGAAACATCTTAAGGATGATCAGTGGAAACAGGATGCACCTGAGCTCAATTTTGGGTGTCATGGCAAAGGCTGTGAATATTTATGTACATGTAATTTTTTTTTTTTTTTTAAATAAATTTGCAAAGTTTTCAAACGTCTTTCATGTTGTCATTATGGGGTATTGTTTGTAGAATTTTGAGGAAATTTAATCCATTTTGTAAAAAGGCTGTAACATAACAAAATGTGAAAAAAGTGAAGCGCTGTGAATACTTTTCGGACGTACTGTATACACAGGTAAGAATACCAATTTAAGAGGGAACAGCCAAATAACTGGATCAAAGCACTGAACACTCATATATTTGCATATACTGTAACTGAAAGACATGCATAGTCTAGTGCAGGGATGTTTAAAACTTTTTGGTAGGAGGACTACATCATATTAATTACAAATATTAGCAGACTAAGAACAAATAATAATCAGTTTTATATATAAATGAATAGAATTTAAGGAATACGTTTTAATTTGCGATTTTTTATAATCAGCACAATATAATTCAGAGAACTTCAGTAAAACAAGGCAAAGAAATTGCAAATAAATTTGAGACCATCAATTTCCCAATTCCATCAGAGTCCTCATCAAATTCCGCCCTTACATCAGAGTTCCTATCAGAGTCCCACTTACATCAGAGCTCCCCTTAAAGCGGAGCTCCACCGTTGAAAAAATATTAAAAGCCAGCAACTACAAATACTGCAGCTGCTGACTTTTAATACAGTCCTGATCAAAAGTTTAAGACCACTTGAAAAATGGCAAAAAATCATATTTTACATTGTTGGATCTTAACAAGGTTCCAAGTAGAGCTTCAACATGCAACACGAAGAAATGAGAGTGAGACAAAACATTTTTTGAGCATTCAATTAATTGAAAATAACGAATAAACTGAAACAGGCTCTTTTTCAGCTGATCAAAAGTTTAGGAACACACCTCCAAAAAAAATAATAAACCCCCCCCCAGAACAGAAATCCAACTTCCAAACATGCACTCAGTAATGAGAAGCTCCGCCGTTAATGTTGATCACTTCAAAAATTCGTTTAGGCATGCTTGATGCAAGCGTTTCCATGAGGTGAGTGGGAACATTTCTCCAAGTGGTGGAAGACAGCCGCACGAAGGCCATCTACTGTCTGGAATTTTTTTTGTAAACTTCCCTTGCCATCCATCCCCAAAGGTTCTCAATTGGATTTAGATCAGGGGAACACGCAGGATGGGCCAAAAGAGTGATGTTGTTATTCTCCTGGAAGAAGTCCCTTGTCCTGCGGGCATTGTGTACTGTAGCGTTGTCTTGTTGAAAAACCCAGTCGTTACCACACAGACGAGGGCCCTCAGTCATGAGGAATGCTCTCTGCAACATCTGGACATAGCCAGCGGCCGTTTGACACCCCTGCACTTCCTGAAGCTCCATTGTTCCACTGAAGCACCCCAGACCATTATGGCGCCCCCTCCACTGTGGTGCGTAGAAAACATCTCAGGTGGGATCTGCTTGTCATGCCAGTAACGTTGGAAACCATCAGGACCATCAAGGTAAAAAAAATTCTCATCAGAGAATAAAACTTTCTTCCGCCTTTGAATGTCCCATGTTTGGTGCTCTCTTGCAAAGTCCAAACAAGCAGTTCTGTGGCGTTCAAGGAGACAAGGTTTTTAAAGACTTTTTTTGTTTTTGATGTCCCTTCAGTCTCAGATGGTTATGGGGCTGCAGTCCACCAGTAAGGTCCTTAATTTGGGTCGAGGATCGTCTAGTGTCTTGATGAGAGACCCTGCTTATGCAGTTCAGCAACCCGACCACGTTCAAAAAGGGAGAGTTTTTTTTTCTTTGCCATCACAACGTGTGACTACCTGACAGAAAATGACAATGAATCCACATCTTTGTACAGATTTGGCCTTTTAAAGGCATGTGGTCCTAAACTTTTGATCAGCTGAAAAACAGCCTGTTTCAGTTTATTCGTTATTTTCAATTAATCGAATGCTCAAAAAATGTTTTGTCTCACTCTCATTTCTTCTTGTTGCATGTTGAAGCTCTACTTGGAACCTTGTTAAAATCCAACAATGTAAAATATGATTTTTTGCCATTTTTCAAGTGGTCTTAAACTTTTGATCAGGACTGTATTAGGACACTTACCTGTCCAGGAGTCCAGCGCACCTATGGAGTCCCCCCTTACACCAGTGTCCTCATCAAAGTTCCCCCTTACATTAGAGTCCCAGTCAGACTACCCTTACTTTGTGGAGAGCCCAGGAGCTTGGCTATAGCAGCAGGTGGAGAAGGTCAGGACAGGGTAAGTGGTGTCATCCTGTGTATTCTGGGGTAAGCATGTGATTAGGTGTTCAGATGCTGACAGTCCTAGTCATAGGTGTGCGCAGCCTATTGTATTAGGGTATGCACCCTAAAGCTCAAACACACGTGTGTGTCTACATATATATGACCCCGCCAGCAAAAGAGAAGTGCGTAAACACTGGTCTTTCTCAACTTTCTGCCACACAGAGTGATAATGCTAATGCAGATGGGGTGATTAGGTTGTGTCCAGGCACATCCGGCTCACCCTTTGTGCACACCAATGATCCTAGTAAACAATGAAGGTACAATGACTGTGTAGTTGAGGGAACCTGCTCAGAGACCGGAGGGTGGAAGGGGGGGGGGGGTGTATGTTGGGGAGAAAGGGAGATTATAAGTTGACCTGGAAGGCCACTGACCCTAGCTACGACCAGATAAAATCTTGCAGCAGGCTGGATCTGGCCCATGGACTGCAGTTTGGAGACCCCTGGTCTAGTGCAGTGCAGCTCATAAAAACTTCAGGAGAGGACCAATGAACACACTTTTTTGTATTTTTTACATGACTTAGTCACTTAACAAACCATGAAGGAAGGAAGGATAAGGTATAATGGTAAGAACTAAACACCTAGTAAAATGTTTCAGCATATGCAATTTATTTTTCCTATTTTGGTGTGAGAAGGTGAACTTACACTTTAAGTAGATGATTTACTATGAAGCCACTTTAAAGCGGTTCTCCACCCTAAAGTGGAGTCCCGCTGATCGGAACCCTCCCCCCCTCCGGTGTCACATTTGACACCTTTCAGGGGGAGGGGGGTGCAGATACCTGTCTAAAGACAGGTATTTGCACCCACTTCCGGCCCGGCATTCACGGGCAAAAGACGGGCATTCCGTCACATCCCGTCTCCCCCCCCGTTGTGTGCTGGGAACACTCGGCTCCCAGCACACAGCGGGAGCCAATCGGCTGGCGCGGCGCGACTCGCGCATGCGCCGTAGGGAACCGGGCAGTGAAGCCGCAGCGCTTCACTTCCTGGTTCCCTGAGCGTGGATGGCGGGGGGAGCAGCAGAGAGACGAGCGATCGCTCATGCTCTGCTGCGATCAGCGCTGGACTCCAGGACAGGTAAGTGTCCTAATATTAAAAGTCAGCAGCTGCAGTATTTGTAGCTGCTGGCTTTTAATATTATTTTACCGTGGCACATCCGCTTTAATATCATCTCCACTTTCCTATCCTGAAAAATAAAATAACATTGGACCCGTACTCTTCCTACGCCTAGCATTCCGGTAACAGCAATAAATGGAGTTTACTATTACAAAATACACATCCAAGATGTAATAAAATGACTGGAGATACATCAAATGAGGTCCACTCAGAAGCTGTACAGAAGAGGAGCAGCACATACTGCTATGAAACTGTGGACATTAATATATTTACCTCATAATCAGGCAAGTGTAATTCTAATATTGGTGACATAAGGTAAGGTCTGATTTTTCACAGGCCTGGGATGCACAAGTGCAGCATCTAGCCCTGCAGCCTGCAGCCTGTCAAAGCCTATGAGAGGATGATATACACTGTGGCTGGATGGAGTGATACTTCTGTTTAGGGCTCTATGCATTCAGGGACACGTAAACACAGAAAACCCACAATCTGGCCTTCCCCTACACCACAAAAAAACTGTATTTTGTTTCAGTCTCCGTTGCTGTTGGAACTTTTCACTCACTTCAAAACTGTTTCACCAATAAGTATTGGGGAAATCATTCTAAAGGTCACCATACGCGTTTCAATCTGACCATAAAATCTTTGTACAATCACTGTTGTTAGGATGCCGGTGGGTGCCGGCTCCAAACAACCAATGGAAAATGGAAACAGAAACAGAGTGTTTGTCCATTTACATCCAGTAAGGTTCGCTTCCATTTTTTTTGAACAGAACAAAAATATAGCTTAATAGATGCGGATGTAAACAAAAGATTCATCCATTTACATATATGCATCGCTGTCTGTTTTTTATCCGTCAACGGGTGGATGAAAAATGGACAAACGATCTGCCCGTGTTAAAGGGGCTTTTTGTTTGTCGCAATCGGGAGATTTCAAATTAAGGGCATTCCTTGAGGACCCACAGCTCACTGGAATTAGTGTCCCCATTGGAAGATTTCTCTTCTATACACTTTTCTGGGGACAACCCAAAATCTAGGATTTACTTTCACTTTCAATGATAATGGTAAAGAGGACATATAGAGACGGTGAATCTCCCCAATGGGGACACAGACAGCAATACAAACTGACAGATGTTGTAATCCCTCTCCGCTCTATCTAAAGTTTTGCTTCAGTTATACTTTAACACAGGTTGTGTTCAGCCTGCCAGATAGGGCTTGGATGACATCTTTATGGTTTGTAGTGGCCTAAACATTTACAATCTCTGACTATAGGAGGAGAGAGATCGCTGTTCCTGATCACTAGGAACAGCAGATCTCTCTCTACTTCCCTGTCAGAACGGGATCTGTCTGTTTATATTGACAGATCCCCGCTCTGGTTCTCTGAGGAGCGATCGTGGGTGGCAGGCGGAAATTGCGGCCACCAGCCACACAGAGGGCGGTATATCTAGGGTTGCCAGCTCATCCCTTTAAACCCAAACACATATGAATTACACAGGTTCTGAGGCTAAAATAAAGCAGATAAGGCACAAAGTGAGTTTAATTACCACCTTAATTAGTCACAGAACCTGTGTAATTATTATGTGTTCGGTTTTAAAGGGATGAGGTGGCAACCCTAGTAGGGTGACCACATTTCCAAACTACCACTCAGGGACACCCTCCCTTCCCAAATATCAGCTTGTGCTGTAACGAATCACAACACAGTGATTGGACACAAGAGGCAGGATTTATGATTTCTCCAATCACAATCAGGGGGCCGGATTGTGCTCCTCCAGGACAAGTACTGTCAGTGAGTAAAGTGGTGATGTGGCAGCCTTTTTTGTGGGTATTAGATTGGCCCGGGGGGTGGCTGTGTCAGTTTCATTCCGGGACACTGTTTTGTCCTGGAATGAATGTGCCCGGGACAGACCTGCAGAATGCGGGACTGTCCCGGGCAATCCGGGACACGCGGTCACCCTAAACCCTAGGTATATCCCCACCCAGTACAGTACCCTGCTAACTGTGTGGCAGCCACTGCTGATTCAAACCACTGCAGACCAAAAGTCAGTAGCTTGGCCCATGTGACAGAGGCCTGACTTAGGCAGCATTCACACGAGGCGGACTCCGTCGCTACGGAGTCTGCCTGCTCCCACCAGCTCAGCGGGAGATCTATCCGCAGATCTCTGCTGAGCCGAAGGATGACAAGCTCCTCTCTGCTCACTAAGCGGGGAGGGGCTTGTCGGGCTCCGCTGTCTCCTATGGAGTGATCTGATGAAAACGGACAGCATGTCTGTTTTCATCAGATCTTACCCGATCCGAACCGCCATGGACGGATGGGGACGTGTCCCCATACGTCTGTGTTTAGCGGATCGGGTCGGATGTCAGCGGACATGTCTCCGCTGACATCCGACACTCCATAGGGATGCATGGAGCGGCCGTTCAGGTCTGCCGTCAAAACTGACAGGCGGACCTGAACGGTCCGTCCGTGTGAATGAGGCCTTATACCTCTCTAGCATCTGTCCTACTCGTTGGCTGTTGCTCCTGGCAAAACAGAGGTTCTACCAAACTCCAGTGTCCTATAACATGAGATGGCAATCAATCAATAACGCAGCTTTAAAAAAGGTTTAGATAATGAAGTTACAAGCAATGATGCTACATTTGCATTTAGAAAGGGTAGTATAGCATTGTTTTGATCCAGAGAACTGATCCAGATGCCTTGTGGAATTGAAAATTGAAAATATACCACAGCTGCATTTGAGATTTTGTTTTGCCTTTTTCTGCACCAAGACAGCTAAGGTTCGTGAGAGGGTGACATTTGCCTTTTCTCAGTCAAATTATCTTTGCAATAACACCATATACATTAATGCAAGAACGGAAACCACAAAGAGCATGGCCTCAGAATGTGCAGCATGGGTTATACACCAATTATTATAAAACAATACTGTTTTATTTAATTATACAAGCATGATTAAAACACTATATAAATGTGGGAGCCCAATTTTCAACATCACATACATTTCCCCCTTTATACAGAAATAGCACCTCTCTATGACAATGTCCAGACTATGACACTGCAGTTTAGTACGCGGTTCACTAGTCTGTTCGGAATCTTTTCTATGAGCAACCTCCAGCACCCAGCAAGCAGATTTATAGCATCTTTTCAAACAATCTTAAATGAAATGTTACAGAAAAACACCAACCTGCGTCCTGACAGTGATTCTGTTTAAGCCCAGATGCAAGTTCCTCTAAATCATATAAGTAGCTCATTTCCTGTAAAGGCTGCACATGACGACAAACTTCCTCTTCTTTGCACCTTATTCTTTAGCTTTTTTTATTGTTGTGTTAAACAGACTGTGACCCTTTGACGATCACAGTACCTAAATAAGTCAGGCTTTACCAAGTAAGAAACAGATTATTAACTGGGGCACACATCTACAAGGCTAAAGAGATGTTTTGGTGTCATTAAAATCGACCAAAAGTATAAACTTGATGTTAGGTCTGTTGGTGACACTTACTGTGCCCATGGTAAAACCAAATTCGAAACACCAGTTATCTGGAGCATATTTCCTCTGGTCTGGCCAACTCCTGCCAGGGCTGTCTTAATGCCTGGGCACACTTGGGCACTGCCCAGGGGCTCCAGGTGCATGGGGGCTCCATGATAGTCTTGCATTACATCATATTTGCCAACTGTCCCATATCTGCTAGGATAGTCGTGCATTTTACTAAGTTTTCCGAGGATGATTGCCTTGTCCTGAGCGGAATCCCAGAACTTGTACTTTGCCCTGCTGATGCCCTTCTGCCTCCCCCTGTGCTCTTTCTGTTGAATTAGTCTTTGATTCATGGCATGTTTTCTTTTTTTTTTTTTAAATACATTTTATTGAAAGTACATATATATATATATATATATATATATATATATATATATATATATATATATATAGAGAGAGAGAGAGAGAGAGAGAGAGAGAGAGAGAGAGAGAGAGAGAGAGAGATTTATATATATCTATATATATAGATATATATAGATATATGTTTAATTCTATCAGCTATTGATACTTTAATTCTTAAATAGGTGTGTAAATTTGGGGTAGGCTGGCAGGGGTCCCAGTGCATTACTTTGCCATGGGGCCCTTGATGCTATTAAGACGCCCTGACTCCTGCTTTATGGTCTCCTATAGAGTGTCATGTGGTGTCATGCTGTTCATTCTCATTTAGTCACTATGAGATTTGTTTTCTGTATTCTGCAAAAAAACTGGTTAATCCTGCTGCTCTCTATCTCCCTTTCTGCCCATGTCCCCAATTCAGCTAGGGACTTTGCAGCTGTAGTAGAAACTCTGCACATGCCCAGTTATCAGTGTATTATACCCTATGCATTTACTTCCTATCACATTTGAGCAGCCCATGTGACTATTGAGTCACACATGTGGGCGTATACACAGTGGTAAATGACACCCCCCTCCCTCCCTCCTCCTCCATGCCTACTAAGCAGCAAAAGCCAACGGGGGCTGGATATTACATGTAGATTAATGGAGGCTTCACATTCCACTTATTCTAAGGCTGGCCATACATGGTTCGGAACCGTAAATGGGCAGGCTGAATGTACCAAGTTGAGTCGATCAATCAACTTGGGTGGAACCAGCATATAGGATTCTTTTGCGATTATCGCTAGCGCCTGCTACAGCCACAAGCAATAACCACTGTCCTGGGGGGGGGGGGTTCCATGCTCGCCCCCCGCCAGAAGCAGACAATGGCTTAGCAAAAGGGATTCACCTGCCGGCACTGTCTATGTTGATGGGGAAATCGTGCAAATTTCTTTGTTGCAGGAAAGAAATTTGCACCGTGTATGCCTGGCCTAAGTCACAGGCTGGAGGGGCGTGACACAGTCTGTAACTGGCAGAAATCCACCCTTGCCATGTTATTTCACAAAAATAATAAAGATTTGATTTCAAATATATATATTTGTATGGCAATTTAAAACTAATTTTTTTTTTAAATTCAAATAATTAAAGTGCCATCATCCATATACAGAAATAGAAGGGATAATATTATTTAAACAGCGAGTGTTTAGTATCACTATAAGGTTTCCTCTAAACATAATTTAGACTGGAAAGGTGGTTAATCTGGGTGCTAAAAAACTGTAAATTTCCAATCAAATACTTACTGTAATTTTCCTTTCCCGATGGACTCCATGGCAGCGTACGTATGGGTTAACCCCGCCTCCTGTCCACTCCTATAGGTCCCCACTCCCATAAAAGTTTGCTCAGAGCCAGAGGCCGCATTCCATAACTAGCCTACTCATGACACTGGGAGGGAACTCCTGCTGCAATGTCCATCAGGAAAGGAAAATTACGGTAAGTATTTGATAGGAAATGTTCACTTTTCCTGACAGACTCATTGGCAGCATACGTATGGGAATTAACTAGCCATACACCCTATGGGTGGGCGATGCTAAATCAAAGGTTTTAATTTGTACCATCAACATACAGGACCTTCAAGCAAAAATAAACAGAGGCTAAAGAGCAGGCTCTACACAATGATGAGCTATAAATGTATTGATTGAGGACCACAAGGCCGCCCTACAGATTACATTGGGAACCACATGCTGCGGAGCTGCCCAAGATGTAGACACTCCTGGTCGAGTGAGCGGTCACGGTCACTACCTCCAAAGGAGCCAAGTTCTCAGCTCTGTGAGCCTGTTGGAAGGCCTAGACAACCCATGCCACAATTGTCTGTGATAAGGCACGTTTCCCTTTGTCCTTTACTGCAAAAAGAATGAACAGGCGTTCTAAAAGCCTAAAGGAAGCTGTTGCTTGTAAATATAACTTCACAACATCTGAGGCCACGTACACACGTCCGAGAAACTCGACGGGCAAAACACATCGTTTTGCTCGTCGAGTTCCTTGTGAAGCCGCCGAGGATCTCGGCGAGCCAAGTTTCCTCATTGACTAACGAGGAAATAGAGAACATGTTCTCTATTTGGCCCGACGAGATCCTCGTCGATTTCCTCGGCCGAAAGTGTACAGACGACCGGGTTTCTTGGCAGAATCCAGCTCCGATCGAGTTTCTGGCTGAATTCTGCCGAGAAACTCGGTCGTGTGTGCGGGGCCTCAGAGATTCTTAGAACCAAAGAAAAGGCAATCTTATACATCAGTAGAGCTTCCCCTCATTTCAGAGCTTCCCCTCATTTCAGAGCTTCCCCTCAGATCTACAGCAATCTACAGCGACTGCACTTACAAGCGCATTTGTAGTGCCGAGTAGATTTCCCTTTAGTAAATCAGTGGTGTAGGAAATCTCCGGCTGAAAATGCCGATATCTGAATGATGCCTGTAGCTGCAGGCATCATTCAGATATCCCCAGACAAAGTCAAGGACATTATATGACGGCCTGGGGGCACCAAGTGGCTAGAAAGAGGTCCCCTAAAGACAACAAGAAGTAGACAAAAAAAAAAATAGGGAGCTGTATACAATCCCTTTAAACCTGCAAACATGCACCTGTAAGACCCCATTCACACTGGGGCTGCGGCCGCGTTAGCGTGAAAGCGCTGCTTGTTTTACCAGCTATTAGTGCTGTTTAAGTGGCACTTTTTGGCCGCTAGCAGAGCACTTTTAACTCCTGTGTTGCTGCGCTTTTCAGGCACTTTGGAAGCGCTGCCCATTTATTCCAATGGGCAGGGCGTTTTGAGAGCATTAAATACAGCACTCCCAACCCGCCCCAAAGATGCTGCTTGCAGGACTTTTCGGAATGTCCCACAAGCGTACCGCCCCAGTGTGAAAAGTCACACTTGAATGAATAGGAGTCGGTTTTCAGGCGCTTAGCTGAGGCTATTTCCAGCGCTAAAATGCATGAAAACCGCCCCAGTGTGAAAGGGGTCTAAAACATTCATTCCAATGGCAGAAAAACATATAGACCAGGACTGCCTGTGCTTAGCTTAGTATACCAACAGACCCTTAGCAGCCAATACAATGCAGCCATTTCTTGTTTGTCAAACTGATTGAAAGGGTGTAAAACTCAAGCTTACTTCCCTATTAGCAAAATATCTCACTGTTTCAATAAAGTCAGCATATATATTTATATGGTGGGGATTTTTGCTTGTTCTTATTGGATTCATATGCAAATGTTAGCAGAACTTCCAACAAAAGGCTTATCATGACTGCCCTGCTGAGAAACATTTCTCCCTCTTTGTATTTATTATAGTCATGTATATAGTATCACCAATTAACACAGTGCTTTATATGCTGTACATTCACATCAGTCCCTGTCCCCAAGGAGATTACAATCTAAAGTCCCTATCACACATGCTAGGACCAATCTATACTGAAGCCCACTAACTTGCCAACATGTCTTTAGAGTGTTGGAGGAAACTGGAGTACCCAGGGTTATTCCAAGCAAGCACAGGGAAAACATGCAAACTCCATGCAGACAGTGTCCTGCAGTCCAAATACATCTGCAGAAAATAACTGATCCCGTTTTTTTCAGCTACCATAGTTTACATGTTGTGCTAATAAGAAGGGATCTTCGCTTTATGTCGCGTACACACGATCAGGCTTTTGCCCGGGCCAAATCACATCGGAATTCCAACGGAATTCCATCGGAGAAAAATAGAACATGTTCTATATCTAAACTCCGATGGAATTCATTGGAATTTCCAATGAAAAAACTCTGATGGGGCTACACACGATCAGAATATCCGATGGAAAAAGTCCGTCTGACTTTTTTCATTGGAAATTCCGATCGTGTGTACGCGGCATAAGTTTTCTCACTAGTAGTGGACTCCCTGTCCTTAATCAGCCACAAGACTATTAGAGGTAAATAGGTAATTGCTTGCTGTGTTAAACAGGGTCCATTAACTGTCAGAAGGAACCAATAGTATCATAATTGTTCAGTTCTTCACAGTTGTTTCATTTTGAGCCATAGCACTTAGTTGAGTGCGATTGGCTGTCAGATTGATGGCTGAGCCTCGGGGTATTCCTAATGTGCAACTGATCCCCAGTGTGCTCCTATAGATTATATCTACTCCCCAGGATATTTTACATATGGGTGCACTTTGCCTTGAATGTGTTGAGGACCTTGTTCCGGACATGATGCTGCCCATGTTCCCATTGGAGCAATATGAAACAAAAACTCCTTTGAGCACATATCAACATTGGGTCAAATCTAGCCTATACATCAAGCAGCCAAGAAAATGCATTGCCAATCATTTGTCAGGTGCATTCATAACCAAATGGTTCACAGTAGAGCAGCACATTTAGCTACAACATAAAACACAGAACCATCCTAATCAATCAGGTCCATTCAAATATCACCCTACTAATCAAACAGGTCTATTCAAATATTATCCTACTAATCAATCAGGTCCATTCCTATCTCATCCTACTAATCAATCAGGTCCAGTCATATCTCATCCTACTAATCAATCAGGTCCATTCATATCTCATCCTACTAATCAATAAGGTCCATTCATATCTCATCCTACTAATCAATCAGGTCCATTCATAGCTTATACTACTAATCAATCAGGTCCATTCCTATCTCATCCTACTAATCAATCAGGTCCATTCATATCTCATCCTACTAATCAATCAGGTCCATTCATATCTCATCCTACTAATCAATAAGGTCCATTCATATCTCATCCTACTAATCAATCAGGTCCATTCATAGCTTATACTACTAATCAATCAGGTCCATTCATATATTATCCTACTAATCAATCAGGTCCATTCCTATCTCATCCTACTAATCAATAAGGTCCATTCATATCTCATCCTACTAATCATTCAGGTCCATTCAAATATTATCTTCTAATCGATCAGGTCCATTCATATCTCATCCTACTAATCAATCAGGTCCATTCATAGCTTATACTACTAATCAATCAGGTCCATTCATATATTATCCTACTAATCAATCAGGTCCATTCCTATCTCATCCTACTAATCAATCAGGTCCATTCCTATCTCATCCTACTAATCAATCAGGTCCATTCATATCTTATCCTACTAATCAATCAGGTCCATTCAAATATTATCCTACTAATCAGTCGGGTCATTCATATCTCCCCCAACTAATCAGTCGGTCCTATCATATATTATCCTACTAATCAATCAGGTCCATTCATATCTCATCCTACTAATCAATCAGGTCCATTCATATCTTATCCTACTAATCAATCAGGTCCATTCAAATATTATCCTACTAATCAGTCGGGTCCATTCATATATTATCCTACTAATCAATCAGGTCCATTCATATCTCATCCTACTAATCAATCAGGTCCATTCATAGCTTATACTACTAATCAATCAGGTCCATTCATATCTCATCCTACTAATCAATCAGGTCCATTCATATATTACCCTACTAATCAATCAGGTCCATTCATAGGTTATACTACTAATCAATCAGGTCCATTCCTATCTCATCCTACTAATGAATCAGGTCCATTCATATCTCATCCTACTAATCAATCAGGTCCATTCATATCTCATCCTACTAATCAATCAGGTCCATTCATAGCTTATACTACTAATCAATCAGGTCCATTCATAGCTTATACTACTAATCAATCAGGTCCATTCCTATCTCATCCTACTAATCAATCAGGTCCATTCCTATCTCATCCTACTAATCAATCAGGTCCATTCATATCTCATCCTACTAATCAATCAGGTCCATTCAAATATTATCCTACTAATCAATCAGGTCCATTCATATCTCCCATCTCTTCCATTGTTAAAATGCATTTTTGGGCCCATAAAAATGTACAGTGCATCCGCAAAGTATTCACAACACTTCACTTTTTCCACATTTTGTTATGTTATAGCCTTATGCTGCCATCGTTCCAAAAACCGATCGGGTCAGAACGCGGTGACGTCAAACACACGACGTGCTGAATAAAACTAATTTCAATGCTTCCAAGCATGTGTCGACTTGATTGTGAGCATGCGCGGGTTTTGAACCGATGCTTTTCTATACTAACCATCGGTTTGGTCCGATCGGGCAGCGGTCCATCGATTCAGTTTTGAAGCATGTTTTAAAATTTTGGACCGAAGGAAAACAGACCGATGGGCTATACACACGGTCGGTTTGGACCGATGAAACTGAACCTCGGTCCATTCTCATCGGTTTTGTCCGACCGTGTGTACCGAGCCTTATACTTACCTCCACTGTGCAGCTCGTTTTGCACAGTCTCCCCTAACCCTGTCCTCTGGGGTCCCTCGGCGGCTGTCTCGGCTCCTCCTCGCAAAAGCTTTCAACCTTCATGCGAGCGAGCGAGAATGGTGGAAAGCTTTTACGAGCACGCTCCCGTGATACAGCGGCGGCCATAGCCGCCCACTGTATTACTCGGCCCCGCCCCCAGCGCGCCGCGTCATCCGCTGGGATTGACAGCAGCGCCAGCCAATGGCTGCGCTGCTATCAATCCGTCCAGCCTAGCCAATCAATGGCCAGGCTGGGAACCGAAGAGGATCACGTGGACGCACGCGGGAGGGGTCACGTAAGTAAAACGGGGGTTCGGTACCGTTGGATGTTTTTTCACCTTAATGCATAGGATGCATTAAAGTGAAAAAATATTTACCTTTACAACCCCTTTAAAGTATTCCAAACAAAAGCAGCAAACAAGTATATATATAGTCTATAAAGAGAAGAAAGGTGTGAGCTTTAAACAATGTTGACCTTGACATCAAAACAAAGCTGCAGAGTGCATGTGAGACTTTGTAATTACTCGCCACCCAAAATGAAATTATCAGATTTTCTCCGAGATCAAATAGTTTGTAGCATTGGGCTGTTCTGTATTAACTGCTAAGATACGTCATGGCAGGAAATTCGAGCTAACTCAAAACTTTCCAAACTTTCCATTTCAAACTCAATGCAGACATCTCCTGAAACACAGTGTACAACGAAAAGCTACTTTATAACTAACAAATACAGTGTAACGTGCTAATACAACGCAATTCAATATTTGCAAATCACCTAAAGACATAAATAAGATTTTTTAATGTTCCTTTTTTAGGCAAACCTGCACTTAGTATGATCAACAAAAACTAGTTAAAGCTGAACTCCAGGGAAAACAAAATCCTTTGCAGTGGGACACTCCAGGCACTGCAAGGGTTACATATACAAAATAGCGTGCTGTTCCTTAAAGTGACAATCAACTCTAAATGCATCCAAAAAAATAATGGCATATGAAAAGCGATAAAGTAAAAAAAGTGCACTGTACCTTTAAGTACACAGGAGTTCAATCTAACAAATCAGGTTACATATAGAAATTCAATAAAGTGCAAGTGTTAAAATACAGTACAAAGTGCAATATAATGAATATAATATAAAGTCCTTTAAGAAAGTGCAAATGAAATAAAGTCCATTCTGAAAGTGCCAATGACAAAGTGCTGGGTGCTTCACATCGTACAACTACTCCAAAAAGTGCTCCAATCATTGATGAGAAATCCATATATTTTTCAAAAATTTCCAACATGGCCGATCACTCAGATTCAAAGGCCGCACAAAATTCACATGGTGTGAAATTCAAACAAAAATTCATCATTTGGATTTTCGAAAGAAAATGTGTTTGGAATTTGACCCGTGCATGACCTGCTTAAGGCTGGGTTCACATCAGTCAGGTGCGAATAACCCACTTAAGACCCGGACCTTTAGGCAGCTAAAGGACCTGGCCAGTTTTTGCGATTCGGCACTGCGTCGCTTTAACTGACAATTGCGCGGTCGTGCGACGTGGCTCCCAAACAAAATTGGCGTCCTTTTTTTCCCCCACAAATAGAGCTTTCTTTTGGTGGTATTTGATCACCTCTGCGTTTTTTTTTGTGCTATAAACAAAAATAGAGCGACAATTTTGAAAAAAAATCAATATTTTTAACTTTTTGCTGTAATAAATATCCCCCAAAAATATATAAAAAATAATAATTTTTTCCTCAGTTTAGGCCGATACGTATTATTCTACCTATTTTTGGTAAAAAAAAATCGCAATAAGCGTTTATCGATTGGTTTGCGCAAAATTTATAGCGTTTACAAAATAGGGGATAGTTTTATTGCATTTCTATTAATTATTTATTTTTTACTACTAATGGCGGCGATCAGCGATTTTTTTAGTGACTGCGACATTATGGCGGACACTTCGGACAATTTTGACACATTTTTGGCACCATTGTCATTTTCACAGCAAAAAATGCATTGTTTACTTTGAAAATGACGATTGCAGTTTGGGAGTTAACCACAAGGGGGCGCTGAAGTGTAACCTCATCTCTGTTTCTAACTGTAGGGGGGGTGTGGCCGTAGGTGTGACGTCATTGATTGTGTTTCCCTATAAAAGGTAACACACGATCAATGACACCGCCACAGTGAAGAACGGGGAAGCTGTGTTTACACACAGCTCTCCCCGTTCTTCAGCTCCAGGGACCGATCGCGGGACTCCATCGGCGATCGGGTCCGCGATTCCCGCGGTCACAGAGCTTCGGACCGGGTCGCGTGTCCTGACTCTCTTGTAGTCTAAGGGAGGGGGCGAGCATGACACTCCACACCAGGGAGAAAGCCTTGCATTACTGTGTGGAGTTACAGACAGAAGAACAGGAAGTGAGGATTTCTCAGAAGAAATAAGGACATTTAAAAGCAAAATGGAAGGATGAGGTAAGTGAAGGAGGACTGCACTGAGGTAAAGGAAGCTATTTAGGAAAAAAAATTGTACCTTTACAACCCCTTTAAGGCTTAGGTCACACTGAATCCGACTTTGAAATTGTTCTACTTCACTTGAAGTTGCACAATTTCAAAAGTGCATGCCAATGCGACTTCATGTGCAACTTGGAAGACATCTGTGCCACTTCATGCAAGTCGCACCTGAACTTGCAAAAAAGTAGTGCAGGAACTACTTTTAAAATCAGTATGACTCTGACGGACCCCTATCATTGCATGTCCTTCTGGTGTATATACTGTATTTGTGTGGGTTTGTTCCAATAAACAATACATGTTCCAGTTTGTAACTGAGCTAGTCTCGCCTGTTTTTTTGTGTTACAATATTTGGCTTTAATATCTGAAATCTGAAGGTTCAGATTGGAGGAAGCAGTGAACTGACAGAAGCACTCAAGCGGGGTGTGACGGGGTTCCGTGACACGGACAATAGGTTGCGACTTGTCATGCAATTTGAAACGATCAAATCGCATGGCAAGTTGCTCTGGTGTGGTGGGGGCTTAGCAAGCATTTTGTTTTGATGCACCTGGAATGTGTTAAGCCAAATTAGGCATCTTGCATGCTAGGCAAGGCCTGATTTACACCTATGCCTTTTTTGTGCTTTTTGCATTTTACAGATTTGAACTATAGAAGGTGTTCCATAGGAAACCATGGTAAATGGACTGTAGTTAAAATCTGCAAAATGCAAAAAGCACTAAAACTGCATAGATGTAAATCAGGCCTTAGGCCTCGTACACACGACCGTTTTCCTCGACAGAATCCATCAAGAAACTTGGTGGCAGAGCTTTTTTTGCCGAGGAAAACGGTCGTGTGTATGTTTTTCATCGAGAAAACTGTCGAGGAACTCGATGAGAAAAAAAGAGAACAAGTTCTCTTTTTTTTTGTTGGGAGTCTCAATTTCCTCGTCGTGTTCCTCGTCGTGCTGGTTTTCGACAAGAAACACGATCGTGTATATGCTTAGAAACCCGCGCATGCTCAGAATAAAGTATGAGACGGGAGCGCACCTTCGGTAAAAGTAGCGTTTGTAATGGAGATAGCACATTTGTCACGCTGTAACAGTCTGAAAAGTGCAAATCGTCTCCTACCAAACTTTTACTTATCACGCAGTAACGTGAGATTAGCAAAAGTAGCCCCAAGGGTTGTGCCAGTGGAATTGAACTTCCCCTGCCGTCGTACGTGTTGAACGTCACCGCGTTTGAGAACGACAAGATTTGGTCTTGACATTGTGTACGCAAAGAAAGCTTGTCAAGATTCTTGACAAGCCTAATGCCGCATACATACCATCACTTTATGTGATGAAAAAAAAACGAAATTTTTAAAAACGTCAATTTAAATGACCGTGTGTGGGGGAAAACGTCGTTTTATGTCTTGTGAAAAACGACAAAAAAAAATTGAAGCATGCTTCAATTTTATGTGTCGTTTTTCAAAACGTTGTTTTTTGTTTCACAAAAAATGACCGTGTGTAGCAAAAAACGACGTTTAAAATGACCGTGTGTAGCAAAAAACGACGTTTAAAAACAACGTTTTTAAACCCGCGCATGCCCAGAAGCTAGTTGTGAAGCAAGCTTCAATGGAAAAAAGTGGTGAACGTAACCTCGCTTTGCTAGAGCATTGTGAAAAAACGATGGTGTGTAGGCAACGTCGTTTTTTACTTCACAGAAAATGTTGTTTTTTTCCATCACATAAAGTGATGGTGTGTACGCGGCATCACAAGGAAATCGTCGAGGAAAACGATGTTTCATTTACGACGAGTTCCTCGGTCGTGTGTACGAGGCCTCAGTCCTGTGCATAAGATTTCAGTTTAGATGCAGGTGAAAATCCCAGGCGCCTATGAGTGGCTGAAAGCTGCTGTGACTGGATGGTGCACCAAGCGCTACTAACATTATGGTAGTTAGCGCCCAGGGACAAACGTTTAAAATGCAAACTGCTTGTATTCTGAGCATTTGCGTTTCTGCTCCCTGTCCATACGTAAGCGATGGAATTTCATGCATCAGGACTAAATGCCCTGTGTGTATATGAGGCCTAAATTGAAAGGTTCCGTTGTGTTTTAACATTCTTCTTTTGACTTGCCAGATTCCTTCTATGTATGACTGGCTATGTGCACCTGCATGGGAGACCTCACATGAACTCTGACTTCCCAATGCCTTGGTGTGGAACGGCTAATAAGAGTCATATGGAGGAGTGGATTCCGCAAAGGAGAAGAGACCAGCTAGCTACAACTACACTAAGAAGAGGTGCTGATATTTCAGCACAATTTATGGAGGTAAACGGAACATCATTCAGACTGGAAGGAATTGCTCAGTAAAGGATGATTTCACACTACTGCTCTGTTGAACACATGTGGTAAAATCGTATGGGCCAGATTCTCAGAGACTTACGTCGGCGTATCAGTAGATACGCCGTCGTAAGTCCGAATCTGTGCCGTTGTAAATTTAAGCGTATTCTGGAAACCAGATACGCTTAAATTAGGCTAAGATACGAGCAGCGTAAGTCTCCTACGCCGTTGTATCTTAGGGTGCATATTTACGCTGGCCGCTAGGTGGCGCTTCCGTTGAGTTCGGCGTAGAATATGCAAATGACTAGATACGCCGATTCACGAACGTACGTGCGCCCGTCGCAATTAGTTACGCCGTTTACGTTAGAGATACGCCGGCGTAAAGCTAAAGCTGGTCTCTAGGTGGCGCATCCCATGCAAAGTATGGACGTCGGAACAAGCGTATCTTTTTACGTTGTTTGCGTAAGTCGTACACAAATAGGGCTGTGCGTAAAATACGTTCACGTCACAGGCATTGAGCCGACGTATCTTTGGGCGTAAATACGACGTGATACTGAGCATGCGTGCGCATGCGCCGTTCGTTCGGGCCATGCATTTACATGGGGTCAAGCCTCATTTAAATACAACACGCCCCCTACAGCCTACTTTGAATTATGCGCGCTTACGCCGGCCCATTTACGCTACGCCGCCGTAACTTAGGAGGCAAGTGCTTTGTGAATACAGCACTTGCCTCTCTGAGTTGCGGCGGTGTAGCGTAAATACGGTACGCTACGCCCACGCAACGTAGATCGGCCGTACGTGAATCTAGGCCTATACAGGGAGTGCAGAATTATTAGGCAAGTTGTATTTTTGAGGATTAATTTTATTATTGAACAACAACCATGTTCTCAATGAACCCAAAAAACTCATTAATATCAAAGCTGAATATTTTTGGAAGTAGTTTTTAGTTTGTTTTTAGTTTTAGCTATTTTAGGGGGATATCTGTGTGTGCAGGTGACTATTACTGTGCATAATTATTAGGCAACTTAACAAAAAAAAAATATATACCCATTTCAATTATTTATTTTTACCAGTGAAACCAATATAACATCTCAACATTCAGAAATATACATTTCTGACATTCAAAAACAAAACAAAAACAAATCAGTGACCAATATAGCCACCTTTCTTTGCAAGGACACTCAAAAGCCTGCAATCCATGGATTCTGTCAGTGTTTTGATCTGTTCACCATCAACATTGCGTGCAGCAGCAACCACAGCCTCCCAGACACTGTTCAGAGAGGTGTACTGTTTTCCCTCCTTGTAAATCTCACATTTGATGATGGACCACAGGTTCTCAATGGGGTTCAGATCAGGTGAACAAGGAGGCCATGTCATTAGTTTTTCTTCTTTTATACCCTTTCTTGCCAGCCACGCTGTGGAGTACTTGGACGCGTGTGATGGAGCATTGTCCTGCATGAAAATCATGTTTTTCTTGAAGGATGCAGACTTCTTCCTGTACCACTGCTTGAAGAAGGTCTCTTCCAGAAACTGGCAGTAGGACTGGGAGTTGAGCTTGACTCCATCCTCAACCCGAAAAGGCCCCACAAGCTCATCTTTGATGATACCAGCCCAAACCAGTACTCCACCTCCACCTTGCTGGCGTCTGAGTCCGACTGGAGCTCTCTGCCCTTTACCAATCCAGCCACGGGCCCATCCATCTGGCCCATCAAGACTCACTCTCATTTCATCAGTCCATAAAACCTTAGAAGAATCAGTCTTGAGATATTTCTTGACGTTTCAGCTTGTGTGTCTTGTTCAGTGGTGGTCGTCTTTCAGCCTTTCTTACCTTGGCCATGTCTCTGAGTATTGCACACCTTGTGCTTTTGGGCACTCCAGTGATGTTGCAGCTCTGAAATATGGCCAAACTGGTGGCAAGTGGCATCTTGGCAGCTGCACGCTTGACTTTTCTCAGTTCATGGGCAGTTATTTTGCGCCTTGGTTTTTCCACACGCTTCTTGCGACCCTGTTGACTATTTTGAATGAAACGCTTGATTGTTCGATGATCACGCTTCAGAAGCTTTGCAATTTTAAGAGTGCTGCATCCCTCTGCAAGATATCTCACTATTTTTGACTTTTCTGAGCCTGTCAAGTCCTTCTTTTGACCCATTTTGCCAAAGGAAAGGAAGTTGCCTAATAATTATGCACACCTGATATAGAGTGTTGATGTCATTAGACCACACACCTTCTCATTACAGAGATGCACATCACCTAATATGCTTAATTGGTAGTAGGCTTTCGAGCCTATACAGCTTGGAGTAAGACAACATGCATAAAGAGGATGATGTGGTCAAAATGCTCATTTGCCTAATAATTCTGCACTCCCTGTATGTGTTTTCACCACATGTTTGCTGCGTTTTCTGGACTCCTGACTTCAATTATGCCCCTGTGAAACTCGGACATGTGACTCAAAAAACGCACCTGCAATTGTATTTTTTAAATGGAATGCATTTTCTATAGAATTCAACGGGAGATGCATTTTTGAAAAGAGCACCAAAGATGCAGAATGCAGGACTTTTAAAATCACTCCGCACCTGCTTCACACTGATATGAAGAGTTCCATAGGATTTAAAAGGGATACATTTTTCATCTGCTTTTTTTTACCCCAAAAATGCATCAAAAATGTATCAGTGTGAAAGGGCCCTTAACCCCTCTGATTATATTGATGGCTGTTGCTTTCCTACTGGCTGACTTTAAGGTGACAATCTGTTTTTTTAAGGCTGGGTTCACATTCATGCGGCTGTGGGTTTCAGCAGGGGGTCCGGTGCTTTCCTGTACATTGATTCAGGTGCGAATCAGGTCTGAATTTTTGCCTTAATTCGCACCTGAAATGGAGCCAAAGACGCACAGGACCCTTCTGCAATGCGGACCGCGGCCGCCCTGGAGCTGTGTGAACCGGCTCATGCTTTCCTGTCATGCGAATTGGATGCGGGGAACCCTGCATCCAATTCACATCAGTGTGAACCCAGCCTAAGCTGAACTCTATATATATATATTTATTAAAATGTTCTGAATGTTTTTTATAAAGGGCATCTAGAATAATATTCAGAATTTATAGTGGCTTCCTGTGATTTCCATGCACAGCAGGGCTCAGGAAAGAGATAATAATAAATGCCAAATGGGCACTGTGCTGTCCAACTCTATGAATGTGATTTTAAATTAAGAAGACACAGAACATTGATCACTGCTCCTTTATTGTCCAATCAGGACAAGCACATGTGTGAATAGATAGTAATGCTTAGAGCATTAACATTTAACATTTAAAATCATATACATTGTATTTCAATTAATTCTCTACTAATAGTCTACTCCTAATAATCTGAACAATCTGGAAAAAGATCCTTACACATTTACTTCCTTGAATTCTGTGACCCACATTTGCCATGCACTGTGAGTAGGCACTGCTGTGTCTCAGGATTCAGGCTCGGTTCACACTGGAACTGGCTGCGGATCGCACAGCGTTTCCATGCAGTGTGCTCCGCAGCCACCCTGGAGATATGTGAACCGGCCCCATAGAGAGCAGGGGCGTCCCTAGGGGGGGTCCAGAGGGGGCCCTGACCCCCCCCAACATCATGCTGTGCCCCACCATGTGCCCCCCCAAAAAAATGTTTTATTTTTTTTTGCAATTTTTGTATTTTGCTCCCCGAGAGGGAGAGCGTCCCCAGTCAGCTCTGCGGGGGATTCATACCCTCCCTCTGCTCGCCATCACTGCATAATGCGAGCGCTCACACAACCAGATATTCTAGCCTGGACCGTGTTTAAGTGTGTGCACTGCAGACTGCAGTACACTGTAATCACTGAACTACATTATCTCCATCCCTTCTCTCTCCCCCCCATCTGTCTCCCTCCCCCTCTCCTGTTCTTTCAAAACATTCACAATTTACTTTCACTTTCAGTTAGGCAGATAATATACGGTGCAAATTTCTTTCCTGCATCCACAGATTGCAGGAAAGAAACTTGCATGATTCCCCCATCAACAGACAGTGGTGACAGGGGAATATCCCTCCTGCCCAGCAATTATATTCTCCCGACAAACAGTGATTATCACCAGTGGCTATACAGCAACCACTAGTGATAATTATAAGAGAATCTGCTCATTAATGGTTCAAATCTCAGCCAGTTTCTGCTGAACCAGCTGAGATTTAAACTGTCTATGGCTGGTCTTAGCTCTTAGGCAGCCCATACATTGATTAGAACTGTGGAGTGTCGGCTTCCTGGCGTGATCGGGCATGTGGGATTTCAAACACACCCGAGCCCATCTCTATTGGTTGTAGACAGTTGAGCTCCCTGCAGGTTGCTTAGCAGCAGTGGACCCTTCTCTGACAAGCTGATCGGGATGCAATCCAGGTGATGCTCTTAGTCAAATCCTAGTCATAAATATCAGAGATTTTATTGATCAAAGCCCACACTTTACAGGCATAGAGCCCACATGGCTGCTGATCATACGGTTGATTATATTTATGTGGTTGTACTCTTGATGCTAATAATTACTGTGTTTATTAGATCTGACTGGGAGCATCACCTGGATCACATGCCGATCAGCATGTCAACAGGTGACCAGCTGGGGTCTCGGCTCTCTATAACCAATAGTGCCAGCCTTTCCCTGCATGCACCCATAATGTCACCAGCACTAGGTCCTAATAGACTGCCGGCGCTGCCAAGGAGACAGATGCCAGACCAGCGCTGTAAATAGCAGGGACAGGACAGCTGGGGATCCCCACTGTGGCAGAACACCAGGGCCCGGTGGCAAGACAACCTTTGCAACAATGATAGTTCTCCCACTGCTTTGGACCCTTATATTTTCTTGGTGTGCTGGTGACATATATCTTTTGTTTTCTGCCACCCTGGGGGGCCCCAGTATAGTAGGAAGGGAGCTCACTGCAGAACATATGAAAGGGCCCATAGTGGGATCGTAGTAAAGGGCCCCAGGATATATATATATTGCATTTTATAGTTGGCCCCCCTACTTTTGTCCCTGTCCCCCCATGTGCCCCCCCTAAATATGAAAGCTGGAGACGCCACTGATAGAGAGCCAGGCACATTCTCCTGCTATGCAAATTGAATGCAGAGAAAAAAACATCCAATTCGCATAGGTGTGAACCCAGCCTTACAGAATTGTCAAAAATACCTAATGTTTGTTCTGCTGTTGCAATGCCGATGTTATAAAATGAAATTGTATGCTGTGACCATAGATCGCTTTTAAAGGATCACTAAGGGATTTTTTAAATAACAAACATGTTATACTTAACTCCACTGTGCAGCTCGTTTTGCATAGTGGCCCCAAACCTGGTCTTCTGGGGTCCCCCGGCCCCCCCCCCCCCCCCCGCAAGGACTCAACACTTTCATGCGAGCAAGCTCGCATGGTGTTGAGTGTTTGCGGGCGCGCTCCCGTGATACAGCCAGCGGCCATAGCTGTTCACTGTATCACTCGGCCCCGCCCCCCGGCGCGCCACGTCATTGGATGTGATTGACAGTAACACAAGCCAATGTCTGCGCTGCTTTCAATTAACCAATGAATGATCCGGGAAGACGGCCGAGAAGCCTGCTTGTTCACGGGACTTTCGAGGGGTCAGGTAAGTAATCGGGGGGGGGGGGGGGGCTGGGGGGGCCGGTATTGTCGGATGTTTTTTCACCTTAATGCATAGAATGCATTAAGGTGAAAAAAAAAACATTTACCTTTACAACCCCTTTAAATGCACATTCCACCTTTTGTAAATACTATAATAAATTAGAGCAACAATATTGAAAAATAATGTGCATTTATTCATTGTGTGCATTGGAGCCTATAAAGCATTGAAATCACAATCATTTCCTTGTGTTTTCAATACACAGGCTCTTTCAACCTATTCCCCCATCCCCAGGTCTGTATGTAGGTACAGCGTTTGTTTACGGAGCTGGAGGAAGTAATCAGCAGAGATGTCACTGCACTTGTGCTCCATTGATATCTATGAGTTCCTGTGCAGTGGGTGGTAAAATGTCCACACTATCACCCTATTTACCATATCCTGTAAAACAATAATAAAACCACAACTTTTGTATGTGAAGTTGTCAAAGCCACATATCCGCACATACGCAGCACTATATTCATCATTATTCTTATGTACCAGGGGTGGACTGACAACTCATGGGGCCCCCGGCCAATAGGAGATTATGGGGACCCTGGGCAATAGGAGATTATGGGGACCCTGGGCAATAGGAGATTATGGGGACCCCGGGCAATAGGAGATTATGGGGACCCTGGGCAATAGGAGATTATGAGGACCCCGGGCAATAGGAGATTATGAGGACCCCGGGCAATAAGAGATTATGGGGACCCTGGGCAATAGGAGATTATGGGGACCCTGGGCAATATGAGATTATGGGGACCCTGGGCAATAGGAGATTATGGGGCCCCTGGGCAATAGGAGATTATGGGCCCCCCAGGCAATAGATTATGGGGCCACACAGTATACACACATACAGTATACATACACAATCTACACACACAGACACACAATATACACACACAGTATACATACACAATCTACACACAAAGACACACAATATACACACACAGGGGTAGATTCATGTACCTTTAGGCGGGCGTAGAGTATCTCCTATACGCTACGCCACAGTAACTTTGAGAGGCAAGTTTGGTATTTTCAAAGATTTTGCCGCCGAAGTTACTTCGGCGGCGTAGCGTATTATGGCCGGCGTAAGCCCACCTAATTCAAATGTTGAAGCTGTGGGCGTGTTTTATGTATATTAACTGTGACCCCACGTAAATGACGTTTCGATCGAACGGCGCATGCGCCGTCCGTGGACGTATCCCAGTGCGCATGCTCCAAATGACGTCGGCAAATCGTCATGCTTTCGACGTGAACGTAAATTACGGCCAGCCCCATTCACGGACGAGTTACGCAAACAACGTAAAATTTGAAAAATTTGACGTGGTTCCGACGTCCATACTTACTGCGACGACCGGGCGTACGTTCGTGAATAGGCGTTTCTAGCTGATTTACATATTCTAGGCGTAAATCAGCGTACACGCCCCTAGCGGCCAGCGTAAATATGCAGTTAAGATACGACGGCGTAGGAGACTTACGCCGGTCGTATCTTAGCAATATTTAAGCGTATCTCAGTTTGAGAACACGCTTAAATATACGACGGCGGGGATTCGGACTTACGACGGCGTATCTACTGATACACCCGTCGTAAGTCTTAGTGAATCTACCCCACAGTATACATACACACAGAATACACTTACACACACTGAAAGGGTACTGGAGAGGCGGGGCAGCTATAATCCTGGGAATTGTTTAAAAACACAGATTTATACATACTGTCCCTGGTTTTACTGAGGCTGGCAACCCTGATGGGGCCCTCTAGTGGCACGGGGTCCTCGGGCAGTGCCCAAGTGCCTAAATGGTCAGTCCACCCCTGTTATGTACTAACCTAAAATAATTGCATACAAACACACAATTAAGATACAAATGATTAATTCATTACACTGTAACAGGCTCCTTTGTGATACAATTTTTACAGGAAAGAAGATTCCCTGTGACATTTCATTTTATTATTCATTCACTGTGTGTATTGTGCATTTATATAAGGTTAGCATGTAAGAACATGAATACGGTGCTATTTAATGGGAATACAGATCTGTGAATGCACGATGTGGCTCTGTGATGAAGTCAGGCATAAACTCCTCAATTTAAAGAAAATAGAGAACGTTGCAAGGAGAAGCACCTTACAATCAAGGTAAGGGGAGGGATCTGAGGGTGGGGGGCGCTGTAGAATGTGACCATGTTTCAAGTTGCACCCTAAATATGGATGTGACTTGACACATGATCAGAAGGGTGGAATTAACCTGTAAAGCTAAGTACACACGAACGAATATTGTCCGGTTCAACAGAAACCGGTGACCATTCCGGCCGACATTTGTGTGTATGGTAGACCGTCCGACAGAAGCAGCCGAAGGTCCGGCCTTTGTAGAACAGGCATGCCAGAAAAACATGTGCCATTCGGCATCCAAACAGCGCTCGCAGCCAATAACTGCAGTGTAATGGCGGGGGGCTTAAGAACACAATAGCTAAGCGGGGATATTGCTGTACTAACATCGCATAGTTAGTAGTACTCCTTGGGAGCTCCTCAGTTTTTTTTTATTCAGCCCACTGGACTGAATTAAAAAATAACTAAAAGTGTGTACCAGGCATAACTCAGGATAGCTTCAGACTTTGCTTCCTGGCAGGGCCGTAGGTAAGGGGGTAGCATCAGTCTTCCTGTACGGGGCCCAGGTAAGCAAGGTGAATCAGATGAGGGCAGGCAGTGTGATTGGTACGGCAGGAAAGCAATTACTGGAACCAGTCCTCGGTATGGCTCTGTCTACAGCAGCTGAAAGCTGGCTTCTTCTCCTCTCCCTCCTTTTGGCTTTCAGCTGCTGCAGAGTAAGCCATACTAAGGATCGGTTCTAGTGATTGCCCCCCGCCACACCGATACCTCTACCTGTGCACCATACATTTTTCCCTGCTACCCAGGCCCCCCCCCCCCGTGTGCTCCCTGCCCTCCCACCTCTTTTTCCCACAGGCAGGTGCAGGCACACAATAGGATCACAAGAGTGGTGGAAGGGCTAGGTAAATATGTCATATTTACCAGCCCCTTCCTTTCCTGAATGAACACAATGAGTGATTGGTACCGATTACTCACTGCATTCATTCATAACTGAAGCATTGACTGTATGGGGCCCTGTGGTTTCTAACAGCAGCCCTGCTGCCTGGCAGCTGTATCTTTATAACAAGATGGACTATGCAGAGTTACACATCTTTTAGCAGTTCATATACTTAAATTTCAGTTTTTAATATATATATATATATATATATATATATATATATATATATATATATATATATATATATATATATATATATATATATATATATATTATAGTGTAAACTCTGCTTTATCTGCAGTGTTTTTTTTTAGGGTGTACAATGGAGAGCTTACCCTGTGTTTTCTCACTTCTTAGAAGTTTACTTCTCTGCAAAGTTATGTGCAAATCCTTTCTCTTCCTGTTATGGCGACAGACACTTGGTAACCAAAAAGAAAGAAATGTGATGAGCAACACAGTTCCTTCACGTATTTTTTTTAAAATGACTTTGTATATTTGATCCTAAATCTTTATATCCATTCATTACTTTGTAGCAAAACGCCTATGTAACACTTTCAGAGAGGGTAAAAAAGAATATTTAAAGAAAGTGACACTGTCACTGGGGAACCTTAAAGGGGTTGTAAAGCTTCAAATATTTTTTTTTAAATAACAAACATGTTATACTTACCTCCACTGTGCAGCTCATTTTGCACAGAGTGGCCCCGAACCTGGTCTTCTGGGGTCCCTTGGCCGCTGTCTCAGCTCCTCCCCGCTTCTGGTAACACCCCCAAGGGGGTTACCTTGCGGGCACGCTCCTAGTCCAGTATCTGGCGTCCATAGCCACCGACTACAGGACTCGGCCCCGCCCCCGTCTCTCGCGTCATTGGAGTTGATTGACAGCAGTGCAAGCCAATGGCTGTGCTGCTAGCAATCTATCCAATGAAGAGCCAAGAAAACCGGCCCGAGAACAGCTGAGAAGCAAGCGCGTTCTCGACGCGAGACTTTTGAGGGCTCAAGTAAGTAAACGGTGGGGGGGGGGGTATGACATCATGCACAGCTCTCTCTCTAACTCTTGTGAGTTTGCCAGGAAGGGAGAGGGGGTGAGTCATAAGAGGGCCAGTGAGAGCTGCAGAGCTGGAGGTGTGCCTCTGTGTGTCTGTGTAAATCCAGGAAGTGAACAGGCAGCAACTTCAGCTGCCCACAGTTAAAATGATTGCAGCCAAACTCAGTGGAGGGAGATTTATGCAGCATATTTGGCAAGCACAGAATCACAGTCTATATATAAAACAATATGCAAAGTGGTTGGAGGGAAGCTTCAGAATGACAAATATGTTTTTATTACAAATTATGTGAGCAGACTGCAGTTCCTCTTTAAAGTGGTTCTATGTTGTTTTTACCTTCATGCATTCTATACATTAAGGTAAAAAAACTTTTTGTTTGCAGTGGCCCCCCAGCCCCCCCCCAATCATTACCTGAGCCCCCTCCAATTCAGTGATGTTCATGATAGCCTCAGCTGTATGGGGACTCTCCCTCCTTGTTGGCGGAGACAGCAGCAGGAGCCAATTCACTCCCAATGCCATTTATCACAGCCAATGAGGAGAGAGCGGGGCTGAGCTGCGGCTCTATCTGTCTTATTGATGCATAGAGCAAGCAGGTAACGGGTCACTGCTGGAAGGGGGGGAGCCAAAAACCCTGGCAGGGGACCCGAAAAGAAAAGGGGGGTTGTGATATAAGGGGAGGCTGTGATTGCAAGGGGGCTGTGATGTGAGAGGGGGTCTGTGATTGCAAGGGTGTTGTGATGTGAGGGGGAGGGTCTGTGATTGCAAGGGGGTCTGTGATTGCAACAGG
Organism: Rana temporaria; assembly: GCF_905171775.1. NCBI lineage: Eukaryota > Metazoa > Chordata > Amphibia > Anura > Ranidae > Rana > Rana temporaria. The sequence continues at coordinate 163,441,169 of NC_053494.1, read as the reverse complement.
GTTGTAATGTGAGGGGGGTCTGTAATTGCAAGGGGGGCTGTGATATAAGGAGGGAGGCTCTGATTTAAAAGGGGTGTGTGTGATGTGAGGGGGTCTGTGATTGCAAGGGGGGCTGTGATGTGAGGGGGGGGGGGGTCTGTGATTGCAAGGGGGCTGTGATGTGAGGGGGAGGGTCTGTGATTTCAAGTGGCCTGTGATTGCAAGGGGGTTGTGATGTGAGGGGGGGTCTGTAATTGCAAGGGGGGCTGTGATGTTGGGGGGCTGTGATATAAGGAGGGAGGCTCTGATTTAAAAGGGGTGTGTGTGATGTGAGGGGGTCTGTGATTGCAAGGGGGGCTGTGATGTGAGGGGGGGGGGTCTGTGATTGCAAGGGGGCTGTGATGTGAGGGGGAGGGTCTGTGATTTCAAGTGGCCTGTGATTGCAAGGGGGTTGTGATGTGAGGGGGGGTCTGTAATTGCAAGGGGGGCTGTGATGTTGGGGGACTGTGATATAAGGAGGGAGGCTCTGATTTAAAAGGGGTGTCTGTGATGTGAGGGGGGTCTGTGATGTGAGGGGGGTCTGTGATGTGAAAGGGGATTGTGATGTAAAAGAGGGGACTGAGGACACTGATGTAAAGGCTTTGATGTTAAGGGGGGGCTGTGATGTTAAGAGGGGGCAGGGCTGTGATGTAGAGGGGGGGGCAGGGCTGTGATGTAGAGGGGGGCAGGGCTGTGATGTAGAGGGGGGCAGGGCTGGGATGCGAAGGACCTGAGTTACGGAACAAAAATGAGATTCGGATCTCTGCAGAAAGAACATGGTACTGACCGGATCTCTCCATGAATTTGAATTCAGTTCCCCTGAGCTGCACAATACACACAAAGATTCAAGGTAGAATATCTCCTGTATTTAGATCATATTTACTGATCCTGGAGTTCCGCTTTAAATAATAAAACAGCAGCAAGTACACTTACAGCTGTCTAGGAAAAGCAGCTGTCAATTCCCGCACAGCTGTCTGTTCACTTGTGGACTGTGACTGGTAACAGAATGATGTTCTGTGTTCTTCTACACCCTTCAGCAGCTGTCTCTGCCCCCCGAGCCCAGAATGAAAAGCCTGTTGAATGCACACTGCCCAATACAACAGGAATACAGATTCCAATCTGCGCATTTATCATCTTGGCATCAAAGTGAAAATTTTCATGCCATTATATGAAATCCCTTGGAAAGAAAAAAATTCCTTCTCTGCAGAATAACTAAATGAATGTGCTTTGTATAGCATGGCACTAATACCATACCTGGCATATCTGGAGTGTTTAATAGACATTGGTAAAAGTGCGGGGGCAGGGAAGGGGGTGGTACACTATAATGCGCTTCTCTTTCTCAGCTTTGCATCTTGAAATTCCCAGTCTGTTGCCTTCCTGGGGCTCATACCCTTTGTTTCTCCTGGATTTGGGGATGCCCACATGCAGGGCTTGTGTAAGGATTTTTGTCTACAAAGGCGAAGGTGCATTTTGCTATTTTGGCTATTTTGGATTTTACTGCCCCCCCATCCTGGCACCCTAAGGCGGCTGCTTAAGCCACCTTATGGTAGCACTGGTCCTGTCCAATCCAGGGTAAAACCTTCCCTTTGTGCAAGAGCTTCCTGTAATAAAGACTGGTCATGGCTATTCTGCCTTTTTGTAGGGTGACTGGTCTTGTATCCGCCCCCATTTTTTGCAGACAGCCTGCTTGGTCCCTCCCACAGCTCTGCACTCTGCACAGGCTATGCACAGCACAGGGATGATATCACTGCTACTCAGGGCTGGACTTACCATCGGGCTTGACTGGGTTCAAGCCCATGGGCCCCGCCGAATAGGGGGCCCCTTAAGTTTTTACGTTTACGTTAAGTTTTTTCAATAATATGCCAGTCATTTAAAGTGGTTGTAATTTAAACCCTTGGATACAACATTGTCTTAAAAAAAGCCCATAACACAGGCAGCTGATCATTTGCATGACGTCACCGTGCTTGCGCACATTAGCCCCTCTAAACTGGCCTTTAAAGTTTGCCGGAATGCAGTCTGTGAGAACTTCCCCTCTGTCCAGCACAGAGGAGAAGTCTTCCGGTGTTTAGCTCTTTCCACTCTTTCTGATACTCCCCCGTATGACTAAAGAAGATGTCACAAAAGGGGAGTGAAAGAAAACAGCAGCTGCATACACAGCAACGAATGGTTATGGCGCAACGGCGCATTCACGAGATCGCCGACAGGGACACTTTAATGGTGGAAGCGACGTCATAATTTTAATCATATAACAGCAGTACGAATGGCACTTGAGATACCCGGAAATACAGAGAACAAAACCATTCTAAAAACGGTATTTGCAGGCCTCGTTTTTGGGGGGATATATATATATATATATATATATATATATATATATATATATATATATATGTGTGTGTGTATTGCATTGCGATGAACTGTTATAACTTAATAATTGAAAAACTGCAAAAATCGTCCGGGGTTTCCTTCAGAATCGTGATCTCTATTTTTATTCTCAGTTTATCCAGAATTGTGTAGCTCTAATACATAGCTTGTGTATGTATCATTTTGTTCTATTTAAAGTAATGTATAGAACGTAGGGCTCAAAAGTGACTCAAGCCCAGGGGCCCCCACCACCCTAAGTCCTGCCCTGCTGCTACTTGTACATGGTAATATCTGGGTTTGAAATGCCATTGGATGCACACAAAGCTGATTTCTATCCTCTGTGGCTACTGAAGAATACATTAAAATAAATGATATACAAAATTTGGTGCCTGAAGTTAAGCTTTAAGGATTATGTAAAAACAAAAACTCTATAATCAAATATGATATTTATGTCCAATACCACAATGCAATGGGGTATGCTTTTCAACAGCCCATAGTTTCCCAGGATTCCCTTGGGTTTCAAAAGTTCTGAGGAATAGCACTTTGTGAGACCACTGCGCAAGTACAGCCATATGATATGGCTGTTTATATTGTCTATGATAAGCCGCTCACGATAATTGCAAGAGAATCCGACAGGCTGGTTGTACCTAAGTTGGGTACATACTGTCTCTTCTTCTTCTGATCATGTGCTGGTCAGAGCCGAGGGAATATTTGTTCAGTTTCGGGCACATGCCCATTCGCAGTACACCAGCGGACATCGAGTCCGCGGGCCCCGCATGCACAGACGCGCGCCCGCTAGGCGGCAGTTAAAAGCAACGTACACGTACGTTGCTTTGCCTGCCCGTGTCATTCTGCTGATGTATATCTACGTTAGGCAGATGGCAAGTGGTTAATTAAACAATCTGAAGTAAGAAGCTGATTGGCTACCATGCATAGCTGCACCAGAATTTTCCCTCTCCAATTTTAGTAAATCAACCCCATAGACCATGGGTCTTCAAACTATGGCCCTCCAGTTGTTCAGGAAGTACAATTCCCATCATGCCTAGTCAGTGCCGTCTTAATAGCATCATGGGCCCCTGGGCAAAGTAATACTCTGGGGCCCCTACAATGATGACAGTGCAGGTAAACCGACATCAAGTAGGTAAGAGGCAGACTGTCTCCCCTGTGTATCTATCACTCTCAGTTCCATCATGGGGCCCCCAATTTTGGGGCAGCGTGGGCTCAAGGACAAACTGCTTTGGGGAAAGTGCAGGGGGCCCCCCATGCAACTGGGGCCCCTGGGCAGTGCCCAGGTGTGCCCTCTCATTAAGACAGCCCTGTGCCTAGTCATGTCTGTGAATGTCAGTGTGTTACAATGCTTCATGGGATGTGTAGTTCTACAACAGCTGGAGGGCCGTAGTTTGAGGATCCCTGCCCATAGACTCTATGCAGTGCATCCTGCAATATAAAATATAGTAATAGATTAACCGCTTCCCGACCGCCACATGTAGATGTATGTCGGCAGAATGGCACGTACAGGCACATTGGCGTACCTGTACGTCCCTGCCTTTCCGCGGGTCGGGGGTCCGATCGGGACCCCCCCTGCTACATGCGGCGGTCGGATTCCTGCGGGGAGCGATCCGGGACGACGGCGCGGCTATTCGTTTCTAGCCGCTCCATCGCGATCGCTCCCCGGAGCTGAAGAACGGGGAGAGCCGTGTGTAAACACGGCTTCCCCGTGCTTCACTGTGGCGGCTGCATCGATCGAGTGATCCCCTTTTATAGGGAGACTCGATCGATGATGTCAGTCCTACAGCCACACCCCCTACAGTTGTAAACACACACTCCTACACTCCTAACTCCTACAGCGCCCCCTGTGGTTAACTCCCAAACTGCAACTGTCATTTTCACAATAAACAATGCAATTTAAATGCATTTTTTGCTGTGAAAATGACAATGGTCCCAAAAATGTGTCAAAATTGTCCGAAGTGTCCGCCATAATGTCGCAGTCACGAAAAAAAACGCTGATCGCCGCCATTAGTAGTAAAAAAAAAAAAATAATAAAAATGCATAAAAACGATCCCCTATTTTGTAAACGCTCAAATACCACTAAAAGAAAGCTCTATTTGTGGGGAAAAAAGGACGCCAATTTTGTTTGGGAGCCACGTCGCACGACCGCGCAATTGTCTGTTAAAGCGACGCAGTGCCGAATTGTAAAAACCCCTTGGGTCATTTAGCAGCATATTGGTCCGGTCCTTAAGTGGTTAAATATTGATCAATAAACTATAAACTACGTGGCTCAGTTCTGATGTTAGCCGAGACTCATCTATCAAAGTGTCAGTAATAAGAGCTGTTATATTTACCCGTAGGCGGCATGCATATCCTAACTCTCCGACTCCAGTGCTCATAGTACAGTACAGACTTTTTGATACAAGAAACAACATTTGATATGCTGCTGGTTATTGGTTCCAGCTCAGTAAATGAAAGCCATTCCAGTTAATCATACAGTTTGGGAACTGTGTAACCCTTCACAAGTTAAAGGCTAACTTTACCACTCCCATAGCACTGCTTTCTAAGATGTGAGTTCAAATTCTAAGTTGCACCTCTAAATAGGTTCACACACAGGACCACACAAGTAGGTCCAAAGGTGACCTTCTAGCAGGCCCTGGAAAACCTTTGCATTGAAATCTAGATCCAATAAAAACGAACACATTAGTTTTGGATGGACACCAGAGGGTTGAATCATCCAACAGTGTTTTAAAACATCCAGGGACACTTTGATCACAGTATGTTAGTTTTCAGGGTTATTTTTTTCCACATAGAGCTTGCAGCGCTGGAAACAAGTAATAATCCTGCCCTGTACCTCCCATAACTGGCCCTATCTTCTAACCAGGGGCCTCCAAACTTTTCAGGTCGAGGGTCACATTATATGTTACACACACTCATGGGTCGAAAAAAATAATTTATAAATACTGTATTTATCGGCGTATAACGTGCACTTTTTCCCCCTTAAAATCAGGGGAAGTCGTGGGTGCGCATTATACGCCGATCCGTGCTGTCTGAGCCGCCGCCGACATATGCCGAGCGCAGCACACTCGGGTACACTCAGCTAAGCTTGGCCACGCTCGGCTCCGCTCGCGGTCACGCCCTGTCCCGCCTCCTAGCCTTTTTGCAAGAGGAGCCGAGCGTGGCCTAGCCGAGTGTACCTGAGTGTACTGTGCTTGGTATATGTCGGCGGCGGCGCTCAGAGACAGCGCGGGAGAAGCGGGGAGGACACCACCAAGGCCGCAGACGGACGCCGGACTGGACAAGGCTGCCGATGGACGCCGGCAAGACACCAACGAGGGGCTTTCAAACTAAGTATTTATTTATTTTCCTTAAAATTCCCTTTTAGGTTTGGGGTGCACGCTATACGCCGGTGCACGCTTTACCCCGATAAATACAGTAAATCCGCAGCAAAAAAATAATTGCCAGGTTGCTGGAGGGTGCACCTGTATCCTCCTCCTGCAGCTAAATGCTGTAGCCTCGTGCAGCAGGTTAAAGTCATAATAAAGTCGATAAAAAAAAAAACACAGAGCAGCCCGCTTCTCCTCTTCTCGGGTCTCCCGCTGGAGCTCCTGGCCTGTCCCTTCTTCCAAGTGCCTCCAGAGCAAGTAGCTTACAATGGGGGCTTCCAAACCATGGCTCGGAGTGTCCCTTCACACACACAGAGCTTCAGCTTGGCCCCCTACCCCCCTCCTCATTGGCTCACTGGTTGTGATTGACAGCAGCGTGAGCCAATGGCTCTTGATGCTTTCTTAGCCAATGAGGAAGGGGAGTCCTGGGGGAGCCAAGGCTCTTGTGCATATTGCTGGAGGAAGATCAGGCTCAGGTAAGTATTGGGAGGGGCTGGGGGGAATGCTATAAAAGACGTTTTTTTTTACCTTTATGCATAGAATGCATGAAGGAAAAACCTTCAGACTTTACAAACACTCCCAGGGTATGCATCACAGGTTACGCAACCCGACAAAGCTTTGGCAGAGAGACCGTCCCTGCACCAAGTCTGATGACTTGTGGGCCAGTAAGAATGTCCCAGCGTGCTGGATGTGGCCCGCGGGCCATACTTTGGAGACCCCTGTTCTAAACTGCCCCTAATGCTAGCAGTGGTACTTAAATTCTTTTCCACTAATGTTTATAGTTTTAGGCCTCTTGCACACGGTACTGATGTTTGAGCATCAGCATTTCTGTACATAATTTCAGTCATTTGTAGGGGTGCAACGGATCGTCACCGATCCGTGATCCGAACGGGTCAGCCTGTTTGGATCGGTACACCACGCGATCCGCGGAGCGCTCCGGAGCCTTGGCCGTAGGAAAGTCCCAGGCTTAGGCCTAGCTCCGGAGCGGTGGCCATCTTGCTCCACCCCCGTGTGCTTGTCAGAGCACAGCGTGACACGCCTCCCCGCCTCAGCGCGCTCACTACAGACCCGGAACTGCCTGCAGACATGTGGAGACAGCATCGGTGAGCTCTGCACCTGCAGGTAGGAGCTACACCATCACCTGGGGAGCATGTCTGTACACCAGAGTGGAGGGGGGTGACGCCGTAGTAATGATAGTGATTAGGTGGGTGGAACAAGATTTGGCTTTTTTTTTTTTTTTGCTGATCCGAAAATGATCCGATCCGTAACTCCTGATCCGAGGATCGATCCGATCCGTGATTTTTTTGATCCGTTGCACCCCTAGTCATTTGTGTTACACGCGGTTGTGCGCATTTGCGTGTATTTGTGTGTTCTGGCATAGGAAAGCCGATTTTTCTAAAAAAAAATTTGTGCAAGGATATGCAGCGCTTGGACTGCATTTTAGATTAGCAAGAAAACCCTCTGTACTGTAGTTTTTAAAGCTGCAGTGTGCAAGAGGCCTTACCTTACATGATGCCTCTTGATGTGTACATCCAATTCAGGTTGTCTCCACAGCACTGGTGTTGGGTGACTCCTTCTACTTCCATTGTCCCATGGTGTCACCCTTGCATGACATCCCTGACATTGCCTAAAGTGGCAAGCTACTCTTCCGCCCTCCTGTGTCCTCCAGTGCGCATACTCCTCCCCCCTCCTATGCCCTATGTTCAGAACATTAAAAAAAAGTCTGGTTATTAGGCACTTCAAACAACTATACATTTTTAGTTAATGTCTTTGGGTTTTGCATTAAATCGGATGTCCCGCGGCCAATTGTTTTTTTCTTTTTTTGGGCATTCAATTGTATTTTGCAATGAAAAGTAATACTCACTTATTTGGTGTCTGTAACTATCCCCTGTCCGTTTTTGTGCACAAGAAGAACTTATAACATGCAATAGATGCAGTTTCCATTTTGCCTGTGGGCAATGTGAAGCCCACAAGCACGTCAACTTCCGGGTTTCCATCTAAACGGGTGTCACATTCAGCTCTCCTATCACAGATTGCTCTGGAAGTGACGTCCTGTCGTCGCCATCTTGCTACACCGCTTGACCCTTATCACTCTATCATTACTGTGCATGAGTGTGGGAAGTAGCAAGATGGCGGCGACGAAACGTCACTTCCGGATCAATCTGTGATGGGGAGCCTGATGTGACGAGCCAGAGTCGTGCTTTAGGAAATCCCGCGATAACTCTGAGGATTGATTTCAATGGGAAGGCGCGGTATAGGAGCGGTGAACACACCGCTCCTATACCGCGGTAAAGATGCGGTTAGCAGGACTTTTGGTGCGCTCCTGCTAGCGCACCGCTTCAATGTGAAAGCCTTCGGGCTTTCACATTGAACACTGCAGGGCATGATTTTTCATGCGGTATAGCAGCGCTATTTTTAGCGATGTACCGCATGAAAAATGCCCCAGTGTGCAAGGGGCCTAATAGTTGAACCACTGTAGTAACGTTGCCTGCTACAGTGATTTCCAGCTTCCACAGGGATCCCACAGATATCACACATACATCTACCTTGGTCCAAAGATTGTCATACCTGGAATTCAAACTTAAAGCGGAGGTCCACTCGAATAATTTTTTTAAAAGCCAGCAGCTACAAATTCTGCAGCTGCTGACTTTTAATAAATGGATAGTTACCTGTCCAGAGCACCTGCAATGTCCCCACCGCCATGCTCGTTAAGGGGAATCAGGAAGTGAAGCGTTGCAGCTTCACTGCCCGGTTCCCTACTGCGCATGCGCAAGCGGCGCTGCCCTTTCTCGCTGGTCCCTGCTGTCTCCTGGGACCAGTGTGTTTCCCACTGGTGGGGGGGGAGGGACGTGACTCCCGCGGGAGTATTTTCTCCCAGAAGTGACTGCAAATACCGGTAAATGCACCCCCCTCCCCCTGAAAGGTGCCAAATGTGACACCGGAGGGGGGGAGGGTTCCGAAAAGCGGAGGTTCACTTTTTGTGTGGCCCTCCGCTTTAAATCAGAACTAAACCCATTGATTTAACAGTTTAAAAAAACCTGTTACATTCCTGGCCTGTCCTGGGAATGTAACTGTTACATTGGTTGTGCTCTCAACCAAACTGTCAAACCATCCAATGGCTGATGTAATAACTGATCACATGTGCAGCATCATGGCAGTTGAAGATCAGACAGAGGCTGAGATGGCAGCTTCCTTGGCTGAAAACGATAGAACAGTTTAGTTCTATTTTAGGTTTTATATCATAGACTTATTTAGCATAGGAGATCTCAAATACCTTGGAATATTAACCACTTGCTGACCGCCGCACGCAGATGTACGTCGACACAATGGCACGGGCAGGCAAATGGGCGTACCTGTACGTCTCTTTAAATTTGCCGCCCAGCGGGAACGCGCGCCCGTCGTGCACCTCACGAGTGTTCTCACGGGTCCCGGGAACTCGATGTTCCCAGGCTGCCTGCGATTGCGTTCGGCAAAGACAGAACAGGGGGATGTCTTTGTAAACAAGGCATTCCAATATTCTGCCTAGTGACATGTCACTGATGGCTGTTCCCTCGTGATCGGGAAAAGTCTTCAGTGATGTGTCACTCGTAGCCACGCCCCCTAACAGTAAGAATCACTCCCTAGTACTGACTTAACTCCTCCAGCGCCAGTGTCATTTTCACAGTAATCAGTGCATTTTTAAAGCACTGATCGCTGTAAAAATGACAATGGCCCCAAAAATGTGTCAAAAGTGTCCGATGTGTCCGCCATAAAGTCGCAGTCACAATAAAAATAAAGAGATTAATAAAAACGCCATAAAACTATTCCCTATTTTGTAGATGCTATAACTAAATATGTGGAAGAATACGTATCGGCCTAAACTGTCAAAATTGTCGCTCTATTTTTGTTTATGGCGCAAAAAATAAAGACCGCAGAGGTGATCAAATACCACCAAAGAAAGCTCTATTTGTTATTTGTAGGAAAAAAGGATGTAAATTTTGTTTGGGAGCCACGTCACACGACCGTGCAATTGTCAGTTAAAGTGACGCAGTGCTGAATCGCAAAAAGTGTCCGGGTCTTTGACCAGCGAAATGGTCCGGGCTGAAGCGGTTAAGGACTTATAGCTGGATTCAGGAAGAAGTGCCTAACGTTAGGCAGGCGTAGCGTATCTCATATACGCTACGCCGCCGTAAGTTAGAGAGGCAAGTGCTGTATTCACAAAGCACTTGCGTCCTAAGTTACGGCGGCGTAGCGTAAATGTGCCGGCGTAAGCGCGCCTAATTCAAAATGTGAAGAGGTGGGCGTGTTTTATGCTAATGAATCGTGACCCGACATGATTGACATTTTGAACGAACGGACGTATCCCAGTGCGCATGCTCCAAATTACGCCGCAAAGACTTATTGGTTTTGACGTGAATGTAAATTACGCCCAGCCCCAATCACAGACGACTTACGCAAACAACGTAAAAATGTAAAAATTCAACGCGGTTCCGACGTCCATACTTAACATTGGCTGTGCCATCTTTTTGGTGGAATATCTTTAGGCCTGAAAACGCCTTACGTAAACGGCGTATCTTTACTGCGACGGGCAAGCGTACATTCGTGAATAGGCGTATCTCGCTGATTTACGCATTCTAGGCGTAAATCAGAGTACACGCCCCTAGCGGCCGGCGTAAATAGACAGCTAAGATACGACGGCGCCGGCGGTCGTATCTTAGCTAGATTTAAGTGTATCTCAATTTGAGAATACACTTAAATATACGACGGCGCAGATTCAGAGTTACGACGGCGTATCTACTGATATGCCAGCGTAACTCTACCTGAATCTGGCTATAAAGGTCCAACTAAAAAAAAAGATAATTGAGGAGTAAAGACGGATAGAACGGTTTATTTGCAAAAAAGGGACAGTCGCTTAAAAAGTGGGATACTTTAGAGAGAATGTAGAAATACGACTATACAGCAGAATAAATGCTACAGTATGGTAGACTGACTGGCAGGAGTTCACCATAGGAAATGCAATCTAAGCAATATACGAGAGCAGGAAATATCCTTACTGCTCAGAGACCAGCACCAAGCTCTGAGTAAGGACATCCTATTTCGCAACGGCCTCAGCAAGCAAGTTTGAAGATACTTTGCATTTGAAGCGGCATAAAAAAGGACATAAAACGTCTTTCAGCTCAGATACCTCACATGACTCCACAAAGAAAACATTGGAAAACCACTTGTCCACCACAGAGGTCACTGTGAACACACTGCCTTGTGAGGCAGAACTGTCAAGCTTTGTTCATGGGAGTTTCAACGCCAACAAAAACAAAGTGAATATAGAAACAAAAAGGTAACATAAACATAACAATATGGAGAATTGGGACTGAAAAGTTTATCTTTTATTTTTAGTAACATCTTCAGATGCATCGAAAGACCATCTAATATCCCTCATTGTTTTTTTGTTTTTTTTTAATCGCAAATCCATTTTGCACTACAAGTGGAAGTGCAGTCGCTGTAAATCTGAGGAGTAGATCTGAAATGAGGGGAAGCTCTGCTGATTTTATCATCCAATTATGTGCAAGCTAAAATGTTTTTTTTTTTTTAATCTTCCTTGCATATCCCCCTCAGATTTACAGTGACTGCACTTCCAAATGCAATTTTCAGTGCAATTTCAAGTGCACTTTTAGGTAGATTCAAGTAGGGGCGCGCTAATTTGCGGCGGCGTAGCCTAGCGTGTTTACACTACGCCGCCTTAAGTAAGAGAGGCAAGTACATGATTCTCAAAGCACTTACCTCCTTACTTAGGGCAGCGTAGTGTAAACGTGGCGGGCGTAAGGGCGCCTAATTCAAATGGGTTGGAGGGGGGCGTGTTTAATGGTAATGAGGCTTGACCTCACGTTTTTGACCTTTTTTGTTACTGCGCATGCGCCGGGCACCTACATTTCCCAATGCGCATTGTGGCAAAGTACGCCGTATGGGCCTATTGATTTCGACGTGGACGTAAACGCCGTAAATCCCAATTCGCGGACGACTTACGCAAACGACGTAAACATTTCAAATTTCGCAGCGGGAACGGCGGCCATACTTGACATTACTATTCCACTAGGGCCTAGCTCTAACTTTACGTGGCCTATCTCTTACGTAAACGGCGTAAAAGTACTGCGTCGGCCTGGCGTACGTTCGTGAATCGGCGTATCCCCTAATTTACATATTCTACGCCGACGGCAATGGAAGCGCCACCTAGCGGCCATCCAAAATATTGCAATCTAAGATAGGACGGCGCAAGCCGTCGTATCTTAGATATGTTTAAAGCGGAGGTTCACCCTTAGAGAGCACATTTTCCCCTTAGATTCATGCTCGTTTTGTCTAGGGGAATCGGCTAGTTGTTTTAAAATATGATCCGTACTTACCGTTTACGAGATGCATCCTCTCCGTCGCTTCCGGGTATGGGCTGCGGGAATGGGCGTTCCTTCTTGATTGACAGTCTTCCGAGAGGCTTCCGACGGTCGCATCCATCGCGTCACCATTTTCCGAAAGAAGCCGAACGTTGGTGCGCAGGCGCAGTATAGAGCCGCACCGACGTTCGGCTTCTTTCGGCTACGAGTGACGCGATGGATGCGACCGTCGGAAGACTGTCAATCAAGAAGGAACGCCCGCTCCCGAAGACCCATACCCGGAAGCCGACGGAGAAGATGCATCTCGAAAACGGGTAAGTACGGATCATATTTTAAAACAAATAGCCGATTCCCCTAGACAAAACGAGCAGGAATCTAAGGGGAAAAGGGCAAAAATTAGATAAATGGGTGAACTCCCGCTTTAAGCGTATCTCTGTTTGAGCGTACGCTTAAACATAGGTCGGCTTAGATTCTGAGTTAGGTCGACTTATCTACTGATAAGCCAGCCTAACTCTACCTGAATCTACCTACTTGTACTTGTAGTTTGCACTTGTAGTGCAAAGTGGATTTGCCTTTAGTAAATAACTCCCACTGACACGTTTCTTTCAAACTATAGCTGCAGTGGAAATACTAGTTCCCCCCTGATCTAAAGCTAACCACAAACGTTACAATCTGATTGTACAATCTCTGAACACCTGTTCTCTAAATGAATGAGGGGGGGTTGAGGATGTTGGCGTCACAATCTACCCTTGTTCAGTCAGACAGTGCCCTGTATTCACTTTAAAAATACAAAATGTTCTATGAATGGCGGTAGTGGCAACCTCCTGTGTTCTATTCACTCCCACAGGGATCGGCCAGGTATGGCACATACAAATTTACATTGGCCCAGGCTAGACCTACAGTATGTAACTACTGTATGTAACAATTGCCATACCCAAACATCAAAGATGGATTACACACCATGGACCCATTTGTTAGTGTCATCTGCAGCCTTGGAACATGCCTGGTTGCCACAGTTTATATCCCCATCACATGAGTTGTGGCCCCCTCCCCCCACTAAAGTTAGATGTTTTATAATTAATGATGTCACCACCTGGCTAGAGAAAGTGGTCACACCACAGGTACAATAAAGGTTTACTGAAGTGATTTACTTACAGAATGCAGAGGCGGCTGGTGCTCACCTCTTCTTTCTGATACTCTGTGTTGTTCTATGCCAGGAGTGAAAGGTGTAGAATATAGCCAGTAGAAATCATTGGCAGGCAGCAGCTGTACATAAATATATATAAAACCACTTCCCGCCCGGTCAATAGTATATTGACATCCGGGAAGTGGTTCTGAAATCCTGACTGGACGTCTATTGACGTCCTGCAGGATTACATGCTGGCGTGCGGCGATCGGTGATGCGGGGTGTCAGTCTGACACCCTGCATCTTCGATCTCGGTAAAGAGCCTCCGGCGGAGGCTTTTTACCGCGTGATCAGCCGTGTCCAATCACGGCTGATCACGATGTAAACAGGAAGAGCCGTTGATCGGCTCTTCCTCACTCATGTCTGATAGACGCGAGTAGAGGAGAGCTGATCGGCAGCTCTCCTGACAGGGGGGGGTTCGCGCTGATTGTTTATCAGCGCAGCCCCCCCCTAGGATGCCCACACTGGACCACCCGGGAGGGCCCCCCAGTGCCCAATATAGCTATAATGTGCAAAAAAACATAAATAAAAAACAAATCACGCACAATCTATGCCAATCAGTGCCCACAAATGGGCACTGACTGGCAACATGGGCACTGACTGAAGTGATGCCCAGCAATGCCATCAATGCTACCCCTCAGTGTCATCAGTGCCACCCCTCAGTGTCCATCAGTGCCACCTCTCAGTGCCCATCTATGCCCAGTGCCCACCTATCAGTGCCCATCTGTGCCACCCATAAGTACCCATGAGTGCCCGTCAGTGCTGCCTATGAGTGCCCAGTGCCGCCTATGAGTGCCCATCAGTGCCGCCTATGAGGGCCCATCAGTGCCGCATACCAGCGCTGCCTATCAGTGGCCATCAGTGCCGCCTATCGGTGCCCATCAGTGACGCCTCATAGGTGCCCATCAGTGCCCCCTTTATCGTAGCCCATCAGTGCCAGCTCATCGGTGCCCATTAGTGCTACCACATCAGTGCCCATCAGTGCCGCCATATCAGTGCCCGTAATTGAAGAAGAAAACGTACTTATTTACAGAAAAATAAACAGAAAAAAAATAAAAACTTAATTTTTTTTTAAAATGTTCTGTCTTTTTATAGTCGTTGCACAAAAAATAAAAATCGCAGAGGTGATCAAATACCACCAAAAGAAAGCTCTACTTGTGGGAACAAAATTATAAAAAAATTGTTTGGGTACAGTGTAGCATGACCGCGCAATTGTCATTCAAAGTGCGACAGCGCTGAAAGCTGAAAATTGGCTTGGGCAGGAAGGTGCGTAATTGCCTGGTATGGAAGTGTATATATATATATATATATATATATACACAGTTGTGCTCATAAGTTTACATACCCTGGTAGAATTTATGATGTCTTGGCCATTTTTCAGAGAATATGAATGATAACACAAAAACTTTTCTTTCACTCGTGGTTAGTGTTTGGCTGAAGCCATTTATTATCAATCAACTGTTTTTACTCTTTTTAAATCATAATGGCGACAGAAACTACCCAATCGACCCTGATCAAAAGTTTACATACCCCAGTTCTTAACCCCCCCCTGGCGGTATTCCGAGTCTGGCTCGGGGTGGAATTTCAGAACCAAAAGCAGTAACCCCGAGCCAGACTCGGGATCGCCTCACAATATCCACAGGCAGGGAATTACTTACCTTGTCCCTGGATCCTGCGATGCCTCTCCGCTGTCGGATCGAGCGCTGTCCTTGCTCGATTCACACAGTGCCTGTGTGCCGCCGAGCTCCGTTCCCTGCAAAGTTACGACGCACAGGGGCGGAGATCGACGCCAAATTCAAAAAAGTAAATAAACACAATACATACGGTATACTGTAATCTTATAGATTACAGTACTGTATGTAAAAAATACCCCCCTTGTCCCTAGTGGTCTGCCCAGTGTCCTGCATGCACTTTTATATAATAAAAAAATGTTCTTTCTGCCTGCAAACTGTAGATTGTCCATAGCAACCAAAAGTGTCCCTTTATGTCAAAAGTGGTTTTAGATCAGCTAGAAAACAGCGATAATAAATTATAATCACTTGCAGAATTGTGCGATAGCGATTTGTGGGGAAATTCATCATAAAAAAAAAAAAGTAATGACAGCGACAATTCTGCAACTGAGCAAATTTCAGTGTTTTTGATTTGATTACATTATTGAATAATTTTTATTATAATTACATTATTATTATTTGTTATAATTATTTATAGTTATTTATTATATTATAATTTATGATTTTGTTTTTCAAACTTTATCATACCCAGGATGTCTACTAGACTCTTGTTTGGACAGATTTAAGTGAGTTATTCCTAAGAATTACAGGCCTACAGTATACAACACCAAATTTCCTTGCAAATAATGGTACCGCTTTCAGCACCTAAAATCTGAAAAAATCATACCGGCAGGGAGGTTAATACTGTGTATTGCCCCTTTTAACATCAATGACTGATTGAAGTCTTTTGTGGTATTTGTCTCAAAAATATTCCAATTGCACACCTTCCAGAAAAATGGCCAATAAGTAAAAGGGTGCTGAAACGATTACCGGCTGGGAACCGGAAAGCAAATCATATACACATATTCGCCAGCACACCAAGGATCAATTTAAAAAAATGTCCAAAAATGTAATGCATATTCAGCGATCCAAAAAAGCAACGTTTCGAGGTCGCGCAGGACCTCTTCGTCAGGCATTTGTGGATGAGGCTCTTTATCTTTTCAGATAATAATGCTGCCCTTCACTTTATTCTGCTGTAGCCAATGACAGGTCTACTTGGACTTGTGTTTTGGATCATTATCATGTTGGAATGTCCAAGTACGTCCCATGCACAGCTTCCTGGCTGATGAATGCAAATGTTCCTCCAGTATTTTTTGATAACATACTGCATTCATCTTGCCAACAATTTTGACCACATTTCTTGTGCCTTTGTAGCTCTCACATCCCCAAAACATCAGCGATCCACCTCCGTGTTTCACAGTAGGAATGGTGTACCTTTCATCATAGGCCTTGTTGACTCCTCTCCAAATGTAGCGTTTATGGTTGTGGCCAAAAAGTAAAATTTTGGTCTCATCACTCCAATTGACTTTGTGCCAGAAGGTCTGAGGCTTGTCTCTGTGCTGTTCGGTGCATTGTACGCAGGATACTTTGTGGCATTTGCATAGTAATGGCTTTCTTCTGACGACTCGACTATACAGCCCATCTTTCTTCAAGTGCCTCCTTATTGTGCATCTTGAAACAGCCACACCACATGTTTTCAGAGAGTCCTGTATTTCACCTGAAGTTATTTGTGGGTTTTTTTATTGCATCCTGAACAATTTTTCTGGCAGTTGTGGCTGAAATTTTAGTTGGTCTACCTGCCATTAAAGTTCATGTGCGTGTAAGGGCAGGTGTCCCAATACTTTTGGTAATGTATATAAATAAGTCCAGGGATTGTGACACTTGCGATTTATTAAAAAACAAAAATTAAATATTTGCATACAAAATAGTTGCATAATGTTCCACAACAGTTTCGGGCTATAATGCTCACGCCCTTCTTCAGGTAAGAACAAACATACAATTCCATTACATCTATTTATATAGACATTATAAACCAGGAACCAATTAGATATTAATTAAACAATTAAGTAAAGCAAGAAACCTGAATTAATTAATTCAAATTCCTAGAATGATGGTCAAATAAGATGCAGTCACCTTCCAACATCTTACAGAGAATATTCCGGTATTAACATATTACCAAGAAAGATATACAGTATCTCACAAAAGTGAGTACACCCCTCACATTTTTGTAAATATTTTATTATATCTTTTCATGTGACAACACTGAAGAAATTACACTTTGCTACAATGTAAAGTAGTGAGTGTACAGCTTGTATAACAGTGTACATTTTCTGTCCCCTCAAAATAACTCAACACACAGCCATTAATGTCTAAACCGCTGGCAACAAAAGTGAGTACACCCCTAAGTGAAAATGTCCAAATTGGGCCCAATTAGCCATTTTCCCTCCCCGGTGTCATGTGACTTGTTAGTGTTACAAGGTATCAGGTGTGAATGGGGAGCAGGTGTGCTAAATTCGGTGTTATCGCTCTCACTCTCTCATACTGGTCACTGGAAGTTCAACATGGCACCTCATGGCAAAGAACTCTCTGAGGATCTGAAAAAAGAATTGTTGCTCTACAAAAGGATGTCCTAGGCTATAAGAAGATTGCCAAGAACCTGAAACTGAGCTGCTGCACGGTGGTCAAGACCATACAACAGTTTAACAGAACAGGTTCCACTCAGAACAGGCCTCGCCATGGTCGACCAAAGAAGTTGAGTGCACATGCTCAGCGTCATATCCAGAGGTTGTCTTTGGGAAATAGACGTATGAGTGCTGCCAGCTTTGCTGCAGAGGTTGAAGGGGTGGGGGGTCAGCCTGTCATTGCTCAGACCATACACAGCACACTGCATCAAATTGGTTTGCAAGGCTGTCATTCCAGAAGGAAGCCTCTTCTAAAGATAATGCACAAGAAAGCCTGCAAACAGTTTGCTGAAGACAAGCAGACTAAGGACATGGATTACTGGAACCATGTCCTGTGGTCTGATGAGACCAAGATAAACTTATTTGGTTCAGATGGTGCCAAGCGTGTGTGGCGGCAACCAAGTGAGGAGTACAAAGACAAGTGTGTCTTGCCTACAGTCAAGCATGGTGGTGGGAGTGTCATGGTCTTCATGAGTGCTGCCGGGACTGGGGAGCTACAGTTCATTGAGGGAACCATGAATGCCAACATGTACTGTGACATCCTGAAGCAGAGCATGATCCCCTCCCTTCGGAGACTGGGCTGCAGGGCAGTATTCCATCATAATAATGACCCCAAACACACCTCTTAGACAACCACTCCCTTGCTAAAGAACCTAAGGGTAAAGATGATGGACTGGTCAAGCATGTCTCCAGATGTAAACCCTATTGAGCATCTGTGGGGCATCCTCAAACGGAAGGTGGAGGAGTGCAAGGTCTCTAACATCCACCATCTCTGTGATGTCATCATGGAGAAGTGGAAGAGGACTCCAGTGACAACCTGTGAAGCTCTGGTGAACTGCATGACCAAGAGGGTTAAAGCAGTGCTGCAAAATAATGGTGGCCACACAAAATATTGACACTTTGGGTCCAATTAGGTCATTTTCACGTTAATCTCTATATTTGTACCTCCACGTGGGTGTGTGAAATGCTTTCCTTTCATCATTGAGCTGCATTGTATACAGTTCAAATATGGATATGACCTTGGGCTGCCACATTGTCCCTTTAAATCCAAACACCTTTGAATTACACAGGATCTGAGGCTGATTAAATGCCGATAAGGCACAGAGTGAGTTTAATTACCACCTTAATCAGCCACAGAACCTGCATAATTAACCACTTAAGGACCGCCTCTTGCAGATATACGTTGGCAGAATGGCACGGCTGGGCACAAGCACGTACCTGTACGTGCTCTTTAAGTGCCCAGCCGTGGGTCGCGACCCGGTCCAAAGCTCCGTGACCCGCGGACCCGATCACCGCTGGAGTCCCGCGATTGGTCCCCGGAGCTGAAGAACGGGGAGAGCTGTGTGTAAACACAGCTTCTCCGTTCTTCACTGTGGCGCTGTCATTGATCGTGTGTTCCCTGATATAGGGAAACACGATCAATGACATCACACGTCCAGCCCCACCCCCCTACAGTTAGAAACACAGATGAGGTCACACTTAACCCCTTCAGAAGTCGCAAGCTGTCCCAGCCGGGTACCCATAGTGAATATGCCGGTGCCGGGGACTGAAAACAGCGAGTGAGACCGTCTGGGGTGAGCACACCTCTGGATCGTGGGACAGGTGAGTGTTTTCTTTTTTAAAAGTCAGCAGCTACAGTTTTTGTACCTGCTGACTTTTATTTTTTTCTAACTCCTCTTTAAGTATTGTAGTGAAGGGAAACCCAAAGGTATTTTTTTCTTTTATCCAACATTTAAACATAAACAATATCCTTTTTCTCCAAAAATAATCCATCCACATCCACTATTTAATGACCCTGTAATTAGTTTTTATTACTTAAAGTGGTTGTAAAGTAATTTTTTTAACTTTTACCTACTTATAATAAGGCTTACCTGTAGGTAAAAAAATAAATATCTCCTAAACCTTTAGGTCTGATGGATTTTTCCATCGGTTAACCGATGAAGCTGACTGATGGTCAGTCGCGCCTACACACCATTGGTTAAAAAAACGATCGTGTCAGAACGCGGACACGTAAACCACGTACGACGGCACAATAAAGGGGAAGTTCAAATCCAATGGCGCCACCCTTGGGGCTGCTTTAGCTGATTTTGTGTTAGTAAAAGACGTTTCTGACTTTTCTGTCTGTTACAGCGTGATGAATGTGCTATCTCCATAACGAAGGTTAGTTTTACCAGAAAGAGCACTCCCATCCCCTAATTTAGTCTGAGCATGCGTGGATTTTTAACCGATGGTTGTGCCTACTAACGATCGTTTTTTTTCCTATCGGTTAGGAATCCATCGGTTACATTTAAAACAAGTTGGCTTTTTTTTAACCGATGGTTAAATAACCGATGGCACCCACACACGATCGGTTTAGACCAATGAAAACGGTCCATCAGACCGTTCTCATCGGTTTAACCAATCGTGTGTACGCAGCCTTACAGTTTAGGAGATATTCCCCTCGCAATGAGCCGCTGAAGCATGCGCACAGGGGATTTTCGTCTTAAAGCGGATGTCCACCGAATTTTTTTTTATTAAAAGCCAGCAGCTACAAATACTGCAGTTGCTGACTTTTAATATTAGGACACTTACCTGTCCTGGAGTCCAGCGCCGTCCGCAGCAGAGGACGAGCGATTGCTCGTCACTCTGCTGCCCCACCGCCATCCTCGGTGAGGGAACCAGGAAGTGAAGCGCTCCGGCTTCACTACTCGATTCCCTACGGCGCATGCGCGAGTCGCGCTGCGCCGTGCTGACTGGTTCCCACTGGGAGCCAAGTGTTTCCCAGAACACAACGGGGGGGGGGGGGCACGGGATCTGATGTCCAGCCCGCAGTCTAGCCGCAGACTGTGTGGCTGGAAGTGGGTGCAACCCCCCTTCCCCCTGAAAGGTGTCAAATGTGACACCGGAGGGGGGGGGGGGTTCCGATGAGTGGAAGTTCCACTTTAGGGTGGAGCTCCGCTTTAAGGCCCGGCAGCCGCCAAAAAGAAGTCTCCCACTCGCATGCACGGGAAGGACGACATCGCGGCTCCAGCCACTCACAGCGCTGGAGCCGTGATACCCAGAAGACACGCGAAATGTCAGCTGCCACTGCGTGGACTGGGAGGGACACCGATGCCTCGTTCTAAGGTAAGTATAGTATGCAGTGCATACTAGCTCATTATGCCTTTTCCCTTACAGGTGTAAAGAAAAAAAAAGTCAGCAGGTTTACTACCGCTTTAATCATTTCTTACTTTGTTTTCTGCCTCCTTAGAACAACTTCCATAAGTTTCTGAACCGTTCCTCTCCCCCTCGCTCCTGCTTGTTTGGAATGAGTAGTCCATGTTAGTTACGGTCATGTGCTCTACTACATCCATACTACAAAGTAGATTCAGGTACATGTGTGCAAACTTGTGGCGGCGTAGCTTAGCCTGTTTAGGCTACGCCGCCGTAAGTTAGCTAGGCAAGTACATGATTCTCAATGTACTTGCCTGCTAATATACGACGGTGTAGCCTAAAGCGGGCGGGCGTAAGGGCGCCAAATTCAAATGTCTTGGAGGGGGGCGTGTTTGATGGTAATAAGGCTTGACCTCACGTTTTTTACGTTTTTTTTTAAATGCGCATGCGCCGGTCGCCTACATTTCCCAGGGTGCATTGCGGCTAAGTACGCCGCACGGGCCTATTGATTTCGACGTGGATGTAAACGACGTAAATCCCGATTCGCAGACGACTTACGCAAACAACGTAAAAAATTCGAATCTCGCGGCGGGAACGGCAGCCATACTTTAACATTGTTATTCCACCTAATAGATGGAATAACTTTAGGCCTGCTAATGCCTTACGGAAACGGCGTAAAACTACTGCGGCGGCCGGGCGTACGTTCGTGAATCGGCGTATCAACTCATTTACATATTCTACGCCGACCGCAATGGAAGCGCCACCTAGCGGCAATCCGAAATATTGCAGTCTAAGATAGGACGGCGCAAGCCGTCGTATCTTAGATATGTTTAAGCGTATCTCTGTTTGAGCATACACTTAAACATAAGTCGGCGTAGATTCTGAGTTAGGTCGGCTTATCTACTGATAAGCCGGCCTAACTCTTACTGAATCTACCTAATAGTCCACCTCAGAGAAAGTAATAGAGGGTGGCCATGTTCCTACATAATGTAAAACATTGTATAAATTGACGGCACACTATAATTAGCTGTAATAAATAAATAAAATACAGTGGGACTATGGAGAACAAGTAGCTATTTTCTAACATAAAGATGGATCACAGTAGCAAAAAAAGAAAAAGTCCTGGAGGAGGCTGAGAGTTATAGAGGGTCCTTCTGTGAGGTCAGAGTGTATACACTTTTTAAGGCTGATAAGCTGCAATACATAACATTTACATTTTTGGCTTTAGATCCACCACTAACCCTGAATAAGCATGCAGCAAAGGACAGAATATCAGGGTCAAAAAGCAAGGCAGCCAGGCAACTAGCATTTTCATGAGCAGATCAGCAATCCTCACACATTTCAGTACAGGTTCTCTTTACTATGCCGCTGCAGCACTGTCAGATCTCACCCCATGTACAGTACAGTAATAAGTCATCTGTCCCACTGCCAACACACTGAGCGACTGGCATCCACTGCCACTCTGCCAGCACTACAAACTGAAGGGGTTAAACGTCTCCACCGGATGCAGATCAATACTGAAGATCTATCTATAAATATAACATTCCGGCAAGTGCAGATGGAGGAGGGGAGAGGGGAGAATACCGGCACGGTCCCGGCTGCTCCCCCAGAATTGTCTCCGCAGATGACATGGCAGAGGTGACAGCCGCATCCCAAAGCCACACCCATCCAGCACACCAGCAGGGACCCCTGGGGGCCACACACTCACTGCCTGCTTGTCACTTACTGGCACTGCGGAAGGTGCTGCTGAGGACTTCTCCCAGATGTGTCTCTCTGACTGTCCCGGCAGCGATCTCTTGTTTTCCAGACTTCTCTCTGAGTTCAGAAGAAAAAAAAATCTGACTTCCCCTCAGTCCGGAAACATTGAAGTGATGCAACAGTTCCCACATGTGGCTGCTGGAGATCTGACTGCTCTGTGCAATGTACTGCTATTATATGTATACAACAACTGCCACTGTGCAATGTACTGCTATTATATGTATACAACTGCCACTGTGCAATGTACTGCTATTATATGTATACAACAACTGCCACTGTACAATGTACTGCTATTATATGTATACAACTGCCACTGTACAATGTACTGCTATTATATGTATACAACTGCCACTGTGCAATGTACTGCTATTATATGTATACAACTGCCACTGTGCAATGTACTGCTATTATATGTATACAACTGCCACTGTACTGCTATTATATGTATACAACTGCCACTGTACAGCTATTATATGTATACAACTGCCACTGTGCAATGTACTGCTATTATATGTATACAACTGCCACTGTACAGCTATTATATGTATACAACTGCCACTGTGCAATGTACTGCTATTATATGTATACAACATACAGCCAGTGTACAATGTATCATTTTTATATTTCTACAGAAGATACTGCCACAGCTCTGTACAATGTATCATTATTATTTTATTATATTTATACAGAGGAATGATGCTACTGCTCTGTACAATGTATTATTATTATTATTATTATTATTAGTATTAGTATTATTGTATTTATACAGAGGAAACCTGCAACTGATCTGTACAATGTATTTTTATAATATTTACACAGACTACTGTCACTGTCCTGTACAATGTGTTATTATATTTGTACAGAGGAATATTGTCACTGCTCTGTATAGTGTATTATTATTATATTTATACAAAATACTGGCACTGCTCTGTATGGTGTATTATTATTATATTTATACATAATACTGGTACTGCTATGGTGTAATATTATTATATTTATACAGAAGAATACTGACACTGCTCTGTACAATGTATTATTATTATTATTATTATTATTATTATTATTATAATTATAATTATTATTAATATTCAGGAGATTACTGTGACTTCTCTGCACATTGTATTATTATTATTATTATTATTATTATTATTATTATTCAGAAGAATACTACTTCTGCTCTGCACAGAGTAATATTATTATTATTATTATTATTTTATATTTATTATTAATAATATTTTTATACAGAAGAATACTGCCACTGCTCTGTACAATATATTATTGGTATATATTTATACAAAATACTGCTACTGCTCTGTATGGTGTAATAATAATATACTGTATATTTATACAGAAGAATACTGCCACTGCAGTTTACAGTGTTTAATTATTTTTATTATTATTCATAATAATAATAATAATATTATATAGATGCATACTGCCATCGCTCTGCACAATGTATTTTTATTATATAGAAGCATACCAACACTGCTCTGTACAGTGTATTATTATTATTATTATTATTGTTATTATTATTATTATTATTATTCAGAAGAATACTGCCACTTCTCTGCACATTTTTTAATTTATATTATTATTATTATTCACAAGGATACTACTTCTGCTCTACACAGAGTAATATTATTATTTTATATCATTATTATTAATATTATTATACAGAAGAATACTGCCACTGCTCTGTAAAATGTATTATTAGTATATATTTATATAATATACTGCTAGTGCTCTGTATGGTGTAATATTAATATACTGTATATTTATACAGAAGAATACTGCCACTGCTGTGTGCAGTGTATTATTATTTTTATTATTAGTATTATTATTATTAATAATAATAATAATATACAGAAGAATACTGCCACTGCTCTGCACAGTGTATTTTTATTATATAGACGCATACCAACACTGCTCTGTACAGTGTATTATTATTCAGAATAATACTGCTACTTCTCTGCACATTTCTTTTATTTTTATTATTATTTTTGTTCACAAGAATACTATGCGCGCGCCCCCTAGTGGTTCGGGAAGGCGAAGACGTCATATGACGTCCTCCCAGAACGAGAGCCTTATCATCCCGCCGTCATATGACAGCGGCCTGTTGGCTAGTGGTTAAACACCATCTCCTCCACTCCTCTTCCTCTTTCTGTTGGGGTACCCCAAGGCTCCGTCCTTGGGCCCCTCCTATTCTCTCTCTATATCTCTTCCCTGAGCCAGTTGATAACTTCCCATGGCTTCAAATACCACCTCTTTGCCGACGACACCTAACTCCACCTCTCAACTCCTCAACCCACCCCACCTGTATCACAAACGTACTGACTGACATATCAGTATGGATCTCACGCCTCTTCCACGAGCTAGTAATATTTCCTCCTCCCCGATCCTCTCCCCAGGACTTTACCATTGAGATCAACTGTGCAATGGTAAAGTCCTGGGGGGATTACACATGCCAAGGTGCTGGGTGTAATCCTGGACTCCAACCTCTCCTTCAGCCCCCACATCCAATTACTGGCTGAATCTTGTTGCCATAACCTCCGCAACATTTCCAGAACTTGCCCCTTCCTGACTAACAACACTACAAAACAACGTATTCACTCTTTGGTTATTTCCTGCCTTGACTACTGCAACTCCCTCCTCACTGGCCCACACAGGCTATCCCTCCTTCATTCTATTATGAATGCTGCTGCTAGACTAATACATCATACTAACCAGTCTGTGACTGCTACTCCCCTCTGCCAATCTCCTCACTGACTTTCCCCACCCCATTGTATTACAATTCAAAATACTAACTTCAACATATAAGGCCATCCACAACTAAATCACCAGCTAACCTCAGATATTTCCCAAATCGTCCTCTCTGCCCCTCCCAGGACTGCATGCTCTCTAGCTCCCTTGTTACCTCCTCCCATGCTCGCCTCCAGGACTTCTCCAGAGCATTTACCATCCTCTGGAACTCCCTGCCCCAGTATGTACAGTCAGTTCCTACCCTGTCCACCTTTAGGCGATCCTTGAAAACTAATTTATTCAGGGAAGCCTATCCCACACCCACCTAAGAACTGTACTTAAGTCACCTTCATCAGATCATTCCCTGCAGCTATTACCTTTTGTACCACCTTCCCTTCCTTTAGATCAGGGGTGTCCAAACTTTTTTCAAAGAGGGCCACATTTGATGAAGTGAACATGCTCGAGGGACGACTATTTGGCCTGACATTCTTTGAACCATTAAAATTTGATCCAAGTGTGTTCGTGCGCACACTAATACACTGCCCAACAAGAATTCTCTTGCCTTTGTAGCTGTGTGTGGTGAAGAGATGAGCTTGGGCGTGTTATTTGGATATACTGTATATATCTCTTTTGTGGCCCCAACAAATCCCGAGCGTCGCTCAGGACTAAGGGTGAGCTTGGGCGTGTTATTTGGATATACCGTATTTATCAGCGTATAACACGCACAGGCTTACCATTGCCATGAATGCAGCCTTACCATTGCTATCAGTGCAGCCTGATCGATGCCCATCTGCAGCCTCGGAGGGGACAGGAAGGCGGGAGGGACAAGTGCCCGTCAGATTACAAACAGGAGAATTTCTTGTTTACTCGTGGCCTCTTTAATACAAAGTCCCGCCTCCTATGATAAACAGAACAGTAATCCAATGGCATCCCAGGAAACGGGACTTCCTATTACAGACGCCGCCGAGTAAATGTCTCTTCATGTAATCCGACGGCGCACTTCCTGTCCCCTTTGAGGCAGCTCCGATAAATACGGTATATATGTTTTGTGGCCCCCAGGGCACAGGGCACATGTGAGGCTGCAATGGCTATATATATATATATATCCAATTCCTGGGGGGGGGGCAAATAAATCATCAGGGGGGCCGCAATTGGCCCCTGGGCCAGACTTTGGCCATGCCTGCTTTAGATTGTAAGCTCTATGAGCAGGGCCCTCCTATGCTTTCTGTATTGAAGTATATTGTAATTGTACTGTCCCCCTTTATATTGTAAAGCACTTTGTAAAATGTTGGCACTATATCCTGTATAGCAACAATAATAATAAAAATAATTCATACATAACCTACGAATAATTATATACAGGGAGTGCAGAATTATTAGGCAAGTTGTATTTTTGAGGATTAATTTTATTATTGAACAACAACCATGTTCTCAATGAACCCAAAAAACTCATTAATATCAAAGCTGAATATTTTTGGAAGTAGTTTTTAGTTTGTTTTTAGTTTTAGCTATTTTAGGGGGATATCTGTGTGTGCAGGTGACTATTACTGTGCATAATTATTAGCCAACTTAACAAAAAAAAAATATATACCCATTTCAATTATTTATTTTTACCAATGAAACCAATATAACATCTCAACATTCACAAATATACATTTCTGACATTCAAAAACAAAACAAAAACAAATCAGTGACCAATATAGCCACCTTTCTTTGCAAGGACACTCAAAAGCCTGCCATCCATGGATTCTGTCAGTGTTTTGATCTGTTCACCATCAACATTGCGTGCAGCAGCAACCACAGCCTCCCAGACACTGTTCAGAGAGGTGTACTGTTTTCCCTCCTTGTAAATCTCACATTTGATGATGGACCACAGGTTCTCAATGGGGTTCAGATCAGGTGAACAAGGAGGCCATGTCATTAGCTTTTCTTCTTTTATACCCTTTCTTGCCAGCCACGCTGTGGAGTACTTGGACGCGTGTGATGGAGCATTGTCCTGCATGAAAATCATGTTTTTCTTGAAGGATGCAGACTTCTTCCTGTACCACTGCTTGAAGAAGGTGTCTTCCAGAAACTGGCAGTAGGACTGGGAGTTGAGCTTGACTCCATCCTCAACCCGAAAAGGCCCCACAAGCTCATCTTTGATGATACCAGCCCAAACCAGTACTCCACCTCCACCTTGCTGGCGTCTGAGTCGGACTGGAGCTCTCTGCCCTTTACCAATCCAGCCACGGGCCCATCCATCTGGCCCATCAAGACTCACTCTCATTTCATCAGTCCATAAAACCTTAGAAAAATCATTCTTGAGATATTTCTTGGCCCAGTCTTGACGTTTCAGCTTGTGTCTTGTTCAGTGGTGGTCGTCTTTCAGTCTTTCTTACCTTGGCCATGTCTCTGAGTATTGCACACCTTGTGCTTTTGGGCACTCCAGTGATGTTGCAGCTCTGAAATATGGCCAAACTGGTGGCAAGTGGCATCTTGGCAGCTGCACGCTCGACTTTTCTCAGTTCATGGGCAGTTATTTTGCGCCTTGGTTTTTCCACACGCTTCTTGCGACCCTGTTGACTATTTTGAATGAAACGCTTGATTGTTCGATGATCACGCTTCAGAAGCTTTGCAATTTTAAGAGTGCTGCATCCCTCTGCAATATATCTCACTATTTTTGACTTTTCTGAGCCTGTCAAGTCCTTCTTTTGACCCATTTTGCCAAAGGAAAGGAAGTTGCCTAATAATGATGCACACCTGATATAGGGTGTTGATGTCATTAGACCACACACCTTCTCATTACAGAGATGAACATCACCTAATATGCTTAATTGGTAGTAGGCTTTCGAGCCTATACAGCTTGGAGTAAGACAACATGCATAAAGAGGATGATGTGGTCAAAATACTCATTTGCCTAATAATTCTGCACTCCCTGTATACAGCTTAGAGTGCATTGGAGTGAACAAGAAAATATGATATAAGAAAAAATAAAGGAATAAGGAATGTGGTGTACTTTGTGTATTTAGAATTCCAGGGCAGCTCAATATGACAAACTTATTTTCCCTGATAATAATGAATTTATACATAATTTAATTTTTCATTTTCAGAAAAGAATCACAGACAGTGAGAATTGTGTTTCCTTGTATTAGTGAACCCTGGAAAAATGTCCCCTTACACTGGTAGTCCCCTTACATTGATGGTAAGTGAAGAGACCCCTTACATTGATGGTAAGTGGAGGGCCCCTTTATATTAGTGGTCAGTGAAGAGCCCCCCTTACTTTGGTGGTCAGTGGAGTGCCCCCTAAATTGGTGGTCAGTCAAGAACCTCCTTACAATGGTGGTCAGTGGAGCGCCCCTTATATTGGTGGTCAGTGAAGTTCCCCCTTATATTGGTAATCAGTGTAGTGACCTCTTATAGGTCATCAATGAAGTGCCCTATTACATTGGTAGTGAGTGAAGTGCCCCCTTATACTGGAGATAAGTGAAACGTCTCCTTACATTGGTAGTAAGTGAAATCCTCCCTTACATTGGTAGTCGATTGCGAAGGGCTCCTTTGGATCGGTGGTCAATGGGGAAAGGGCAATCTTATATTCATGGTCATTGGCAAAAGGCACTCTTACACTGGTGGTCATTGAGAACAGGCCAACCTTACACTGGTGGTTACATTATATCACGTGTTGTTGTGCATTGCATTAAGTTAGCCCTTATATTATGAATGCCGATGCAACAGATCAGAAAACATGACCCTATTTAGGGAACCTTTGCTCACAAGAATGCACAGATGTGAAGTGAACCATCTGTATGTTAAGTTTGATGTATTGATAAAAATGCTGCAGGTCTGTCAAAACCTTTAGCTTTGGTGCATGGCAGCCCATTCAAAACGTGTGTTTTACCATTATACAGCTAAAGGACCAGACCCCTTTTTACGATTCGGCACTGCGTCGCTTTAACTGACAATTGCGTGGTCGTGCGACCCATGGCTGGGTTCTTAAAGGGGACGTGCCTTGTGCCCAGCCGTGCCATTCTGTCGACGTATATCGGCGTGCGGCGGTCCTTAAGTGGTTAATGAGCCCTCAAAGCCCTGGGATACATTCACACTGGCCAGTTTATGCCATTGCATTTTAGGCCAGTGCAAATTATAATGGGAGGGATTGGAGATTCCTGCTGCAGCTATAATGATGTGATGCTGGCAGCCGCAGCTATTTACTGCTGTCCACACAGCCAGCGATCACTGCAGTTTGGATCCTAAAACATATAGAAAAAAGGGGGGGACCACCCGAAGGTGTTTGGGACTTTAAATGAGAATACCTCTGTGATGTATCTCCATCCTTGTGTCTGGACTTTATATGAGATTACATCCATACTATATCTCCATCCCATATGCGGAAAATTGCAACAAAGGGAGTTTGGGACTTTAAATGAAACAGTGGGCTGAATGGGGACAAAGTAATGAAACAAACCATAGATGAAATGTTCATGTATTGAGAAAGTAGAATATTTGGTAGAAACAAATAACTTGTACAAAAGTACAGAACATACATTTCATACATAATACAATAGTTGTTATAAAAATACATTGAATAAATAACAGTTGATGACAACATATATAACCACATAGAGGTTGAGCATAACCATGCAATAGGTGAAGTATAAAATGTAAATAGATCATAAAGTACTGGTTGATCAGAATGGGTCCCATAAACGCGTATAGCTACATCTTTGTAAGCCCGACGCGGCGTTTCGTGTATATGAAAAACACTCATCAGGGGCGGATGTAGTGGGATATCTGGAATACAGATTTGATTAGTGATCAAGGTATTAAAAATTGGATCCACCAAAAAAGAGGTAGTAAGTCAGTTCTGATTACTTATATAGTATGCCAAAGTGGTAATGTTAATACAGTTAAGACCAAACATATGCCCGTCCCGGGACAGAGGTGGCAGACCAGCAGGCAAACAGCAGAGCGCATAAAGTATCCTTTCCCAGACAGCACAGCAACCATGGGTAAAATAAAATTATAGTGTATCCTCAAAGTACAGGTAGGTATCTGTAATGAATGAATGAATAGGTCCATCAAACAGTGACCCACATGGTAGGGGGATAAGGGCATAACAAATACATAGAAATTAACAAAGGATACCTGGAATGCGAGTAGGATGGCCACAGCTAGTGACTGCTGTAAGGCCTGCATAGAAAATGGCCACTGGCTGAATAGCTGGGAAGGTGCTTAAATACGTCCAGCAAATGCACCAGACTGCCCCCAACGTCACGTCAGCTGGACAGTGTGGGGACGGGGCCCTCAATCAGACGGCACAATTGCCTGTACTGAAGAGATGCTACACACACCCACTTGATCAGCTGTGATGGATACTAGCCATACAACAGGGCGATGCCCAATAAGGACATCATCCGGATGGCACGTAACGCCGATGCACTGACGGAAACCGCCCGTACCCCCAAAGGGGAGGAAGGGAAGCACAGTGAGTGCATCGCAATCCCGGGATGCAGACAAAAAAAAAAAAAAAGGTCTAAACAGTGCGTGATGTTTGCAAGCAGCTAAGTGGTGTGTTCAGCAACTGAATGGCAAATTAAACCATAATTAAAGTATGCCGTTTGTGTGGACAGATTATGCACACTTAGCACGGACAGCCCCATATAAGGCTGGCAGGGGAACAGCTGCTGACCACTGTTTCCATCCCTGGTACGATAAGAAAAAAGGGGGGGACCACCTGAAGGTGTTTGGGACTTTAAATGAGAATACCTCTGTGATGTATCTCCATCCTTGTGTCTGGACTTTATATGAGATTACATCCATACTATATCTCCATCCCATATGCGGAACATTGCAACAAAGGGAGTTTGGTCTTAACTGTATTTACATTACCACTTTGGCATACTATGTAAGTAATCAGAACTGACTTACTACCTCTTTTTTGGTGGATCCAATTTTTAATACCTTGATCACTAATCAAATCTGTTTTCCAGATATCCCACTACATCCGCCCCTGATGAGTGTTTTTCATATACACGAAACGCCGCGTCGGGCTTACAAAGATGTAGCTATACGCGTTTATGGGACCCATTCTGATCAACCAGTACTTCTATGATCTATTTACATTTTATACTTCACCTATTGCATGGTTATGCTCAACCTCTATGTGGTTATATATGTTGTCATCAACTGTTATTTATTCAATGTATTTTTATACCAACTATTGTATTATGTATGAAATGTATGTTCTGTACTTTTGTACAAGTTATTTGTTTCTACCAAATATTCTATTTTCTCAATACATGAACATTTCATCTATGGTTTGTTTCATTACTTTGTCCCCATTCAGCCCACTGTTTCATTTAAAGTCCCAAACTCCCTTTGTTGCAATTTTCTAAAACATATAGATTACAGATGTATGAGCCAAGACAAACTGCTGTTATGAGTAACCCGTCCCCTTCCTAGCTGTTATCAGATCAACCGTGGAGAGGGGGGGTGATCTCTTATCTAGACTTAGAAAGCACTGACCAATATTGGAACCGTCCTCTCCGCTCCTCCCAAGACCTCCTGTTGTTCTCTAGCTCTCTTGCTCTTGTTACCTTCTCCCATGCTCACCTCCAGGACTTCTCCAGAGCCTCTCCCATCCTCTGGAACTCCCTGCCCCAGTATGTCTGGTCAGCCCCTACACTGTCCACCTTTAGGTGATCCCTGAAAACTCACCTTTTCAAGGAAGCGTAGCCCACCTCCACCGAAAAACTATACCCGAGCCACCTCCATCAGATCACCCCCCCCCCCCCCTCGCAGCTCTTACCTTTTGTACCACCTCCCTCTCCCTCTAGATTGGAAGCTCAACGAGCAGGATCCTCCTGTTCCTTCTGTATTAAATTGTATTGCAATTGTACTGTCCCCCCTCTACATTGTAAAGTGCTTCACAAACTGTTGGCACTATATAAATCCTGTATAATAATAGGACAGAGTACTACATGTTCTTTGTCCAATAGGAGACAGAACGGTAAGAACAAGAAAATGATGACAGGTCTTCTATAAGGTAAGTATTAAAGCCTATTCATCATCCCCTATGCTAAATCATTGAAACTTTGCAGTAGGGGGTGGGGAGGGGAATTCAGCTTTAAGTGAAATATTTATTCTTTCATTAATATAAGAATTTAAAAAGTGGCTGAAATTCATGACAGTAACATTTCCCAAATGAAACTGTGGTAAAATGAAAAAATGTTACAACAAAAGCTACACCACATGTTATTGGATCCAAAGTCTGCTACCATTCTAGCCTGTGGTATGCTCTGAAATGTAAGAAATAAAGTTCTAATTAATATTCTGGTACTGAGAGCAATGACAATAACCAATCGCAGATCACACTTCATTTCCCAGGATACAGTGAAATGTCAGGCTTGATTTGTGATCAGATGCTGTGTGATTCACAGCTATTATATGAAGTTTCTGCATCTAAAAATAAGAACTAAAAAGCCCTGCTATGATTAATAGAACAAACTTCCCATAATGTTTAATGACACATTTTTGGGTTCAATCAAATACTGTCCTAAGCAATTTTCAAAGTTCCTAAGGATTTGTAAGGTAATGGATCTGACAGATATTTGATGACTATATTCAAGCAGTAGTCAACTCTTCTACATGTTGGCCCGGATTCAGATACAAGTTACGACGGCGTATCTCTGAATACGCAGTCGTAACTCCGAGTGTGCGGCGTCGTATCTATGCGCCTGATTCTTAGAATCAGTTACACATAGATTTCCCTAAGATCCGACCGGCGTAAGTCTCTTACGCCGTCGTATCTTAGTTGCATATTTACGCTGGACGCTAGGTGGCGCTTCCGTAGATTTACGCAAGGAATATGCAAATTAGGTAGATACGCCCGGCGCATTTTTTTATGTCGTTTACGTAAGGCTTTTTCCAGCGTAAAGTTACCCCTCATAAAGCAGGGGTAAGTCATGTTAGGTATGGACATCGGAAACGTACGAACAGCGTCGTATTTTACGTCGTTTGCGTAAGTCGTTCGCGAATAGGGCTGTACGTAAGTTACGTTCACGTCTAAAGCATTGACAGTTTGCGGCGTAATTTGGAGCATGCGCACTTGGAAATGTTCACAAACGGCGCATGCGCCGTTCGTAAGAAACGTCAATTACGTTGGGTCACAAGTAATTTAAATAAAACACGCCCACATCATCCACATTTGAATTAGGCGTTCTTACGTCGACACATTTACACTACACCGCTGTAACTTAGGGCGCAAGTTCTTTCTGAATACGGAACTTGCGCCCTAAGTTACGGGGGCGTAGTGTATCTGAGATACGCTACGCCTGCCGATAGATACCATAATGTATCTGAATCCGGGCCGTTATTTTTAATTGGGACCCAGCAGGTTTTTACCATAATGTGCACCACATATTATGACAGTTACCTTACAAACGGAGTCCTCCAGCACTGAGCTGTCGCTGCTCCTGGCACCTCCATTTTCTTTAGTCTTCAAACTTTTATGGCTGTTTAAATGGCCCAGGCCACGGTGACATCACTGCTGTGCATGCACATGGAAGTCACTATCACTATCAGTGTGCCCTGACTGCAGAGGGTACTGCACATGCCCAGTGACGTACAGTGCCTTAAAAAAGTATTCATACCCCTTGAAATTTTCCACATGTTGTCATGTTACCCTCAAGATATAGACCAACACAAAGTGGCACATAATTGTGAAATGGAAGGAAAATGATAAGTGGTTTTCATATTTTTTTTACAAATAAATATCTGAAATGTGTGGCATGCATTTGTATTCAGACCCCTTTACTCTGATACCCCTAGCAAACATTTAGTGGAACTAATTGCCTTCAGAAGTCACATAATTTGTAAATAGAGTCCACATACAGTATGTGTAATTTAATATCAGTATAAATACAGTTTTTCTGTGAAGCCCTCAGGGGTTTGTTGGAGAACCTTAGTGAACCAACAGCATCATGAAGGCCAAGGAACACACCAGGCAGGTCAGGGATAAAGTTGCAGGTCAGGGATAAAGTTGCAGGTCAGGGATAAAGGTTAAGCAGGGTTAGATTATAAAAAAATATCTCAAGCTTTGAACATCTCACAGAGCTCTGTTCAATCCATCATCCGAAAATGGAAAGAGTATGGCACAACTGCAAACCTACCAAGACATGGCCGTCCACCTAAACTGACAGGCCGAAAAGGACAACATTAATCAGAGAAGCAGTCAAGAAGCCCATGGTAATACCGGATGACATCCACAGTCAGGTGGGAGAATCTGTCCACAGGACAACTATTAGTCGTGCTCTCCACAAATCTGGCCTTTATGGAAGAGTGACAAGAAGAAAGCCATTGTTGAAAGAAAGCCATAAGAAGTCTCATTTGCTGTTTGCGAGAAGCCATGTGGGGGACACGGCAAACATGTGGAAGAAGGTGCTCTGGTCAGCTTCTTGGCCTAAAATCAAAACGCTACGTGTGACAGAAAACTAACACTGCACATCACCCTGAACACACCATCCTCCCCGTAAAACATGGTGGTGGCAGCATCATGTGGTGGGGATGCTTTTCTTCAGCAGGGACAGGGAAGCTGATCAGAGAAATACTTGAGACTGGGGTTCACCTTCCAGCAGGACAACGACCCTAAATATAGAAGCTCTCCATCCAATCGGACAGAGCTTGAGCTATTCGGCAAAGAAGAATGGGCAAAAATGTCACTCTCTAGATGTGCAAAGCTGGTAGACACATCCCCAAAAGACTTGCAGTAAAAGGTGGTTCTACAAAAGTATTGACTTGGGGGAGGGGGGGGGGGGTTTAGAATATAAATGCACCCACACTTTTCACATATTTATTTGTAAAAAATGTTGAAAACCAATTATCATTTTATTTTTTTTCCACCTCACAATTACCTTATGTGCCATTTTGTGTTGGTCTATCACATACAAACCAAATAAAATACATTAATGTTTTTGGTTATAACATGCTAAAACATGGAACATTTCAAGGGGTATGAATATCCCAAACCCTTTTTAGGACAATAACTTGCATATCAGTCTTTAAAAATCGCACTTTTGATTTCTGACGTTCGAGTCCCATAGACTTTAACGGGGTTCGAAAGTTTGTTCGAACTTTCGGTCCGTTCGCATGTTCTGGTGCGAACCGCACCCGGGGGGGGGGGGGGGGGGTTCGGCTCATCCCTACCCATTGACAAACTGTGGAATGACTTGAAGACTAAAGTCTATAAATGGTCACCATCAAATTTAACTGAACTTGAGCAGTTCTGCAGAGAAGAGTGGGCAAATATTGCAAAGTCTAGATGTGCAAAGTTAGTAGAGACATATCCCAATTGACTAAGGTTGTAATTAAAGCAAAAGGTTGTTCAACAAAATACTGACACAAGGGGGTGATCCTTTTTCCAACTTTTTTTTAATGACATGTTGGTGTCATATCTTTCACCTGGATGTTATAAGTTGCAGCTGGATACAACATTTCAGGCTGTAAAGCAACAACATGTGATTATAA
This sequence comes from Rana temporaria, assembly GCF_905171775.1. NCBI lineage: Eukaryota > Metazoa > Chordata > Amphibia > Anura > Ranidae > Rana > Rana temporaria. The sequence continues at coordinate 163,405,508 of NC_053494.1, read as the reverse complement.
TAAAGGGGGGTGATTCTTTTCTATACCCACTGTACATCAGGAGTGGGGAATGGTTCTACCAGGCATGATGTTGTGACTACTATTTTTCTTTTGGGCCTGAATTGCCAACCAGGCAGGTCTGAAATTAGCTTTGCTAGCTAAGTTTGTACTGCCTCGTTCTACTCAATTCAATTGAGCAGACAGGAGGCATATAAATTACTTATCACCCCCCCCCCCCAGGCTAAATGAGCATTGAATAGAGGATAGATTACACCACAACAGAAAGTGATGGAAACTAGAAATGTTATGGTTGTCACTGGAATTCGAATAGAGGTGACATCCTTCAATGGGGACACCTGTTCTAGTATCTAAGAGGGGATTTCCCTTCATTTTGAGGATTTCTTCTCGGCTTCCTGTTATGTCTGCAGGACAGAAATTTAGTGGAAATCTCCACACCAGGGAACAGACAGCAAAAAATAAAAGTGGGCATAATAATGACAGAACCTTTTTTTTGTTAAAGTAGTCTTTATTGAGATTTTATAATTGGAACAAAAATAACAATAAACAAACAAGTTCACCGTTGAAAAGGTAGTACACATGCAATATTTAAACATTGGTAATTATTCCGTAAATTATAAGATGGTATGTCATACTGACGATGGAATCGTAAACTCAATAAGAAGTGCAAGAAAGGAAGGAAGGGACAAGGAGGGGGAAGACAGGACAGGAAAAAGGGAAAAGATGACAGAACCTTTTTAACAAGAAGAAAACCGGTACTTTTTATTAATAGCATATTCCGTCTATTGTCAAAAATGTATAATTGTTCCCATATTGCAAAAAAAAAAGAAAAAAGTAAATTTAGTAATTTTGGGGGCTGCAAAACATTGCAACTGTGATCAGTGGTTTTCGGATGCACTGCACAGGCTCCTGCAGGCTATTCCTCCAGTCCCAAGTCATACAGAGGCAATTTGCTACTAGTGCTGTGACATTACCATACTCGTGCTTCATTGAAATCTACAAGTCCCTCTGTCATGGTGGTAGATGGAACTTATAGTGTTCTGCTCACAGATGTGAGTGAACGGATCTGTGAATGGATGATGCAGTTGTGTGTGAGGACGTTGTGTGTGAGGACAGGTTGCAGTTGGGTGGTGGTGTGAGGGTAGGGGGCAGTGGAATGGCACCATATTATATGTTACAGCGTAAATATTGGTGTAACATGAATTAGGTCAGAAGGATGTAACTGGCCTTTAACTAGCTACATTTTTAAAGTGGAGCTCCAGGCTCCTTCAGAAAAAATAAAAGTATTAGGACACTTAGCTGTCCACAAATCCAGCGCTGACTTCACCAGAGCCGATTTTTAAATCAACTCTTGGGTGGTGCTGCTGCTGCTGCTGCCATCTCTTACAGGTTCACAGCCGGTTCCCTACTGCACATGTGCGAAGCGTGCTGTTCTTTGTAAATGGCCTGGCGGCGGAAGGAAGGAGGAGGGGGGCAAACTTCCTGCTGAGTCTAAACCAGGTACCTGCTCACCCCTTAAAGGTGCCAAATGTGGCAGTGGAGGGGGAAAAGAGGCAAACAAGCGGAGCTTCCTATTTTGGGTGGAGCTCCGCTTTAAGCTGTGTGGCAATCACTGTAATTCCAAAATTTCAATTTTTCTCTCCATGACAAAAAAACAAACAAAAAACAACTGAAATAATTCAAGTTAAAGTATAACTAAATGGGGGGTTTTGGATAGAGTGCAGAGTGATTAGAATGCCTGTCAGTTTTTATTGCTGTCTTTGCCCCATTAGGGAGATTCACCCTCTCTATTTCTCCTGTTTATAATTATCATTGAAAGTGAAAGTAAAAGAAAATCCCAAATTTTTTGTTGTCCCCACAAAAGTAATAGTGGGAAACCTTTGAATAGGGACACTAGTTCTAGTGACCTGGGGCTGGGGAACCCCAAGGAATTTCCTTATTTTGCAGGGATTTCCTTTCACTTGCCGTTTGGCTGTGGGACAGAAAGTGAAGAAAAATCTCCCCAATGGCACACAAATGACAAAAAAAATAAAAAATCTAAAATGGGTTATAACCCTCCCTTACTCTATTAAGAGTTTTGCCTATAGTTCTACTTCAAAATACGAAAGTAGCTTTTGCTGTAATACTAAACTTCAACCTTGAACTGCACTATGGTCAAGGAATATGGCAGGGATCAGTAAGAATATCTTTAAATAAATATGGCACCAACATCCCTATAGTACTAGAGGCAACACATGGAATTGGAGATGTGGGACCTTTAGAGGGTGCACCATACTGTATATGTAAATCACTTCAAAATGGTTTAGTATAAAAATATACAATAAAAAAATAAAAAATAACATAAAAGTATGCAAAAACAGTGTATTCAAGGACATAGGTGTACACAAAACATCCTACCAATATCAATGAATTTCTGTGATTCCATACATATTCTCGTCCGTTTAAATCAACATGTTTCGCTGGAGTGACTTCATCAGGAAAGGACATATCATTTTATTTAAATAGAAAGGATCATTGTTCAATCAGCTTTAAGTGTACAAAACAAAAAGAGAAAACATATTAATAATATAGCTTAATACAACTTAATATAAAGATATTCTAAAACATGCATGGCTTTGTGCAAAGGAAGCAAAAAGATTGCCTTGAACTGCCCTAGCAGTAATCCTTTTCCGCCACTAGTTGTCACCAGTATTCAATGATGTCATTGTAGAGCAGGGGTGCAGAATTTACATTGTTAGGCAATAAAGAAGCAACATATTGCCCCCCTACTGCCCTTAAAACATCTCCATTGCAGATCACAAAGTCTGCCACATGTCTACACCTAAAAAGACCGTTATAAAAGGAAGGGGAGCAGGGGAATTTGTATAGAGTAAATTTGGTTCTAATTCTATTTTAAATTTATTCCGTGTTTACTACGGAATAGTGTGCAGTGTTTGTATCTCTGGGGAACAGACAAACCTCAGACAACAGCACAAGGATTCTATACAGACATGACAATTACTATGGTCAGAGAAGGTGTTATGGATGCTCAGAAATACTCGTGTTATTAGGGCCCATCTTTTACAATTACTTTCTCAATCAATAAAGTCTCCATTTCTGCATGTACAAATACTTTTGTGGGTCTGTAAGCAGAGGCCATAACTGAACAACACAAAGATAACAGGAAACCAAAGTGCACAGAAAAAAGGAAATGGTTTACAGCTACTGTGAGAAATAAAAATAGAAGGGTGATATTAGCATGAGCCAACACACGACCATTGACACGGATGCATCAGCTGCCAGTAACATGCAAAACGTTGTTCATACCACAACAACTCGCTATCTGATAACTGAGAAGCAAGATATGGTTATAGGAGAGGAGCTGCTGAATTCACTGACTACATTCATATGTCACACAGTACAAAACATAATGGGGGAATTCAATAAAGTAATGCTACTTTTCTGGAGATATGGTCCATTTAACATGACTTACACCAAATTTATGAAAGCTTTGCGCCAGTTTTGGTACCAGAACCAACACATGCACCAGATCCAGGTAGTTCTTATTACCACCACTTTTATAATTGCCAACCTGATGCTGTAGCTGGATCTCACTGGCCCTGATGTCACCTGGGCTCCTGGCAGCAGCCGAGGAAGCCTTGCAGGATATACAAACACAATCTATGTGTAGCGCTACCCCTGCAGGTGTCGCTGGTAAATAAGGTATCCCCCACCCTGCACAGCCAGGCACGCAGGATTTTTCCACAACACACAGTAGTCAGAAAACAGTACTTGTGGCTTTGTTTTTGTGTTTTTATTAGGGGTATTGAACTTGGATGGGGATAGGGGTATTATAGGATGCTCACTTGAATTTAGCAGAACTTTCCAGGTACAACTTCTTTTGTACAAACTATTTACACTCATCAGCTTCCTCCAGCACAACACTTTCTTGAAGCACTAAAAGGACCAGCTGGCACAATGTTAGGTGATCTGATAATTGCGCTCAGTCAGTTTAGTAGCAAATGCCTCTTACAGGCATGGATCGCGGGCCCCTTTGGTAGTGCAGCAAAGTCTTAGTGCCTAGCTGTCCTTCTCTGGCTACTGATCCCAGCACCACCTCTTTGGGCACTGCCAGCTGACCTGGCTGCAGCTTCCCTATCCTCTAGGGTCCTTTCTATGAGTGAGTGAGTGAGTGAGAAACTTGTATAGCGCTACATATGCAAACTGAATTGCCTCAAGGCACCAGGGCTCCCAGAACCCCCCCCCCCCCCCAGACTAAGGGTCTGCCCTCAAGGGTCTTCAACAGCTTCCTAACACTCAATCTCCATCTTACACCCAAACTCCACTGCCCCAGCTGGGCTGACCCAGAGTATTTGTTGGGGATTAACCAGTGCCCTCATGAATAATCCAGGCAGCTCTTCCTTACCTCCACTCCCATTCTTCTAGAAACTTCTCCAAGTTTCTAGAAGTAGGGGAGGGTATCAGAGATGCTGCCTGTTAGTCATACCAGCCTCCCTAAGGCCTTGTATACACGACCGAACATGTCCGCTGAAACTGGTCCGTCGGACCAGTTTCCGCGGACATGTCCGACCGTGTGTAGGGCCTACCGGACAGTTTCCCGGCCTAGCGGACAGGTTTCCAGCGGACAAAAGTTTCTTAGCATGCTAATAAACTTGTCCGCTGGAAGCCTGTCCGTCGGACATGTCCGATGGTTAGTACGACTCATCGGACATGTCCGCTGGCCCGAAATCCCGCGCATGCGTCGAATTGATTCGACGCATGCGTGGAAGCATTGACCTTCCGTGTCAGAGAACGTCGGTGTCGTCTACGTCACCGCGTTCTCTGTCCGCGGGGATTTTGGTCTGATGGTGTGTACACACATCAGACCAAAACATCCCAGGACCGTTTTCATCGGACATGTCTGCTTGTCTGTACAAGGCCTGAAACACTCCCCTGACCCAGATAAAACACAGACTTGGATGCCAGCCAAGCCTAAACATAACAATTCCTATTCTAGCACACTAGTGGGTGCTACATATGCAGATCACACAAGGACTCTCCAGCCACTGGCAAGAGCACAGGTGGAATCAGGGTTGAAAAGAAGAAGCAAAAGCTCCAGGCTAAAACAACACATCTCTGAACCTCCCTGAAAGTGATGACAGAACAGCAGAATATTGATTTTATTTGCATGCAATTATAAAAAAAAATACTAAAAAGAAAGGTGGGTGCAGCTTTTGCATTGAGAGTGCATTCACATAATATTTTAGGTTGGGGACAGGTTCTCTTTAATATCCCATGCATATTAATGGGTATTTAATGTAAAAAAGCTTTACCTCACTATTATATGTGAACAGAGCTTTTTTTCTCAGAAAATAGGTGCAGGAACTCAACCACGACCCTGTTCAGATTTCACAAACAGTAGAAGGGTCTTAAAGGGGCATTAAATACCAGGATTGCATTACATACAGGGTGCAGAGTTCAGGGGGTTACACACAGAGTGCAGAGCTGTCACTTGTAAACACAGGAACCAGACTTCTGTGTTTGCAAGTGATTGTGGTGAGCAGACACCAAAGGGTCTGACCCAAAGGTGGTGGAACTGAGTTCCCCCAAGTTCCCCCTGAAAAAAAGCCCTGTATGTGAACATCCTGTTTAGTAATTTAACCCAAATGTGATATCATTGTGTCTGGGTGTTGCTATTTTATGTATTGTTTTCTTATGTAAGCTTTCAGAAGAAAGGATTCAATATTACATTACAGTACAATCACTTGGTAGAGAATTTTTTAAAATCTGGCCCTGTGGATAGACAAAGCTGCATAGAAATGATGTGGAAAACATTCTGCACAAAAAAGAAAACTATTTACAGAAGACAGATCAGGAAATTCTCTAGAGATGAAAGGTGGAAGAAAGGGAGTTTTTGCAGAACAAAGCACTTCCATATGGTGTAATGACTGCTCACAGTCACATTTGCGACACAGTAAAACCTCTTCTGCTTATGTATGCCTCTCCAAATTGCCCTATTGGTGCTTTAATTCCTATTAAAAGGATCTCACTTCCATTGAAAAGCCAACAAGGAAGCCATTTATAAATATTGAATATATATATAAATAAATATATATAAAAATGAATAGATGTTTGTCACTGTCTTGGCATTAGAGTTATATAAGAAGTAGTCATCTTCTGGCTCCCTGATGCCCAAACTGCTGCCTAAGGTCTTCATGCGGCCCTTTGGTACTTTTTCTGTGGCCCTTATGCCCTGTACACACGATCGGTTCGTCTGATGAAAACGGTCCGATGGACCGTTTTCATCGGACGAACCGATCGTGTGTGGGCCCCATTGTTTTTTTTTTTTCCCATCGGTGAAAAAAAAATAGAACCTGTTTTAAAATTTTCTGATGGAGAAAAACAATCGTCTGTGGGGAAATCCATCGGTCAAAAATCCACGCATGCTCAGAATCAAGTCAATGCATGCTCGGAAGCATTGAACTTCATTTTTCTCTGCACCGTCGTTGTGTTTTACGTCACTGCGTTGGACACGATCGGATTTTTAACTGATGGTGTGTAGGCAAGACTGATGAAAGTCAGCTTCATCGGATATCTGATGAAAAAATCCATCGGTCCGTTTTCATCGGATGAACCGATCATGTGTACGTGGCATTAGACTACAGTAGTCGGTAGCGGGAGTGGAAAAATTGATTTGTACAGGGTAATAAGTGATTTCTACTTTGCACTCCCTTTTGCAGCATGTCCCCAGTGCCTGCCCATTAATTTCTCTGTATATCAGTGGACATATATACTATATTACCAAAAGTATTGGGACACCTGCCTTTACAAGCACATGAACTTTAATGGCATCCCAGTCTTAGTCCGTAGGGATCAATATTGAGTTGGCCCACCCTTTGCAGCTATAAAAGCTTCAACTCTTTTGGGAAGGCTGTTTACAAGGTTTAGGAGTGTGTCTATGGGAATGTTTGACCATTCTTCCAGAAGCGCAATTATGAGGTCAGGCACTGATGATGGAGGAGAAAGCCTGACTCAGAGTCTCCGCTCTAATTTATCCCAAAGGTGTTCTATTGGGTTGAGGTCAGGACTCTCCTCCACCCCAGACACACTCATCCAAGTCTTTATGGACCTTGCTTTGTGCACTGGTGAGCAGTCATATTGAAATGGAAAGGGGTCATGCCAAAACTGTTCCCACAAAGTTGGGAGCATGAAATTGTCCAAAATGTCTTGGTATGCTGACACCTTGGCTTGGCTCCCTTGGCTCTGTCCATCAGCGCAATTTTGAACTGTATTTTGTTTTACCCTCTCTGCGTGAGTGACAGGGCAGGAAGATAATGAAGGACTCCTATTGGCTGATGCTGCAGCCAGGACAATGCCTGCCCTTAGTAGTTGGGCATGGGAACTTCCCATTGACTGAGGGCTAGGGGGAGCAGGGCATGGTCACCGCACAGGGGAATTTTGCTCATCCCACCACCCAATAAGACTCAGAACACAGGGACCTGCCTGTAGAGCTGGTAGCACCCCAAAACATGTGTACAGGGCTTGGGGGTGAAGGGCTGTTATTGTGTACTGCCTAAGAAGAAGGCTGGATAGACTGCTGTGAGCTGTATTGGACCACATGCTGCAGTGAGAGGGAATTCTGCTGTACTGAGGACTGTTGTACCATATACTTTGAGAGGGAATGCTGCTGTACTGAGGACTGTTGTACCATACACTGCGAGAGGGAATGCTGCTGTACTGAGGACTGCTGTACCATACACTGCGAGAGGGAATGCTGCTGTACTGAGGACTGCTGTACCATATACTGCGAGAGGGAATGCTGCTGTACTGAGGACTGCTGTACCATATACTGCGAGAGGGAATGCTGCTGTACTGAGGACTGCTGTACCATATACTGCGAGAGGGAATGCTGCTGTACTGAGGACTGTTGTATCATATACTGTGAGAGGGAATGCTGCTGTGCTGAAGTTTGTTGTATCATATACTTTGAGAGGGAATGCTGCTGTGCTGAAGACTGTTGTATCATATACTTTGAGAGGGAATGCTGCTGTGCTGAGGACTGTTGTACCATATACTGTGAGAGGGAATGCTGCTGTACTGAGGACTGTTGTACCATATACTGCGAGAGGGAATGCTGCTGTACTGAGGACTGTTGTATCATATACTGTGAGAGGGAATGCTGCTGTACTGAGGACTGTTGTACCATACACTGCGAGAGGGAATGCTGCTGTACTGAGGACTGTTGTATCATATACTGTGAGAGGGAATGCTGCTGTACTGAGGACTGTTGTACCATATACTGTGAGAGGGAATGCTGCTGTACTGAGGACTGTTGTACCATATACTGTGAGAGGGAATGCTGCTGTACTGAGAACTAATGTACCATATACTGTGAGAGGGAATGCTGCTGTACTGAGGACTGTTGTACCATATACTGTGAGAGGGAATTCTGCTGTACTGAGAACTGTTGTACCATATACTGTGAGAGGGAATTCTGCTGTACTGAGGACTGTTGTATCATATACTGCGAGAGGAAATGCTGCTGTACTGAGGACTGTTGTACCATATACTGTGAGAGGGAATGCTGCTGTACTGAGGACTGTTGTATCATATACTGCGAGAGGGAATTCTGCTGTACTGAGGACTGTTGTACCATATACTGTGAGAGGGAATGCTGCTGTACTGAGGACTATTGTATCATATATTGTGAGAGGGAATTCTGCTGTACTGTTGTATCATATACTGCAAAGAATAGACTGCTGATTTGGGACTTGAAAAGTCTCAGTGGCTATGTGTTGCTGTTCCAGAATCACAATTGTTCCAGCATCCACTTGTTCCAGTGACCAGAGTGTTCCAGTTTTCCTTCCACTTCACTGGAACTAATGGGAGACGATCATATTTCCCTGGGACTCACAGAGAGAACCTCCATCTAATGCAGACATGAGAGGTAGGCCCAAGGTCTGACAGGCTATCTTTTACCTGTCTCCACACAAGGGCTGTGCTTTAGTCCTGCTTGGAAGAGATAATACAGGTCCAGGAGGACTTCACCCTAGTTCCAGTCTGGTGAGAGGCCTACTGGCAACTATAGTGGCATTCAGTGCTACTGTTTATAAATATGAAGAGTTATGCCATTAGGGGGCAGTGTTATTTCTCTAGGCTGTGGATAACAAATGCCCCATTAGGGAAAAAAGCCCTCCATCACAAGAAAGGGCCCAAAACCCAGTAGTACTGCATCTAGGGTTGCCACCTTTTCTTCAAGCCAAACCCGAACACTTTAGCGGGTCACAGCTGAAAAATTTTAAAGGGGGAATGCTGTGGAATCTGGTGTAAAGGGGAATTCTGATGAAAGGGGGTTTCTGCTCACCAAACCTCCCACTTACATCAGAGTTCCCAGCATTCCCCTTAAATTAGGGTTACCAAGTACCCCCTAAATCAGAGTCCACAAGGCATCCCTCTATGAGTCCCTCTTACCTTAGTGGATTCACTTGCTCGGAGGCAAGAGAGAGAAGGGAGGGTGGGGGGAGACTTCAGTCACAGACAATGGTTGGCGAGCTCACTCACCTGATGATGGAGGCTCAGGTATCAACACCTTTCATCCACCATGTATATGCCAGTTGTTAAACTTCAGATTTCCAGCCCACACATCCCTTTCCTGAGGACCAGAACTCCGGGGATTGGAGTGTGCGTAGGCAGACAAAGGGGTAGTGGGAGGAGGAAGAGCAGATCAAGTCTTCTCTCCTCTCCTGTCCATGAATGGGAATGGGTTCTGGGCACACCCCTATGCATTCAGCGGTTGTGGTACTCGGTTACTTGGGGAGCCAGAGTTCATTATGAATAGGGTGTCCAGGTTTTAGGAGGTCTGAAACCCGGACACATGATTCAAAACCCGAACTGTCTGGGTGAATCATGGTCAGTGATTTAGGTAGGGCCTGGTATTTCTAGACAGGCAATGCTTCCACAAAGCATTAACTGTGTTGCTGTCTGTAATTGCCTGCAACAGTACTCTATATATTTCATTCACATTGTTTGAAATGTAGTCTAACCTTTGCATATTCAGAGGTTTTTGTCTTTGATAAAGCCCATTGAAACTGGGCTGATGTGTTGGTGTCTCTCATAACATGGTTAAGGTGATTTATCACTGGTGCAGGGCAGGAGGGACCCAGAGTGGCTCCTCTGGAGTTAGTGCTGCATTAAAAAATCATGGTGGCTGCCATTGCTGATTTCTTATAGCTAGATTCACAAAGAGTTAAGCCGGCGTATCAGTAGATACGCCGTCGTAACTCTGAATCTAAGCCGTCATACATTTAAGTGTATTCTCAAATTGAGATACACTTATATGTAGCTAAGATACGACGGCCTGCGCCGTCGTATCTTAGCTGCCTAGTTCCGCAGGCCGCTAGGGGCGTGAACGCTGATTTACGCCTAGAATGCGTAAATCAGCGAGATATGCCTATTCACGAACGTACGCATGCCCGTCGCAGTAAAGATACGCCGTTTACGTAAGGTGTTTTCAGGCGTAAAGTTAGTCGAACAAATAGCTGGCCTAGCCAATGTTAAGTATGGACGTCGTTCCCACGTCCAATTTTGAAAATTTTACGTTGTTTACGTAATTCGTCCGTGAATGGGGCTGGACGTAATTTACGTTCACGTCGAAACCAATAAGTCCTTGCGGCGTACTTTGGAGCAATGCACACTAGGATATGTCCACGGACAGCGCATGCGCCGTTCGTTAAAAACGTCAATCACGTCGGGTCATGGTTTATTTACATAAAACACGCCCACCTCTTCACAATTTAAATTAGGCGCGCTTACGCCTGCTCATTTACGCTACGCCGCCGTAACTTAGGAGGCAAGTGCTTTGTGAATACAGCACTTGCCTCCTAACTCCTGACTTACGGCAGCATAGCGTAAAGACGATACGCTACGCCGGCTCAAAAATACGACGCCCTACGTGAATCCACCTATATGTCTGCATGTTTTGCTCACTTGCATAAACCTGTGTAATTATGTACCAAAATGAGCATGGTTACGTTGGATTTTTCTTCCAGCTCTTAATATAAAGATCCAGCATAATTTCGAGAATTTTAAATATGGCCATGAGCATGCAGCCTTATTTAGCTGGGAGGTTCTTGAAAAGTTAAATTTTTATTTAAGTTTGTTTTTTAAGATTGAATTAAAAGTTAAAACTTTGTTATAGTCCAACCCTATCACTATGACTTGACTAGACTAGTTGTGGTCCACAATATACATACAGTATATCATGGCTTGTAATAATAATAAGGAATTCAAATGCTGAGTTAATGCATACATTGACTGTCATTTAAAAAAATACTCAGAACTCATGTATGATACAGTATATGAGTGATTTCATACGATATAGCGACCGGACACGACTGTCTATAAATAACATGCTGAGAAGTGCAGAATATATATTGTTTGTCATCATACAATCATGTGCACCTCTTGGCAGAGCTAAATCATGACTCATGTAAAATGATTCTATCCCATAAAATCTCCTAGCCATAATCCAGAACTGTTACATTTATTTCATTATTAAATGTATCTGCATTGAAACAAAGTATCACTCCATTACTCCAGAATAGTTTTAATTTAATGTTCATCCTTGCTAGGGATGCGCAAGATTGTAAGTGTTAATTTCACCAAAAATTTCGAGATTTAGGCAACATTTTGCAATTGCTGCAAAATGTGTTCATGTCAATGGGGACAGCAAAATTAAAGTGGATTTAGCTGTATTTAGGAGAACATTGGTTAATAAATGGCTCTTGAGAGGTGAATGGATTGTAAAGTCAGAAGTTTTTTTATCTTAATGCATTCTATGCATTAAGATAAAAATCCTTCTTTGTGCAGCAGCCCCCCTCGGCCCCCCTAATACTTACCTGAGGTCCATCTCTGTCGAGCGATGTCCACGAGTGTCTCGGCCGTCCGAGACTCTCCCTCCTGATTGACTAAGACACAGCAGTGGTGCCATTGGCTCCCACTGCTGTCAATCAAAATCAGCTAGCCAGTCAGGAGAGAGAGGGGGTGGGCCTTGGCCGCAGCTCTGTGTCTGAATGGACACAGGGAGTTGTGACTCGGCTCGGGTGCCCCTATAGCAAGCTGCTTTACAATCACTTTAAAGAAATGCCTTTTAACTGTCCATGACTTATTCTTGTGCCAAAAAAAGGCCCCTTGTTATCCTTGTGTATTAGACAATAGTCAATAGACAATAAGAAATAAATACAAATTTAAAAAAAACACCAAATAAACATCAAATATTTGTTTTATTCGATTAAAAAAGGACATAACAACAATACAAGACAATCAAAAACCCAAATAATATTCCTAAAATAAGCAAAAAATTAATAAAAATAAATAAGCAACCATAAGGGTTTCATATAAGCGACAATATATATATATATATAGTTACAAACAAATAATAAATATATAATACAAGGTGTATCTCCTAGAAGCGTATCCTTACATCCATTTATATCACTTTTCTTCCTCAAAAAGGAGGAAAGAGACAAGTGAGAAGTGGAGGAAACCCTCTTCAAAGCATAGGTACCCCTTCTGATCTTCCCCTCAACTATGGCCTCTAGGGTCTACCTGGCCTCTCTGCTCTGGTCTCTCAGGGCCCCACCCCATCCCTCCCAACCACTCACTTCTTCCTGTGTTGGTGGGCAAAAGCAAATATTTTTGTCTGGAATAAAACAAGCATCCAGGAGGTGGCATTATTGTTTTTTTGAATACCTGCAATCTGCCTCTGAAAATAGATCCACCACCTATTGCTTTTCAGAGGGGCAGCAGGGACTCACACCCATGTGAACAAGGCCTAAGCAGTAAAAGTAGATACCAGGACACAACATTAATGTGCATTGTTCTTATACTGATAGTTTAAAAAATTGTTTAGAATTATCATCAAATAATATCTCAGTCCCAGGTAAGTATTCATACATGTTTTAATAATAAAAACCTTCTTCAATTAAAAAAAGAAATCTAATAACATATTATTTCTGTTGCTTGACATAAACCCGTCATACACCTGTGCAAGTCAAACCGGGCATCTGATGAAACAATGTATAATTGGAGGTTACATTGAGTGATGTCAGAATGATCTGTAGATCCCAAGACATAGGCAGCTGAATTCATATGCATGACAGAAGACATCTACAGTATATTGCTCCAACCCCCTCTACTGTCCTCTGATGCCGCGTACACACGATCATTTTTCGGCATGAAAAAAACGTTGTTTTTAAAAAATGTCATTTAAAACGATCGTGTGTGGGCTTTACATAATTTTTCGGGTTCTGAAAAACGATTATTTTTTTTTCGAAGATGCTGCATTTTTTAACGACGTTTTAAACTATGTCGTTTTTCAGGTTGTAAAAAATGATCGTGTGTGGGCTAAAACGACATTAAAAACCCGCGCATGCTCAGAAGCAAGTTATGAGACGGGAGCGCTCGTTCTGGTAAAACTACCATTCGTAATGGAGTAAGCACATTCATCACGCAGTAACAGACAGAAAAGCGCGTATCGTCTTTTACTAACACGGAATCAGCTAAAGCAGCCCCAAGGGTGGCGTCATCCGCATGGCACTTCCCCTTTATAGTGCCATCGTACGTGTTGTACGTCACCGCGCTTTGCTAGAGCATTTTTTTAAAACGATGGTGTGTGGGCAACGTGGTTTTAATGATGAAGTTGGAAAAACGTTGTTTTTTCTAAATGCCGAAAAACTTTTTTTTTTTCATGCCGAAAAATGATCGTGTGTACGCGGCATAAGACTTTGCATTAATCAGTAAAGCTGTCCATCAAACTAAAGGACCAATAGGGAGCCTTGAGATACGGGTAGAACCAAGTTCTATTTTCATAGGAAAAGAAGAGATTACTTGCCCCTTCAGATGCCTTTATTTTTTCATTGCAAGTAACTTATTTTGTGTCAAATTCTCAGACTCAGGTCTGAAACAGATATTTTTAAATTAAAGATAACAATAAAAGAAATTATTTAAACGACTTAAAGCCGAGCTTCACCCAAAAAAGGGAAGCTCTGCTGGTCTGCCTCCTCCCCCCACTTCCGGCTGAGTGGCAAACTCTGCCGGAAGTTCCCCCCCCCCAATCCTTCCCCTGCCCAATAAGAGAGCATAGTGCACTTCACGCACGCGCAGTAAGGACTTGACTGTGAAGCCGCAATGCTTCCCTGCAAGTTTCCCTGGCGGTGGCAGCAACCGATAGCTGATTGAAAAATCAGCTCCAGTGAAGACACCACTGGATTCCTGGACAGGTAAGTGTCCTAATACTAAAAGTCAGCAGCTACAGTAAATACAGTCTCCTTTTAATATACAGTCTCCTTTGTATGAAACTGCAAGGTCTGCTTATGTCACAGCCCCCTCAATAGAAAATGCTAACTATAATGCTGTGTACACACAACAGTTTTTCATGACGAGAAAAATAAAAAAAATTTAAAACGATCGTGTGTAGGCTCCAGAGCATTTTTCACGACGTGAAAAATGGGCATTAAAAATTTACAACATGCTTTATTTTTTCACAACGTTTTTCACGTCGCCGTTTTTCACGTCATGAAGAATGGTCGGGTGTAGGCTTTAACGACGGGAAAAAAACGTGCATGCTCAGAAGCAAGTTATGAGAAGGGAAATTTGCATAATCAAGCCCAAAAGGTGGCGCCCAATCGAATGGAACTTCCCCTTTATAAGAATAAAGGTCATGATTCTTGGCGTAACATCATCTTTCACATTATCCCAAAAAATTGGCTAACTTTACTGTTTAGTTATTTTAATTAATTGAAGTATATTTTTTCCCAAAAATTGCATTTGAAAGACTGCTGCGGAAATACAGTGTGACATAAAATATTGCAACGATCTCCATTTTATTCTCTAGAGTCTCTGCTAAAAAAATATAAATAATGTTTGGGGATCTAAGTAATTTTCTAGAAAGAAAATACAGATTTTAACTAAGCACTAGTCTTTAAGTGGTTAAACTGACCTCATTTACAGACTAAAGTTCATTATTTTGATCTAAAAGAACAGAGAGATACATTTTTTCTGTTTATCGCTGTTGATAAACATTTTCCGGCTGAGTTTTTTTTTCTTTTGAAAGATTTGCTTGGTTCTGCACTTGTTTAACATGAATCGGGAAAATGCAGGATTAAGATTGTGAGGGGGGTGGAATCGAGATCACGATTTTTTAAAGATTAATCGTGGAGCTCTAAAACCTTCCATGATCAGCTTCCCCCCAGCTGCCTCCTAAATACTTACCTGGCTCTTCTTTCGATCCAGGCCTGTGCACCTCTGCAGCAGTACTGCTCTCTCTCCCTGTATTCACTGTAACAAAGCAGCAGTGGGAGCCATTGGCTCCTGCTGCTGTCAATCAAATCCTGTCATGAGGGAGCAGGGGCGCGGCCGAGTCACGCTATGAGTGCCTATGAACGTATGTAGCCAGGCACAGGAGTGCACCGACACAAGTGCCCCCACAGTGCACAGCTTGCTATGGCGGCACTCAGAGAAGAGGAGGAACAGATAATGCTGGGGGGGGGGACCCCAGAAGAGGAGGTAAGGGGCTTCTCTGTGCAATATCATTGTACAGAGCAGGTAAGTATGCCGCGTTTCTTATTTTAATGAAAAAATATGCCAATAAAACGGCTTTAAAGGTGTTTAGTATAGTTCCATGTATATATAAATGATCAGCTCACACAATATGTTTGATGTCAAAATGAATACAGAGCGAGACTTTGTCTCTTATAAACCTGTGTACTCCCCAAAATGTCAGAATGGAGGGCAGGAAGCAACATACAGAAAAATGTACTCCCTTTATCTGCTCCAGTGATTGATCTCCTACCTTTCCTTTTAACTCTGTTAATATGCAAACAGAGAAACCCTTGTGGCAGAATCCCCCCCCAATGTATTATATCCTAGGAACTCTGCAAATATTTTATGTAAGCAGAACTTTTGAAAACTAAAGAGGAACTATATAAAAAAAATCATTAAAAGCAATTCAAATGAAAGCAAAGCTTATATAATATGACACACTCAACTAAATATGTACTATATGTTACCTTATTTTGGGTAGCAGCAACCCTATAATGAACATTTTGTAAGTCAATGAAAGGGCTTGTTGTGTCATTACAAAGTGCAAGTGGGGTCAGTATAGGAAGCTTTAGACCCCTTTCACACTGAGGGCGTTTTGCAGCTGCTATAGCGTTACAAATAGCGCCTGCAATCCGCCCTTAAACAGCTTCTCTATTCACTCCAGTGTGAAAGCCCGAAGAATCCACCATGCTGGCCTTCATGGGCTGAGTAAAGAAGATCTGTTTTTTTTTTCAGGGATCTGCCAAACCACTGTTACAGCAACCCCTGTTATAAGGGTTTGATTAGGACAATGTTATCATAAGTATCATAGCATTGAAAGTAAGCCAGAGTCTGAGTGAGATCTGGGTGACTTTATGAGAATTTTACAATTCACAGACCAATTGTGAGCTGTGTGCTAGTAGGAGTACATTGTTAAGTTAGTTGTGGATTCTGATATCTTGCAATAATAGTATGATTGCCAGAAAACTTTGAAATAGTCCAGGGGGACAAATGGCAGATGTATGAATTGAAGCTGGATATCTCCAACTGCAAATCAGAGATACAACTAAAATATTAAGTAAAGATACACCTCCTTTATGCAGATAGAAGACAGTATCCAATCTTCAGGAAGAACTGAATGTGAGATGGTTTGCAGTGAATCCATCTTAATCGATATCTGGATATGTCCTCATTGGGTCTCCTGAGGTTGATTACTGGCCTCCAATCCCTGGGTTTCTTCCATACCAGGAAGATTGGAGAATACTGTACAACCCCTTGAGAAGTATATAATTAAACCTACAGTATGTGTAGGCTGCGTGCAATATTAGATCTAGACCTCAAACCAGACCCACCTCAACTACTAACATAAGTGGCAGGGTGAATTCCAGCATGCTAGAATGTGACTCATGGCACCCTGGTGATTTTCACTTTGGGTAGCTCTGCCAGAGTGTCACTAGTCACTGTCACAGAGTGTTGCTAGAGTGGGTGACGCTATAGAGATATCAGAAAATATTTTTTTATTTCTGCCCGTGTTGCTGTTGGAGAAATCTGATCACTCCCAAGACAGGCATTATAATTATTCCTCATTCAATCCAAACTAAGAACAGTTTTAGCTGAACATACATTTTCATTTCCTATCCAATGTTAGTACAGTAAACATACAGTAAATCCGATGGATACATGTTGCACATTGTTATTTCACTTTGCATGACCTCATGAAATAAACCCAAAAGTCAGTATGTTGGCAATACAGTTGGGAAGATGACCTGATGCTCTCACAGGAATACTGTATTAGGTTTTCCTGTAGGCAATAATTATTTAGATGTTCCCATGTCTTTTCCATACAAACACAATAGAAGAATTAGTCAAAAAATATGACCTGTGGGGGTCCATGTTTTCACAATGCTATGTGGGTGTATAAACCGGGAAAAAATGCTCCACTCCCATGCTGTCAGTAACCATGGTACAATGGTGGGGTGGGCAAAGGCACAACATCTTTCAGGGTGTCAGATCCTGGAGTACCCATTAAATGCTCCCTCATTGCATGGAAAAGAAAAACAAAATTGAATTTTAACAATAATTTGAATGTAAAAAAAAATATTCTGTTTTTCCACCAGACTGGAATTTTTGTTTAAGAACATTACCAATATTATTTATATGAATGGCATATATTCTGTAATACTTCATACAGAATGATGAAGATGCATCACAGTCATAATATTCCTCCTCTTGGCCATTTCTTTTTAATATCATGAAATCCAAGATATATTCATTCCTGTGAATTTAGCTCAATAAGGCGTCCTGCAAATACAGCGAGTGTTCCGATGACACAAACGATCATGAAGCCTGCCAAGAGGACATGATCGAGCACCATTGCCACAAACTTCCATTCTTCTGATGCCTGCAGAGAACACATGGGTTATATAGAAAACTGAAGTAAATAGCACACTGAGAATCACACTTGGGCTGATTCTACATGGACCCATTGGTCTAAAATCAGACCTCTCGCCTCCAAATTATTGGTGGTTGAGCGGTTAAAGCCCAGCTCTGGGTAAGGAACCCCAACCATCTCCTTCTTACCCCTTCACCCTTAAAAAAAATCAGTAAAAACATTAATTGGTGGTGGGTATACCCTAAACGCTGCAGATAGCTGCCATATGATGTAATGATGATTTTGTTTATAGCTTTGGTGTGAGGCCTCGTACACACGACCAAGTTTCTCGGCAAAAAAACAGCAAGAAACTTGCTGGGATTTTTTTTTTGCCGAGGAAACCGGTCGTGTGTACATTTTGACGAGGAAACTGTCGAGGATCTCGTCGAGCCAAAAAGAGAGCATGTCTTCTTTTTCCTCGACGGGAATGGAGAACCTTGCCTTGTCGAGTTCCTCGACAGCCTAACAAGGAACTCGACGAGAAAAACAATGTGTTTAGCCCGTCGAGTTCCTCGGTCGTGTGTACGAGGCTTGAGAGTAGAACCTCTATCAGGTCTTTGTTGATGTTTGTGCCTTCATATGGGAGATTCACCCTCACTATTTGTTCTATTGACCATTATCACCAGAAATTAAATTTGGGGAAAATACAATATCTCGAGTTGTCATCAAAACAGGAATAGAAGAAAAATATTTCAGTGGGGACATTAGCTCAGGTGGTGTTTCGTCAGATATTGCGACCCGTCAAAGTGTAACGGAAGTGGCGTTTCATCGCCACCATCTTGCTACACCCTGCACTCCTCCATAGTAAGGATACACTGAGAAGGGGATAAGCGGACATCTTGTTACACCCAACAGAGTTTTACATTTTACAAGTTTTTTAACAGTAAACCGACTTTATATAGTGACATGCAGTACTTACAACTCTGTCTTATTCTTTATATTTTCAATTTTAAAAGCTGCGGCAAGTGTGCTGATCTTACAGGTTTGTCAATCGGAAAGAAGTTTGCTGCTTTTAAAATTCAACATGTAAACATTTACATGGAGTTTTAAGTACTGTATTTCACTATATAAACTCAGTTTACTGTTACAAAAACGTGTAGAATGCAAAACTCTGGTGGGTGTAACAAGATGTCCACTTACCCCATCTCAGTGTATCCTTACAATGGACGAGTGCGGGGTGTAGCAAGGTGGCGGTGACGAAACGTTACTTCCGACACTTTCTGATGGGTCGCCTAATCTGATGAAACATTGCCAAATGTCTAATGCCTTGTACACACGATCGGAGTTTCAGTTGGAAAAAGTCAGACAGACTTTTTCCATCGGATATTCCGAAAACACTTGAAGCAGCAAAGACCATTCATTGTTGTCCAAGGTATGGGGAGAGAGTGTATTGGCCCCCTATGTTCATGATCTAAGTCAATGTGCTTAAGTCCTACTGCAAGTTTCTCCTTGCTTCCTGATGTACAGAATGTGACCACTGTAACTTTAGATATACTTGAATTATATATCAGACAGGAGGCTTCATATCTTGCATTAAACTTTCTTTTTAATGCTCATAGCAGAAAACCATAAAACACTTATTTCTTTAATACAGAGAAAAAATCTTCATAGGACTACAATACCCAGCAGCCCCCGGGGCCCCTCCCCCCTGACATAGTCTCTATATAAAGGGCTGTCTGGGTCTCCTCCTCCTCTTTCTTTCTGCTCATGGCATAAGATAAGTACATCGATTTTATATTCTGACATTATCTTTTATTATTGTGTAATTGACCCTATACAGTATTGCTAGTATTGTCTTATGTAAATACTTCTGGCTGGACTACCGCGCTGGCGCCGTTAGTCCAGCTCCTTTATCACATAGACTCTCTCACTGTCCTTTTTCTGTTCCCTGTCAGGCGCCATTTCCCCTTCTCCTCATAACTTCCCTCCCTCACCCTCTCGCCGCAATTCGCGGGCTTTGGTTTGTGGAGGGGCGCGGCCGAGAGACGCTGCTCCTCGGCACGCCTCCTTCCATTTGGCGTCCTATCAGAGCGAACGGCCGTAATCTCGCGAGATTACGGCCGTAGGAGCGAGGCGCGATTCCCTGCAATTCCTTCCACCTCAGAGCAACGGTCGGAAGGAGCAGGAGCGCGCTGCGGACTAGCTGCCCAAGTTTTTCTCCCTCTACTGCCGCAATACTCGGACCCAAGACCTCAACCACGGTCAGGTACCAGGGCAGATCAGGGGATCCTATCACCCGGACAGGGCAGTAATCGACCCTTACGGCTGCAGTGACCTTACTGCTGCAGTCTGCAGTCCCTAACTTTTGCTATATCAACTGTCACTAAAAGATTGCTTGTCAGTGATTTATCCCTGACAAATAAATTCCTGCTAGTTCATAGAATTAATATATATAGTTTATATAATGGCTACAGATGGCAATGGCTCGGGCCTGGGCAATGAGGTAGTGGAAATGGATGCATCGCATCTATTATCCACGAACCTGATACAGGAACTGATTGCCAAATCCATTCAAGCTGCTTTGTCGGCCAATACAACTGGACCAACCTCAGTCCCATCCACTTCGGGGTACCCCCCGACTAAAGGTAAAGTGGCCCAAAAACTCAAGCACTTGTCAGTGCAATTCGACTCCCCGGCAGGGGAAGTTTACAATGTGCCCCAAGCAGGATCCAATCCGACCTGCCACACCCCGCACATCTCAGACCACATCCGACCCTTGGGCCCCAAGGAGATAAGCAAAGGGCATAGATCCGCCAGGCGGATTAAACCAGACTCATATGACACATCCGATGACGAGTCTGAAGTGTCTGACGGAGCCGAATCCTCTGACTCACTCATAGACGACGAGGAGGATGCGGGGCTTACGGCGATCCACCATGACGCCAATGCTGAGATGTCACAAAATGCCATTGTAGACTCTCAAGGGCAAACATTATTCAACCCGGACGAGATTTCTCACCCGCGTTCGGGGGATTGGGCTCCACTCCCCCACGTGGCGCAGTATTTGGAACTATGGACCAGACGGTCCTTGGATAGGGTGAACCGCAACAAGCTGCGGTCAGAATGCCCCAGACCACATGTGGCAAACAAAGTGGCTATCACCCCCGAGATAGATCCGGTATTGCTCAAATATTTGACAAGATCCGGGAAATATGCAAAGAAAGGGATTGAAAGGTCCTTTAAAATTATCCAGGACCGTATACTAGATATCCTTGGTCCCCTCACAAAAATTCTAAATTTGGGGGAACAGGCGGCCTCATCAGCCCAACCTGTAGATTTAACACAACTCAGGGGCTGGGCCCAGCGCGCGATATGCCTGCTGGGCACCGCTAATACAACTTGCTCGGTGGAGCGCCGCCGCTCCATCCTGATGAAGTTGGACCCGCAACTCAGCCATCTGGCAGAAAATGAACCGGGACCTTCTGCAGGGGGTCTTCTCTTCGGAGATGACCTCATTAAAAATATAAATAAATTTGTGAGCCTCTTTTCGAGCCTGGACAAGGCACAATCATCATTGAGAAAATCCCAACCCGGCCGGGTTTTTGGGAAGGCCGGTAGAGGCAGAGGGCGATCTACCGGCCGCACTGCTCAGTACAGGCCCTACTCAAGACCACCCAATCAGCAGTACACTCCTGCTCCACAACCGTACACCTTGCCGATGGCTCAACCCGCACCCTTTTTCCCCCCACGGGGACGCCCCTGGAGGGGACGCGGAGGACGTGGATTCCCAAGGTCTAGGCCACCGACCGGTGAGTTTAATTCCATCTTTCATTCCACACACACAGGTGGGGGGCAGACTGATGTATTTTTCCCACGCCTGGTCCAAAATCTCGACGGATACTTGGATCCTCTCAACGGTAACGGGTTATCGGATAGAGTTCTTGTCTCTCCCGACATTAAACGTAATGCCCCATCCTATCCATTTTTCGGCCCAAAACATAGAACTGATCGACAAGGAACTCAGAGAGCTCCTGTCCAAGGGAGCGGTTCAGGAGGTAGACCCCCTCTCCCCCGGTTTCATCAGCAACATCTTCCTGGTGAAGAAGAAAGACGGCGGCCATCGCCCCGTCATAAATCTGAGAGATCTCAACCAGCATGTGGCATACCGCCATTTCAAGATGGAGGGTATCCACCTGTTACGCGATCTCCTGTGGCCAGGAGACTGGTTGATAAAAATAGATTTGAAAGACGCGTACCTCACGGTTCCTATGCACAGCGAATCTCAATCATTCCTAAAATTTCAGTGGCGGGACCGGATGTGGCAGTTCACCTGCCTCCCATTCGGCTTGTCATCAGCCCCATGGTGTTTCACCAAACTCCTCAAACCGGTAATAGCCGCTCTGAGGAGCAGAGGTGTGCGCCTAATAATATACCTGGACGACATGCTGATCATGGCTCGATCCAGAACGCTAGCCTATCTACACAGCCAATGGGCGGTGTCCCTGTTGGAGGAACTCGGTTTCCTCATCAACTTCAAGAAATCAGTCCTGGAACCCTCTCAAGAGATGGAATTCCTGGGGTTTCTGGTGGACACCAAACAAGCTCTTCTCCTGTTACCGAAAGCGAAACTGGCTCTGATTCGCAAAGAAATCAGGGCCACGTTACGCAAAGGTCGGGTCTCCCTTCGTTTGCTGGCTCGCATAGTAGGCCTCCTATCGGCCTCTATCCAGGCCATTTTCCCGGCACCTTTACATTATCGTGCTTTACAAAGACTAAAAACTCTCCACTTACAAGGGCTACGATACGCGGACGAAGTCCCGTTAAGCCCGGATGCCATAGAGGAACTACAATGGTGGCTTCGCCACGCCATCGAGTGGAACGGCAGGACTATTTTCAACTCCTACCTGGAGGTGATCATAGAATCAGACGCGAGTCGCCAGGGCTGGGGTGCCCGGTGCGGCCAGATCACCACCGGAGGGAAATGGTCCGTGGAGGAAACACGCCTCCACATCAATGCCTTGGAACTTTTGGCAGCATACTTCGCGGTCAAAAGTTTTCTCCCTCATACTTCCAACAAATGCGTACTCTTACGCATGGACAATATTGCAGCAGTGCAATACGTCAATCGCTTAGGAGGCACAAAATCCAAAATCCTGGCGGATATTGCATCCGACTTTTGGCAGTTCTGCCTCTCCATCAATACCACCCCTATGGCAGAATACCTGCCCGGGATTTCCAACACCGTTGCAGACTGGAATTCACGCTACCTTACGGATTCCAGCGACTGGACGCTGGATCGTACGGTCTTCCTGACACTGCAGTCTCTGTGGGGCCCTCTGCAGACGGACCTCTTTGCCTCTCGTCTCAACCGGCAACTACCCCGCTTTTACAGCTGGAGACCGGACCCAGAGGCATTGGCAGTCGATGCGTTCCGACAACTTTGGACGCGGGGGACACACTATGCGTTTCCCCCGTTCAACATGCTCACCAGGACGCTCCTTCAGGTAGCGACCCAGGTGGCGACGGTTGTGTTGATCACACCCTGGTGGCCGACACAACCGTGGTTTCCTCTCCTTCTAGGGATGTCGATCGACTTCCCCCGATTACTCCCGTTCACACCTCATCTCCTATCGAACGCAACCCTAGGCTGTCATCCTCTGTTGAGAGACGGCAACCTTACCCTTCTAGCGTGGTTGATCTCAGGTTCGGAATTCCTGATAACACGTTTTCACAATCAGCTAGAGACCTCCTCGCCTTGGCCTGGGCCCCAGGGACTAGGTCGGCGTACAGATCGGCCTGGACCCTGTGGGTGCGTTGGTGTGATCAACGGCAAATTGATGCCGTTCATGCACCTGTACCAGATATAGTGAATTATTTAGCAGACGCGTATGAGGCGGGCAAGTCTTATAGCTCATTAAATGTTTACAGATCTGCCATCTCGGCCTACCACTGCCCGGTGGAAGCTTCACCGGTGGGTAAACATCCGCTGATCTGCAGACTTCTACGGGGGGTAAAATATAACCGCCCCCCCCGACCTAGATATCAATCCACATGGGATGTCTCCCAGGTGTTGCGGCTCTTCACATCTTGGGGGGAAAATGATACCCTCTCATTGAAGAACCTTTCTATCAAGCTTTCTACCCTTTTATGCCTTATATCAGGGGTCTTGAATTAAAATTCAAGGAGGTCCGGTCACTAAAATTTCCTTTGGGCCGAGGTCCGAATCTCAAGTCCCCATTTTTCCCCATCACAGCGCCCCTTTATATCAGGTGCCCCCATCACAGCGCCCCTTTACATCAGGTGTCCCCATCACAGCACCCCTTTACATCAGGTGTCCCCATCACAGCACTCCTTTAAATCAGGGGTCCCCATCACAGCATCCCTTTAAATCAGGGGACCCCATCACAGTGCCCCTTTACATCAGGGGTCCCCATCACAGCACCTCTTTACATCAGGTGTCCCTATCACAGCACTCCTTTAAATCAGGGGTCCCCATCACAGCACTCCTTTAAATCAGGGGTCCCCATCACAGCACCTCTTTACATCAGGTGTCCCTATCACAGCACTCCTTTAAATCAGGGGTCCCCATCACAGCACCTCTTTACATCAGGTGTCCCTATCACAGCACTCCTTTAAATCAGGGGTCCCCATCACAGCACCTCTTTACATCAGGTGTCCCCATCACAGCATCCCTTTAAATCAGGGATCCCCATCACAGTGCCCCTTTACACCAGGTGTCCCCATCACAGTGCCCCTTTACACCAGGTGTCCCCATCACAGTGCCCCTTTACACCAGGTGTCCCCATCACAGTGCCCCTTTACACCAGGTGTCCCCATCACAGTGCCCCTTTACACCAGGTGTCCCCATCACAGTGCCCCTTTACATTAGGTGTCCCCATCACAGTGCCCCTTTACATTAGGTGTCCCCATCACAGTGCCCCTTTACATTAGGTGTCCCCATCACAGTGCCCCTTTACACCAGGTGTCCCCATCACAGTGCCCCTTTACACCAGGTGTCCCCATCACAGCACCCCTTTACATCAGGTGTCCCCATCACAGCACCCCTTTACATCAGGTGTCCCCATCACAGTGCCCCTTTACATTAGGTGTCCCCATCACAGTGCCCCTTTACATCAGGGGTCCCCATCACAGAGCTCCTTTACATCAGGTGTCCATATCACAGCACTCCTTTAAATCAGAGGTCCCCATCACAGCACCCCTTTACATTAGGGGTCCCCATCACAGCGCTCATTTACATCAGGCATTCCCATCAGAGTCCCTCTTTACATCAGCTGTCCCCATCAGAGTCCCCCTTAACATAAAATGTGCCCATCAGCGTGCCCCTTAACATAAAATAAGGGTCATACTGATGGGCACATTTTATGTTAAGGGACACTCTAATGGACAAGTTTTATGTTAAGGGACATCCTGATGGGCACATTTTATATGAAGGGGCACTCTGATGGGCACAAGAAAATGTGCCCCTTAACATAAAATCTGCCCATCAGAGTGCTCCTTAATACAAAAAGGGCCCATCAGTGTTGCTCTTAAAATAAAATATGCCAATCAGAGTGCTCCTTAACAATAAATGTTCCCATCAGCATGCCCCTTAACATAAAATAAGGGTCACGCTGATGGGCACCTTTTATGTTAAGGGGTACTCTGAGGGGCACATTTTATTTTAAGGGGCATGCTGATGGGTATATTTTTAATGTGCACACTGATAAGCATATTTTGTTAAGGGGCACACTGATGGACACATTTTGTTGTGCCCATCAGAGTGCCCCTTAACATAAAATATACCCATCAGCATACCCCTTAAAATAAAATGTGCCCATCAGAGTGCCCATTAACATAAAAGGTGCCCATCAGCGTGACCCTTATTTTATGTTAAGGGAAATGCTGATGGGAACATTTTTTGTTAATGGGCACTCTGATGGGCACATTTTATTTTAAGGGGTACGCTGATGGGTATATTTTATGTTAAGGGGCACTCTGATGGGCACAACAAAATGTGTCCATCAGTGTGCCCCTTAACAAAATATGCTCATCAGTGTGCACATTAAAAATATACCCATCAGCATGCCCCTTAAAATAAAATTCGTCCATCAGAGTGCCCCTTAACATAAAAAAAAGGTGCCCATCAGCGTGACCATTAATGACAGCACAATTACAAAAAAATCTGCCCATTCGTGACAACTAATTAACTTGTCACATACCTTGCATGCTGCGCGATAAGGAGAGCCCGGGAAATGCGAGCAGCAGGGGGGCGGGGCGCGCGCGTGACGTCACGCCCCAATCTCGCAAGGAGAGCCAGGAGTGGACCCGCATGCAGCAGGGGGCGGGGCACGCACGTGACGTCACGCCCCTACCTCGCGGCCCGTGACTGCTTGTCTTCTCCGCTCTCAGCGTCACTGGTTGCTGGGGAAACCCGCGGCCCCAGCAAACCAACGCTGAAATTTAAAATGATAATGGCGGTCCGGGCAGAAGCGCCACCCGGGCCGGACTCGGACCGCGGGCCGCCATTTAGTGACGGCTGCCTTATATCCATAAAACGGGTCTCAGATGTTAGAGCATTGGACATCTCCCGGCGTCAATTCTCGCCGGAGGGTGTACGGTTCTCTGTGGTTCGCCGTACGAAAACAGGGATCCATACAGTGTTCTACCCCTTTTTTCCTGACCACCCACACATCTGCGTGGTTCGGTGTTTGCAGCAATATGAATCTCGGACTGCGAACCTAAGGTCACCAAACCTGAATCAACTGTTGGTTTCATATGTGAAACCACACCTCCCAGTTTCCCCGGCTTCACTGGCCAGGTGGGTGAGATCGGCCATGGATATGGCCGGAATCGACACCTCGCTTTTCGGAGCTCACTCCACCAGGGGTGCCATGGCTACCAAAGTAGTCACTTCGGGGGGTTCCCTCTCGGACCTCCTACTAGCGGCGGACTGGTCATCAGAAACGACGTTTAGACAGTATTATTTCAGACCTTCTAACCATGTCTCTTCCTCAATACTTTAGATATATTGCATGTATTATATTATGGTGATTAGCTTTAAACATGCAAGATATGAAGCCTCCTGTCTGATATATAATTCGGGATTTTCCTAGTTAACATGACGGAAAATCTGAGTTATATGATGACAGGAGGCGAATATCTTCCCACCCTTCCCACCCTATCATAATATGTTTTCTCTTTCAGGCTATTGATGGGTGGAGTCTACGCCTATGCGGACGTTAAGAAAACACTCCGAAGTTCACGTATGACGGTTTTCTGTTTTTTGTTCCAGTTGAACACAGTTCAGATCGCATAACCATCACCCAGGTGATGTTCGCTTCTACGGCCCGGTTGGCCCTGTTTTCCAAAGTCGATGGAGCTTCCTCGATACCAACTGAACGAGATCCACAAGGATAGACTTACGTGATGTTCCGTGACTACCCAGGATCGCATAAAGAAAGAGGAGGAGGAGACCCAGACAGCCCTTTATATAGAGACTATGTCAGGGGGGAGGGGCCCCGGGGGCTGCTGGGTATTGTAGTCCTATGAAGATTTTTTCTCTGTATTAAAGAAATAAGTGTTTTATGGTTTTCTGCTATGAGCATTAAAAAGAAAGTTTAATGCAAGATATTCGCCTCCTGTCATCATATAACTCAGATTTTCCGTCATGTTAACTAGGAAAATCCCGAATTGCGAAAAGTCACTGTAGACTTGTCCTCATGTTACTTGCTACAAGCTGCTACAAGCTTCTATAGAAGTTCTCTCCCCTGCATGCCTGCCACAAATATAATGATGCCCCCAATTTTATTTTTATTTTCTGACCTACTCCTATACATTTAGGGGGTAATCCACAAAGATCGTGCGTAACTTAATTTTTTCCATTTAAGTTACACTGCCTTAAAATTTCTACCTAAGTGCCCGATCCACAAAGCACTTACCTAGACATTTTGGGCTGTGTAACTTAAATTCCGCCGGCGCAAGGCGTTCCTATTTTCATGGGGGCGATTCCCATTTAAATTAGGCACGCTCCCGCGCCGGCCGTACTGCGCATGCTCGTGACGTAATTTTCCCGAAGTGCATAGCGCGAAATTACGTTACGCCGAGCTTTGTGGATTGCGACGGGTCAATAAAGTTGCGTCGGGAAAAAAAAAAGATACGGCGCGAAAAAAAAAATTCAAAATTAAAAAAAAATCGCGTCGCTGGACAGAAAGGTCTGTTTTTACAAGGTGTAAACAGTTTACACCTTGTAAAATCAGCCCTAATTTTGCGTTTGCAAACTAAAACTTACGGAGAAAAAACGAAGCTGAAAAGCTTCGTGGATCTCCGTAAGTGCTAATTTGCATACCCGAGGCGGCATTTCGACACGAAATGCCCCCAGCGGCGGATGCGGTACTGCATCCTAAGATCCAGCAGTGTAAGTCCCTTACACATGCCGGATCTTCGTCCTAACTATGGAAAAATGATTCTGTGGATCAGTTCCATAGTTAGGAACAGGGATACGACGGCGTAACAGCAGTTACGCCGTCGTATCCCTTTTGTGGATTTGGCCCTTAGCCCTTAAGATTACGCTATTTGGCTAGAGAACAGTAGCCAGTGGCGGCCCGTCCATAGGGGGCGCTCGGGCGCCGCCCCCCCCAAGCTGTAAAAAAAAAAAAAAAAAAAAAAAAAAAAATTTTTTTAAAAAAAAATGTCACTTTAAGAGTGACCAGGCGCCGGACATGCGGCGGTCTATGGGAAGCTTCCCAGCCTGCAATCAGCTGATCGCAGGCTTGGAAGCTGATTTGCCCGTGTTTAGGGCGTGTGCAGGGCGCAAGCTGTGCGCCCGCACACACTCCCACTGTCATTTGATTTGCTAGAATGCATGGGTTTGTCATGGGATTGGCTCGGCGGGGACCGGAGGAGAGGTCAGTGGGCAGTGCCATTAATATTATATCATCTGGTGATATCTGGAGCGCGTGTGGGGGCATCATAGAGGAGCGGCGCCAACCATTAAAGGTAAGGAACAGACCGGCTCCTTCCCCCACTCCAGCACCAGCAGCACCCTAGCATCCATTGCCTGCCAGCCCCGCCACCATCACCGAGCCCCACCGCAGCTGAATACTTCTCTCTGCGCTAGTACTGCCAGTGACAAGCAGCAGCGGCGGCCCCCCCTCTCCCCCCCCCCCAGAGTTCAGTCCCGCCGCCACACTCCGCTCCGGATCAGCAGTGTGCACTCGCAACAGCTTCGGGTCCCCCCCCCCCACTTCAATGTGCCGACGTCTGATCGGCACATTGAGGTGGGGGGGGGGGGGACCTGAAGCTGTTGCGAGTGCACACTGCTGATCCGGAGCGGAGTGGGTCTGGGCGGCAGGACTCGGAGTGAACTGGGGGGGGGGGGGAGGGGAGGGGGGCTGCTGCTTGTCAGTTGTCACTGAACTTAGATCACAGGACTCGGAGTGAACTGGGGGGGGGGGGGCTACTGCTTCTGCTTGTCACTGAACTTACACACTGACAGGACTCGGAGTGAACTAGGGGGGGAGGGGAGGGGCCCCCTCCCCCCGGGCCCCCTCCCCCCCTAGTTCACTCCGAGTCCTGTCATTGTGTAAGTCTCCTCCCCTCCCCCCCACTTTCTCTAAAGTTCACACTGCCCGAGCGGAGCTGGCGCTGCTAAGGTAAGCCAGCCAAGCCACAGAATTCAGTTCAAAATGGATTTGATTGATCGCCCCATTAGGTCATCAGCGGACAGCGGTGCACTGCCTGATCCCCACCCATCCACCTTGGAGCCTGTTATTGTATTTAGACTGCTGGGACTTGTAGTTCTCCATCATCTCCTGGGGCTCAGGGCATGCAATCCACCATCTATGGGACTACAAGTCCCAGCAGTGAGAAAAACTGAACAAATATGGTGGATTGCATGCACCTGAGCCCCAGGAGATGATGGAGAACTACAAGTCCCAGCAGGTTATAATATAAAGCTCCGAGGTGGATGGATGTCTGGACAGTGACAATTGATGGGCGCAGTGGTGACAATTGATGGGCACAGTGGTGACAATTGATGGGCACAGTGGTGACAATTGGTGGGCACAGTGGTGACAATTGGTGGCATGGCACAGTGGTGACAATTGGTGGCATGGCACAGTGGTGACAATTGATGGCACAGTGGTAACAATTGAGGGCATGGCACAGTGGTAACAATTGATGGCATGGCACAGTGGTGACAATTGATGGCACAGTGGTAACAATTGATGGCATGGCACAGTGGTAACAATTGATGGCATGGCACAGTGGTAACAATTGATGGCATGGCACAGTGGTAACAATTGATGGCATGGCACAGTGGTGACAATTGATGGCACAGTGGTAACAATTGATGGCATGGCACAGTGGTGACAATTGATGGCACAGTGGTGACAATTGATGGCACAATGGTGACAATTGATGGCATGGCAAAGTGGTGACAATTGATGGCATGGCAAAGTGGTGACAATTGATGGCATGGCAAAGTGGTGACAATTGATGGCATGGCAAAGTGGTGACAATTGATGGCATAGTGGTAACAATTGATGGCATGGCACGGTGGTAACAATTGATGGCATGGCACAGTGGTGACAATTGATGGCACAGTGGTAACAATTGATGGCATGGCACAGTGGTGACAATTGATGGCACAGTGGTAACAATTGATGGCATGGCACAGTGGTAACAATTGATGGCATGGCACAGTGGTAACAATTGATGGCATGGCACAGTGGTGACAATTGATGGCACAGTGGTAACAATTGATGGCATGGCACGGTGGTAACAATTGATGGCATGGCACAGTGGTGACAATTGATGGCACAGTGGTAACAATTGATGGCATGGCACAGTGGTGACAATTGATGGCACACAGTGGTGACAATTGATGGCATGGCACAGTGGTGACAATTGATGGCATGGCAAAGTGGTGACAATTGATGGCATGGCAAAGTGGTGACAATTGATGGCATGGCAAAGTGGTGACAATTGATGGCATGGCAAAGTGGTGACAATTGATGGCATGGCAAAGTGGTGACAATTGATGGCATGGCAAAGTGGTGACAATTGATGGCATAGTGGTAACAATTGATGGCATGGCACGGTGGTAACAATTGATGGCACAGTGGTAACAATTGATGGCATGGCACAGTGGTGACAATTGATGGCACAGTGGTAACAATTGATGGCATGGCACAGTGGTGACAATTGATGGCACAGTGGTGACAATTGATGGCATGGCACAGTGGTGACAATTGATGGCATGGCAAAGTGGTGACAATTGATGGCATGGCAAAGTGGTGACAATTGATGGCATGGCAAAGTGGTGACAATTGATGGCATGGCAAAGTGGTGACAATGGATGGCATGGCAAAGTGGTGACAATTGATGGCACAGTGGCTGTGTTTGATGGCATGGCACAGTGGTTGCGTTTTGATGGCATGGCACAGTGGCTGCGTTTGATGGCATGGCACAGTGGTGATAATTGATGGGCCCAGTGAGGCTGCAATTGTTTTGTTTATTGTTTTGTTTATTATTGCATGCACCTGAGCCCCAGGAGATGATGGAGAACTACAAGTCCCAGCAGGTTATAATATAAAGCTCCGAGGTGGATGGATGTCTGGACAGTGACAATTGATGGGCACAGTGGTGACAATTGATGGGCACAGTGGTGACAATTGATGGGCACAGTGGTGACAATTGGTGGGCACAGTGGTGACAATTGGTGGCATGGCACAGTGGTGACAATTGGTGGCATGGCACAGTGGTGACAATTGATGGCACAGTGGTAACAATTGAGGGCATGGCACAGTGGTAACAATTGATGGCATGGCACAGTGGTGACAATTGATGGCACAGTGGTGACAATTGATGGCATGGCACAGTGGTAACAATTGATGACATGGCACAGTGGTAACAATTGATGGCATGGCACAGTGGTAACAATTGATGGCATGGCACAGTGGTGACAATTGATGGCACAGTGGTAACAATTGATGGCATGGCACAGTGGTGACAATTGATGGCACAGTGGTGACAATTGATGGCACAATGGTGACAATTGATGGCATGGCAAAGTGGTGACAATTGATGGCATGGCAAAGTGGTGACAATTGATGGCATGGCAAAGTGGTGACAATTGATGGCATGGCAAAGTGGTGACAATTGATGGCATAGTGGTAACAATTGATGGCATGGCACGGTGGTAACAATTGATGGCATGGCACAGTGGTGACAATTGATGGCACAGTGGTAACAATTGATGGCATGGCACAGTGGTGACAATTGATGGCACAGTGGTAACAATTGATGGCATGGCACAGTGGTAACAATTGATGGCATGGCACAGTGGTAACAATTGATGGCATGGCACAGTGGTGACAATTGATGGCACAGTGGTAACAATTGATGGCATGGCACGGTGGTAACAATTGATGGCATGGCACAGTGGTGACAATTGATGGCACAGTGGTAACAATTGATGGCATGGCACAGTGGTGACAATTGATGGCACACAGTGGTGACAATTGATGGCATGGCAAAGTGGTGACAATTGATGGCATGGCAAAGTGGTGACAATTGATGGCATGGCAAAGTGGTGACAATTGATGGCATGGCAAAGTGGTGACAATTGATGGCATGGCAAAGTGGTGACAATTGATGGCATAGTGGTAACAATTGATGGCATGGCACAGTGGTGACAATTGATGGCACAGTGGTAACAATTGATGGCATGGCACAGTGGTGACAATTGATGGCACAGTGGTGACAATTGATGGCATGGCACAGTGGTGACAATTGATGGCATGGCAAAGTGGTGACAATTGATGGCATGGCAAAGTGGTGACAATTGATGGCATGGCAAAGTGGTGACAATTGATGGCATGGCAAAGTGGTGACAATGGATGGCATGGCAAAGTGGTGACAATTGATGGCATAGTGGCTGTGTTTGATGGCATGGCACAGTGGTTGCGTTTTGATGGCATGGCACAGTGGCTGCGTTTGATGGCATGGCACAGTGGTGATAATTGATGGGCCCAGTGAGGCTGCAATTGTTTTATTTTTTTCGTTTGCGCCCCCCCAAACAATTTGAGCACCAGCCGCCACTGCAGTAGACCTTATCTTTATTTTATTTAGTCGAACATGGATGAAAAATTCTGTGATAAATACCTTATTGGATTCCTGGTCAGATTTCATGGTTTCTGCTATATACTTGACTCCTTCTATAGCACTCTTGACTTCAGGGTTCTTCAAGATTGGTGACTGGTAGATCACAGCAGCTGGACCCAGTTTTCCTGAAATTTCTGATATGTCAATGTCTTCTGCAAAAACCTTTGGGCTCTGCTTTTCTTGGGAAGGTCGTTTCATGGTAGAGAAGAACATCATATTTGGGATTGTTTCAATGAATATCTGAAAAAATAGAGACATAAATGTGTTTAGGCATCTATGGCCTTCTTTATCTGACAGAAGAATTGTCTCATACAATGCAGGTCCCACATAGAAACTCATTTAGGATTCCTTCAGCATAGCATGTGTAGCACTAGCCCCGAAGGAGCTGCTGGTTGTTTTGGGTGGCACATTTACCTCGTGGCTCTTCCAAATTCCTAGGGGTGAATGGTGCATATAGCAATAGTAAAGGAATGTCCGCAACAAGTGTCTTTGCTGTGCTTTTTATTACCCAGCCGGGTAAAAACAATGAACTTGTGATGAAAGGGATAGAGTTTGCAGGAAGAAGGAGAACAGCAGATTCAGGTGTAGTATTAGGAACAGTGCCGTTCCCATATATAACACTTTCCGCACCACTCCTGCCTGAGTGGGTTTAGTGTACCCGGACAGGCCTCTCTCACTGACCTGGCAGCCGGAGTATCACTCCATAGTTGCCAACATTTTTTAAAAATTTCCAAGGACACTTTGCAGCACAGCTATTAATTAATTACCACACTGACTTCTCCGAAGCTCCACCCACTCCGCATAATCTTCGCCTGGCGAAGATCATGCGTAGTGGGTGGAGCTTCGGGGAAGTCAGTGTGGTAATTAATTAATAGCTGTGCTGCAAAGTGTCCCTGGACAAATGTTGGGAAACTATGTCACTCGAACCTTAGTAGGATAAAGTCTCTGCCACAGACCCTCCTGAATGAACTTGAACTTGAGGAAAAGTCTCTGCCACAGACCCTCCTGAAATAGACGTCAGGGAGACACCTCTGCCACAGGCCCTCTCTGATTGCAGTTACGGAGGCATTCCTCCTTAGGTGAATTAAGCCTGGATCTCCTTTTTAATGTCGCCCAGGTAGCAACTGACAGGTGATTAATCTTTCAGTGTCCGGTTACCTTGATCCCCAGTGTTTTTCCTAAAACCTTTTGGACCGCCAGCCTTTCATTGGCAGAGAAAGGGGAACTGCCGCTCTAGGTGAGTGCACTCAGCAATCAGTGTCCTCTCAGAAGCGTGGGTGCTGGCAATGATACTGGGGTATCAGCGCTGATACCCCAGTGCGAAACGCGTCAGCTATCCACCCCACTGTCTGCTGTGACTTGTAGTGCTGTTTCCATTTTTTACAATTAAAAGCAACTTTTTAAGAATTTCGTGGAAGTGCGGCTGTCCAGTCTTTTCTCCGGTCTTAGCCTCTCATTGGCGCTCCTCAGACAGACTCCCCACTGAACAGCTATACCGCTTGGGATCCTCAAAAGTGGGAACCCAGTCGATCACTGGGTCCCCGTCGCTGCTCAAATGTTCCGGACCAACATGGTCCCGGAACCAGGAACAACACGTGGCATGCACGCCCTGGCCAGGTAGGCCATAACGCCGGGGCGCCGTGATGTGGTCACCCTAAAGGTGGGTGACACACTGCACAAAGAATGGCCGCTTCCTGTATATGGATTCATCGGGTAGTGTGCGGGTATTCCGTCACTTCCTCGATGCCGCAATGTCTCCTGGGAGCTTTTGTCATTGTTCCCAGGAGACATTGCGGAGGTCTGCCACGAGTTATCACGGGATTTAGAAAGAACTTACTGCAGCCAGTAACATAAAGGATTACTAAGGTACAGTGGATCGAAAAAAAAAAAACATGCGGTTTAGTAATTATGCATATGAGCGTATCATTTTTGGGGAAGTGGATCTTGGGTGGGAGTTCCCACACTTTTTTCCCCAGGACTTGACCCCTGCGTGAGACGGACCTCTCCGTGCATGGAGAGAGGGGTCAAGACCTACCACGTGGTATACTACATTCCAACCTGGGTGAGAGGGGCCTAGCTCCGTTTGTTTGCCAACCCGTGTCCTGAGCTTCACATTGGGAGATCGATACAGCCGATCTGCTGCACGAGTGTCGCTACATAAGCTACTGCCCGGAAGGCATTGAATCGGCCTGGTCATTGGTGAGAGGGCAATCGCCCAACCTTTACAAAACCAAAGCTGTGTACTAACAATCAGATTATCGTATGATCGTTTAGAAAGCGGTATGATTTTTGTATAATTTTCTGATCATGTGTACAGCCATAAGCCAAATTTAGGTACTTACACTGCTTGCATTTAAACAAATACATGCAGTGAATACAAAGTTCCATTCAATTATTTATTTGATATTTACCTTTGCTTTAAGGCTGGCCATATTCATTACAATCCAGTTGCACAATCTCTGATCAATTTTATTTGGAGTTACTAAAACTATGTAGAATGAGGACAATATCCAATCAGGAAGACCCTTGCACTACATAGTTGATTGTAAATCTAAAGAAGTTCGTACAAGCAGATTGCATAGTGTGTGGTCTGCTTGAAAAAGAACACCCAATTATCTAATACATTGTTATGTACAATTTTAAGGTCCAGCTTACCTTCCTGACCCAGGGAGGCATGATGTGAGTACTTGGAGAGCGGTGATGAGTGTTGATCACAATGACAGTAATAATAATTGATGTAATGACCAGCACCATAGTGAACAACATATATTTTCCAATCAGGGGAACAGCACTCGAGGTTGATGGGATCAGTTCAACAATGACCAGAAGAAACACAGTCAGGGATAGCAGGACAGAGATACTTAGGGTCATTTTCTCACCTGCAGATCATAAAAAAAGATTGATAATCATAGTTTACATCAGGGGTCTCAAACTCAAATTACCTGAGGGCCACAAGACAAGTTTTCATAAGCCATGGGGGGCCGCATGCAAACTTTCAAACTTCAAAAACAACAGTACTGGTGTCAGCGAACACATTATTAACCCCCAGCACTGGTGTCAGCGAGCGCATTATTACCACCAGCACTGGTGTAAGGCAGGGTTTGACAAATTTGCTTGGAATCTAGGAGCCAGCTAAAAAAGTTAGGAGCCAGAAAACGCACCCCGTCCCGACGGGCTTGAGCGCAGAAGCAAACACATACGCGAGCAGCGCCCGCATATGTAAACGGTGTTCAAACCACACATGTGAGGTATCGCTGCGATTGGTAGAGCGAGAGCAATAATTCTAGCACTAGACCTCCTCTGTAACTTAAAACATGCAACCTGTAGATTTTTTTAAACGTCACCTATGAAGATTTTAAAGGGTAAAAAAGTTTGTCGGCATTCCACAAGCGGACGCAATTTTGAAGCATGACATGTTGGGTATGAATTTACTCGGCGTAACATTATCTTTCATAATATTAAAAAAAATGGGGATAACTTTACTATTGTCTTATTTTTTAATAAAAAAAAAGTGTAATTTTTTTCCCAACAAAAGTGCGCTTGTAAGACCGCTGCGCAAATACGGCGTAACAGAAAGTATTGCAACGATCGCAATTTTATTCTCTAGGGTGTTAGGATAAAAAATATATATAATGTTTGGGGGTTCTAATTAGAGGGAAGAAGATGGCAGTGAAAATAGTGTAAAATGACATTAGAATTGCTGTTTAACTTGTAATACTTAACTTGTAATACCAACGGCCACCACCAGATGGCGCCAGCTCACAAAAAAATATATATATATTTTTTTTACTCTTTGCTCCCCCCACTTCCACCCTTCCTGTGGGCCATTTATAACTGGTCCGCGGGCCGCAAATGGCCCGCGGGCCGGTACTTTGAGACCACTGGTTTACATTGTGAAATGTGTTATCCAAAAAATTATATACGGCTATTAAAAAAATAGGGAAGAGAAGATAAGGGTTAAAGTTTAAGTTAAAGTTTGCCCAAGGTCTTCAGTATGATCTTGTCTTCAAAGCACAAGGGCTTGTTCACAACGCTGCCCAACACAGCCCACTGTTGCGGGTGTGAAGAGCACTGGCGGCCCGTAATGCAGGGCACAGGGGTGCCGCCCCTCTAATCTACATACAGGGCAACGGACACATTGATTCCAATGAGTTTTTTTTAAGCATGTGATTAGAGCCAGAGGCTCTAATAGGCTTCTAAAAAGGGTGGGCTCGGGACGCAGAGTACTGGAGGGAATCGCTGCCCGTGTCATAGATGGGGTAGAGCCCCTATTTCGGACAGTCTTTTCTTCTTAATTTTGGATAGAGTGGGGCCAAGTCAAAATGTGTGCTATGTTTTGATTTCTGCCTGTGACCTTATACTGGAGATTTTTCCTCTTTCCCTACATGTGACACCTGTAGGGGGGAAGGAAAACACCAATTAAGGCTGTGTTCACACTATTTGCGGAGCAGTTCCCAGTAAAGGGTCCGGTGCGTGCCTGATCTCTGTTTCAGGTGCGAATCAGGTCTGAATATCTGGAATATGCAAATATCCAAACTGATAAGAGGCATGGAGGAGCTCAGCTATGAGGAAAGATTAGAGGAACTGAATGTATTCACTCTTGAGAAGAGGAGAATAAGGGGGGATATGATCAACATGTACAAATATATAAGTGGTCCATATAGTGAACTTGTTGTTGAGTTATTTACTTTACGGTCAACACAAAAGACAAGGGGGCACTCTTTACGTCTAGAGGAAAAAAAATCATCTCCAAATACGGAAAGCTTTCTTCACAGTAAGAGCTGTGAAAATGTGGAACAGACTCCCTCCAGAGGTGGTTCTGGCCAGCTCAGTAGATTGCTTTAAGAAAGGTCTGGATTCTTTCCTAAATGTACAGAATATAACTGAGTACTAACATTTATAGGTAAAGTTGATCCAGAGAAAATCTGATTGCCTCTCGGGGGATCAGGAAGGAATTTTTTCCCCCTGCTGTAGCAAATTGGTTCATGCTCTGCTGTTTTTATTTGCCTTCCCCTGGATCAACTGTGGGTACAGAATTGGGTATATGGGATTGTACGGTATTTTTTATTTTATTTATTTATTTTTTTATGGTTAAACTGGATGGACTTGTGTCTTTTTTCAACCTGACTAACTGTGTAACTATGATTTTTTACCTGAATTCAGACCTGAAACGGAGCCAAGGACGCACAGGACCCTTCTGCAGTGCACTCTTTAGCTGTTTACAGCATGAACAGTTAATAATCCAATGTCTAGGGGTCTATGCAGGCTGCAAACACTGTCAGCAGTTGATTTTAAGATTTTTCTTTCTCTCTCATTTCGCAATCAGCATAAACAGGCCCTCTTGGCTGAGTGCATGTTTATAGATTGCTCTGCAGGTTTCTGAGCCTGCGTGTCCATCTGCCCTCTAAAATCTGCAGCCTTATGAGTGACAGTAAAAAAAAGTTTAGGAGGCTCATGTAACTGGAATCTGAAACTCATATGACAAAACAATTTTCATAATAGTCCTACATACCTGAATCAGTGGGAAGGTAGAACACCAAACCAGTCAGAAATGAGAAGAGCAGACAAGGAATGATGACATTGACAATAAAGTAAAGAGACAGCCTCTGCAGAATAAAGTGATAGGTTATGTCCAGGTATGGAACATCTGGGCAGCAAGTATAAAAAACCCAGTGCTTCCAGAGGCGATAATCCTTCATCAACCACTCCCCACTCTCCATGTATTTACTGAGGTCTGGACGGTCATTTTCCTGAAATACATAGAATTCGAAAAATAACTGGTCACACTTATAACACCCCCAGATGCGCATATTATTGTTGGCCTCATATAGGGGTTAATTCATCTACATTAAAAGCAGACTGTTCTGTGGAAACCCATACAAGCAACAATTTCCAAATCATTAGAGTGATGCTTCATAAAAATGGGCTCAGCACAGATATTAAAACAAATGGGCCCACAACATGGATAAAGAACCCAAAAGAAAGAGATATTATGTTGTATACTGTAAGGTTGCATTCACACTACAACGCGGCGTATTTTACAGCGGATTGCCGTGACAAATTGCGGCGTTTTGTCCCGCGATTTGCCGCGACAAAACGCGGTAAAATGCGCCGCGGTAACATACACAGGAGGGGTGATCAACATTGTCGGCTATGGCCGAACGCCGATAGCCGCCTGAAAAAAAGGTCCGGGACTTGTTTTGGGCTTCAGGCGTTTCGGCGTTCGGCGTGGAGATGTGAACCATCTCCATAGCCGACAATGTAAACTCACCCCTCCAGCGTATCAGGGGCTGCTGCGGCGTCGCACTTCAGGCGTATATACGCCTAGGTGTGAATGGGCACTAAGACAAAGTAGAGCTACCAGCAATTATTTTTTCAACATTTCGCCAAAATTTTCATACTTTAAAATAAATATTAAGCACCAACCTAGGATCAGTTTTCTTATTTGAGATATACTGAATTTTTCTAAATACTGTATAATCATAATACCTCAGACTGAACAAACAGGAAACTAGAACCTAAAGTCAAAAGTAGAATAACATCTTATTTAACCACTTCCATACAGGGCATTTTCACCCCTTCCTGCCCAGACCAACATTTAGTTTTCAGCGCTGTTGCACTTTGAATGACAATTACGCGGTCGTGCGACGTAGCTCCCAAACAAAATTGACGCCCTTTTTTTCCCACAAATAGAGCTTTCTTTTGGTGGTATTTGATCACCTGTGCGGTTTTTATTTTTTGCGCTATAAACAAAAGAGCGACAATTTTGGAAAAAAAACACAAAATCTTTTACTTTTTGATTTAACTACTTGCCGACCTGCCGCCGTCATTCTACGCCATCGTGTAATGGAGGGAAAGAGAGGAGGCAGGCTGTGTATACCTGCAGGCCGCAGCCACGGACTGTCCTAGCTGCCAGCTGTTAGGAGGCCGTACCTGGACGGTCTTGGTGGCTGCGGTCGGCACCTGTGGGA
The DNA here is from genome assembly GCF_905171775.1 of Rana temporaria. NCBI lineage: Eukaryota > Metazoa > Chordata > Amphibia > Anura > Ranidae > Rana > Rana temporaria. The sequence goes on along the minus strand of NC_053494.1, from coordinate 163,365,446 downwards.
AAAAAAATGGATAGCCTAGGGGGCTGAAGCAGATGAGGCCGAAGGACCGTAGGCTGGAGGATGAATACCTGAGAGCTGGATGCTAGACGCTGGGAGCACTGACTGGGGCACCCCTGAGCTGGACCTGCCTGCCTGGGGCTAGGAGCCACACAACCTACTGCTAGGGCGTGCGGCGATTACTACTAGCACCAGATCGAAACTGTCCCTCTGTCTGGAGCTATGACCCGACACGTTCTCCTTCCTTCTGCCTGGATTGGGTGATCATGCGGCCGCTGTGGGCTCTGAGACCTACCTCTACCTCTGACAGCAGGTGAAACCACCTCACTGCACAGTGGACAGCTTTACCCCTGATGCCTGCATACTTAGATGTGCCTGTTTTAATCATCAACCATGTGAGTTGCTAAATGTTGTACCTTCATTAAATGTAACCATATTGCTACACTTGGTGCCTCTCTTCTCTTTTATACTCTGTAGTTCCTGCTGGATTTTGCTTCTAATCCCCATGTGGAGGCTGACATTTGTGGATGGACAATTTATGGTAACAACCTATCACATTGCTATAATCATATATATATGGACTATAAACTGAAAGACCTATGAATAAATGGTTGTGGAACGAATCATCTAAGTTTCCATTATTTCTAAATGTCAAAATTTGCTTTGATATACAAGTGCTTTGGATTACAAGCATGTTTGTTGAAGAAATTATGCTCACAATCCAAGGTTTTACTGTACTTACCTTAATAACAAAATCGTCCAGCTTGTACCACTGACAGGGCTTCTATTTCACCCAGTCTTCCATCTGGGTTTGAGAGCGTTTTGATTTGCGAGCAACTCTTGTTTTTAATTCTGACTCGGTTTGCGAGTGTTGACTCACAAGACGAGCAAAAGTCAAGCTAAATAGGGCTGCAGTACCTCATTTGGCCTGAGGTACGGGGGCGCAGAAGCCGAGCAGAGCTGAAAATAGGCTTTTTCGTTTCCATTGACTTCAATGGGAAAACTCGCTTTGATATACGAGTACTTTGGATTACGAGCATACTCCTGGAACGGATTATGCTCGTAATCCAAGGTTCAACTGTATATATTAATGTACAAAACAACAATGGTTTCCACAAGAGTTAGGTATACATATTTTGCTAATGGTGTAGGTGTAAATAGGCAAAATAAAAAACAGGAGTTTTGCCAAGGGGGGGGGGGGGGTCATAAGGGTAATAAAGAGTAAAGGAGAGATGGTGTAGGGGGTAATAATGTAGGACTATGAAAATGAAGGGAGGGGGAATGATGTTTTTGTTATTATAATGTTACAATATGTAGGTGCTTCATAAAAAAACACTTTAAAGGGGGTTTCCACCTTTTTTTTAAGTTTATTAAAAGTCAGCAGCTACAAAAAGTGTAGCTGCTGGCTTTTAATAAACTGACACTTACCTGCTCCACGGCGTCTTCATTCTTAGTGTGGGCACCTGGCAGTGACAGCTTTCGGCTTCACGGCCGGGCACCCACTGCGCATGCGCGAGCGGCAGTGCGCATGCGCGAGCGGCGCCGTCCGATTGGACAGTCGCTCGCCTACAGGGAGGGGCTGTGAAAAGGCGATTAAGATAATCGCCTTTTCAGCCCCTCGGCGGAAGGAGGAAGTGGGACAGGAAGTCCCCTTCTCCTGAAGCCCCCACTCCCCCCCAAAAAAAATGACATGCCAAATGTGGCATGTAAGGGGGCGAGGAGTGGGTTAAGCGGAGGTCCATTTTTAGGTGGAACTCCTCTTTAATGTCCAACTTCTCTCCCTCTACCACTTAAAAAAAAATCTTATTACTGTATATTATATTATATTTTTTCTTGCAGTATTCTGGCTGGTCAGATGACATCATGGCACTTTCTTTTTTTCTTCCTTAGTGGAGGTGGTGGGTGGTCCACAGTGCCACACGCTAGACAGCGTGGTACCTACTGACAATGATGAATCAGTGCTGTGCTGTTCAGGAGTATTGTGTGCCCAAGCTGGTCACAAAAGGTGGTTTGAATGCCACTGGGCATCATTCAATCTCGAAGACCGGAGGCATCCCAGAGAACTTTCTGGCAGATAATACTTACCGCGGGTGACAGCAACGAAGGTCTTGGGCTGAGCATTTTTTTTAAGTAGAGTTGGGCTTGAAATATATTTCTGTTTAGACAACCATTTTTTTTTTTCGTGGGAACTTCCTCCATGACTGTTAATAGTGAAGTCCCATTATAGCATTTTCAAATTTCAAAATCTATGTAATATTAATAACAAATATATAAATTACCGGGTTTATAACCACCATATTGCCATCGTAGGTCCATGAACCAAGCTTCATGCTGCAGTTTTGTGTGTCGAACGGGAAATATGTGACTATAATCTCACAGTAGCTTTTGAAAATAGCTGGGGGCATCCATGTAATTTTTCCAGTGTAATCCACAAGGACCTTGGTATCCTTGACAATAGCAAAGTCACCATCAGCACTATAAAGAAACAATACTATGGGTTACAAGTGTGTGTGCAAAGGCTGAGTAGATCCATTAAAAGTTCCTTAGTCTCTTACCTTCATTATACAAAGGATATGCAGTTAATGAGAACAAATATTTATGCAGTGTTCACATGTAGTTTTGATACTCTGACCGATATTGAACATTTAGATGTGTGCGGTCTTAACTTTTCATGATCTTATACAATAAACTGTAATTACGCACCCAATTCTATCTACATAGGAGACAGTGCAGTAAGCAGGGCCGTCCAGGGCCGGATTTCCCACAAGGCCAACAAGGCCAGGCCTCGGGGCGGCACTGTGTGCAGGGGAGACAAGTAATTTTTCAACGATGCGGGCCATGCGGCGGTGAAGAGAGATTAAATCTTCTCTCATTGCCTGCACTGCTGTTCCATCTTCCGCCCTTACAGGCTCGTGTGCCTCGGTTTCACGGTTTACCTGTAGCTAGTTTCCCCGCGTGGGAGAGAAGAGGCTTACAGCGTCGTACCTAGCTGCAAGTACTCTGCAATGCTGGGGGGGCTTGATTTTACATGCAGCATGGCAAGTGACATCCCCATCTGGTGGTAGGCAGCGTGACAAGTGACATCCCAATCTGGTGGTAAGCAGCGTGACAAGTGACATCCCAATCTGGTGGCAGGCGACGGTGGCAGGTGACACACTCAGGGCTCCCACTCATTCTGCTTTGTAAGTTGAACTATTTAATTTTATATTACAATGTAATGATAGAAATAATGCATTTCAATCATCCTGACACCATAACAACCATGGTGCCGGAATGATTAAAGCACTAACACCAGTCGCTTACCCCCCGCGTGTCGCCCCCCCCCATGTGATGGTGGGGAGGGGGACATTGAAGGACCTGGCCTTGGGGCGGCAAAGGAAGTAAATCTGGGCCTGGGGCTGTCTTAATAGCATCATGGGCCCCTGGACAAAGTAATGCTCTGGGACCCCTACAATGGAGACGGAGTATCCCTCCGGGCATTCCAAGCCTTTCGGTTCAAACAGTGCTGGACAGCTGGGCTCACCATGACACCATCCACAATGCTACTTCCACAGGTGGGCTCTTAGTGATGCCGACTCAGCAGCTCCCACTCCAGCTCCTTCAAGTCCCGAGCATTCAATCTGCATGAGGTGGGGTCAGAGCATCAGTGGCGCTTCGGCCCCGCACCTCCCTGCTGGCTGTGAAATAATAGGTATCGTTCTGCACAGCATGGGGTACTGCTGCCAGCCTGCCTCCCCTGTGTATCCATCACTCTCAGTACCATCATGGGGCCCCCAATTTTGGGGCAGCGTGGGCTCAAGGACCAGCTACTTTGGGGAAAGTGCAGGGGCCCCCCATACAGCTGGGGCACCTGGGCAGTGCCCAGGTGTGCCCTCTCATTAAGACAGCCCTGGCAGTAAGAATTAGGGTTGTCCCTATACCACTTTTTTAGGACTGAGTACAAGTACCGATACTTTTTTTATGTACTTGCCGATACCGAATACTGATACTTTTTTTTAAATGTGTCCCCAAATGCAGCCATGTCCCCCCACATATGCAGCCATGTCCCCCCACATATGCAGCCATGTCCCCAAACATATGCAGCCATGTCCCCAAACATATTGCAGCCATGTCCCCAAACATATTGCAGCCATGTCCCCAAACATATGCAGCCATGTCCCCAAACATATGCAGCCATGTCCCCAAACATATTGCAGCCATGTCCCCAAACATATTGCAGCCATGTCCCCAAACATATTGCAGCCATGTCCCCAAACATATGCAGCCATGTCCCCAAACATATGCAGCCATGTCCCCAAACATATTGCAGCCATGTCCCCAAACATATTGCAGCCATGTCCCCAAACATATTGCAGCCATGTCCCCAAACATATGCAGCCATGTCCCCCATATACGCAGCCATGTCCCCAAACATAATGCAGCCATGTCCCCCACATATCCAGCCATGTCCCCCCCCACATGCAGCCATGTCCCCAAACATAATGCAGCCATGTCCCCCACATATCCAGCCATGTCCCCCCACATGCAGCCATGTCCCCAAACATAATGCAGCCATGTCCCCCACATATCCAGCCATGTCCCCCCACATGCAGTCATGTCCCCAAACATAATGCAGCCATGTCCCCCCACATGCAGCCATGTCCCCCCACATATCCAGCCATGTCCCCCCACATGCAGCCATGTCCCCTCACATATCCAGCCATGTCCCCCATACCTAAATGATGCCGCCGCCGCGTTAATCACCGCGCGGGGAACATTACAGTCAGCTTTCGTTTGAATAAGCAGTTTTCCCTGCCGCGCTGTGTATAGAGACACTCCCCCTTGCTCGCGATTGGACAGATCCGTCTAATCCCGAGCAAGGGGGAGTGTCTATGCGCGGGGGGAAAACAGCTATTCAAACGAAAGCTGCCTGTAATGTTCCCCACGCGGTGATTAACGCGGCGGCAGCTTTGCGAAATACGACGGCGGCAGTGCGGGGGGGTGGATAGTATTCTATTTAGGCATCGGGGGTATTTGCGGGAGTACAAGTACTCCCGCAAATACGATACTGGTATCGGTATCGGGACAACCCTAGTAAGAATCATTGGTTAGGTACTGCTCTGAGACAGTCCATTACATGACAAGCAACCTGTAATCCTGAATGTGTAGTAAAGGGTTAAAACCAATCCAAAATACTCTTTCTTTTCAAATAAAATAATAACCACAAATGTGCAAAAGTATATTGTCAGTAGCTCACTCACTGGCGTGTTCCCACACCAGACCTAAAATGTTACCTCTATAAGCCAAGTGCTGCTGTAAACATGTATCAATATGAATAAATTATGAAAAAGAAAAGAAAGTAATGTCCCGCGTGCTAGAAATTATATATAACCACTCTCAATTCTACATTACATTTAAAACTTCCCAATCTCCACCTCTTTATATATACAAAAATTCATTAACAGCACCCAATAACAACATGCAAAAATAAATGAATTCAGTGTAAAACTATCTGTCAATTGCATCAGTGTATCTGCGGTCATTAGATCTGTCCAAAAACGACATCCCCTGCATGGAGTTTGCATGTTCTCCCTGCTGATTTTGTATGTTTGCCCACTAACATAAAAATGATCAGTCTATAATTTTAATGTTAGGTTTATTTTAACAGTTGTAAAAAAGGGGAGTTGGAATTACGCAGGTGAAAGAGATAAGTGATCAAAAAAAGCAGCTGGCAATCACACAACAGAACAATTTGTGTAATACAGTAAAGAGAGTAACCTGGTTTGAGAGCGTTTTGCAAGACAAGCAAAATGTTTTAATCAATTTTGCCTTGATATACAAGCGATGTCTTGATATAAGAGTAGTGTCATGTCACAACTGAGTATAAAAAAGTAGAGAGAAGCCTCTAAGTGTAGCAATATGGTTACAATATGCAAAAAAACAATTTTTTTCCTCAGTTTAGGCCGATACGTATTCTTCTACATATTTTTCGTAAAAAAAAATCGTAATAAGCATTTATTGATTGGTTTGCACAAAAGTTATAGCGTTTACAAAATAGGGGTTATTTTTATGGCATTTTTATTAATATTTTTTTTACCCCCTATTTTGTAAACTTTTTTTACGAAAAATATGTAGAAGAATACGTATCGGCCTAAACTGAGGAAAAAAATAATTTTTTTGATATTTTTGGGGGATATTTATTATGGTAAAAAGTAAAAAATATTCATTTTTTTCAAAATTGTCGCTCTATTTTTGATTATAGCGCAAAAATTAAAAACCGCAGAGGTGATCAAATACTACCAAAAGAAAGCTCTATTTGTGGGGGGAAAAAATACGCCAATTTTGTTTGGGAGCCACGTTGCACGACCGCGCAATTGTCAGTTAAAGCGACGTAGTGCCAAATCGCAAAAAGTACTCTGGTCTTTGACCAGCAATGGTCCGGGGCTTAAGTGGTTAAGTTAACGATTTAAGGTATTATTGCTGTCTCACTGAGAATTATGGGGACATTTGTCTATCCAGTCGCATGAGAAAGCAATGCTAAACAGAAGCAGTGAGGTACACATATTTCAGCATTATAGATTGAGTCATAAATTCCTCTTATAGCTGCTGACTGCCTGACCCTGACCATTATCTAATCATGGCCCGGATTCAGATAGCAGTTACGACGGCGTATCTCCGGATACGCCGTCGTAACTCTGAGTTGCGGGGTCGTATCTATGCGACTGATTCATAGAATCAGTTACGCATAGATTTCCCTAAGATCCGACCGGCGTAAGTGTCTTACACTGCCGTATCTTAGGCTGCATATTTACGCTTGTTTGCTAGGTGGCGCTTCCCTAGATTTCCGCGAGGAATATGCAAATTAGGTAGATACGCCGATTCAGAAACGTACGTCCGCCCGGGGAATTTTTTTACGTTGTTTACGTTAGGCTTTTTCCGACGTAAAGTTACCCCTGCTATATGAGGCGTATCCTATGTTAAGTATGGATGTCGTTCCCGCGTTGAATTTTGAAAATTTTAAGTCGTTTGCGTAAGTCGTTCGCGAATAGGGCTGTACGTAAGTTACATTCACATCTAAAGCAATGATGATTTGCAGGGGAGGGCTGGCAGGGGGGGGCAGGGTGGAAATCTCCCCCCAGGCTGGTGACACTATGCACAGCCACCGGCCGCCACTACCAAATGCTGTTTTTGGAGAGCAGGAATATGCCTGCTGGAGCTCTGTTAACACAGGTCACGGCCGCTGCTCACCTCCCACTGTGCAGCCGTGCCTGCAGCAGCTCTGAGGTAGATGGCTGCAGAGCTGAGCTATGTCTCGTCTCACACATAGCTCGGCCTCAGCGCACACCAGCGCTGACATCCCCTTCTCTCTCTGCACAGACACGAGAAGAGATAGAGCTCATCTGCTCCTCCTCCTTCTGAGTCTGCCCTGCCCACACTCCCCGGGCATGTGTGGGCACTGGACAGGAAGTTTGAACCCAAAAAAGCATCAGACAGCCTGCCTGCACCTCAGCCTCCATCCTGGTAAGCTCATCCTCTCTAGTCTCTCCTGCCTCCCAGTGTATAAAAAGGGGTGCCCTGTGGACTTTGTTAAAGGGGAGGGGGGAGCTGGCTTTGGTGAGCAGAGACCCTCTTTACACAATAGTCCACAGCATGCACCCTTAAATCAAGTTTCGCAGAACACCCCTTACATCAGATCTGATGTATATGGGGGTCTGTGCAGACTCTGATGTAAGGGGGGTCTCTGTGCGGACTCTGATGTAAGGGGGGACTCTGATGTAAGGGGGACTCTGATGTAAGGGAGACTCTGATGTAAGGGGGGGCCACTGTGCAGACTCTGATGTAAGGGGGGCCTCTGTGCGGACTCTGATGTAAGGGGGGGCCTCTGTGTGGACTCTGATGTAAGGGGGGACTCTGATGTAAGGGGGGACTCTGATGTAAGGGGGGACTCTGTGCGGACTCTGGTGTAAGGGGGGCCTCTGTGCGGACTCTGATGTAAGGGGGGCCTCTGATGTAAGGGGGGCCTCTGTGCGGACTCTGATGTAAGGGGGGCCTCTGATGTAAGGGGGGCCTCTGATGTAAGGGGGGCCTCTGTGCGGACTCTGATGTAAGGGGGGCCTCTGATGTAAGGGGGGCCTCTGATGTAAGGGGGGCCTCTGTGCGGACTCTGATGTAAGGGGGGCCTCTGTGCAGACTCTGATGTAAGGGGGGCCTCTGTGCGGACTCTTGCGATCTTAAAAAATCTTAGACTGTTTTCCTCGATCCATCACTTTTCCACGCTCTATGGGCCACTTGACTGGACTTGCCCCCCGGACCTAAGGCTGCCAGCCCTCCCCTGACGATTTGCGGTGTAATTTCGAGCATGCGCACTGGGATTCTTTCACGAACGGCGCATGCGCCGTTCGTAAAAAACGTAAAATACGTGGGGTCACAATTATTTATATAAAACACGCCCACATCATCCACATTTGAATTCCGCAGGCTTACGCCGGACCACATACGTTACGCCGCCTTAACTTAGGGCGCAAGTTCTTTATGAATACGGAACTTGCGCCCTAATTTACGGCGGCGTAACGCCCGCCGATAGATACACTATTGTATCTGAATCCGGGCCATAGTGTCTAAATAGAGTTAAAATCTGCTCATCTTCAGCAATTAATCTTTTTTCAGAATTCTGCAAACTGTCGTGCGTCAGACAGGAGTTGGCCTTGCAGCCCATCACTACTTCCTTTCAGACAAGAAGAGAATAGAAGTAAATAAAAATATAAATCCAGGCTTCACTATTATAAAAGCTCAAGGGTGGGATTTATATGTAATGATAATACCACATATTTTCCAATTTGTAATTGGACCAGGTTATATAGGGTAGTTATGACTCTGTATTACCTGGGTTTGCATGATGAGTGAAGCGTTTGAATTACTTTACTAACCAATGAATTTCATGTAGTGGTCACTGAATAATATAATGGAGCTTACTTATTTCACATACTTGTTGTACAGAACTAAATCTGGACGCCAAATATCACTTGAAGGTACCCGAATCTTCTGTACTCCTCCGTAATCTGCTGGATTCCATCTTAGGTTGACATCCACCCATTGCTAAGCAATTAAAGAAGAAAATGAAATACAATTGTAACAACAATAAACTAGCCGCATTCACTTTACTATTTGGGTTAAAAACCAAGCTAAGCATCAAAGGTTTATGAGTTTATCAGTTATTGCTGCAACTACGAGTTCCCAATATAATTGCAGGATTTCCCTCAGATGAAAAGGCTGTGGTGATTACTAAGGCAGTGAAACTGATCAAATCACCTGTGCAAAATAATGGAAATCCTGAAAACCTGACCTGTTGGGGGGGCCTGAGGACTGGAATTGAGAAACACTGCATTAAATTGACACTAAACAATATCATTATTCTCCAAAAATAATCCATACATGTCCACTGCTTAAAGTGGATGTAAACCCACTCTCATGCTTTCTAAACTACTGCCATAGGGCCATATTCTTGTAGATTTGAGGCGGGCGTAGCGTAAGCCATTTACACTACGCCGCCCCAACTTACAGGAGCAAGTGCTGTATTCCCCAAACACTTGCTCCGTAGTTTGGGGCGGCGTAGTGTAATTGGCCCGGCGTATCCCCGCGTAATTCCAAGGGGGCGGCTTGTATTTAAATTAAACGCGCCCCCGTGCCGTTCGAACTGCGCATGCGCCGGGCTTAAAATAGCCCAGTGCGCATGCTCCAGTTCTCGACGGAAAACGTCAATGACGCCGACGTGTGCGTCATTGACGTAAAGTCGTATTCAAGAACGACTTAGTAAAACGACGTACCCGACGGGAAAAGACGACGCGGACCCGTCGCCATACTTAACATGGCATACGTGGGACTGGCGTAAGGTTACCCCTCATATAGCAGGGGTAACCTTACGCTTACGCAAACGACATAAGTGACGGTTACGCGACGCAATTTCGTTCGGGAATCGGCGTATCAGGCTCATTTGCATAAACAAATGAGACCTGAACGTAAACGCCATCTAGCGGCCGGCGGCGAATTACATTTAGGATCCGACAGTGTAAGTGACTTACACTAGTCGGATCCTAGCCTAAATCCGGCGTATCTTGTTTTGTGAATACAAAACAATGATACGCCGGCGGGAATTTCGAATTACGCCTGTGTATCCGTAGATACACCGGCGTAACTTGTTTGAGAATATGGCCCATAGTGGTTATCTATAAGGATATACAAACCTCCTGCATGTATCCTTACCTGTCAAATGTCTCCCCTCTGTTATCAGACCAGAAAAACTGCAGATTCTGTGGGCGGGTCTGTTGGTGGGTGGAGTCGTCATGTCAGTAGACTCTCCGCCCACCTCTACACCCTCCTTGGACAGGCATTGATATTTCTTACACTGAACTTCTGCTGGTCTTGTGGATTATGCCCCAACATCCAGTCAAAACCCAGAAAAGTCCCCACATGACTTCAGCATGCCCAATCATGCTGAGGTGTGGAGCTGCCAATCCTGGGAGAGCTGGAGAAGAAAGGAGGAGGGGATCTGAAGTACAGAGAATGTCTCTCTCACACTCGTGCATGAGATATGTAAATCACCTGTCACTCACAGCAAGGGGGGAAAACAGACATCTATTTCTCTGTCTGACTGTTTTTATCTCACTGAAAAAAGATAAGAGGACTGCTCAGAGCTGGATTAACTCTTCGTGGCAAGACTGGGCACAGATGACATGAAATCCTATACTGTACAATGTGCAAGCCTTAAATAAAAATAAAAAATTGGGTTTACATCCACTTTAATGACTCTGTGATCTAGTGTTTTCTGTGTTTTTGTCTGCCTCCTTGTAACATCCTTTGAGAGCTCCCAAACATCTCCTTTTCCCCTTCACTACTGTTTGTTTGAACTGGTCAGTGCATGTTAGTTGTGGTCAAGTGCACTGCTCTATGCACACTAGACATCCCTTGGTCCTTAGTCTATTTTGTGGAAGTGAGCAAGAGAGGGTGGCTACATTCAGTGATCTGTACCAATTATTGACTCTGTCCATTCATAACTGAAGCATAGTAACTGTGTGTACTATGCTTCAGTTTGTAAATGAACAGGAAGCATCTGTACAGAGCTTTTCCTGTCCATTCATTCTGTGTAGCTGAAGCTGCACATATGAAGATTGGGGGCTGTGTCCTAAATCAGCTTTCTCTGTCTCAAAGGTGAAACATCAGTGGTCTGTCTAGACCCCTGATATTTCACCAAAGCCCCCTAACGTGGCTCTTAAAAATATTGTAAGAAAAAAAAAAAGTATAAAAAAAAAATGAAATAAAATACAATAAAATCATAAAAATGTAAATAATAAGAAAAAAAACTACCAACACCAGTGGCAGAACTACCAGGGTTTGAAAGGTTCCACCACTGGGCTTGGACAGAGGGGGCACTGGCCATGGTTTCCTGCACCAAGGCCCTGATGGTTCTAGTTACGCATCTATGATTGCTACTATGAAGTCAGGAATAAATTGTTTTCATCCTCTCAAAGCAAAACTGGACTATGCTTGTAGAATTGTTTTCCTCTGGATCAAACACATAAAACTCACACTGACAAGCACCAAGCACACAAATGTTGAACTTGTTGAACCCAGATCTTTTTTTAACTTTTTCTACTATGTAATATACCAAAAATCAGACATGACTCTTTTTTGTAACATAATTTTGTAACGGCCCACTAGAACAGCTTCAACTCTTCTGTGAAGACTGTTTACAAGGTTTAGAAATGTGTCTATGGGAATGTTTTACCATTCTTCCAGAAGCGCATTTGTGAGGTAAGGCGTTGGACGAGAAGACCTGGCTCGCAGTCTCCACTCTAATTCATCCCAAAGGTGTTCTATTGGGTTGAGATCAGCACTCTGTGCGGGTCAGGCAAGAACCTCCATGTTTTTATGGACCTTGATATGTGCACTGGTACACAGTTATGTTGGAATAGGAAGGGCCATCCCCAAACTGTTCCCACAAAGTTGGGATCATAAAACTGTTGAAAATGGCTTAGTATGCTGATGCTTTAAGAATTCCCTTCACTGGAACTAAGGGGCCAAGCCCAACCCCTGAAAAGCAACCCCACACCATAATCACCCCCCCCCCCACACACATTATTTGGAGGGGTGGCCCAATACTTTTGGCAATATAGTGTGGATAAGCAAGTTTGTGGTGGAGGGACTTGACTGGCCTGATCTAAAAAAAATGTGCTTCTGGAAGAATAGTCAAACATTCCCATAGACACACTCCTAAACCTTGTGGACAGCCTTTTTAGAAGAGTTGAAGATGTTATAACTGCAAAGAGTGGGCCAACTCAATATTGAACCCTACAGACTACGACTGGTATGCCATTAAAGTTCATGTGCGTGTAAAGGCAGGCGTCCCAATACATTTGGCAATAAAGTGTATGTCCAGAAAGAAGATTCCAGACAGGACCGCCATCAGGAATTTTGGGGCCCCTTACACATCTTCAGGCATGGGTCCCCAGAAGCAGAGAACCAAACTGGGGGGTGCTTCCGCCACAAATTGATAAGCAGGGGGAGTGTCACAAGTTGAGAAGTGGGGGGGCCTGCGAATTGAGAATGGGGGGGCCGTTGCAACTCGAGAACCTCGGGGTGCTGCCGCCACAAATTAAGGTCGGGGGGGGGCTTTGGGTGCTGATGAAAAAAAAAAGAAAAAAAAAAAAGGGGGGATGCCATCCGGGGCCCTGGGGACCACCGGGCCCCTTAGAGGTCGGGGGGCTTTGGGTGCTGACGAAAAAAAAAAGGGGGATGCCATCCGGGCCCCTTACAGGTGTACTGCCTGTACCCCCTGATGGCGGCCCTGCATAGCTGAATTGTATTTCTTTCCAAATGTAATTATCGAGCTGTGTGCTGTGTTTCCGGTTCTACTTTATTTTATCATTCATTCTGACACAAAACTGAAAACTACTTAGTCAATGTACCTGTTTCAGGCGAATATTTGTTGATACAATTTGATTCACTTCATCCTTTAAAATAAATCAGATAACTTTGTTAGGTTGTTTCCAATAAGCAGAATACGTTTGGGTTTTAAAAATTGGTTCCATTTCCATACCACATTAATAAGCTGAATGAACTGCAGGCCAACTGTCACCACAACTTTGTCGCTGAAGTTTTCGACTGGACGTACAACTTTGTTGTAGTTCTCAAAGAGGTTATCAATCAAGCTGGCTTCATGTTCATAGGAATGTTTATAAGAATGGACCAATCCAGCTGCAGAGAATTAAAGAAGACTTAAGGAATACAATCATTTTATCACTTCTATTATTAAAGCGGTAGTAAACCTTAAAAAAAACCTGCAAGACAATAGCATAATGCATACTAGCCCATTATGAAATACGTACCTTAGAACGAAGCCCCTGCAGCGGCGCGCAGTCACTGCTTAGGGGGCAGACATGTTCTCCTAGCGTTTTTAACGGGTTCGCAGGCTCTGGCGCTGTGAGTGGTTGGAGCCGCGATGAAGTTCCGGCAATAAGCTCTGAAGTTCCGGCACAATACGCTGGACCTTGAGAGTGTATAAGCGGCTGCATGCAGAATAAATATCTCCTAAACCATGTAGGTTTAGGGGATATTAGCTTTACCTACAGGCAGAGCTTTTTTTCTAAGAAAATAGGTGCAGGAACTCAACCACGACCAGATTTCAAAAACAGTACAAGGGTCTTAAAGGGGCATTAAATACCAGGATTGAATTACATACAGATTGCAGAGTTCAGGGGCTTACACACAGAGTGCTGAGCTGTCACTTGTAAACACAGAAACCAGACTTCTGTGTTTACAAGTGATTGTGGTGAGCAGGCACCAAAGCCCTGCGCTACAGGTAAGCCTTATTATAGGCTTACCTGTAGGTAAAAATCACCAAGCGGGGTATACAAAAGCTTAAATAAGAGGTTTTTATTTACATACATTTAATATCTCTATGTATTTCTAGATCTAGTTACATATCATTTACACGTCTGTTTTGCGCTTTGATAAAAGAAAATGCATGTCTAGTAGAAATCCCATTCTTTCCTATGCGGCTGGTTCACATCTCTGTGCTGCAGTTTAGTGCTAACCTCTTGCTGCCCACGTAACACATATGCGCAGCAGCAAAAAAGGGGGGGAGTTTTACCACCCACATGGCGCACATATATGTCTATAGGCGGCGTAGGTTTCTGTACTGAGAGTGCGCTCACCTTCCTGCCCCCCCCACAGGCATAATAGCCCAGTTGAAGGTAACTGGGGGCAGGGGTTAAAGACAAAGTTAAACTTTATGGGTCCTTTCACACCTACACATGTGTTAACATGCAGGCTGCATGCCTGCGGTGTAAGCGCTCATTCACATAGGCAGCCAGTGGGCAGCAAAAGCAGAAGGTTAAGCCACGGTTTTATGGCCCCCCCTAGGGCATGCAGCCACTGAGCACTGTACACATGCCATGGCAAAAATTGAACAGCATGTTGCTTTCGGCAGGTGGTTTTGCCACTAAATGTGACCCGTTAAAGTTAAATAGATTATTTTGGTTCAGTGGTGACAAACAGTGCACCCACAGCCAATCCCCCCCCCCCCCCAGGTCTGGTCGGTCGGGTCCGGAGCACTTACCCCATCTATGGCGGGCAGCGTTTCACCCGGGTGGCGGGCATCACGGCTGCAATCATTTTAACTGTGGGCAGCTGAAGCTGCAGCATGTTTACTTCCTGGATTTACACAGACACACACCTCTAGCTCTGCATTTCTCATTGGCCCTCTTATGGCTCACACCCCCCCCCCCATCCTGGTAAACTCTCACGAAAGTGAGATTGTGAGCTGTGCATGATGTCATAAGCCTAGGCTTTTTACAAGACAAGAAAGCAGGAAGTGGGCTGTATAAGATATTTACCTGCAGAAATAAAATGTTTTACTATCCAAAATTACAAGGGCAGAAGATTTAATAGATAGAAAGATAAAAAAAATGACCGAAGTGTGCCCAACAAGTGGAATGTGTGTGCTTTTATGTACTAATCTGGTTGTTTTTTCTCTCTAATTTTCAAGAAATAGGCAAATTGCTGTTCACTGTAAACACAGAACTCTGTGTGTGATTGAATACAGATGATCAGCAGGTTTCAGCTGAAATCATTGGCTGAAATCTGCTGCCAGACTCATCCTGTGTCCAATCACATCATAGGTCAGCAGGAGGCGCGTTCATGCACACACCAAACCCAGAAGCAAGACGTCAACATACATGTTTTTGATGCAGTTAATTGCATTTAGGGAGTGTAAAAAAATATTAAAATAAAAATGCACCCCAGATGCCCTTCAAGTGATTTTTTTCCACCTCACTGATTGTTGATTAACGCTTGGCAAACGCACTAAATGCTACAGGCACATTTACAGTGTGTTACCAAAGACTTAAATGGAAGGCGTTTTTACGTGAACAGCTCTGTCCACTGTCCATATTATCCATCGCAGGCTACTTTACTAGCAAAAATGCACCTCAAACGCTTGTTTCTAATGCCAGTGTGAACAAGGCTTTAGTATCTAAACCCCAAATGTTTCTTTATAGTTTTGGCTAGAGCAGGAAATTATTAAAGCATTTTTCTCGTCATGGAAAACGGTCGTGTGTACGTGGCATAAGAATCATGGGATTCTCGTGACTGGGATCACATGTGCATGCAAACAGCAGCAGCCACTAAACCAATACAAAGCAATGACAGGCTGAGAGGCGCCACCACCCAGTGATTATCTGTGTTTAGGGATGGATGAGCGACCCGGGATGCAGACAGAGGAGTCCAGGGTCACTCATCTGTCATCTGTCACTCTAAGGCCTCGTACACACGGACGGACTGTCCGCTGAAAACGGTCCGCCGGACCGTTTTCAGCGGACATGTCCGCCCGGAGATTTCTGTCTGACAGAAATCCACGCGTACACGATACGCAGTGACGTGGCCGCGCCGTCGCCGCGACGATGACGCGGCGACGTGCGCGGCCCTGGAAGTTCAATGCTTCCACGCATGCATCGAATGACTTCGACGCATGCGAGGGATGGCGGCCGATCGGACATGTACGGTGAGTCTGTACAGACGACCGAACATGTCCGACGGACAGGCTTCCAGCGGACATGTTTCTTAGCATGCTAAGAAACATTTGTCCGCTGGAAAACGGTCGGCTGGACAAATGTCCGCTGGAAACCTGTCCGGTCGGCCGTACACACGACCGAACACACGACCGAACATGTCTGCTGAAACTGGTCCGCGGACCAGTTTCAGCAGACATGTTCGGTCGTGTGTACGGGGCCTAAGGCCCCATGTACACGGGACGCTGTTAAACTCACGTTGAGAGGCAATTGGACACCTTTTTCAACAGCCCCTGAACACATTCAATGTTATCTAGCCTATCAGAATTGTTTAGCGTCTGCCACTGTTTGCATGCACCTGTGATCCCAGTCACAAAAATCCCATGATTCTTTGTGCTAGAAACTGCTGTATGCACATAATCACTTGTGTGAAGGAGGCCTGAATCTCCTCAGCAGGAAAGCAAAGAGCAAATAAAAATCTTAGGCTGGGTTCACACTACGGTTTTCCCGTCCGTCAGCCGCATACGATTTCAGTATTGAAAACGTACGGGCCCGGACGGGAAAACGTAGAGATAGACAATGCATTGCAAATCGTATGCACTCGGATGCATCCGGGTGCGTACGATTTGCTGGCAAAACGTTTTTTAAACGTACGCAAAACCGTGTTCAACCACGGTTTTGCGGTCGTTTTTAAAACAGTATGGCAAACGCATACGTTTTCCTTTAACATTAATGTTAATGGAAAACGCACATATGTGCGGTGCCATAAGTTCCCGTCTGTTTCAGCCGCATACGTTTTTTCATATAAATCGTATGCGGCTGACGGACGGGAAAACCGTAGTAAGAACCCAGCCTTACTGGGGTTTTGACACTGTCCTCTAATTTGCAGAGCATATTAGAAATGACAGAAAATCTCTCGATTTAGAATTTGTATATCCAAACCCCTTTCCTTTTCCTCCAGCTTTGTAACATATCGGATCTAAAATACAGGATTCATAGTTCAGCTTTACAACTGTGTGATCGCCACCTGGTGAGCATATATGGCATTACAAAAGCTGTACTAACCAAGGTCATTGCAGGGTCATTGCTGGAATTTTAATCATTGCATTCATTTTTTTTTCTCTAGATTTTACCATCTTCTGAGCGTTGCTGATTTTTATTAAAGTCCAACTGAAGTCTTACTTTTTTTTTGTAGATGGTTATTTAATCACTCCTAAAACTATTGCTATTTTGAAAATAAAGGGCCAGATTCACGAATATCTACGGCGGCGTTACGTATCCCCTTTACGTTACGCCGCCGCAAGTTTTCAGCCGAAGTGCTTGATTCACAAAGCACTTGCCTGTAAACTTGCGGTGGCGTAGCGTAAAGCCGTCCGGCGCAAGCCCGCCTAATTCAAATGGGGCGTGTACCATTTAAATTAGGCGCGTTCCCGCGCCAAACGTTCTGCGCATGCTCCGTTAGGAAATTTCCCGCCGTGCTTTGCGCGAAATTACGGCGCCCCGACGTCTGTTTTTTGAACGGCGACGTGCGTAACGTAATTTCGTATTCCCGGACGTCTTGCGCAAAAAATAATAATTTTAATTAGACGCGGGAACGACGGCCATACTTTAACATGGATGGTGTAATTTTACACCATCTAAATAGCACTCTTAACTTTACGACGGGAAAACCCGACTTGCGACGACGTAAGAGATTGCGACGAACGTGCGTATCTTCGTGGATCGCCGTAATCAGCTAATTTGCATACCCGACGCTGGAAAACGACACCCAGCGGCCGCCGGAAAATTACACCTAAGATCCGAAGGCATACGAAGCCGTACGCCTGTCGTATCTTAGCCAAAAGCCGTCGTATCTTTGTTTGTGAATGACAAATAAAGATACGACGCGGCAAATTTGAAAGTACGCCGGAGTATCAGCAGATACTCCGGCGTACTTTTTCTGTGAATCTGGCCCAAAGCTACTATTCCTGGTGTGTTAGCATTGTCACTGAAACCTTGGACCGAGCAATATGGAAGGAGTAGTGGGCTGCCACTATTCTGACTGATTCACTTGAGTAACTGAGCACTGTAAACAACAGGAGGTAGGGAGAAACTGTCCTAAATATAGAATTTACATAGTCTTAAGTTTAATTATTTGTTTATTTCAGGTACTTATATAGCACCGTCAATTTACGCAGTGCTTTACATATACATTGTACATTCATATCAGAACTTACCCTCAAGGAGCTTACACTCTAATGCCCTGTACACACGATTGGTTCATCCGATGAAAACGGACTGATGGATTTTTTCATCAGATATCTGATGAAGCTGACTTTCATCAGTCGTGCCTACACACCATCAGTTAAAAAAGAGAACCTAGACTTAAGGATCTACATATCTACATACGTGTTTTGTTTTTTGTTTGTTTGTTTTTTGCCTGTGTACAAGAGCTTTGCTATTTAGCTTTGCATATTACAATAACATATTTGGCTTTTACCACACATGATAAGTGTTTGAGTTTAGATTCACTTTAAGTCTAAAATCTTAACTCACTGGCATGTGCACTTTTACACTTTTAAATATAGACTGTAACTGAATCCCACATTAACAAAGAAATTAACTTCAAAGAGGAATTAAAATTACAGACAACATGTTTCCCACCCCATCCCCTCCCCACCATACATTATCTAATGGACTGATTGGTGGCCAACCCAGCTTCCTGCTGTTTGCGTCAGTTTGCGCCCCCACCTCCCAGCCAATTATTTAGTTAGTGTTTGGGGAGGAAAATGGGGACCTTTGCAAAAATGCTATTTATATTTCCAGTTCCACATCTAGCTTTTCTATAATACCAGCAGAAAAAAATATATTTAATACTGGCAAAGTAACAAAAAATAACAATACAATGTATACTGTAGTACATTTATCATAGGACCCTTAAATGCATGAGTAGCTTAACCACTTGGTAATTATAGGCCAAATTTTCATGCCAAAATAATGCCACAAGAAAGAAAATATACACATCCATTAAAAAAAAAAAAAAAAAGGTAATCTAAAGACCTGCAATCAAATAATTAATATCTTTTTGCCAGTTGCTACAGATGATATGATTGTTCTATCTGGATATCAAATACAAAACAAGCTAGATATTAGTAATAGTAAAACAATCAACATAAAAAACACATAAACAGGCTTTAAAAGAGAATTAAAACGGAGTTTAAAGAGTAGGTGTACCTGAAATGGAGAGAACAATAAGGCACGTTGTAGTAAAATCCATTTCCTTCCTTCTGTACCTACTTTCTTACTGTTTGGATTGATGGTGGGAATGATGAAATTTTAGACGGTTGAACCTTGTCTGCTGTGAGGCTCTCTTCAGCTTCCGGTTGCACGGATTGGAATGGAACCACTGGGCTATTATTGCTCTCCACCTGTTCACAGGACAGCTGAGCTTCTGGCAGCTTTAGAAAAGATCCAGCAGACAGTTCTCTGACAGCTTACTTGTCCGTAAAGCTTTTGCCTCTCTGTTAGGAAATGACATTAACAAACATACCTTAAAGGGGTTGTAAAGGTAAAAAAAAATCCCTAAATAGCTTCCTTTACCTTAGTGCAGTCCTCCTTCACTTACCTCATCCTTCCATTTTGCTTTTTAAAAATGTCCTTATTTCTTCTGAGAAATCCTCACTTCCTGTTCTTCTGTCTGTAACTACACACAGTAATGCAAGGCTTTCTTCCTGGTGTGGAGAAAGCCTCTTGAGGGGGCGAGCGGGAGTGTCAGGATGCCCACTAACACACAGCTCCTTTCTCGATCTGCAAAGTAGAGTGTCCTGACACTCCTGCTCGCCCCCTCCCCCCTCAAGAGGCTTTCTCCACACCAGGGAGAAAGTGTTGCATTACTGTGTGTAGTTATAGACAGAAGAACAGGAAGTGAGGATTTCTCAGAAGAAATAAGGACATTTAAAAGCAAAATGGAAGGATGAGGTAAGTGAAGGAGGACTGCACTAAGGTAAAGGAAGCTATTTAGGGAATACATGTTTTAAAGTGACAAGTGCTTCCGCGCTACTATAGATCCTTGAAATAAAAACGCCTCAACAAATAATATACAGTGCAGCAAAATCTAACAGTGTTATACCAAACACAAAAATAAAGAAAAAATAGTGAAAGTGATTCTGCGCAACGTATCTCACATTGCTGTGACATATAAATATAAACACAAAAAATGTGAAATAACACTGAATTAGATAAAAATATAAATATACTGAATAGTCCGTGTATACAGGTGGTATAAGAGAGCTAATCCTGCTCAAATAGTGTAACAGAATAAAAGTGCAAACCAAAATCCTAATAAAGAACCAAACAAATGGTAAATAAAAATGATGTGGAAAAGAACCAAAACGAGTCCTTCAGTGAAACAAATTCCATACAAAATTGTATAAAAGCTGCCAGATGATCCGATCAATATGCTGAATCAGGTGTTGAATAAGTGACTAGCAGATGAAGATCACATCCTTCACTAGGCTCACAAGCCTCTTACCTCTAGGTAGATAAAGATGAGCATCGAATCTCTCACACCGTGGCAATCCTTTAAGGGTAATCCCTGTCCTTTCTCCCCTTGAGCTGGCACCTCGTCTCTACGATAAATTCGTATAGTACTCCGCCCAGATAAATAAATGGAGAGAGGGAACAAGAAAAGGAACCTCCAATAGTGAAGCACAGTAAACCAGGTTGTAATTTATTCAATGAAAAAACCTGTGCTTACATTTAAAAAGTAACAAATGTGCAGCAATTTAAAAATGAGCGGCGTTCACAGCGCCAGCTTACGTCACTCCAGGTGTACGCCAATTTACTGTAACGCGTAGGGATTGGCGTACACCTGGAGTGACGTAAGCCGGCGCTGTGAACGCCGCTCATTTTTAAATTGCTGCACATTTGTTACTTTTTAAATGTAAGCACAGGTTTTTTCATTGAATAAATTACAACCTGGTTTACTGTGCTTCACTATTGGAGGTTCCTTTTCTTGTTCCCTCTCTCCATTTATTTATCTGGGCGGAGTACTATACGAATTTATCGTAGAGACGAGGTGCCAGCTCAAGGGGAGAAAGGACAGGGATTACCCTTAAAGGATTGCCACGGTGTGAGAGATTCGATGCTCATCTTTATCTACCTAGAGGTAAGAGGCTTGTGAGCCTAGTGAAGGATGTGATCTTCATCTGCTAGTCACTTATTCAACACCTGATTCAGCATATTGATCGGATCATCTGGCAGCTTTTATACAATTTTGTATGGAATTTGTTTCACTGAAGGACTCGTTTTGGTTCTTTTCCACATCATTTTTATTTACCATTTGTTTGGTTCTTTATTAGGATTTTGGTTTGCACTTTTATTCTGTTACACTATTTGAGCAGGATTAGCTCTCTTATACCACCTGTATACACGGACTATTCAGTATATTTATATTTTTATCTAATTCAGTGTTATTTCACATTTTTTGTGTTTATATTTATGTGTCACAGCAATGTGAGATACGTTGCGCAGAATCACTTTCAATACATGTTTTACCTTTACAATCCCATTAAAGCTGAACTCCACTTTTGACATTACCATTCTATTATGCTAGAAAGATGATAGTTCTCTCTTGGAAAAAAAAACCTACATCTCCTGTTGCTCAGGCCTGCAAGGCCTTATTAATAAAGCCCTTACTTTGTATAAAGCTGCATATACTAGTAGGGGAATACCCAATAAATTTGACAAAGTGTGTGGCGGGTGGACGAATAGTGTATCTACAGTGTCTGAATAAACTGGTATGATATAAGGGTCTTGATAGTTGCAATATCTTATACACGTGGAGTCAGATACTGTTATTTTGGGGTTTTGTTTCGAGATTTTCTTGATGTAAGTTGGGTACTTGGGTTCGTATTCCAGGGTCTGTTGAATGAATTCTCTGGATCCATAAAATGCTATTAGATCTGGGAGCCGGAAGAAGTCACATTATACAAATCTGAATCTGAGATAAATGCAATATGGAATTACTGTTATTACAGATATTTATAGCCTTGGAGCTATACAGTTGTTGGCCTGTTGCGGAAGTGTTGTATGTTAAATGTGTCATGTGTCGCCTGGAATTCAGGATGTACTCAAATGTGTTCTGTTTTTTTCTTTCTGTATTGTTATGGAAACTCAAATAAAATGTATTTTCCGGAAAAAAATAAAAAAGCTAAACTCGTAAACTACCCTTGCAGTGGGCACCTCCATTCTGCTAGAGTTAAATGCTTGTAAAGTCTAGAGCAGGGGTGTCCAAACTTTTTTCAAAGAGGGCCAGATTTGATGAAGTGAACATGTGCGAGGGCCGACCATTTTACCTGACATTCTTAGAACCATTACAAATCGGTCTAAGTGTGTTCGTACACGGACTTTGGACTTGCCTGGTCTAGAGGTACAAGAATGAGATGGCATGCGTGGGATTTCGGGCTGCTGGTTATACGTCATAACCAGCGGACATGTCCGATGAGTCGTACTAACCATCGGACATGTCCGACGGACATGGTTCCAGCGGACAAGTTTCTTAGCATGCTAAGAAACTTTTGTCCGCTGGAAACCTGTCCGCTAGGCCAGGAAACCGGTCCGCTAGGCCCTACACACGGTCAGACATGTCCGCGGAAACTGGTCCACGGACCAGTTTCAGCAGACATGTTCGGTCGTGTGTACGAGGCCTTACAGTGGTGGGGGTTACACAGCAAGGGAAGTGTTTTGTATTGCTCAGAGATCAGCTTTAAAGTTTTTCTTAGTTCCTGCCAGTAAATTTTGTAAAAAAGTAATTTTTCTCCTTCACTGATGTGCACTGATGAGGCTGCACTGATGGGCACTGATTGGGTGGCACTGAAAGCCAGCACTGACTGTCATCACTAATGGGCACTAATTGTGCTTTATAGTAATCAGGGCACTAATAGTCAGTGCTCTGATTACCTGTCTTGCTGTCCCCTGCGAGAAGATGCCACTAATCGGCTCTCCTCGCCACATACTCTATCAGTGTGAGGCGATGAGAGACAATTACTGGCACTTCCGTGTTTACATGTGATCGGACAGAGCCGATCACATGGTTTAAGAGCCAGGTCAATGGCTCTTTACAGAGATCGGAGTCATGCCATATCCTAGAAACACTGCACGGTCACAATTGCTGTGCTACGCACCCCCGCTCCCAACGGCAAGGTTTGTCGAAAGAGGCCCTTGTCCTCATCAACATGGGGACAAGGTGCTTTGGGGTGGGGGGAGCAGAGGGCATGTGGCCTAGTATGGTCTGGGGGGGGCACTCGCTCGTTCCCCCCTTTCCTGACCTGCCGGGTTGTGTGCTCGGATAAGGGTCTGGTATGGATCTTGGGGGGCGGGACCCCCTAGCCTGTGTGTATGAGGCCTTAATATCTCCTAAATGGTGCAGGTTTAGGAAATATTTACACTACCGGTAAGCTTTATTATAGGCTTACCTATAAGTAAAACTTAAGTTTACGTCCTCTTTAATGCATTTGAGAGCAACTGTCACAGAAAGGATGCTTCCTCGAGGAACACAGCTTGCTACTTACCCCTGACTTCCTAAAGATACTGTTATAAAGAAAATTATGTTGTACCATATCCATTAGGGTGCATGGGCACCACACCCTCTCTCCATCCACCCCCTCTATCACAAATAGATAGATTCATGCATTGCATGAATCTATCTATGGCCAATGCTGACAACCCCTATTCAGATGCCGGGACCCTTTTTGAGCACCGGGCACCTGAATTACAGCGGCGGAATATTTTTTTTAAGCACCTGATAAGAACCATAGGCTCTAATAGGTGTACAAAAATGTGACTAGCGAGCACCATGCTTGGCGCTTGCAGTTTACTCAGCTGTGTGTTAGGAAAGCAAAGGAATATTCGCTTTCCTATCCTGAACCGCCTCTCCGCCAATCAGATGCTTGGGTCTGTTACCTGTCACCTGATTGGCTGAAATGACAGGCACTGTGATTGGACCCCTATCTGGCGAGGACGGAAGGAGCAGACGGGAGAAGATATATTGTGGAGGAGCACGGAGGACACCGGACACCGGACACTGCTCGTCGCCGTCACCTGGTGCCCCACTGAGACAGGGTAAGTGCTGGTCAGATGGCAGGCGGGGGGCACAGTGGTAGCATTGAATTGGAACAGTGGCATTTGGGGCATAGTGGCAGCGTTTAATGGGCACAGTGGCAGCATTTGGTGCACAGTGGCAGTGTTTAATGGGCACAGTGGTTGCATTTGATGGCACAGTGGCTATGTTTGGAGGGCACAGTGGCTGCGTTTGGGGCAGAGTGGCAGCGCTTAATGGGCATAGTGGCAGCATCTGGGGCAAAGTGGCAGCATTTAATGGGCACAGTGGTAGCATTTGATGGGCACAGTGGCAGCATTTGGGGCACAGTGGCAGCATTTAATGGGCACAGTGGTAGCATTTGATGGGCACAGTGGCAGCATTTGATGGGCACAGTGGCTGAGTTTGGAGGGCACAGTGGCTGCCTTTGGAGGGCACAATGGCTGCGTTTGATGGTACAGTGACCATATCATATCTGCTTATGTTGACGGCTACATAAAACTTTGTGTAGGATGCAAAAGTTGGCAACCCCAAATATACAATTTTATTATATTCTCATAATAAGAACTTGCAACTAAAACTCTGTTTTTAGAAGGAAAACACATTTCTCAAAGCACTTGGTGCCCAGTAAGTGGAAAGAGGAACTTAGTTACTTATTTCTTGTGTGAACTTTGTTTCTGGTGTGAACTTCATTACTGGTTCTGGTGGGAACTTTGTTACTTGTATCTGATGGGATCTAGTTTATGTTCCTGTGACAAGTAGAAGCAACCACAGTGTGATCGGAGAGCAAGCTGCATGGATAACAATGTACATTTACAGGAAGATGTTCTCACATACAGAGCACGTGATTGTTGCACTTTGTCATCGGAATGTTAGTTTGCATCATTTTGCAGAATACCTGCACTTATATGTATGTTCTATGTACTGTATGAATATCAGTTACACCCAGTGCTTTTTTTCTCAGAAAATAGGTGCAGGAACTCAACCACGACCCCGTTCATATTTCTCAAACAGTAGAAGGGTCTTAAAGGGGCCTTAAATACCAAGATTGCATTCCATACATAGTGCAGAACTCAGGGGTTTACATACAGAGTGCAGAGCTGTCACTTGTAAACACAGAAACCAGACTTCTGTGTTTACAAGTGATTGTGGTGAGCAGGCATCAAAGGGTCTGAGCCAGAGGTGGTGGAACTGAGTTCCCCCAAGTTCCCCCTGAAAAAAAGCCCTGGTTACACCCTTGTTCCCTCAGAGTGATGCATGCCCTCAATTTCATTGCAGCTACCATTTATTAAAGCACCCTAATTCTTCCCAACCTTGTTTTGCATTGTGGAATTTTTTAACCATTTGCAAGGGTGAATCCATAGGATGCTGCAAAAGAAAAGGAGCCACCCTGAAATAGGAAACCTGGGACAGTGATCATGGCGCCAATCACTTACCGCAAACTGCCGTAGCTGTACATCAGTACTTTGACGTAGAATACCAGGGTTATACCAGCAGATAGCTGCCAAAACCCCCGAATTTTCTGCAACGGCGGGCGGTCCTCTTTACCAGTGGTCATCAACCCTGTCCTGCAGGGCCCACTAACAGGTCAGGTTTTATGTATTACCTTGGGGAGATGCAGTCTAGAATACTGCAATCACTGAGGAGCAAATTATATCACCTGTGATGTATTTCAGTTATCTTGCAAACCTGGCCTGTTAGTGGGCCCTGTAGGACAGGGTTGATGACCACTGCTCTATACGATAAAAGTGGTCTCTGTGGTCTCTGTGGCGGATTCCCCACAAGATCACTTATCGGCGGTGGGAGGGGTGCCCCCCGCCGCACTTCGGTTGTCTCCGCCGCTTACCAGACCCGCCGGTAGCAGCTGAGACAATCCAATCCTCTCCCCTCCGTAGCATGGAGCCGACTGAGGGAAAGATGGCCCCCACTCGGCTCCATAACATTGGACGAGGAAAGCGACGTCAAACGTCACTTCCGTCCAATGGCCTTAAAGGGTATTTTTTTTTAAGACATTTATTTATTTATTGCATTTAAGTGTAAATGTCTTTTTGACCCCAGATCTCACATTAAAGAGGTTCTGTCTTGCTTTTTTTCTCATTTCAAGGGATGTTTACATTCCTTGTAATAGGAATACAACTGACCGCCGCATGTACATATACGTCGACAGAATGGCGCGCGCCCCCCGCTGTATGCTTGGTGAGCCTGCCCGCTTGTCCTGCGGACTCAATGTCCGCCGGGTGCCCGCGATCGTCTCACGTAGCGGCAGAACGGGGAGATGTAAACAAGGCATTTCCCTGTTCTGCCTAGTGACAGGACAGTGATTTACTGCTCTCTGTCATCGAGAGCAGTGATCACTGCTGTGTCACTTGTAGCCCAGCCCCCCCCCCCACAGTTAGAATCACTCTCTAGGACACACTTAACCTCTTCATTGCCCCCTTGTGTTTAACCCCTTCCCTGTCAGTGTCATTTACACAGTAATCAGTGTATTTTTATAGCACTGAATGCTGTATAAATGCCGATGGTCCCAAAATAGCGTCAAAAGTGTCCGATGTGTCCGCCATAATGTCGCAGTCACGATAAATTTCACAGATCGCCGCCATAACTAGTAAAAAAAAAAAATTATAATAAGAATGCCATAAAACTACCTATTTTCTAGACGCTATGGGCCAGATCCACAGACGAAGTACGCTGGCGTATCTACTGTTACGCCGGTGTACTTTCAAATTTCCCGCGTCGTATCGTTGTTTTGAATCCTCAAAACAAGATACGACGGCTTCTGGGTTAGATCCGACAGGTGTACGTCTTCGTACGCCTTCGGATCTAAGATGCAATACTTCGGCATCCGCTGGGTGGCGTTTTCCGTGTCGGGTATGCAAATTAGCGATTTACGACGATCCACGAACGTACGCGCGGCCATCGCATTTTCTAACGTCGTCTGTAGTCGGCTTTTTCTGGCGTATAGTTAAAGCTGGTATTTTTCGGTGTATACATAGACTTGCCATGTTAAGTATGGCCGTCGTTCCTGCGTCGAAATCTGAAATTTTTTTTTTTGTGTAAGTCGTCCGTGAATAGGGATTAACGTAACTCATGTCTAAGTTCAAAAAATGACGTTGTTGCGACGTCATTTCGCGCAAAGCACGGCGGGAAATGTCTTGACTACGCATGCGCATTTCATTCGGCGCGGTGGACGCGCTTCATTTAAATGAAACCCGCCCCCAACCCGCCCAATTTGAAATCCGCCGCCAGAAATACACTACGCCGCCGTAACTTACGGCGCGAAATCGTGGAAATGCGCCAGGTAAGGTACGGCGGCGTAGTGTATCTCTGATACGCTGCGCCGTTCTACATGTATGTGGATCTGGCCCTTTAACTTTTGCGCAAACCAATCAATATACGCTTATTGCGATTTATATTACCAAAAATATGTAGAAGAATACGTATCGGCCTAAACTGAGGAAAAAAAATGTTATATATTTTTGGGGATATTTATTATAGCAAAAAGTAAAAAATATTGCTTTTTTTCAAAATTGTCGACCTTTTTTTTTTGTTTATAGCGCAAAAAATATAAACCACAGAGGTGATTAAATATCACCAAAATAAATCTTTATTTGTTGGAAAAAAAATACGTCAATTATGTTTGGGTGCAGTGCCGTATCGCAAAAAGTGCTCTGGTCAGAAGGTCTGTAAATTCCTCCGGGGCTGAAGTGGTTAAAGGGAATAAAAAAATGAACAAAGCACACCCTTCATGTTGTGTACTTACCACAATCTAAAGTACCTAATGTGCTTTCTGTCTGCTGTCTCCTCCCTCTGCTATCTGCATTAGTCACCTCTTAACAGGTTATGCTTCCACCACAGAATCCGAGGGGGCAGCCCTGCCAAAGCTGTGCATGTTTCCCTTTGAGACTGTGTCCATTCTCTCCGCTAATGTCAGGGAATTCCTGTGAGACGTTGACTAATAGAAATCTAGAATGGCAGTCGGGAATGCGCATACACAGGCACGTGTACAGTGTAGGTTGCCACCAGACAGACCATTTAAAGTGGTTGTGAAGTCAGTGGTTGCATTAAGATAAAAAGCCTTCTGTGTACAGCAGCCCCCCTCAGCCCCCCTAATACTTACCTGCGCCCAGGGCAGGACTTAGGGTGGTGGGGGCCCCTGGGCTTGAGTGTTGAAGGGGCCCCCTGGAGCTGAGAATTGGGGGGATCGAAGTTGTTGAGGGGGGGGCGAGTTGAAGTTGTTGAGCGGGGGGGCATTAAAGTTGTTGAGCGGGGGGTGCGCATTAAAGTTGTTGAGCAGGGGGGTGTGCATTAAAGTTGTTGAGCGGGGGGGTACCTCTCACCTGTGCCAACAGCTGGGGCCACAGACTGTCATTAGCCCGGCTGTCGGCTGGCTTTCTTCCCTTCAGCAGCCACAGTCCTCCAAACACCGCTCTGGTTCCTCCTGCTTCCATGCTGCCTCCTCTTGCAGTGCGGGAAAATTAACCCTTTTGCGGGACTGCGGGAAGAAGCTGTCTGTGCAGGAAAGTCCTGCAGAATCCGTGCGTGTTGGGAGGTATGCGCAGGGCCGCCATCAGGAATTTTGGGGCCCCTTACACAGCTTAAGGCATGGGCCCCCTGGAGCAGAGAACCTAGGGGGGGTGCTGCCGCCTGAAATTGAGAAGCGGGGGGGGGGGGGGGGGGCTGCCGCAAATTGAGAAGCAGAAAGAAAAGAAAAGAAGAAGGAGAATATATATATATATATAAATATAAATATATATATATATATATATATATATATATATATATATATATATATATATATATAAAGGGGGGTAGCCATCCGGGACCTCTGGGCCCTTTAATAAAAAGAAAAAATAAACCTCTGGGCCCTTTAATAAAAAAATGTAAAAAATAAACATTTATAAAAAATACATAAAAAAAGGGAGGTTGCCATCCTGGGCCCCTGGGGACCTCTGGGCCTTTTAACCACTTGACCACTGGGCACGTAAACCCCCTTAATAACCAGACCAGTTTTCAGCTTTCGGTGCTCTCACAATTTGAATGACAATTAGGCCCCTTTCACATTGAGGAGTTTTTCAGGCGGTAAAGCGCTAAAAATAGCTGCTATCCCGCCTGAAAAACTCCTGCACTGCAGACTCAATGTGAAAGCCCGAAGGGCTTTCACACTGAGGCGATGCGCTGGCGGGAGACAAAAAAATCTCCTGTCAGCAGCATCTTTGGAGCGGTGAGAGGAGCGGCATGTATACCGCTCCTTCACCGCTCCTTCCCATTGAAAACAATGGGAACCGCGGCAATACCGCCCGCAATGCGCCTCTATAGAGGCGCATTGCGGGCGGTATTAACTCTTTATCGGCCGCTAGCGGGGGTTAATACCGCACCGCTAGCGGCTGATACCCGCGGCAATTCCGGCGGTATAGCGCCGCTATTTTTAGCGGCGTTATACCGCCACCGCAGCTCCCGCCCCAGTCTGAAAGGGGCCTTACTCAGTCATACAACACTGTACCCAAATGAAATTTCTGTCCTTTTTTTCACACAAATAGAGCTTTCTTTTGGTGGTATTTAATCACCGTTGGGTTTTTTATTTTTTGCGCTATAAGAGAAAAAAGACTGAAAATTCTGTAAAAAAAAAAAATTTTTCTTTGTTTCTGTTATAAAATTTGGCAAATTTAGTATTTTTTCTTCATTCTTTTGCATAAATGTGAAAGATGAAGTTACGCCGAGTAAATAGATACCCAACATGTCACCCTTCGAAATTGCACACGCTCGTGGAATGGTGCCAAACTTTGCTACTTAAAAATCCCCATAGACGACGTTGCAGGGTATTGTGGGGTATTGCGGAGTATTGTGGGGTATTGCGGAGTATTGTGGGGTATTGCGGAGTATTGTGGGGTATTGCAGGGTATTGCAGAGTATTGTGGGGTATTGCGGGGTATTGTGGGGTATTGCGGAGTATTGTGGGGTATTGTGGAGTATTGCGGGGTATTGCGGAGTATTGCGGGGTATTGCGGAGTATTGCGGGGTATTGCGGGGTATTGCGGAGTATTGCGGAGTATTGCGGGGTATTGTGGGGCATTGCGGAGTATTGCGGGGCATTGCGGAGTATTGCAGGGTATTGCAGAGTATGGGGGCATTGCAGAGTATTTTGGGGTATTGCAGAGTATGGGGGCATTGCAGAGTGTGGGGGCATTGCAGAGTATGGGGGCATTGCAGAGTATGGGGGCATTGCAGAGTATGGGGGTATTGCATAGTATGGGGGCATTGCAGAGTATGGGGGCATTGCAGAGTATGGGGGCATTGCAGAGTATGGGGGCACTGCAGAGTATGGGGGTAATATTGCAGAGTATTGCACAGGGAGGGATGGATGGATCTGTGACTGCATGTGTCACAGATCCAGCCCGCAGCAGCAGCAGCAGCTGCTGCTGCTTCCACTCTCTCCCCTCTCCTCTCTCACACTGTACCGTTCGGTACAGAGAGGAGAGGGAGGAACTGGCGTCATCACATGACGCCGGTTTGTTTACTAGTGATCGCTCCATCATTGGACGGAGCGATCACGTGGTAAACCGCCGCTATCAGCGGCGATTTACCGTGATCCGTGATCAGCCGGGTCCGGAGGACCCGGCGGTCACGGAGACTCCCGTGTGCGCGCCCCACAGGGCGCGCGGGAGCGCGATTCTAGGAGGACGTACATTGACGCCCTCCTAGAATTAAGCAACCGCCTTGTAGACGTATTTCGTCTATAGGGCGCTTGCTAACTGGTTAATAAAAAATATAAACAAAAATAAAAAAATAAACATTTATAAAAAAAATTAAAAAGGGGGGGGTTGCCACATGGGGCCCTGGGGACCTCTGAGCCCTTTAATAAAAAAAATATATATGTAAAAAAAAATTAAATTTTTTTATATATATAAAAAAAAAAAAGTGGGTTGCCATTCGGGGGCCCTGGAGACCCCTGGGCCCTTTAATAATAATAATAATAATAAAATATATATATATATATATATATATATATATATATATATATATATATATATATATATATATATATATATATATATATATATATATATATATATATATATATATATATAAATAAAAAATATATAAAAAAACATTTTTTTATAAAAAATTAATTAAAAAAAAGGGGGGTTGCCTCCGGGCCCCTGGGGATCTCTGGACCCCTAAAAAAAAAAAGTCAAGCCCAATGGTAAGTCCGGCCCTGCCTGCGCCCATCTAGATCCAGCGATGTTGCAGCAGTGTCTCGGCTGCCCAGGACTCCCCTCCTCATTGGCAGTGTGGCACCATTTGGGGTGGCCGCGGCTTCATATCTGAATGGACACAAGGAGCTGTGGCTCGGCTTGGGAGCCCCCACAGCAAGCAGCTTGCTGTGGGGCCACTCAACAAGAGGGAGGGGCCAGGAGCACCGAAGAGGGACCTGAGAAGAGGAGGATCCAGGCTGCAACATTAGATTGATGCTCATTTTGTCAAGGGGAATCGGGTAGTTTTTTTAAAATCGAATCAGTACTTACCGTTTTAGAGAGCGATCTTCTCCGCCGCTTCCGGGTATGGTCTTCGGGACTGGGCGTTCCTATTTGAATGACAGGCTTCCGACAGGCTTCCGACGGTCGCATACATCGCATCATGAATAGCCGAAAGAAGCCGAACGTCGGTGCGGCTCTATACGGCGCCTGCGCACCGACGTTCGGCTACTTTCGGAAAATCGTGACGCGATGTATGCGACTGTCGGAAGCCTGTCGGAAGCCTGTCAATCAAATAGGAACGCCCAGTCCCGCAGCCCATACCCGGAAGCGGCGGAGAAGATCGCTCTCTAAAACGGTAAGTACTGCTTCGATTTTAAAAAAACTACCCGATTCCCCTTGACAAAATGAGCCTCAATCTAATGTTAAAAATTAACTTTTCGGGTGAACCTCCACTTTAACTGGGCATATGTAAGGGTTAACAACTACTTTAGGGTAATACTGACACTTAAATGAAACTGTTACTTTTATTGTATAAATAAACCATTGTATATGCTTTGCATACAGATCTAAAGAACAAACAATACATTTTATTTTTGAATGCAAGTTATTATGTTAATCACAGTGTTATGAAACAGTTTTTAATAAATGATTTTATTTCTCCGCTTTTTCTTTTAATATATTATAGCACTATTTACAAAGCAATCCATATTACATAGTCTGTAGGTACAGAAGCTTGCTTTAAAGTGACCCTAAAACATAACTAAAGCCTCCATGAAATGCTGTGCCTGTAAAAAAGAACACGTATACTTACCTCTCCTGCCACCGAATACTGCTAAAGAGAAATCTCTGGATGAAGCTTCATCTGAAAGCAACATTTCTGGAAGTGACAATCTCCTTAAAGCAGAGTTCTGGCCACCGATTTTTTTTTTTATAGGCATGACCTCCCACTGCATAATAATACACATAAACTATATATGTATGTGCTAGTTGATAGTACTGCTTTTTTTTTTTTTTTAAGGGCTGTGGAAATTAAAGATTAATTCCTCGATTAATCGTAAATGTTTTTGATCGGTACTAGTGGTGCATCGGATCGTAAATGATCCACGATCCGAACGGGTCACCATATGCGGATCGGCACACCACGTGATCCGCGGGGCTCCACTGCTGCCTCGGCCATAGGAAAGGCCGCGGCTTCTGCCCAGCTCCCGGAGCGGCGGCCATCTTGGTCTACCGAGCGCCGGCCTAGGTGAGCCTAGAGCGGCGCGTTGATGTCATCACCCGGCCTAAACTGCCCGTGTAAAGCCGGCTTCTCTGGTAAGACTAAGCAAGCACTAATCTTCCTATACAGTGGGGGAGATGTCTGTGGATATTACAGTGGGGAGATGTCTGTGGATATTACAGTGGGGAGATGTCTGTGGATATTACAGTGGGGGAGATGTCTGTGGATATTACAGTGGGGGAGATGTCTGTGGATATTACAGTGGAGGAGATGTCTGTGGATATTACAGTGGGGGAGATGTCTGTGGATATTACAGTGGGGAGATGTCTGTGGATTACAGTGGGGAGATGTCTGTGGATATTACAGTGGGGAGATGTCTGTGGATATTACAGTGGGGGAGATGTCTGTGGATATTACAGTGGGGGAGATGTCTGTGGATATTACAGTGGGGGAGATGTCTGTGGATATTACAGTGGGGGAGATGTCTGTGGATTTTACAGTGGGGAGATGTCTGTGGATATTACAGTGGGGGAGATGTCTGTGGATATTACAGTGGGAGATGTCTGTGGATTACAGTGGGGAGATGTCTGTGGATATTACAGTGGGGAGATGTCTGTGGATATTACAGTGGGGGAGATGTCTGTGGATATTACAGTGGGGGAGATGTCTGTGGATATTACAGTGGGGGAGATGTCTGTGGATATTACAGTGGGGGAGATGTCTGTGGATATTACAGTGGGGAAAATGTCTGTGGATATTACAGTGGGGGAGATTCTGGATATTACAGTGGGGGAGATGTCTGGATATTACAGTGGGGGAGATTGTGGATATTACAGTGGGGGAGATTGTGGATATTACAGTGGGGGAGATGTCTGTGGATATTACAGTGGGGGAGATGTCTGTGGATATTACAGTGGGGGAGATGTCTGTGGATATTACAGTGGGGGAGATGTCTGTGGATATTACAGTGGGGAAAATGTCTGTGGATATTACAGTGGGGGAGATTCTGGATATTACAGTGGGGGAGATGTCTGGATATTACAGTGGGGGAGATTGTGGATATTACAGTGGGGGCGATTTCTGGATATTACAGTGGGGAGATGTCTGTGGATATTACAGTGGGGAGATGTCTGGATATTACAGTGGGGAGATGTCTGTGGATATTAAAGTGGGGAGATGTCTGTCGATATTACAGTGGGGGAGATGTCTGTGGATATTACAGTGGGGGAGATGTCTTGATATTACAGTGGGGGAGATGTCTGTGGATATTACAGTGGGGGAGATGTCTTGATATTACAGTGGGGGAGATGTCTGTGGATATTACAGTGGGGGGAGATGTCTGGATATTACAGTAGGGGGAGATGTCTTTGGATATTACAGTTGGGGGAGATGTCTTGATATTACAGTGGGGGAGATGTCTGGATATTACAGTGGGGAGATGTCTGAATATTACAGTGGGGGAGATGTCTGTGGATATTACAGTGGGGGAGATGTCTGTGGATATTACAGTGGGGGAGATGTCTGTGGATAACAGTGGGGGAGATGTCTGTGGATATTACAGTGGGGACTATATATGGTGGTGATCCGAAAAATGTATGTGCGTTATAATTAATCGAAGTTAGTCAATTAATAAAAAAATTGATTAATCGAGCACAAACATTTTAATCAGTAACAGCCCTATTTTTTTTACTTATGATTTATTTGATCCTCTTTTGGCCGTTGCCATGATAAGTGTGGTCATATGAAGCCTATTCGCAACCTCCTCCTGGAAAACATATCTAGAGGTGCATGCTGGGTAACCAGCATGCACCTCTCGATCTCGCGCATTTGCAAATGTTTGTCATTATTGATCAAGGACTGGGAAAATGGAAAAAAAAATTTTTTTCAGGGTGGAACTCCGCTTTAAGACTCGAGCTGCACCAAATGGTTTCTCCAACTTCAACATTCAGGACACAGTAGTGGCATTAAGGTCAGCGGGAGCCGGGAGGAACCCCTGAATGATGGGGGGACCAACGAGATCGAAATTCCTGGAAGTGTCTGTAATTTATGCTTAGCAGCACCAAGAGGATAAGTATTTGCTTTTTTCTTTACTGGCACAGTGTTTCTTAGAAGTTTTTGTTATGTAACAGTCACTCTACGCTGATCTGAAAGCAGGCCACCAGTTGGAAGACAATGCACCCAGATACTGGAAAGCAGTTACAATTACATGTCCTTTTTCAGCCCTGCAAATGTAGCTCAATAAGACGTCCGGCAAACACTGCTGCTGTTCCAATGATGCACACAATCATGAAGACTGCAAGAAGGAGATGATCTAGAACCATTGCAGAAAATATCCATTCTTCTGAAGCCTGGAAAATAATTAAACAAATGTGATTAATAAAGACAATTAAAATAATCAGTTCAAGGACTGCGTTTTCCAGAATTTAAACATTTATAATGGAGAAGCAGTCATTACACACAAATATTTTATTGTGCTGGAAAAATCATTGTACAAGTGGGTAGCAACCATTTCCTCATCTATGGATCAATTTAAATTAGACCTGTCATCAAAATAAAGCTCAATTTGTGGGATAAAAAAGGACATCAATTTTGTTTGGGTACAGCGTTGCACAACTGCACAATTGTCAGTTAAAGCGACACAGTGCTGTATCGCAAAATTAGGTAGGTAAATCCTTCAAGGGCTGAAGCGTGTTAAAGATGCGGTCATGACTCATAAGTCACTATTATACCCAGGTCTAAAGAAATATATATTATTTTAAATTCCAGTCAGCAGGGGGAGCCCTAAGCTAATTGTCACATGTTTCCTCAAGCTATTCTTAGCTTTGTTGCAAAATGACAATTGTTTACAGAGTTTAGTAGCGCAAGTTTGGACTTTACACATACAATGAAAGGTTTAGTGGTGTAAAACATTTTTAGTAAACAGCACATTGAAGTTTTTACATCAAACTTTAAGAGAATGACAACTGAGGAGGAAAGAGGGACATGGAAATTTGATTCCAAATAAGGGACATTCCATCAAAAATATTCTTGTTGCTCAGGCTAGGGGCTGGGGAGTGTAGTAAGTGCATTCCTTATATATAGTTTACTTTACTTGCTATGTTTTTATCTTACAAAAAAATGTTTTCTTTAAAAGGAGTTGTAAAGTCTCAAGGTTTTTCACCTTAATGTATTCCATGCATTAAAATGTAAAAACCTACTGAGGTGTAGCTCCCCCCCCATAGCCCCCCTTTTTCTTACCTGAACCCGATCATTCCAGCATTGAGGACGAGCCCAGCAGCTGCAGCCGATGTCTCGGGTCCTCATTGGATAGATTGATATCAGTAGAAGCCATTGGCTTCCGCTGTTGTCATGAAAATCCAGTGACATGAGAGCCAGGGGCGGGGCCGTGTCCTGTTGTCTGTGTCAATGGACGGAGCAGCAGGACACGGGAGCGCGCCCACACGAGTGGCCCCATGGAATGTGTCTCTAAGGCCGGGTACGCACGGGAAAACATGTACAATGAAACCGGTCCGTCGGACCGTTTTCACCGTACATGTCTGCCCGGGGACTTCTGTACGATGGCTGTACTAACCATCGTACAGAAGTCCGCGCGTAAACAATACGCGGGGCGTGTCCACGCCGTCGCCGCGACAATGAGGCGGCAATGACGCGGCGACATGGCCGGGCCTGCCTTTTAAATGCTTCCACGCATGCGTGGAATTCTGCCCGCTCGCGCCTACACATGACCGAACATGTATGCTGAAACTGGTCCGCGGACCAGTTTCAGCATACATGTTTGGTCGTGTGTACCCGGCTTTAGTCAGGGCATTCAATGAAGAGGAGGAGCCAAGAGCACCGCCGGGGGACCCCAGAAGAGGATCAGAGCCGCTCTGTGCAAAACTCTTGCACAGAGGAGGTAAGTATAACATGTTTGTTATAAAAAAAAAAACAACAAACCTTTACAATCACTTTAATGCCACTGATTTCACAGATGACATGTATAACAATGTAGTACTATTAAGCCTTCTGACCCGTACTCAATTTATTTATTGAGCCTTAAAGCGGTTGTAAACCCCAAAAAAGTTAAAAAATAAAATAAAAACCTGCAAGACAAAGGCATAATGAGCTAGTATGACTAGCATACTAGCTCATTATGCATTTACTTACCTTAGATTGAAGCCCCCCGAAGTCGTCCTCGTCTTCCTCTCCAGCCGCAGACATATCTCCCGGAGGTTACTTCTGGGTATCGCCGCTCCGGCGCTGTGATTGGCCGGAGCGGCATTGACTTCAAAGCCGGCATTCTTCATTCAGAAAACTGGCATTCTCAGTGCGCCTGCGCCGTAGACAGCGGTGCATTATTTTTGTCAAATATCTCCTAAACCGTGTAGGTTTAGGAGATATTGCAAACACCTACAGGTAAGCCTTAATCTATGCTAACCTGTAGATGAAAGTTGTAATGGAGGGTTTATTTCCATTTTAAGATGGCCATAGAGGGATAGAATTTCAATCCATGTGTGGACATTTCTGTTCAACCATCTTGTCGGATAAAAGCCGCTCGAGCAGCAGCTGCAGCCAATGGCTACAATGCTGATTAGTGTATTCTGCCAGCGGGGAAGTCTCCCGCTGTCAGGATACAATAGCGCAGTGGGGAGTTTTCCTGCATCCACCTCAGATGTGTGGCCAGCTTTAGCCTCTCTTCTATTGCCGTGTAACTTTGGCAAAATGTTACTTTTCTTTTACCTTATTTGACTCCTGGTCAGAATTCATGGACTCTGCAATATACTTGACTCCTTCTATAGCATTTTTGACATCAGGGTTCTTTAAGATTGGAGACTGGTATGTCACATTGGCAGGACCCAGTTTTCCAGAAATGTCTGATATATCGATGTCTTCTGTAAAAATCTTCTTTCCTTTGTTCTCTTGTGCAGGACGTTTCATAGTAGAGAAAAACATCAAAGTTGGAATAGTTTCAATAAAAATCTAATGAAAAAAAATATATCTTTGGTTAAAAAATGCACTGCTAGTTAAAAAAACAGTACTGTATGTATTGTATATGTTCCATGTTGTGTGCTTTACAATGGTTACATCATAAATACCAAACGATGACATTAAATTAAATAAAAGGAAACTTTCCATGTAATTTGGAAATATCAGGCAAATAATGTTCTTTCAATTTAACAGTTAAGCTGCCATAATTTTTGAATATAGACTTATTCAACTCTTTAATTTTTTATAACCAATTTGGGTAAAAAACTTTCTGGTGGATAAAAATATGCTGACTCTCCCCTTGATTTCCAACGTTTAACCACTTAAGACCCGGACCTTTAGGCAGCTAAAGGACCCGGCCAGGTTTTGCGATTCGGCACTGCGTCGCTTAAACAGACAATTGCGCGGTCGTGCAACGTGGCTCCCAAACAAAATTGGCGTCCTTTTTTTCCCACAAATAGAGCTTTCTTTTGGTGGTATTTGATCACCTCTGCGGGTTTTATTTTTTGCGCTATAAACAAAAATAGAGCGACAATTTTGAAAATAATGCTATATTTTTTACTTGTTGCTATAATAAATATCCCCCAAAAATATATAAAAAAACTTTTTTTCCCTCAGTTTAGGCCAATATGTATTCTTCTACCTATTTTTGGTAAAAAAAAAATCGCAATAAGCGTTTATCGGTTGGTTTGCGCAAAATTTATAGCGTTTACAAAATAGGGGATAGTTTTATTGCATTTTTATTAGATATTATTTTTTTACTACTAATGGTGGCGATCAGCGATTTTTTCCGTGAATGCGACATTATGGCGGACACTTTGGACAATTTTGACACATTTTCGGGACCTTTATTTTCTAGTTTTTTTGGACATTTCTTTTACTGTAAGACGTGTATTGTATGCGTCTTTGCTCACATCCATCCTGAAATTTAAAAAACTATTAATAATATTCAAACAAACAAAAAATTCCATTGGTTATTCTGATATAAGATACAATCAAGTGCAGTACCTTTTTTACCCACTGGGGCATGATGTGAGTATTTGGGGTGCGGAAATGAGTGTTGATCACAATGACAGTGATGACGATGGAAGCTATGACAAACATCATTGTAAATAACATGTACTTTCCGATCAGTGGCACGGCACTCGAGGTGGATGGGATCAGCTCAACAATGACCAAAAGAAACACAGTCAGGGACAGCAAAACAGAGACGCTTAGAGTTATTTTTTCACCTAAAAGAGAAAGTTGGGGGTTAGGTACACCTTTATGAAAAATTGAGGGCCTTCTTTTTTCCAAATCAGTATAAGCTAGTTCAGTAGGGTATTTAGGTTTTGTGCTGCCCTAGGCCTGACTAAACTCGTGCACCCCATAATTTAAAAATTACCCACCCCTTTCTATCAAGACTACACCCCTTTCTGTTTAAGACCCGCCCTGACATTTTTGAGTGGGGACACTAGTTCTGAGGGCCCGGGGAGGGGGGGGGCAATGAATTCACTTAATTTGCATAGATTTCCTCTCACTTCCTGTTTGGCTATGGGACAGGAAGTGAAGGGAAATCTCTGCAAAGGGACAGGGATGGTTAAAAAAATAAACTGACAGGAGCTATAACCCTCCCTTACTCTATCCACAATGCAAAAAAAAGTGTTGCCTATAGTTCTACATTAAGCACAAATTTCAGATAATTTTATGGAGAGGACTAAGAAGATATAACCGTGCCAATAGTGCAGCAGAAAACATATAGCACAGTGAGGAAGGTTTGCGGTCAAGGATGATTGCACAGTCAAAATTTGAAGCACCCCCCCCCCCCAGTTGCGGGAGACCGGCCATCCACATACTGGAAGCAGTGGGCCACTTTATGGGGCGCTAGACTAGTTTGTCTCTCAGCCCAGTCCACCCCATAAGACTGGCGCTATACTAACAGTGTAGCGCAAGTCAGTGGGGACTCTTTCCGTGCTGCCCCCCTGCAAAGTGCTGCCCCAGGCCTGGGCCTTGTTGGCCTAGGCCAGGATACAGCATTGAGCTAGTTAGTACCACCCTCCCAACATATGAAGCTAGGGATTGCCCCAGTAAATGTAATAAGATTGGGGGGGGGGGGGTGACTGGCTTGTTAGCAAATTCCACATCCTTTACAATCTAATCATATTGAACACACCATTCGTAATACTGTTTTTTCTGTCATATTTTGTTAGACCATGTAGAATTCATTTAGAAGTGAGAATGCCATTTCACTCCATATCAATGTCTACTGTCTATATAGAACACTTACACAACTGCATACTTTTCTGAAGCTCGTTTGGTAAGGTTTTATTATATGTTTACAGTTCTCTTTACCTAAACTTGTGAATCCTGCACTCATATTTTGCTGCTAGACATATACACTGTATTGTCAAAAGTATTTACACCTGCCTTTACACACACACACACACATGAACTTTAATGGCATCCCAGTCTTAGGCCATAGGGTTCAATATTGAATTGGCCCACCCTTTTCAGCTACAACAGCTTCAACTCTCCTGGGAAGGCTGTCCACAAGGTTTAGGAGTGTATCTATGGAAATGTTTGACCATTCTTCCAGAAGTGCATTTGTGAGGTTAGGCACTGATGTGGACCTGAAGGCCTGGCTCACAGTCTCCACTCTTATTCATAAAGGTGTATACTGTGTGCAGTCCAGTCAAGTACATTCACCCCAAATTCGCTCATCCATGTCCCCATGCCATTAAAGTTCATATCCGTGTAAAGGCAGGTGTCCCAAAACTTTTGATAATATAATGTATATTTCTGTGGTGCTGCTGTATGATGTATGTATGCATGATGTGGATAATTGTACCATGCAATGGTGAATTGAATGTACTATAAGAAAAAGACTATTAAGAAAAAAAGCACCACCATTCCATCCTGGTAATTGCAACAGGAAATGGTGACTTCTTATGCCGCGTACACACAACCGTTTTCGGGTTCTAAAAAATGACGTTTTTTTTTTTATGTCATTAAAAACGATCGTGTGTGGGCTTCAGAGCATTTTTCACGATCTGAAAAATGGCCATTAAAAATTTCGAACATGCTTTATTTTTTCACAACGTTTTTAACGTTGTCGTTTTTAAGGTTGTAAAAAATGGTCGCGTGTGGGATTTAACGACGTGAAAAAAACGCGCATGCTCAGAAGCAAGTTATGAGATGGGAGCGCTTGTTCTGGTAAAACTACCGCTCGTAATGGAGTAAGCACATTCATCACGCTATAACAGACAGAAAAGAGCAAATCGTCTGTTACTAACACAAAATCAGCTAAAGCAGCCCAAAGGGCTTGCATTCAGGACATGCAGATGTTGGTCACTTAGTGAATATACCACCAGCATCGCTAAAAGGTTATGGAAATCACTTATTGTAGAATACATACCTGAACCTGTGGGCAGATAGAACACCAAGCCAGTAAGGAAGGAGAAGAGAAGACAGGGGATGATAACGTTGACAATGAAGTATAGAGGAAGACGTTGCATGAGGAAATGATAGGTGATATCCAAGTATGGTGTGTCAGGACAGCAGTCATAGACGACCCAATGCTTCCAGCATTGATAATCCTTCATTAACCATTCTCCACTCTCCATGAAGCTGCTCATATCAGGGCGGTCACTCTCCTGAAATAATTATTTTCAAAAATGTAAAGTGGCCAACTATCTCTGGAGCAGCCTATACTAGAATAGCTGTGGCATAATTTAAAGGATAAAAACCATAAAAAAAATGCGCAAAAGGGGTGTTTGCCCAAGATTGTACCTGGATTGGGGTATAATCTTGGGCAAATTATCACACTGCACATTAGCAGCTGCCATGGTGGCCATGCATGAGTATCTGTTACCTGATCTAAAAATGCACAGTTGGTGTGAATCTGAGAATGCATGAAAACATTATTGATGCTGTGAGGACCTATTTTGATGCTTTTGACTAATCATTTCATTAGAGGGGATAAAAGTTTTTCAGCACTGCTGGAAAAACTCTGTAGATCATCAAGGGGTACAGTTTATTTTTCACATAATAAAATGAATCATCATATTTTCAGGCCTATTGCTTCATATTTAAGCTGATAATATAAAGAAAACCCCTCATAAGCTGCAGAAAACGCAAATACATTTGGTTTTCAATGCCACACCTAAAACCCAACTCCCGTTAAAAGAAAAGTGTATAGCGCCATTGCCCTCACATTTTTTGATTGTAAAATAAAAACAGCTATGGCTGTTATACTTATCCTATCTGCAGTACTGTCCCCCAGAGACTCACTATTCTATGATTTAGCACTGGTTACTTTTTCACAGGTCAAATGGTGCCCATCCTCATTCAATACACTTCCTGTAAGCCTAGAGCTTCAAGGACCTGACTCCTAGGGGTATGTCAATAAGGCTTTTCTAGGCTCATGGGCGTCCGTAGGTAGGGGCAAGGGGGGTCAAATGCCCCCCCTGGAATTAGGGATCGGATCAGCACTGTTAAATTCTTTGGGGGTGCGGGTAGCCCACACCTGGGTGCCACCCACCAGTGGGGTGACACCATCAAGAATCGTCCAGCCGGGGGGATCACTGCTGTAGTTTCACTGGGTCTGGTAAGAGGGCCTGTCGGCCAATTATCCATTACTTATCCTAGGGACTGTAGAACATTTGCAGTCTATAACCATGATAATGTGATAATGACATTGTCGAAAAGGGGCGGCACATGGGTGACCCTAAAATGATGCCCCCCCCTGAAAAAAGTTCTGTGGATGCCCATGCCTGGGCTCACAGAAGAATGTTGCTGGAAACAGTGCTATGCTAGAGGGGTGACAGCTGCTTAACAGTCAGGTTATACACTACAGTGAAGACATCCACAGACAGATGGTTAAAGCAAGCAACAAAGAGTGGCAGTAGGCTAATGGTCAGAACAGACATAGAAAAAAAACATATCTTAAATGGAAATTATCATAAGTCATGAACAGGCAAAACATGCACTGGGATTCCTCTAGTGCACAGGTGTCAAACACAAGGCCCGCGGGCCAAGTCCGGCCCTCCAGGCCATTTCATGTGGCCCTTGCACCTCAACTGCAGGAGAGTTCCAGCCTTTCTCTGGTCCTACTCCAGACCATTACTTTCTGCTTTCAAGAAATGCATCCAGCTTCTTCCCAGCAGCAGCATAAAGAAAGGGGGGTACACTGTGATATAAGGGAGAGTGGGGGACTCAACTTCTGATGGTGGTGTGGCTCCTGACAGCTACAGTAATGTAAAGGAGAGGGGATGTGCTGGACATCTAATCTTACAGATACAACCAGCCCTTTTGAGGGCAATCATAATGTTAAT
Organism: Rana temporaria; assembly: GCF_905171775.1. NCBI lineage: Eukaryota > Metazoa > Chordata > Amphibia > Anura > Ranidae > Rana > Rana temporaria. Next base: position 163,322,358 of record NC_053494.1, on the reverse strand, counting down.
GCGGCCCACAATGAAATTGAGTTTGACACCCCTGAGTCTAGTGCTTTTCACATGCCCCAAAGTCTTGGCATAGTCACATGATTTTTGCTGATGGACAGGATCATCTAATCTGATCCTCCTATTCAAGAGAGATCACCTAACCAAATGCCTAGGGATTGGCATCAATGATCTTTAGGCACATCATACAGTATATGGCTGATAAAGACATTAAGGCCTATGAGCAGTTTTTATAAGCCATAAAGGAGAATTTCAAATACTTACTGGATTTATAACAACAACTGTTCCATCATAGCTCCATGTTCCAAGCTTAATGCTGCAGTTTTGCTGGTCAAATGGGAAATAAGTGACTATCATTTCACAGTAGATTTTGAATATAGCTGGTGGAGTCCATACAATTTTCCCTGTGTAATCCAGAAGAGCCTTAGTTTCCTGGACTATTGCAAAGTCACCATCTGCACTGTAAATAACCAAACCGTACAAATAAAATAATATCCACTCAATGAGTTTATATGTCATTCATAAGATGAGTTTTTCAAGATCACAATGTTTATTATAATATTTTGAATGACTATGCAAATTATAAAGCTAATATAATAATATGATTATATTTTGGGAGTGTAAATTATCTTGGCAACTGGTCCGGGTTAAAGTGTATACGAACCCATTTTTTTTAGCTTTGGATGGAGGAAAGTTACCTTCACTTCCTGTCCTAGAAATACAGTACTAAGTGAGAGAAGATCTCTACAAAGTGAAGGGATCGTCTTTCTTATACAGTTGTCACAGGTATAGGTTTACCCATTGGAAAGCCTTGTACACACGATCGGATTTCCATCGGACAAAACGTAGGACTTTATCGGAAGGGCGTTGGCCATGAACTTGTATTGTAAAAAACGGCAAAGAATTGGTTTTTAGATCTTTAGTGCCACCCTTTGGGCAACTTCTCCTAATGTTGTGTTTGGCGAGCATTGCTTCCGAGCATGCGTATTTGTACTTTGGACTTTAAATCTCCTCAAATGGGACACAGTCAGCAATGGAACATTGACAGTGGTTCAAACCCATCATCATCCCTACTTTATAAATATGTTTTATTTATTTTTACTTGCATTTTAAAGGAATTATCTATTGTTGTTTTAGATATACAGTACATGTTTCCTTGTATAGTTTGTAATTACTAAGTAGAAGGGGGCAACCATAGTTGTTCACTGCATAAACAGGCTCTTCTCCTTACTTTGCACTGCTACACAGTGGTTTTGCTTTACTGTCCTTCTCACAGTGCATATCTTTGAATCATTAGTTAGTTAGTAGATTAGTGTAGACACCAGTTTTATACAGGACTGCGGAGATTAAAGCGGGGGTTCACCCTATATAAAAATTAAATTCGGCATAGTAGCGCGAGCTACAGTATGCCTGTCTGTATTTTTTTTCCCCCGTACTCACTGTTATATCGTACATAGAAGATTCCGGGGAATGGGCGTTCCTATGGACAGGGAAGGTGATTGATGGCCAGCCGTGGCACGTCACGCTTCTCCGGAAATAGCCGAAATAGGCTTGGCTCTTCACGGCGCCTGCGCATAGCCTGTGCGCAGGCGCCGTGAAGAGCCGAGACCTACTCCGGCTGTCTTCGGGGAGCGTGACGTGCCAGAGCCGGCCGTCAATCACCCTCCCTCTTGCTAGGAACGCCCATTCCCCGCGGCAGACGGAATCGTCTATGTACGATATAACCGTGAGTACGGGGATAAAAAAATTAAGACCGGCATAGTGTAGCTCGCGCTACTATGCCGGATTTTATGCTGAAATGTTGTTCAGCAGGGTGAACCACCGCTTTAATTAACATTGCTTTAAATATCTGCCTATTCCTATTTCGCCTCTAATTTCCCCCATACTTTTTACCTACTAATGTAATCACAAGAAAGGAATAACATGTCTTACTTGTTATACAGAACTAAATCAGGGCGCCAGATATCACCAGAAAGGATCCGAACTTTTTCTATCCCTCCGTATTCTGCAGGGTCCCACTTGAGATTAACATCCACCCATTGCTGAAGAAGAAGAATATATTTTTAGGTCTCTACATGGAGGGATTTATGTCCTTTTGGGGATTATGTCAATTGGCAAATGAAACATTCTTTTAGGAACATTTCACTTGCATTTTTAGTTTTAAATGCTTCTGAGATCACCTTCTGGCTTGCATTTGACCTCCTTCTAAAGTTGCTTTAGGCCTTGCACACACGACCAGTCCATCCGATAAGAACGGTCCGAAGGACTGTTGTCATCAGTTAACCGATGAAGCTGACTGATGGTCTGATGTGCCTACACACCATAGGTTAAATAACCAAGCGGTGGCGTAAAACACGACGTGCTGAAAAAAACGAAGTTCAATGCTTCCAAGCATGCGTCGACTTGATTCTGAGAATGCGTGGATTTTTAACCGATGGTCATGCGTACTAACGATCGGTTTTGACCTATCGGTTAGGCGTCCATCGGATCAATTTTAAAGCAAGTTTGACCGAAGGATAACTGACCGATGGGTCCCACACACGATCGGTTTGGACCAATGAAAACGGTCCTTCAGTCCATTTTCATCGGTTTTGACCGATCGTGTGTACGCGGCCTTAGTGTTTTCATTGAAATGGGGCGAACAGGAGCCAGATCCCAATACACATCTTGTTATGCCTGTGATGCATGAACTGAAACTTTATAAGGGTTTTTGTTCGCAGGCTTTTGTTTAGTTTACATCAGAAAAACGTTTTTACTCTTTTAAGTCAATGGGATTGCTACAGCAGATTAAAGCAAGTTATTGCAGCTTTGAAGGATGTCAAATACAGATCAAGAGGAAGTCATCTGCAGATAGGGTGACCAAGTGTCCCGGATTGCCCGAGACAGTCCTGCATTTTGCAGGTCTGTCCCGGGCACCGTAATACCAGGACAATACAGTGTCCCAGAATAAAACTGACACAACCAACACCCCAGAGCTGATCTGATGCACCCAAAAAAGGCCTCCACATTGCCACTTTACTCACAGACAGTACTTGTCCAGGCAGGGAAGAGGCAAAATCCCCGCCCCCTGCTTGTGATTGGAGAAATCATAAATCCCGCCTCTTGTGTGTAATCACTGTAGAGCCAAGCATTGGCACAAGGTAAAACCGGCCTCGGCTTGCCAGGACAAGTACTATCAGTGAGTAAAGGGGTGATGTGGTGGCCTTTTTTGGGAGGGGCCTGATCAGTGCTTCTGGGTAAAGCACGCAACCCGCTGCCCCAGCTGTGCTGTGATTCGTTACAGCACAAGCTGATTTTTAGGAATGGGGGGTGTCCCTGAATGGCAGTTTGGAAATGTGGTCACCCTATCTGAAGATCATCAGAAAATGTCATCAAAATCATTTGATCTCAAAAGATGCAGTTGCTCAGGGTTATATAAATGTAGTGCCAAAAATGAAAAGGTATGTCGCATTTGATGGACACTACCAAATGCGACTGATTCGAGAGAACGGAGCTGTGGTGCAACTGCTCTGCAACTGCATCAGCATTTTAATGTCGCATTGGATGGACACTGCCAAATGCGACTGATTCGACAGAATGGAGCTGCGGTGCACCTGCTCTGCAACTGCGGCAGCATTTTCGCCTTACCGATGCGTGTCAAATGCCCTCTGAAAAGGGTGGCAATAATAGCCACACATGTGAACAAACCCTGCCGAAGTGTAATTTTTATCATCTCTGTTTCATAGTGTTTCATATAACCCCCTTACGTAATGTCTTTTTACTATGAAACTACATTATTGTATTTCTCTTATATAGATAATCATGTGTTCTTATTGTATTATAATATGATTGCACCATTGCTCTCATACCCTATGTAAACCTAATAAAAAAAAACTTTGAACAGATAATCACAAGTTACAAACCTGCTTAAGTCGAACATTAGTTGTCACAATTTGATTGACTTCATCCTTGAAATAAGAAGAAAAGACATGTAGGTTTAATGAAATGGATGTAATGCCAGTGCCACTGTCACTTCCATGATCACCAATATGGGAAGAGGTTAACCACTAGTCTACATATATAATCTCCTGACATTACACAATATACAATAAGAGTATATTTTTAAAACAATCTGTACATTTTATCATTGAAAAAAGTAACTGAACACCAATAAAAAAAATGTACATGTAGTTTCACAGAACAAACAACCCTAATGCCGCGTACACACCATCACTTTATGTGATGAAAAAAAACGACGTTTTGAAAAACGTCAATTAAAATGACCGCGTGTGGGGAAAACGTTGTTTTATGTCTTGTGAAAAACGACAAAAAAAATTTGAAGCATGCTTCAATTTTTTGTGTCGTTTTTCAAAAAGTCGTTTTCTGTGTCAATTAAAATGATAGTGTGTGGGCAAAACCGACGTTTAAAACAACGTTTTTAAACCCGCGCATGCTCAGAAGCAAGTAATGAAGCAAGCTTCAATGGAACAGAGTGCTGAACGTAACCGCGCTTTGCTAGAGCATTTTGAAAAAACGATGGTGTGTAGGCAACGTCGTTTTTGAAAATTGAAGTTTCAAAAACGTCGTTTTTTTTCATCACAGAAAACGTCGTTTTTTTCTATCACATAAAGTGATGGTGTGTACGCGGCATAAGTGACTGTAAATTCACTGGCCCAGATTCAGGTAGAATGGAGCAATATTTGCGTGGGCAAAGAGCAAATATTTTTCTCTGCGCCCACGCAAATATTGCGTTTTGCCCGCGATTCACGGAGCAGTTGCTCCGTAAATTGCGCGGGCGATATGCTAAACAGCCGGGCGTAAGGCTGCCTAATGTAAATGATCCCGCCGGGGGCGGGAATCATTTAAATTAGGCGCGCTCCCGCGCCGAGCGAACAGCGCATGCTCCGTCGGGAAACTTTCCCGACGTGCATTGCGGCAAATGACGTCGCCAGGACGTCATTTGCTTCTAAGTGAACGTGAATGGCGTCCAGCGCCATTCACGGTTCACTTACGTAAACGACGTGAAATTTAAATTTCACGAGCGGGAAGCGCAGCTATACTTTAGCATTGGTTGCCCCTGCTATTAGCAGGAGCAGCCTTATGCTAAAGTCGCCGTACGGAAACTCCGTACCTTGCGTGCGCAGGGCCCGCACAACTTTTGTGAATCGGTGGTAGTATGCAATTTGCATACTATACGCCGATCACAATGGCCGCGCCCCCTAGCGGCCAACGCAAGACTGCAGCCTGGGATGTGAAGGCATAAGGAGGCTTATGTCTGTCACATCCTAGGCTGCAGTCGGTGTAACGAGGTTCCTGAATCAGGAGCACTCGTTACACCGGAGCAAGTAAGCCCTTGCGCCGCGCAACCTATGGTTGCGCGGGCGCAAGTGCTTCTTGAATCTGGCCCACTATTTATAATTTAGCAGCAGAAACTGCAGAGGGTACAATTGTTCCTGGACCTATGAAGTCGGTGGGGCACAACCTATCCCTGTATTAAACAGTTGTGAATGAATGAATGAATGAAAAACTTATAAAGCGCGGCGCATGCGAACTGAATCGCTTCTGGGCGCTAGTTGTTCGTGTCTCATGACATCAAAAGAGCAGAGTTTTGATTCGTCTTCTGAAAGTCAGGTGGTTTTCCTCCAACCGAATGCTGGTTGGTAAAGCGTTCCATAGTCTAGGACCCTGAAAAGCAAACCTTCTTTCTCCTTTGGACTTGTATTTGGTTTTTGGTACCCTGACCAGATTTTGGTCGGTGGATCGCAGAACGCGATTCGAATTGTGAGGTTCTATCTTGTCGCAAAGATATTGCGGAGCCTTCCCATGGATGCACTTATGTGTCAGGCAGAGTGCTTTAAATGCAATTCTGTCTTTTACTGGCAGCCAGTGAAGGGTTCTCAACGTAGGTGAGATTGATTCCCATTTTTTTTCCCAGTCACCAGTCTGGCGGCCGTATTCTGAACGACTTGCAGACGGGAGATTTGGTACTTTGGGAGTCCGAGGTACAGGGCGTTAGCATAGTCCAGTCTGGAATTCACGATTGTTCCCACCACGACTGCTACGTCTTCTTTGGGGATAAATGGAATAAGTCTGCGTAGTAGGCGCAACAGATGGTGCGCTCCGCTGACTACTGACCCTATTTGTGCGTCCATTGTCATGAAGGTGTCGAAGATGACCCCGAGACTTTTGACTTTGGAGCTAGGGGTGATGATTTGGCCCAGAATGGGCGGGGGTGTCCAGGTTGTTGCCAGTTGACTCTTTCGGCTGGCGTGAAACATAAGGAGTTCTGTTTTTGAACTGTTGAGTTTAAGATAACTCTTAGTCATCCAGTTTTCTATCAAAGAGAGACATTTCTCTAAACTGAGATGATGATCCTTTTTGTTGCAGATGCGAAAATACAGTTGCGTATCGTCTGCATAAGAGTGATAGAGTAGTTCTTGGCTACTGATAATATCAAAGAGAGGGCGAAGATAGATGTTGAAAAGCACCGGTGACAGGGGGGATCCTTGGGGGACTCCACATGACACCGTGCGCTTTTCCGACGTGAAACAACCCAATTTAACTGTTTGTGATCGGTTTTCAAGAAAGGAAGAAAACCATGGTAAATCACCTTCTGCGACTTCTGCTACCTTGGCTAGTCGCATCAGTAACAGTTTGTGGTCTACCGTGTCAAAGGCTGCGCTTAGGTCCAGCAGAACCAGGAGACAAGATTCTCCTTCGTCTGCGGCCTCGAGGGCATCGTCCCATATTTTGAGTAAGGCCGTTTCTGTCCCGTGTCCGGGACGGAAGCCTGATTGTAATGGATCCAGTAGATTGTGGGTATCTAGATGCTGTTGCAGCTGTTGTACCACTACTTTCTCCATTATCTTGGAGAGAACATTTAGGCCTGTTATGGGACGGCGGTGAGTTGGGTCCTTGGGATCCAGGTTAGGTTTTTTCAAGATGGGCTGGATTGTGCCCTCTTTCAACAGGGATGGCACTGTGCCTTCCTTAAATGACTGGTTTATAAGCTGTGTGATGGGTGGTGCCAGGATGTCGGCACATTCCTTCAGCAGTTTGGTGGGGATGATATCATTGGGCGATGTGCTGTTCCGCAAAGCACCAATGATATTTTTTGTGGTATCGATGGAGATCGGTTCCAGAGTGAACTTTGTTGATTGTAGAGCGTTTCTGTGGGTGTTTTGTGGTTGATTGACGGTGGGGTTGAGGGGGGTATTGTTTTGCAAGATGCTTTCCCGGATTCTTTCAATTTTGTTGATGAAGAAATCCGATAGTTCATTACAGAACTCTTGGGTGTCTGAGTTGGGGACTTCAAGACATCCTGGATTCATGGTCTGGGTGACCATCTTGAAGAGTTCGCGGGGGCGGTTTAGGGCGCTGTTAATCGCCATAGAAAAATGATGTTTCTTGGCTTTGAAGATTTCTTTATGATATCGTGTTGTTATTGCCTTGTAGATGATGAGGTTATCCTCTGCAGGGCTTCTTTTCCAGGCGGCTTCCGCCCTTCTGCGCTCTTGCTTCAGAAGCGACAGCTGGTTGTTGAACCAGCCAGACTTTCTTTTTCGGATGCAGGCTTTGCGTTTCGGTGCTACTAAATCGGCTGACTGTAGCAGGGCTGCGTTTATGGCATCCAGTGTATCTGCGGCTGTTTGCTGAGGCTGGATTGTTTTGATTCTGTTTCCCAAGGTAGATTTGAAGAGTTCCGAATGGAGCTTCTTCTGAGATCTAGCCCAGTGTATTGTCACCGGCTTGGGTGCTTTTATCACTGGGGGAATTTTGGAGATTATGAAATTAATTGCATGGTGGTCTGTCCATGGCAATGGTTCATTTTCTAAAATGCTTATTTTCAGATTTTGTCTGAAAATTAGGTCGAGTGTGTGACCTGAAGCATGTGTTGGCCCGCATATAAGTTGCTGTAGCCCTAATCCCTCCAGGTGATCAATGCAGGCGTCCGCAATGGGATCCTGTGCGGAGTTGGCCCACAGATTAAAGTCCCCGAGCAGCAAAAGGTGTTTGCTGTTAAGGGTATAAGTGGATATAAACTCCGTTAATGATGGCAAAAACTGCGATTTTGGCCCAGGTGGCCTATAGCAGAGGAGAATGTGAACAGTCTCCTGGGGGAAGTTTGAAGTTGAAGAGTAAGGGTTTCCATGAATGGAAGAGGATTTTGAAGGGCTGGCTTAGTGATTGTAATGCGATTCTTGTGAATCACCGCCAGGCCTCCTCCTCTTTGCCCTATTCTGTTTTCCGTTATAATGCGATAGTTTTCTGGCACCAATTCTCCGAGAATGGTGTTGCAGTCGTCTGAGAGCCAGCTTTCTGTAATAAAGAGGCAGTCTAGATCGTTTTGTAGTAAGAAATCGTGGATTTCTAATCGGTGTTTTACTGCCGATCTTGTGTTGATCAAAGCACATGATATGTGCTCGAGCTGGGTTAAATAGTTAAAATTTTTGATGGTCGATCGTCGATCGAATCTCAAAAGTTGCTCTATTTTTAAGGCCTTTTTGGTGACGGCTGGTAATGCTGTTGCGAATTGTCTCAGACCCCGAATAGAGTGCGCAGAGTATCGCAGATTAGCCATTGTCGCCAGTCACATTGTCGTCAGTCTTTCCTAATTGCGGCGGCCGCGAATGAGGCCTGGTCTGGCGCGGATGCGGGAAGAGCCGCGAGACGCCGGACGTGATGGGTGGAAGACTGTCCAAGTGAGCCGTCACTCGTTGAGTCTTCTCTCCCCGATTGGTCCAGAGGAAGGCGAAAAACCCCAGGCGTGCTGTGCCAATCTGCAGCGATCGGGGGAAAAAATTCCTTCCTGACCCCTTAACGGCGATCGGTGCAACCCTGGATCAATTGGCTAGGGGGGTGTGGTGGACCCTGCCTGGCTGCACTATCCCTGGGGAGAGCCGACTCGTTTGAGAGCGTCCTGCTCTCACTATCCCTGGGGTGAGCAGACTAAGATGAGAGCGTCTGCTGCACCGCTGAATCTATATAGCAAGAGTTCCAACTTTATTAGCTGCAAGCTTGTTCTGGATCAGTGATTGAAAAAAATAATGAAGACTCCTGTCTTACCTCCTGTTTCAAACTCCTGGTTTTTAACTCGCACTTTTGATCAAAGAATGCACTTCTGATCAGAGAGTCCACATGTGAAGCCACCATCAACTGGGAGCCAGCTCCTCTGGGAGCTTGTACAGCCACTTTATACTCACCTGTGAACAATTAAACCCTCCCCTTAATTAGCAGAAAGGAAAAAGAAAAAAAAGCTGTTTAAAAAATGTCAGAGAAAAAGAGGGGAAAAAAAATCTGCAAGCAGAAGCAAATGATAGCCAAATCCTGGTTTTTAACTCGCACTTTTGATCAAAGAATGCACTTCTGATCAGAGAGTCCACATGTGAAGCCACCATCAACTGGGTGCTCACAATACATTCTATACAACAGAATTTATCTTCCTTTCATATCACTTTTTCTATTAACCACTTCAGCCCCAGGAGCTTTCTTTTGGTGGTATTTGATCACCTCTGCGTTTTTTATTTTTTGCACTATAAACAAAAAAAGAGCGACGATTTTGAAAGAAAAAAGCAATATTTTTTACTTTTTGCTATAATAAATATCCCCGCAAATAGTTTTTTAAAAACAAATCTCTTCATCAGTTTAGGCCAATATATATTCTTCTACATATTTCTGGTAAAAAAAAATGCAATAACCCTATATTGATTGGTTTGCGCAAAATTTATAATATCTACAAACTATGGGAAAAATTGATTGCATTTTTATGGCATTTTGTTTTCACTAGTAATGGCGGTGATCTGCGGAGACTTTTGACACATTTTTGGGACCATTGGCATTTATACAGCGAACAGTGCTATAAAAATGCACTGATTACTGTGTAAATGTCACTGGCAGGGAAGGGGGTTATCACTAGGGGGCGATCAAGGGGCTAATTGTGTTTTCCCTCAGTGTGTTCTAACTGTGGGGGGATAGGATTGACTAGGAGAGGAAACAAATTGTTTTTCCTACTTAGTAGGAACAAACGAAATGTCTACTCTTCCCTGACAGCACAGGGATTTGTGTGTTTACACACACAAATCCCCATTCTGGTGCTCGTGCATGCGATCTCGCATGGCCTGCTGCGATCGTGCCCGCCGGCCACGCACATCGGGTTCCCCACTGTGCAGTGGGCGAGCACACGCCCTCTGGTGGCTGCCAAAGGAATGGACGTACCGATACAGAATTTCTCCCAGGGGAGTCATTCTGCCGCCGTATATCTGCGTGAGATGGTCGGGAACGGTAAATGTCTGAGCCTCTAGTCAACTTATACAGACCAAACAATGTTCAAAAAAAAGTTTTATAAAAAAATTTCAATGGTTGAGCAGAGCATCTAAAGATTGCTATATGAAACACGATGGACCCTAGTTTATAGACCAAGGATCTGTGTATTTTAGATATGTTTTTACCAGTTCTACTTCACCATAATCTTTTAGTAAAATTTTGATTCCATATTCAAATTGTTATATTGATCATACCACATCAATAAGCTGGATAAGCTGAAGACCAACTGTTACAACAACTGCTTCCTTAAACTTCATGACTGGACGAACAACTTTGTTATAGTTTTCAAACAAGTTTTTAACAAGACGGGATTCATCATCAGAGCCGAGGACTGTCCCAGCTGGAAATAAATGAAGAAAAAAAAAGTTGAATTGGAAACTCTAGCACATTGTATATGTATGGAATTCTAGCGGCAAAAAGCAGAGGCACCACATCCTATTAACAATACCAAAACCTTGTATCACGAGTGGACTTTTGAGGTGCTCCAGAGAAAACCACAATGCAAAATTGAAATTACACTTACCTTTGTAATTTTTATTCATACCAAAGCTAAAATTATACATATAAATGTCTATGTATATATAAAAGAGAAACTGTATAGTCAACTTCTTTTCTATAGTCAGATGTTCTTCATCTCTACTGCTAATACAGTAATTTCAGAATGGGGTAATAAATCCCCTTGATCTTCCTGCACATGCTTGACAGGAGTAAGTACCCATTTAGTCAGGAGGATACAGAGTAGAGAGGCCAGTCACTATGTAGTATAACCTAATATTATAAAGAACAAAGAACAAAACACTTTAAAAAACATGCATGTCAAATGGTATACTGTGTAGGACACTAAATACATGCAACCAAATTAATTTGCACTGGGCATAACCCCAGAAGGCAACATCCAGCCCCACTGGGTAGGAATCTGGGCCACCAGGTGCAGGGAACATGCAAGAGCCCTGAGACAAACAAATCAGGAAAAAAATCTGTATTAATCAGTTGTCAGTAATTGAACCAAAAAGTACTAAATGAGTCAAACTTCCAACAGAGCAGAGGTATGAATATATATGCAGTTATCCTACCAACTACTAGGGATCCAGAAAAAACGATAAGCCATCCAATGGCATCCACATCCTCCAGAGGGCTACCCATGGGACACGTGAAGTAAATACAAACGTTTCATTCAGCATACATAAATCCAAGGAGAACAAAAAAGGGGGAGTATGTCCTACAATTTTAAAGGGGTTGTAAATGAAAAAAATGTTTTTCATAATAAGCATCCTTTACCAGCAGACATTCCTCTTTTCACTTCCTCATTGTGCGTTTTTGCTCAGAAGTGGCTCTATTTCTTCTCTGTTCTGTTCACTTCCTGCTTTTCTGATTGTAACTCACCACAGTGAAGGGAGGCTTTACTGCGGTGGTCAGTGACATGCTCACCCCCCTCCTGGGAACTACGGGCCAGATCCTCAAAAGGGATACGCCGGCGTAACTGCTGTTACGCCGTCGTATCCCTGTTTCTAACTATGGAACTGATCCACAGAATCAGTTTTCCATAGTTAGGCAGAAGATCCGACATGTGTAAGGGACTTACACTGCCGGATCTTAGGATGCAGTACCGCATCAGCCGCTGGGGGCATTTCATGTCGAAATGCGGCCTCGGGTATGCAAATTAGCACTTACGGAGATCCACAAAGCTTTTCAGCTTCGTTTTTTCTCCGTAAGTTTTAGTTTGCAAACGCAAAATTAGGGCTGCTTTTACAAAGTGTAAACTGTTTACACCATGTAAAAGCAGACCCTTCTGTCCAGCGACGGGTTTTTTTTTTTTGTTTTGAAATTTTTTTTTTTCGCCGTATCTTTTTTTTTTTCCTGACGCAACTTTATTGACCCGTCGCGATCCACAAAGCTCGGCGTAACGTAATTTCGCGCTATGCACGTCGGGAAAATGACGTCACGAGCATGCGCAGTACGGCCGGCGCGGAAGCCCGCCTAATTTAAATGGGAATCGCCCCCATGAAAAGAGGAACGCCTTGCGCCGGCGGAATTTAAGTTACACAGCCAAAAATTTCTAGGTAAGTGCTTTGTGGATCGGGCACTTAGGTAGAAATTTTAAGGCAGCGTAACTTAAATGGGAAAATTTACGTTACGCCGGATCTTTGTGGATTACCCCCTACATCTGTGTGGCAGGATGCTCTCTACGTGTTAGAGACTTCAAGGAGGTGTGAATTACTGGGCGTGCCACAATGCATACTGGGAAATGTAGTCCTTACATGAATGAGCGCCGCAAACTAGGAAGTGAATGAGAGAACAGAAACTAGAATGCCGGAGGTGATATAGATGAAGGAATTTAATAGGTATTTACATGTTTTTTAACAGAATCATTACACTATTCTGTCTGTCTACCTTGCAGACATTAATTTTAGGCAAAACATTTTTTTCCTTTACAACTCCTTTAATCAAAAAAAGGAAAAATGTTATGGTTTAAAAATTAAAAGAAAAAGGGAAATAAAAAGAAAGACCCTTAAGTGACTTATAGGGGTATACAGTAGGTTATTTGGATTTTATTCCAATGTGTTGTGTTCATATATTCATTCATATGCTGTCTTTTGATGTATGTGTATTTAAAAATTTGAACAGTGATGTTTCCATGTATAGTTTGTCTGGGAATACCCATACCCCCCCCCCCCACGCAGGTAGTAGAATTAGAATTCAGTCCCTTGAGATTATGCTTTAGGAGAATGTTTCCCTCTCCGTCTTTCTTTCTTCCCCACTTCTAGGGGCTGTTCGGTATGGCCTGTTGGGAGGTTGACTCATTTAATGTTTTTGATTAATTTACTGACAACTAATTAATACAGATTTATTTCTGATTTGTTTGTCTCAGGGCTCTTGTATGTTCCCTGCATTTTGCATTTGGGAGATACCTACCTTCTAATTGTCCTGGTGTCCCAGATCCCTACCTGGTGGTGTTGGATGTTACCTTATGGGGTTATTCCCAGTGCAAACTAATTTAATTGTATGATTTTAGTGTCCTACACTAATATTTATGCAGTAAACCATTTGACATGTATGTTTTTTCAGGAGCTTTGTTCTTTGTTTGTTCTTTATAATATTAGGTTATACTGTGTAATACTTACGAAACGTGCGTCGGCGGCGTAGCCTGGTCACGTTTGTTTTGATTCCCCAACCATCCGACTTCCCTAGCAGCTGACGGTGGAACGCATTCACACGCCGACACGAAGGTGGAGGTTTCCATCGTATTACCGATAAGTCTGCAGACCCAGGGCACTTTTTAATGTAAGTGGCCACTTGGCCCATGTTTGTTTTTACTTTTTTTAAATAAAACCGGTTGCACGATGGAGTTGTTTTTCTGTTCCATGTCCCATCTTTGAATTCCTTGGAGGAAGAGGTGTCTATCTGATTATCTGTGGACGCACCATATGCATGCAGGCATTATCCTGCACAAGTGAGATTGATCGACTTTTTCACTAAAGAGGTCCATTATTTCTGGTAAGCATATTACCATTACCAAACACGCTTGGGTGTCAATCGCTGTAAATGGTGAAGGAGCACTTTGAGGCACAAATTTAATGAGAAGATTTATGATTGAATATCTCGATTACACAGTGATTTCCTATTTGTTTGTGTTGACACACTTACTCTCCTGATTGGGGATTCACGGCTATCGAGTCATCACTTTCCTTTTGGACTTTATTCATTTAGTTTATTTTGGGACTTTGTGTGTCATATCACATTGCTGCTGCAAGTTTACTATATATGTTATTGTACCTTTTTCACTCAATTTACTTTATTATCATGTACACTGTCAAATAATTTATTTATTTAATTGCTTATGTTCACCTGTTGAGGAGAACTATTATATACTATACCCACCACTATCACTGCTAAAGTGTTACTTATTCCTTGTGTTCACCAGCGCCCCCTACCACTTTATCATCCACCAATTAGGAGGTATACACTTCTTTTTTCGGGGAGCAGCTCCTATTTAATCACATTTTATTTGTGACTATTTCACCTATATCTAGATTATATTTCGATTATAATATATTTTCTTTGGCGCGAAAATTACTTTTTACCAATACTGTGTAGCGACTGGCCTCTCTACTCTGTATCTACCTGTTGAAGTGGGTATTAACTCCCGCCAAATGTTCAGAGGAATTTTTTTAATGAACTATGATATTGTATAATGGTTATCGATAAATAGAGGTCAAGGGGATTTATTACTCTATTCTGAAATTATTGTATTAGCAGTAGAGATGGAGAGCCTCTGACAATAGAAAGGAAGTTGCCTATGCAGTTTTGCTTTTATATGTGCGTAGACCTTTATATGTTTGACTTTAGCTTTTGTATGAATACAAATTACAAAGGGGTGCATATCCCCCCCTAAGTTTATAATGTGGTTTTCTCTGGGGCACCTCGAAAGGATACCAGGTTTTGAATTTGAAAAGCTGTAAACATCAGAAATTTCCACATAGATCTGTGACCTTGAATGACAAGAATGCAAAAAACTATGGTGCTGCTGTGACCATGGCAGCCAAGAGAGATTTTGGGCTCATTTATACATGCGTCGCTCCTGAAGAGCAATCTGTGGAGGATGGCTTTCCAGGGCCCCCTGTTTTAACCCCTAAAAACCCGCACCACAGTGCTGGAACCATATGCATCCCACTTGGTTGTGGGTCAATTGTGGCACGGCCCTATTCCTTCCACAATATGCATCAGGGGAATAATTGTTGCAGCCCTGTGTGCCCCCCTCACCTGCTGCCTTTGCAGCCTAAAGGGGCATGGTTGGGGGGCAGTAAAAATGCACCACAACCATGTGTTTTTGCATCCCGCTTCAATTGCAAAGGTAAACAGGGCCTAAGGCAAAGTCCTCTCTGTATTTCATCATCTTGGTCTGGCCAATGAAAACGATCAATGATTAGTACCCTGAAGTAGACTGACCGACAAGGTCAGCGGCCAGTAAGGGAGCTAAGGACACTGCTGCGCTGGGGTGGTGGTAATTCTGGAATTTAAGTGGCATTTAAAGGATCAAGGAAAATTTGGGTGTGTAAATGAAACACTTTATTTCCTCACAACACTATACTGCCTAAAATGTCCTACAGTCAGATTTTGACATAACTAATCTGGTCATGTTAACGGTGTCTGATACCATTTTACAGATTCCTTAAAGGAAACCTGTATAAAGAGATGTAGGCAGCCATTGCTGACCTCTCCTTTCAAACATGCTTGTTTTTCAGAGAGCACAGCACATGTGAACAAGCCCTTACAAGGACTCCTTAGCCAGGGATCACAATACCAGCTGGAATCCTTAGGTCACATGGACCTAAGATGTGAGATGGGGAGGAAATATTTACCCCTTCCTCTCACCCCCACCCACCTTTTTTTTCTCTCACTCCACTGCTGTTTTCCCTCCAGCTTTTCCTCCTCTCCGGCTGATCCCTCCCTCAAACTTTTTCACCTCCTACTTACATGTATACCTAGCATAGTTTACCGATCCCTTTAGAACAGAGGTTCTTAACCTGGGGTTCATGGATCCCCAAGTGGTCCGTGGATAGGTTTTAGGGGGACCATGAGGGTAAAAAAAAAAACACATTTACATTTGATATACATTTCTCCACTTTGGCCCACTCAATGGTTTGGTAGATGGATGTAGCATCGATCTGATGCTGCATCTGTCCCCTGCCGCTAATCGCTCAGTTCTCAGCCTTCGGTGAGCTGAGAGGTGGTGACTAAGTCGCTGGCTCTCTGCTCTGCCCCTCCAGCGCTCACTGGAGTGCTGAGCTGTGGAAGCTGCGCCAGCTGGCACTCCAAGCATCTGGATGGATCCTGAACCACTTCAGCCAACAGCAGGCTTTAGAAAATGAAAATAGGTCACAGGAGTGCAGATTGAACTGCACTCCTGTGATCTCCAGGAGAGGCATAGCCAAAATAGCTTTGGCTATACTTTTCCTTTAAGGTAAACAACCTTCAGCCTTTACAACCACTTTCATTTGCACAAGATGATTGTGTTTGATATTTGTAATGTCATTACTTGGCATGCTTGGCTGATTTTTAAAGGGGTCTATGACTCAAAAAGGGTTAAGAGCCACTGCTTATAAAATGGAAAATTAAGGGAGGAATAACGGTTGCTACCACTTAGGAGAAAATGGAAAATACTGTATGGGCCAGATTCTTATAGAATCGCCATTGGCGTAGTGTAAGCCATTTACACTATGCCGCCACAAATTACTGGAGCAAGTGCCGTATTCTCCAAGCACTTGCTCTGTAATTTGCGGCTTGTATTTAAATTAAGCGCGCCCCCGCGCCGATCGAACTGCGCATGCGCCGGGTGGAAAAATAGCCCAGTGCGCATGCTCCAGCTCATGACGGAAAACGTCAATGACGCCGACGTGAGCGTCATTGACGTAAAGTCGTATTCGCGGACGACTTAGGAAAACGGCGTAAACGACGGAAAAAGACGACGCTGACCCGACGCCATACTTAACATGGCATACGACGGATCTACGTAAACTTACCCCTCATATAGCAGGGGTAAGTTTACGCTTACGTAAACGGCGTAAATTCACTGCGTCGTCCGCGCGTACGTTCGGGAATCTCGCGTAAATAGCTAATTTGCATAGACGACGGGAAAAACGACGAGGCGACACCTAGCGGCAGGAAAAAAAATTGCATTTAAGATCTGACAGCGTAAGAGCCTTACGCCTGTCAGATCTAAGGGATATCTATGCGTAACTGATTCTAAGAATCAGTCGCATAGATACGACGCCCCAGATTAGGACTTACGACGGCGCAAATGGCGTTGCGCCGTCGTAAGCCCTTTGAGAATCTGGGCCAAAGTGCCTAAATGTAGGAGCTAAAAGATACCTGTTACCTGCCTATATGTGTGAATATGCTTGATTACAACTACAGTACTCTACTTGTACAGTTGTGCTCATAAGTTTACATTCCCTGGCAGAATTTATGATTTCTTGGCCATTTTTCAGAGAATATGAATAACACAAACACATTTATTTTACTCATGGTTAGTGTTTGGCTGAAGCCATTTATTATCAATCAACTGTGTTTACTCTTTTTAAATCATAATGGCAACAGCAACTACCCAAATGACCCTGACAAGTTTACATACCCCAGTTCTTAATACCGTGTATTGCCCCCAACATCAATGACAGCTTGAAGTCTTTTGTGGTATTTGTGGATGAGGCTCTTTACCTTCTCAGATGGTAAAGCTGCCCATTCCTATTGGAAAAAAGCCACCAGTTCCTGTATATTCTTGGGCTGTCTTGCACAAACTGCACGTTTGAGATCTCCCCAGAGTGGCTCAATGATATTGAGGTCAGGAGACCGAGATGGCCACTCCAGAACCTTCACTTTATTCTGCTGTAGCCAATGACAGGTCGACTTGGACTTGTGTTTTGGATCATTGTCATGTTGAAATGTCCAAGTACATCCCATGTTCTGTCTGATAAATGTATTTTTTGATAACATACTGCATTCATCTTGCCAACAATTTTGACCACATTTCCTGTGCCTTTGTAGCTCACACATCCCCAACACATCATTGTTGACTGCTTTTCAAATTTAGCATCATGGTTGTGGCCAAAAAGCGAAAATTTGGTCTCATCACTGCAAATTACTTTGTGCCAGAAGGTTGGAGGCTTGTCTCTGTGCTGTTTGGCGTATTGTAAGTGGGATACTTTGTGGCATTTGCATAGTAATGGATTTCTTTTGGCGACTTGACCAATGCAGTCCATCTTTCTTCAAATGCCTCCTTATGGTGCATCTTGAAAACAGCCACACCACATGTTTTCAGAGAGTCCTGTATTTCACCTGAAGTTAATTGTGTTTTTCTTTGCATCCCAAACAATTTTCCTGGCAGTTGTGGCTGAAATTTTAGTTGGTCTACCTGACCCTGGTTTGGTTTCAACAGAACCCCTAATTTTCCATGTCTTGCTTAAAGTTTGAACACTGCTGATTGGCATTCTCAATTCCTTGAATATCTTTTTATATCCCTTTCCTGTTTTATAACGTTCAACTTCTTTTCCCCCAGATCCTTTGACAATTCTTTTTCTTTCCCCATGTCTCAGAATCCAGAATAGTCAGTGCAGCACTGGATGAAAGATGCAAGGGTCTGTCAGTGGTCCAGAAACTCATTGACCTTTTATATACACACACACTTACTACAAGCAAACAGATCACAGGTGAGGATGGTTACTTTTAATAGCCATTCAAACCCCTTTGTGTCAACTTGTGTGCATGTTATCAGGTCAAAATTCACAAGGGTATGTAAACTTTTGATCACAGTCATTTGGGTAGTTTCTGTTGCCAGTATGATTTAAAAAGATTAAACAGTTGATTGATAATAAATGGCTTCAGCCAAACACTAACCATGAGTGAAAGAAATGTTTGTGTTATCATTCATATTCTCTGAAAAATGGCCAAGAAATTATAAATTCTGCCAGGGTATGTAAACCAATGAGCACAACTGTATATAATTGTAACATGTGCCTGTAATTCTGGCACTGTCTTACTATGTTGATTGTAAGTTGTAACATTGTGTTCCATCCTGTCTTTGTTTAACCACTTAACCCCCGGACCATATTGCTGCCCAAAGATCAGAGCACTTTTTGCGATTCAGGACTGCGCCGCTTTAACTGACAATTGCACGGTCGTGCAACGTGGCTCCCAAACAAAATTGGCGTCCTTTTTTCCCACAAATAGAGCTTTCTTTTGGTGGTATTTGATCACCTCTGCGGTTTTTATTTTTTGCGCTATAAACAAAAATAGAGCGACAATTTTGAAAAAAATTCAATATTTTTTACTTTTTGCTGTAATAAATATCCCCCCAAAATATATATAAAAAAAAAATTTTTCCTCAGTTTAGGCCGATACGTATTCTTCTACATATTTTTCGTAAAAAAAAATCGCAATAAGCATTTATTGATTGGTTTGCGCAAAAGTTATAGCGTTTACAAAATAGGGGGTATTTTTATTGCATTTTTATTAATATATTTTTTTTACTAGTAAATGCGGCGATCAGCGATTTTTTTTCGGTACTGCGACATTAGACCCCTAGTGGCCGCTCGAAGAGCCGATGTAGTATGATGGGCTCTCGCCCAGGAGAGCCGACCTGCCGCCGTAGAATGACGGCGGCTGGTCGGCTAGTAGTTAAATAAAGAATTACAAATTAAACATTAATTAAGACAGGAAGTAAGTAGAAATCTTCCTCAGTGGGGAGACAGACAGCAATAAAATGCCGGCAGAAGTTTTAATTCCTCCCAGTTCTATCCAATATTTGCTGGAGTTACTGTTTCACTTGAATGAAAACCTCTAGACATCTCCAGTATACTGGAACACATGTCAAAACACAGATTAGGTGTTTCCCAATTACCATTCATGAAATGAAGGATAACTATGTGATTCTCAGGTTTCTGGATGCAAGCTAAAAATACTCATTGCTTCCTTTCACCTGCAGCTGCCAGTCAAGCTTATCCTTTCCACCGTACATCTAAAATAGGTTTCCATTTGTTGTATGAACACAACATTAAAACATTTTAGAAAGGTAACATTTTCAGGTATTTAGGGCCTTGTGATAAAAAAAAAAAATGTGATTGTGTATACTTTTTTAAGATACACAAAATAAAAAAAAGACAAGCTAGTATACTACTTATGGTCATATAGTGAGGCAGATTTACTAAAGGAGTAGAGTATGTTCACTTTTCTTTCCAATATGTTTTATTTCGTTTTAAAGAGAGGTACAAATACAGTTTACAAATCGATGCCCAAAAGCTGAGCAACCAGTACATCAACAAAAGAGTGATCATTAGCAAGAATGGTACAAACAGCAAGGTGGCACGGTCAACAATTGGTCAATATAGCAAAACGTGACCAGTGACGCAACGTGTCAGGTGGAGCCTTGTGATGTCAGTTCTGATGGTGTTTGAACAGAAGTACAGTGAGGAGGCCTGTGTGTCACTACCCCCATTGCTTTTTACTGTGGTTTTTATCCTTACTTGATGTAAGCAGTTTTTTTACTAAATAAATTTACTTTTCATTTGGCAATATTGCAGTATGGCTGTTCTTTGTTTCCTTTGACGCCATTTATACAAGAAGTGCCATTCCTTGGAGCGAGCCGTTTCCTCTATATGTGGAATTACCCAAGATGTTTTGATGCCAAGTTTCGGACGTAGTTCTTTATCTTTGCCTGGAACCTGGATGCCTTTACAGATCCATCAGCAGGATTCTGATGAGCTTTGTTTGACCCTTGGGTCATTGTTGGAGGTGAGCGGCCAATTCATAAATTTAACAGTCGATGTTTGGATAGATGTTTTATCTGTTTTTCTTCTATCAAGTTATCTCTATGAGATTTTTGCCTTTATATTAACTAACTCCTACCATTGGACTTTATTTATTTGTATGTTTGGATACTCATCATATTTTTTCTTTGAGTATATTACTTTATGGCACATTATTGAATAAGCGCACCATTCCCATCTTTTTCTTTTACATGTACCATCTGGTCATCACTTTTTTTAGGCGGATTCCAGGGAAATAACATTGATAGAGCAGGAAGTGTATGTTCACTGATCAAATGGAATGTGGTGAAACAAAGTTAAAACTCACTTTGCAAAAAATCTTTATTGAAGCCAATCTCTTGAAATTTACTAAAGGAAATTCCCTTGTAGCCTAAGCACTGCAATGGTTAAACGCTTGTTAGAGGTAGAGCAATAAGGTCTAAGTCTTGCCTTATTCCTCACCCTGGCAAGCTCCCCTATTTGTGAGGTTGGTCCCCTGAAGCCTCTTCATGAAATATGCTCTGGCAGGCTGTTGAACAATGACAACATCAAGTACAATGCAGGCCCAAAAGCCTGAATTATATGTGAAGAAGGTAATAGCCTTCTCGCAACCGGGACCAGAATAGAGTAGCAGAGCAAGGAATAAGGTAAGTGTTACATCTTATTCCACAAGTCTCATCTCATCTCTTATTTCTCAACTCTTGCAGTGCAGTGCAAGGGGTGGTGTAGGGGTTTCACTGCAAAGGTTGTTTTTTGTAATTCCAGGAGCTGGAGTTAAATTCACTCTGCCAACTAAAACTAAAAAAAATTAAATTTCATGCTAATGTACGAAGCTCGTTTAACACTTTTTACTTGTCTGCTGAATCTAATGCTCATTATATTTTTATTTTAAGAGGTTCTAAAACCATTTTTTTTTACCTTAATGCATTCCTTGCATTAAGATAAAAAATGTTTAGGCATAAGTATCCCCCCTCATCCCTTCTCTTACTTACCTGAGCTCTCGTTCAATCCAGCGCTGTGCATGTCTACAGCTCTTCTCTCTCCTCACTTCCTGCTCTCACTGGCTTGCTGAGGCAGCAGGAGCCATTGGCTCCTGCTGCTGTCAATCAATCAAAGCCAGTGATGGGGGAGCAGAAGGTAGGGCCGAGTCCCGCTGTCTGTGTCATATACGCAGACAGGAAGACTCTGGAGCGAGCCCGCCAGAGCGTCCACCTAGAAATCAGCTTTATATGGGGGCACTCACTGGAGAGGAGGAGCCAGAAGTGCCGGTGGGGACCTGAGAAGAGGGAGATTGAGATCGCTCTGTGCAATTCCATTGCACAGAGCAGACAAGTATAAACCTGTTTGTCTTTTTTTTTTTTTACATTTTCATTTACAATCACTCTAATCTTTCAGACCAACACATTTCATCAACAAATGTGCAAAGCAAGCTTATACCTCTCTAGATACAAAAAAAATATTGTTTATGTAGGACCTAATGCTACATGTTGTAACAGATCAAAATCTTGCTGCATGTGGCCATCTATAATATTTCTTGAAAATAATCTTGACAAATATATTCTAGTATTGGGTATTTAGTTTAGCTTTACTTTTCTTGCTCTGACTTGTGGTTGTTTTTTTGCTTTTCATTGTACTCATAAGCATTAAAGCAGAGGTCCACCTAAACAAAAAATATTAAAAGCCAGCAGCTACAAATACGGCAGCTGCTGACTTTTAATAAATGGACACTTACCTGTCCATGGTGGCCACGATGTCGGCGGCAGAAGACAAGCAATCGCCCCCGCCGCCATCCTCGGTGAGGGAATTTAGGAAGGGAAGCGTTGCGGCTTCACTGCCTGGTTCCCTACTGCGCATGCGCGAGTCGTGCTGCGCATCTTCACTGGTCCCCGCTGTGTTCTGGGAACTGTGTTTCCCAGAACACAGCGGGGGCAAGTGGCGTAGATACCTGCAGATTCTTGCGGCTATCTATGCCTAGAAATATTATACAGGTATCTGCACCCCCTCCCCCCTGAAAGGTGCCAAATGTGACACCGGAGGGGGGGGGGGGAGGGTTCTGAAAAACGGTATTAAAAAATAAAGTTTTGATGCTAAAATATGCAAGACTATGTTTACACGTGATATTGTCACTGTCACACCTCTAAAAAGCATACAATGGTCAGATTGTTTGTCAGAGACATTTTACAGGTAATTTTGCAGCTTTAACCCTGTAAATGTCGCACCACATTTACATGCATGCATGTGGTTTCGGGGTGGCCCCATTCCCTTGAATGGGTCTTGTTACACAGTGGCACTACCTGGCAAACGCAACAAGGAGGATCAGTTTTGCCAAGGCATACATCGCATCCACTGCCTTTGCAGCTTAATGGGGGGAAGTTGTGAGCAGTAAAAACGCAGCTTAACTGTGTTTTTATGGTCTCCCAACTGGTAATGTAAATGAGTTCTAATGCCGTGTACACATGATCGTTTTTCGGCATGAAAAAAAAAACGACGTTTTTCAGCATGTCCAAAAAACTACGTTTTTCCAACTTCATCATTAAAAGGGTGTTGCCCACACACCATAATTTTTGAAAAAAGATGAACAAAGCGCGGTGACGTACAACACGTACGACGGCACTCTGAAGGGGAAGTTCTATTCGCCTTTGGGCTGCTTTTAGCTGATTCCGTGTTAGTAAAAGACGATTTGCGCTTTTTTGTCTGTTACAGCGTGATGAATGTGCTTACTCCATTATGAATGGTAGTTTTACCAGAACGAGTGCTCCCGTCTCATAACTTGCTTCTGGGCATGCGCGGGTTTAAAACTTTGTTTTTGCCCACACACGATAATTTTTAACAACACGAAAAACTACATTTTAAAAAACGACGTGAAAAAATGCAGCATGTTCAAAAAAAATTTTCGTTGTTTTTCAGAAGCCGAAAAAACGATGTGAAGCCCACACACGATCATTTTAAATTTCGTTTTTAAAAACGTTGTTTTTTTTCATGCCGAAAAACGACCGTGTGTACACAGCATAAAGGTTTGCTACTGGCCAGTACACTTATTCACCATGTTCTTATTAATAATTTAGGAAATACTGTCAACGTCCATTTATGAAGCTTGAGTTGCATATATTTATAAACACATTAATAAAATAATGGAAGGACTTTTGCTACATTCTCAGTCAGATTACTCTTGAAGTCTATTTTCTTCTGCTGCTGTATATTTCAATAATGTACATACAAATCCAGACATCGTCTTTTGCAGACAGAATGTAAGCGCTCGCTCCACCCACTCAGGCATCCTATGTCTCTGGATTATGTTCCAGGATGGAATGCATTATTGTCAATGAAGACAAAACACCTCTAAAAACGAGGATCTCCTCAAAGAAAATACAACTATATTGCTGAGGATAGACAGAACATGACAATTCTATGTGAGCTGTCTGATAGAAGTACAGGCTTTGTTGCCCATAGAAAGTCAGAATCAAGTTTATTCTTCCTTTACTGCACAGGGACAATGCAGACTATTCGATTATTGTGGCCAACAGGAAAAGTTTTCTTTAAGACATACATTTTATAATATTCCAAGTGTGATAAACAAATGATTTTCCTGAACATAACTCGGCTAAAACCAAACATAGCTGCACTTAAAGTGCAAAAATACACTCTACGGCAAACCGAGAGTTACCTAAAGAAATACAATTACTGACTTGCAATAGGTTAGATTGTGAGCTTTACAATTACTGATTAAGTGGACAGGCAAAAACAAGTGTATTATTAGACAGATGTCGTGTGCCTATATAAAAAATGCACATACATTTCTAATATAAAAGGCAATTACATTATTAATCTATTTATCTATTTCATCACTCTGAAATTGGCATCCTTGTAAATGTAAAAAGCACAATCAGTTCAATACCTGTAATGAGGAGAATAAAATGTATGGCAGTGAAATCCATTTCCTCGCAGCTCTCTTGGCTCCCACTCTCTGGTTACAAGTCTGTAAAGTTCCTGTAAGGGGGACGGTCCCTGTGTATTCCATTCCACTATGAGGAAGGACATAACTGGACTATTGTGGCTTCACACCTGTTCAGCCAGACAGCTGAAGGTTAAGAAGAATGTGGTGAGGGATTCACTGAGATATCCCGTTCAGGGATTGTTGTTGTGTTATTGTGGTGACGCACATGAACGCTTTTTTTTCATTATTTTATTTAAAGCGGTAGTTCACCCTCTCAGACTTGATTTTACCATTGAGACAGGCATTGTAGCGCGAGCTACAGTATGCCTGTCCCGATTTTTTTAACCCCGGACTCACCTTGTAATCGTAGATTGTAGATTTCGGCTCCCGCGGGGAATGGGCGTGCCTATGGAGAGGGAGGATGATTGACGGCCGGCCCTGGCACGTCACTCTCCCCGAAGACAGCCGGAGTAGGTCTCGGCTCTTCACGGCGCCTGCGCACAGGCTATGCGCAGGCGCCGTGAAGAGCCAAGCCTATTTCGGCTATTTCCGGAGAAGCGTGACGCGCCAGAGCCGGCCGTCAATCATCCTCCGTCTCCATAGGCACGCCCATTCCCCGGTATCTTCGATGTACGATTACAAGGTGAGTACGGGGGTAAAAAAATCGGGACAGGCATACTGTAGCTCGCGCTACAATGCCTGATTTTATGGTAAAAGAAAAAAAAAATATTTTTTTGCGTTGATAGGGTGAACCCCCGCTTTAATAAGTGAGAATGCAATTGACAATCATAAGGCTGCAACATTTGGTCAAGAAAGAGGACACAGTTTAACAGTCACGGAGCAAGAATTTACGGAAAGAACAATACAGTTGGCCAATAAAAACTTGAGATTACAGTCACAAGGCAACATAAAAATTATATATGTTTCATCAAGTAATCAAATAAACAGTACACCTATTAAATGGCGGCTACTACAGCTTGTTAATAGCCCTTCCCACTTTGGACCTATGTAGTATGTCCAAAGGGCTCAAGTGGTTAAATCAAACTTGATATTGGTATTACAGGCTGAAGTCTCCGAAAACCAACCACTGTTACTGTCTGCAGAATCAGTCTGCTGTTTTGCACCTGGGTCTGATGCTTGATTTCTGTTCATCTGTGCAACTCATTTCAAATTCCCCACAGGACTTTTCCATCCGTATATTTAGACAAACTCACTCTCCCCCTGCTGGTGTCTGGAGAAAAGTGCTGCTAGAAACTTTCAGAGGTCATGTCTGGGAAAGCTATGTTAATCTGCTTAGGGCAGGGGTGCTCAACCTTTTGAAGAGCGAGAGACACCTAAGCAACTTGGTAACCGGTCGTGGGCCCCAATGAGCGGAGCGGGTGCATGGCAGCAAGTCCATTTACATCTGCTACTCCTTTGAGGTGAATGGAGGGTCCAATTGGGTCGGACTAACTGTGTGAAAGGGACCTATGGCTCAGTGCAAGTAACCCTCAGGTGCAATGCTCTGCACCTGCAGATTAGTTTGAAAGCAGCCCAGTAACCACTGCAGAACAAATATGCCCATATATATAGTGTGATTTTAGTAATAAACCCCAGAGCAGGAGGTCGTGGGCCACATCAGAGGGCTCCGGGGGCCACATGTGGCCCCCTGGGCCACTAGTTGGGCACCTATGGCTTAGGGCATTCAGGAGTTACCTAAAATAGACCTCTCTGAGTATCCCAAGTTCCTGTACCTGTGATCTTTGTTCCAATTCTGAGATCCATTTAAAATATCTGCCTATTTTTCTATTGTTCTTGTAATCCACCTGCCCTGACCTTTTTGCTGTTTGACCACGGCCTTTAACTGAGGGCCACAACCTTGGAGCCATCCATAGCAAAGGTCATTATCCCTTGCCTGGTGTTTTGGTGAACACTCTTTGGAGTCTTTAGACGCTCTTTAGAGTCAACATTTACCTGGCGAGACAGAGGGCAAAGGATGTAAATTTCAATTTCTAAGACCACACTCTCACAGATCATTGCTTGGTCTACACCAGTGGTTCTCAACTCCGGTCCTCAGGACCCACTACAGGTCACGTTTTCAAAATAACTGAAATACAGTTATACAGGTGATATCATTTGCTGCTCAGTGATTGCAGTATTTTAGTTTGCATCTCCTCAAGGTAATATTTAAAATCTGGCCTGTAAGTGGGTCCCGAGGACCGGAGTTGAGAACCACTGGTCTACACTAACAAATGGTAACCCATTGACATGACTATCACACATGTGATCATCATGACAGCTAATCTGTGACTTCAGCTGCCAATGCGCT
Organism: Rana temporaria; assembly: GCF_905171775.1. Taxonomy (NCBI): domain Eukaryota; kingdom Metazoa; phylum Chordata; class Amphibia; order Anura; family Ranidae; genus Rana; species Rana temporaria. The sequence goes on along the minus strand of NC_053494.1, from coordinate 163,295,519 downwards.
TTTTAAAGAGAAAGGCACAGTGACAGTTGACGCCAGTACACTGCACCTGTAACAGTATTGTACATGAAAGTGCTTGATCTGAATAGGCCCTCATTAACTAACACTAGCTAACACTTCTACATTTGGTCTGGGCACTCAGGCTTCAGTGAGCCCTGGTGAAAGGGTTAATTACTAACTGATATACATCTAGTAGGCCTAATGGAGAGTCTGTTGCTTGCATTCAGGTCAAACCTCACCTAGCCTGTGAGAAATGAACACTGTGCTGCACTGTTATGCAGGAAGCATAGCCTGAATATATAATGAGCAAATATAACTGCCCCATGTATATATATTTACAGACTATACAAAAATAAGGGTTTTAACACATCAGTCTTTATTGATAGACTTATTTAAATTAAGATGATCATACTTACATTTTATCTAAAAAGTTGTAAAAAGGATTATTTCTCTTTAATAGACCGCAATGCTCCTTCAGTCTGACTTGTCCCTTCCCTACTATGTTCTAAAGAACAAAACTTTAAATCAATGTAATATTTATACAAGCTATTGGGGATTGGATGGCCATGAAAATGGTTTAATATGAAAAAGACACTGCATTAGGGTGTATAAGTCAAATCTATATCTGCTCATACAATATTAAAACTGGATATTGAATTTAGAATGCAATATTTGTGGTTGAACAGAAGCTGGTTAGTGGTGCTATATTTGTGCAGGAGCTTAGCGGTAAAAGATCAGTACAGCGGCATCTGTTAATTCTTTGCTAGCGCTCCAGTCTTTGTGTGCGCCAACACCATTCCAGTCCAGGGCTGGGAAGTCTCCACATTGCCTAGGGCTCACCTCTGGAAAGTAGCCGCCTCCTCCAATGCAGTACTGTAGAAGAAGAAGTGTAATCATTCATTATATATGGCCAATAATGAAAAATAAATGTTGACTCCATAATACTATAAAATAAAAGCAAAAGTGTATTTCCCTATCACATATACTTGTAAAATATTCTCTCTAAATACTTAATTCTAAGCTCTGCATATGAAATTGTGTGCTATGTGGAACTCCACAGGAACTGCTGTGAACACCTTCTGGTTGGACACTGAGACTTTGGCTAGTACCGGTGGGGATATATGTGGAAGTGTATACATGTCAGCAGGGTTGCCAACTGTCAGTAAATGTACTGAAAGTTTGTCAAAATCATTGACTTTTACAACTGTCCGTAAATATCAGGCTGATAATTTGTCATGCTGTGACTTTTGTATATGTAAACCAGGCAAATTACACGCTATGGGGTAGATTCAGGTAGAATGGCTCAAATTTGTGTGAGCGTAGCGTATCTCCGAGGCAGGTTCACCAAGAACCTGCGCCCTAAGTTACGGCGGTGTAGCGTAAATCTGCCGGCGTAACCGTGCCTAATTCAAATTGTGAAGAGGTGGGCGTGTTTTATGTAAATAAAACATGACCCCACGTAAATGACGTTTTTGACTAACGGTGCATGCGCCGTCCGTGAAAGTAACCCAGTGCGCATGCTCCAAATTAACCCGCAAAAAGCCAATGCTTTCGACGTGAACGTAAATTACGCACATCCTCATTCACGGACGACTTACGCAAACGACGTAAAAATTTCCAAAATTTTACGCGGGAACGACGTCCATACTTAACATAGGATACGCCTCATATAGCAGGGGTAACTATACGCCGGAAAAAGCCTAACGTAAACAACGTAAAAAATGCGCCGGGCAAACGTACGTTTCTAAATCGGCGTATCTACCTAATTTGCATATTCGACGCATAAACATACGGAAGCGCCACCTAGCGGCCAGCCTAAAATTGCAACTAAGATACGACGGTGTAAGAGACTTACGCCTGTCGGATCTTAGTCAAATCTACGCGTAACTGATTCTATGAATCAGGCGCATAGATACGACGCCGCACACTCAGAGATATGACGGTGTATCTGGAGATACGCCGTCGTATCTCCTACCTGAATCTACCCCTCAGTGTATTGCCAGTGTTTCCATATTGTGTTTATACTGTTTAAAAAATCGTAGTTTTTAAAAGGAGTTCTGTCATTTTTTAGGTTGTCATTTTTTAGGTTGTCATTTTTTAGGTTGTCATTTTTTGGTTGTTTTTTTAGGGGGGGAGAGAGAGGGGAGGAGAGAGATCCCTTGCCCTGTCCCTATCTGCAGTCCCTCCTCTATCCCATTGTCCCAGTCTCTGTCTGCAGATGGGTCTGTGTATGTTTTGACCCATATGGTACCTTCCATGCCGGTCTGTCTCCTTCTTCACCTGCTTTGATCTTTCCAGCGGCACCTTCCCCGTCTGTCTCCTGGGGGGGGGGGGTGCTTGCGGCGATCGCCGTCTTCCCCATCTGTTAGAGGTGCAACGGATCATAAAAATTCACGGTTCGGATCGTTCCTTGGATCAGAAGTTACGGATCGGATCATTTTTCGGATCGGCAAAAAAAAAGTTCAATTTGCCTTTTGGCTGCTTTAGCTGATTCCGTGTTGGTAAAAGACGATTCGCGATTTTCTGTCTGTTACAGCGGGATGAATGTGCTTACTCCATTATGAACGGTAGTTTTACCAGAACGAGCGCTCCCGTTTCATAACTTGCTTCTGAGCATGCGCAGGTTTAAAACGTAGTTTTAGCCCACACACGATCATTTTTTACAACCCGAAAAACGATTTTTTTTAAAACGATGTTAAAAAATGTATTTGCACCCACTTCCGGCAATACACACTGTTCCCAGGAGAGAGCGGGACCAGTGACTTCCCAATTCCCTCGCAGAGGATGGTGGCGGGTGCAGCCGAGGGACGAGCGATTGCTCGTCCTCAGCTGCCGACATCGCGGGCGAGCTGGACAGGTAAGTGTCCATATTTTAAAAGTCAGCAGCTGCAGTATTTGTAGCTGCTGGCTTTAAAAAAAAAAAATCAGTCTATGTGATGCCATAGTTCACAGAAGGACCCTCCCTTCAGGGTTATAACATGTGCTTGCTAGACGATGCTCTTATTTTAATTCTGCCAATGTCTGCTTGCCATATTTGTACCAATGTTCTGCTGTTTTATTTTTCCAAAGAACAATAAAAAACGTTATTTAAAAAAATAAATACATTTCAGTGGAACCTCTGCTTTAAAGCAAAAGGTGGTTAAACAAAATACTAACACAAGGGGGTGATCCCTTTTCCAACTCAGTGATCCTGTTTTTGACATGATGGTGTTATATCTTTCACTTGGACGTTATAAGTTGCACTAAATATATACAGCTGGATAAAACAAAAACTGTGTCTGTCTTCATTTCAGGCTGCAGAGCAAGAAAATTAGATTTTAAAGGGGGTGATTCTTTTCTATACCCAATGTATGCTGTTTTTTTTTCACAAATAGTTAAGTGGATTTAGCGGGAATTGAGAGTTTTTACTTCCTATCGCTAGGATGATGTGCTGGTTGAAAGCCTACATAGCTGAGAAATAAGATATGATAGCAAATTAGCAGATTGCCTACATGATGCTTGTTTAATAAGTTAATTTAAATGTTTACAAAAAGTATAGACTTTAGTTGCCAGTCAGTCCAATGTAGGAACTACTTAATGGTCAAAAAAACATGTTCCTGCTCATTCCTTGCAACACAGGTCACGTGACTTTCTCAAGGAAAATTAAGCCAATTGACAAACGTTACGATTTGCGTATCGGTTTCCACGGTGATATAAGAGTCATTGGATCATCTTGCCATCAATCACACTTAAAATACTCTTAATTGTGTGAAATATACACATAGTATTACACAGTCTGTATAGCGATAAATTACTTAAAACTAAATCTGTTTTTAAAATATTATAAGCTGTTAAAATATAACCTCATGACCCCTTTTCTTAAAAAAACTAAAAATAAAACCTCACCTTGTATCTAAAAAAAATGTTGGCTCCATCCAGTGGCATTTATCGAAAACAACTATCAAAAATTAGAAATAAAACAGTTTAAATCAAAATCAATATTTAACCCCAGCGGCGAGAAAGTGTTGAGCTCAAAAATCCATCTTGAATCGCTTTTACTAAGCCTTCTCACTTTATTTGTGAGGGATGTTTTAATTAAGGAAGGTTTTAATTAAGCATAAAGAAAGAAAGGAGCCACAATATCAAAGAGTATCCATGATTTTAAATTATAATGTTCAACATAGACAAATAGAACAAATTTTTAGAAAACATTGGTCACTCCTTAGAGTGGATAGACAGTTACGGACTATTTTACAGGAAAAAACAAAATTTGTATATAGTCAGTGTAACATTCAGGGGTTAACACCGTTTATGATACTCCATTCCACCAACCCACGACAGCTTATCCGACACTCCAACAATCCAGCAGACACGATCCATAAGAATTCCACCCCAGAAAGACGAGACACACGCTCTGTTCTCTCTGGTTCAAACAAATTAATACTTTAATGGTACACTCAGCTTGTTATATACAGTTGAAACTAAGAGTGGACAATGACTCAACTCCACCCACCACTTTACACATTATTTTAGATAATGACATTCAGGTGAGTTAATTACTACTCATTACCCAGACGGTCTGGCTCTGCGACAATTTATCCTCACCTGTTACACAAAACACATTCCTTTACTAAACATAATTGACATGCTAATTCCCAACCCCTGAAACGTTAGACTTTCTGGCACCGAATCTAGAGGAGTTCATTACTACAGCTGACAAGTCACATTCCACATCTATTATCAATAGCATCTTCACACAAAACAGTGTCATTAGTATACACAATGAAATATCTTAGGAGTAGACCTAATTAACACAATGGACAACAGACAGTAATCACAGCAGGACACTTAAACATCCCATAATAGGCAGCCAGACTGGCTACCAAGCTCCATTTCACATCACCACAGTAGCAGACTTAATTAGCACCTCAACAGTCTATGTTCCACATTGAAGACACTCCACCTGTTGTGGTCAGAATAAACAACCTGTAACATGTCAATATATCCTGCAAAACATTAATTATCATTTCTCAGTCATCCTATGCCCAAAAGGGACATAGGATGACCCTAGACCCAAGAGTCATTAGTGAAGCTGGCACAGGAGTACCCCGCATCCTTCAAAAGTCTCTGGGTATCACAGGCCATTCTGTTACAGAAGGGCGCCTACACTAAGAGATCAAATAGCAAGAAATGTCCCAGATCCTCCGACAAAATCACATGAATTTACCTTCTTTCAAGGAAAAGGTTTCTTTCCCTGTAAAAGATGCTATGCTTGTATAAACACCAATCTAAATGGGTAAAAATGCAATAAATTCATCTCTAGTACCACAAATAAAGCATATATAATAAAATAATTAATATCATGCAGAACAGAAGAGGTAATGTCCTTGTTCATTGCAATATGTAGGAAGAACTAAACGACCAATGCGGAAGAGAATACAAGAACATATACAGAATATTAGGAATGGCTTTCCGAAACACAGCATTTACAGACATTTTGCACAGTGTCATAATAGAAATCCTACAGGTCTTAAGTTTTGGGCAATTGATAAATACAACACCATTGGAGGGAAAGCAATAAAGTGAGAGAGCTAAGCAAAAGCGAGAAGATGGATTTTTGAGCTCAACACTTTCTCGCCACTGGGGTTAAATATTGATTTTGATTTGAACTGTTTTATTTCTGTTTTTTGATAGTTGTTTTCGATATATGCCACTAGATGGAGCCAAATAACCTTTTTAGATAGGAGTGAGGTTTTATTTTTATTTTTTTAAGAAAATGGGTCATAAGGTTATATTATTTTAACAGCTTATAATATTTTAAGTAATTTAATGCTATACGGACTGTGTAATACTATGTATATATTTCACACAATTAAGAGTATTTGAAGTGTGATTGACGGCAAGATGACCCAATGACTATTATATCACGGTGGCAACGGATACACAAATCATATCTCTTATACCGCAACGTTCGTCACATGACTTAATTTCCCTTAATAAAGTCACGTGACCTGTGACGCAACACGTCGGGAGGAGCCGGTGATGACACTTCTGTTGTCTCTTTATCCTGGATGTTACAAGGTAACAAATACAGTTTTTCTCTTTCAGTGGTTACAACTTACATGTTCTGCATTGCAGCGATTGGTGACCTTCATTCCAGGACATAAAGCAATTGCTGCCTTTTCATTGTTAATTACTCGGAACTGGATAAAACCGCCAGTAATTTCATCTGTAGAATACAATTTTAGATTCACTATCCATAGAAATAACTACTTAGATATACTTTATACAGTATATTATATTATATATATATATATATATATATATATATATATATATATATATATATATATATATGACATACAGTATAATAGCCCATTGAAAAGTCCATGCATATTGGATTTATTACATAAAATACTGTTTCAAGCAGTGGTGGCCCGCACATAGGGGGCGCAGGGATGCCGCCCCCCAAAGCTACTGATCATGAAAAAATAATAATAAAAAAATACTGGCCCTTTAAGTTTGTGCGGAACACCGGACATACAGCTGCTATGGGAATCATGATGTTTGCAATCACGTTGCAAACAATAAGCTCTATTGGCTTCCTTTAGAAAGTCCTCAAGGCGCTGAGTTCTGTGCCCAGAACACTCCTATTATAGCATTGTTCCCTGCTGTGGTATTGATTGACAGGTTCTGTGCCTTCACTTCCGGTTTCTCCGACTCATCCCGGCCGGTTCGAAGGTGGATGGAAGGCAACTTGCTGTGAGTATGAGGGGGGGGGGGGGACATCTGCTGTATAGGGGTACTCTGATAGGGACATCTGATGTGAAGGGGGACCCTGAAGGTTACACCTGATGTGAAGGGGACTCTGATGGTGACATCTATTGTAGAGGGGGACTCTGATGGGGACATCTGCTCTAAAGGGGGACTCTGATGGGACATCTGATGTAAAGGGAATCACCTGCTGTAATAGGGGACCCTGATTGGGACACCTGATGTATAGGGGGATGCTGATGGGGATACCTGTAGTAAAGGGGGACTCTAATTGGGACATCTGATGTGAAAGGGGGCTCTGATGACCTTATGTTAAGGTTGATTCTAATGGGGACGTCTGATGCAAAGGGGACTCTAATTGGGACAGCTGATGTAAAGGTGGGAACTTGCTGTAAAGGGGGAATGTGATTGGGACATCTGATGTAAAAGGGGGCTCTAACGAGGACACCTTATGTTAAGTGGTTTTATTTTATTTTACTTGAAATGTGAATGTGATTGGGACATCTGATATGAAGGGGAACTCTGGTGGTGACATCTGCTGTAAAGGGGGAAATGTGGGTGTGATTGGCCTACTGGGATGGGCACAGTGAGGCTGCAATTGATGGGCAGTGGGTCTTAAATTGATGGGCACAGTGAGGCTGCAATTGATGGGCACAGTGAGGCTGCAATTGATGGGCACAGTGAGGCTGCAATTGATGGGCACAGTGAGGCTGAAATTGATGGGCACAGTGAGGCTGCAATTCATGGGCACAGTGAGGCTGCAATTCATGAGCACAGTGAGGCTGCATTAGATGGACACAGTTTTATCTTACAGTAGTACATAATCACCTGATAAATGGCTATTTACAGTCCTGTGTTACTAACCGTTTAATTTATCAGTTTGTTTGCACCCCCCCAAAAAAATTGAGAACCAGCTACCACTGGTTTCTAGAGCTGTTACTCATGGCAAACAGTTGAATTTGATGTTTTATTTTTGAAGTATGGGTTTTTAAATGACAGCAAGGTCTCTCTGCTCTAGGCAACTTGTTAAAATGTCCTTGTCCCAATGCAGCCACCGTGAGGTGAGAAATTTGTGTAGGTTTCTTTTTTTGAGAAAGTGAATGCATAAGCCGTTCCACTTCCCGGGTATAGTTAAAATAGCACTAAAGGCAGAAGGTTTTGTACCTTAATGCATTCCCTGCATTAAGAATGAAATATCATCTGCATGCAGCTCCCCAGCCCCCCTTATACTTACCTGAGCCGGGCCGCAATCAAGCGATGTGCACGAGAGTACTCTCTTGGCCCCCTCCCTCCTCATTGGCTCAGAGACAGCAGTGGGAGACATTGGATCTCCCACTGCTGTCAATGACAGGAAGTGAGGAAAAAAGGGGTAGGATCAAGTCAAGCTCTGTGTCAATGGACACACAGAGCAGGGCTTGGGAGCGAGCATAAAGCAAGCACCCGGGGGAAGAGGAGCCAGGAGTGCCAGAGGGGGACCCAAGAAGAGGAGAATGCCTTCTGCTTTGTGCAAAACCACTGCACAGAGGAGGTAAGTATGATAGGTTTGTTATTTTAATTTTAAAAAAAACAACATCTACAATCACTTTTAATGGCCAGAGCTTTGGAAGTCATAGTGGCGGTGGCGGCAGATTTTCTATGAAATAAAGTTCATACCAAAACATTAGGCAGTGGCCATATGTGACAGTTAGCTGAACAATATTTGTAACTACAGTGGGAATCGAAAGTTTGGGCACCACAGGTAAAAATTTCTATTAATGTGCATAACGAAGCCAAGGAAAGATGGAAAAATCTCCAAAAGGCATCAAATTACAGATTAGACATTCTTATAATATGTCAAAAAAAGTTAGATTTTATTTCCATCATTTACACTTTCAAAATTACAGAAAACAAAAAAAAGGTGTCTATAAAAGTTTGGGCACCCTGCAGAATTTATAGCATGCACTTCCCCCTTTGCAAAGCTAAGACCTGCCAGTGTCATGGATTGTTCTCAATCATCGTCTGGGAAGACCAGGTGATGTCAATCTCAAAGGTTTTAAATGCCCAGACTCATCTGACCTTGCCCCAACAATCAGCACCATGGGTTCTTCTAAGCAGTTGTCTAGAAAACTGAAACTGAAAATAGTTGACGCTCACAAAGCTGGAGAAGGCTTTAAGAAGATAGCAACGCGTTTTCAGATGTCAATATCCTCTGTTTGGAATGTAATTAAGAAATGGCAGTCATCAGGAACAGTGGAAGTTAAAGCAAGATCTGGAAGACCAAGAAAAATATCAGACAGAACAGCTCGCAGTATTGTGAGAAAAGCAATTCAAAACCCACGTTTGACTGCACGATCCCTCCAGAAAGATCTGGCAGACACAGAGTTGTGGTAAACTATTCCACTATAAAGAGATACTTGTACAAATATGGTCTTCATGGAAGAGTCATCAGAAGCAAACCTCTTCTACGTCCTCACCACAAAAATCAGTGTTTGAACTTTGCAAATGAACATATAGACAAGCCTGATACATTTTGGAAACAAGTTCTGTGGACCGATGAGGTTAAAATAGAACTTTTTGGCCGGAATGAGCAAAGGTACATTTAGAGAAGAAAGGGCACCGAATTTAATGAAAAGAACCTCTGTCCAACTGTTAAGCATGGGGGTGGATCAATCATGCTTTGGGGTTGTATTGCAGCCAGTGGCACAGGGAACATTTCACGAGTAGAAGGAAAAATGGATTCAATAAAATTCAGCAAATTTTGGATGGTAACTTGATGCCATCTGTGAAAAAGCTGAAGTTAAAGAGAGGATGGCTTCTACAAATGGATAATGATCCTAAACACACCTCAAAATCCATGGGGGATTACATCAAGAGGCGTAAACTGAAGGTTTTGCCATGGCCTTCACAATTAACTCTGCAGGGTGCCCCAAATTTAGGGCACCATGCAGAGTTAATATCTTGTACTGCCCCCTTTGGCAAGTATCACAGCTTGTAAATGCTTTTTGTTGCCAGCCAAGAGTCTTTCAATTCTTGTTTGAGGTATCTTTGCCCATTCTTCATTACAAAAGTCTTCCAGTTCTTTGAGATTTCTGGGCTGTCTGACACGCACTGCTCTTTTAAGGTCTATCCATAGATTTTCAATTAGGTTGAGGTGAGGAGATTGTGAAGGCCATGGAAAAACCTTCAGTTTACGCCTCTAGATGTAATTCTACGTGGATTTTGAGGTGTGTTTAGGATCATTATCCATTTGTAGAAGCCATCCTCTCTTTAACTTCAGCTTTTTCACAGATGGCATCAAGTTACCATCCAAAATTTGCTGAATTTTATTGAATCCATTTTTCCTTCTACTCGTGAAATGTTCCCTGTGCCACTGGCTTCAATACAAGCCCAAAGCATGATTGATCCACCCCCATGCTTAACAGTTGGACAGAGGTTCTTTTCATTAAATTCTGTGCCCTTTCTTCTCCAAACGTACCTTTGCTCATTCCGGCCAAAAAGTTCTATTTTAACCTCATCGGTCCACAGAACTTGTTTCCAAAATGCATCAGGTTTGTCTATATGTTCATTTGCAAAGTTCAAACACTGATTTTTGTGGTAAGGACGTAGAAGAGGTTTTCTTCTGATGACTCTTCCATGAAGACCATATTTGTACAAGTATCTCTTTATAGTGAAATAGTGTACCACAACTCCAGTGTCTGCCAGATCTTTCTGGAGGGATCGTGCAGTCAAACGTGGGTTTTGAATTGCTTTTTTCACAATACTGCGAGCTGTTCTGTCTGATATTTTTCTTGGTCTTCCAGAACTTGCTTTAACTTCCACTGTTCCTGATGACTGCCATTTCTTTTTTTTTTTTTTTTACTCATCTTTTATTTTATTTTTCCACAGATAACAAAAAATGTTTACAACTATAGATACGTTTTCCACACATTTTAACATTTTAATCCGTCACTATATTTCCCCTAAGCCATCCTTACTCCTATTGCCCATCCATCTGATACTCCCTCCCTACCCCTCCCCCCCCCCCTCTCCAAAAAAAAAAAAAAAAAAAAAATAAATAAATAAATTCCCCCCACCCCTCCCGCCCCCTCCTCCTCTCCCCTTCTCCTCTCCCGAGATATTGGACATACACTTCTAAATTCCAAGTCATCTACCAATACTTTAAATCTTTCTCTCTAAGAGTCTAGTTTCCCTCTATTAACACCTTTCCTTCTTCTGATCTCATAAATACATTCCATCCGGACCATATTTCTTCGTACTGTATCCTCCTATTCTGCGCTGTACGCACCAAATCTTCCATTGCGCCTACCTCCTCAATCCTTTTAAGCCAACCTGCAATAGATGGCGGGCAAATGTCCCTCCACTTCAATGTAACTCCTGCCCGTGCCGCATTGATCATGTGGCACACTACCGACTTCCTATACTTCTTCACCGGTACTTCTGAACTATGTAACAGGAAAAGAGCAGGATCGTCCGGAAGCAATACTTCCGAAAATTTTTGCGAGATTCTTCTCACCTCCTCCCAATAATGTCTTATTTTTTGGCAATACCAAAAAATATGTAACAAAGTTCCTTGTTCTCTACCACACCTCCAACACCTTTCATCTACTTCTTTATCAAATTGGTGTAATCTTTCTGGGGTGTAATACCATTGTACAAGAAGCTTGTAATTAGCTTCTTGCGTTTTTGAACATACCGACGAGTTGACTGCCAGGTATATTATTTGTTTATGCTGTGTTGGGGTGAAAATCCTCCCCAGATCTTTTTCCCATTTCCGAATGCCTGGCATCACAAAATCCTCAGCTGGCATGTTCAGAAACCCATACATTTTAGATAATACTCTCGGTAGAGGTTCCACCCCATCACAGCATCTCTCTAGTGTTGTCAATTGCCTACAAAATTCTGTTACTGGACCCAAAGATCTTAGGAAATTACTTACCTGAAGTGCCTGCCACAATGCAAGTTCAAATTTACCTCCTTCCTCTGTTAGTTCCCCGATTGATGGCCAAACATTTGACCTCAAGAAATCTGAGACCTGACAGAGGTTCTTTCCTTTAAACTTTTCTTTTGTATTTTTTTCCATTCCTGGAATGAAATTAGGGTTACCTATTATAGGTAGTAGTGGTGATTTACTAGGTGTATATTTCTTATCTCCACAGATTTTCGCTGAAATTTGCAATGTGGGGCCTATTATAGGGTGTCTCTTAAGGTATCTAGGGAGAACCGCGTAACACCAGGGTGCTCTAGCCAGAGGAATCTGGCTCACATACTGCTCTATGTTTACCCAGCGTTTAAGCTCCCCATGTCTACACCAATCTACCAACCTAGTTAAATGCGATGCTCTGTAGTATTTTATTATATCCGGGACTGCCATCCCTCCAGCACTTTTAGGCATTCTCAACAGTTCTCTTTTAATTCTGGCTTTTTTCCCTGCCCATATGAATTTCATGAACAAAGAATTCACCTGTCGAAGATAGGTTATTGGTATGGAGATAGGCAGTGCCTGGAACAAATACAATATCTTTGGCAAAATACACATTTTGATTATACTTCCTCTCCCAAACCAGGAGTGCATTCCATGTCTCCATTTTTCTAGCAGTCTTCTTATTTCAAGGTACAATGGGGGAAAGTTCAATGCATAAGTATTTTTAATGTCTGAAGGTATGTATGTGCCTAAGTATTTTAGTACCTTCCCCCATTTAAACTTGAAATTCTGTTTTATTATATCCCCCATAGGTTCAGGGATTGCCACGTTCATTGCTTCCGATTTTGTGTTATTTACTTTCAGATTTGATAACCTACCATATTTCTCAATTTCTCTTACAAGGTTAGGGAGTGATACATGAGGGTTAGTCACTGAAAAGAGCAGGTCGTCCGCATATGCTGCGATTTTATGAGTCTGATCTCCCATCTGTATTCCCTGAATATCCCCGTTCGATCTGATTCTGTTCAATAGGGGTTCTAGTGTAAGGGCAAACAACAAGGGTGATAGCGGGCATCCCTGTCTTGTTCCGTTTGTAATTTTGAACGGGGATGATATTACTCCGTTAACCCTTACTGAGGCTCGGGGGCCTGTATACATACTCATTATCCATCTGATCATCTGTTCACCTACCCCCACCTGTCTCAATACTTCCTCCAAAAAACGCCAGCTCACCCTGTCAAACGCTTTTTCTGCGTCGGTATTTAAAAACACACAGGGAATTTTTTTTTCACGGACATAATGCACTAAGTTAAGTATTTTAATCGAGTTATCTTTGGCTTCTCTTCCTGGGATAAATCCCACCTGATCCATATCTACTAATTCTGATATACATGGTTGAAGCCGGGACGCTATTATTTTGGAGAAGAGTTTAAGGTCTGCATTTAGCAATGAGATAGGTCTATAACTGCCACATTCAGCAGGATCCTTCCCCTCTTTAGGAATAACAGTAATGTGGGCCAAAAGTGCCTCCGGGGGGAATACCGCCGAGCTTCCCAATGCGTTAAAAAACTTTGCCATCTGTCCGTTTAATATCCCTAAGAATTCCTTATAATAGCTTACAGAAAATCCATCTGGACCTGGGGATTTACCTATCTTCACCTTCTTTAAAACTTCCCCAACTTCTTCAACAGTTATTGGACTCTCTAACTTCTTTCGGACTAAAGATGGTAATCTAGGCATTCCTGCCCCAGAGAGGTATTCCTCTATCTCTACCTGTTTATCTCCTTCTATTGGTAAATTATATAACGCCGCATAATATTCCCCAAATACTTGGGCAATCTCTCTAGGTTTTTTTAGGAGCTGTCCTTCTTTCCCTTTAATCAATGGGACATATACCGACCTGTTCTTTTCTTTGAGTTTCCCTACAAGTAGTTTGCTACATTTATCTCCCAGCTCATAATTAGCCTTCCTTCCTCTCTGTATAGTCGCCTTAGCTTTAAACCGCATCATCTCTGAGATCTGCTTCCTTAATTGTCCCAGCTTTCTCCCCACCTCGTGTAGTTGTTTTTTTTTATGTTGAAGTTCTAATTTTTGAATTTCCTCTAATTTGTCCCTGATCTGTTTTTCCCTTTTTTTTTTCAGATAGGATCCATGTTTTATCAGGATACCCCGAATGACTGTCTTATGGGCCTCCCATACCATACCTGTATTACTCCCTGGAATATCATTGACCTGAAAGTATGCTGCAATCTCCTTAGCGACATCATCCCTAACTTCTGAGTTTTGCAGCAGACTCTCGTTCAAACGCCAGGTTCTATCCTGGGCAAATACCTCGTTAGAAAGGGAGAGACATAAACTAATCGGGGCATGATCTGACCACGTTATGTTCCCTATTGTTGTCTCCGTTACAGAGGTAATCAGGTAGTGAGGAACAAGAAACATATCCACACGGGTATATACATGGTGTGGATTAGAGAAAAAAGTGTAGTCTTTTTCATCTCCATGTAGAATCCTCCACACATCCACTAATTGTACCTCGTGTAGTTTCTTTATTATCCCCCTTCTGACCCTCCCTGGTATCGACGAGGTCCCTGTGGATGCATCCATTCTGGGGTCCAACGTAATATTAAGATCACCTCCCACAATTAATTTACCCTCAGTAAATTCAGTCAATTCTGTAAGAACTTCTTTCACAAATCTGTCTTGTTTAATATTTGGTGCGTACAGCGAAGCCAAAGTCACCTTAACCCCTCCTATACTCCCCTTCAGGAATAGGAACCTGCCATTCGGGTCCAGACGTTTATCTTGTAGAGACCAATTCACTCGATTTGAAATCAAGATTGATACTCCCTTAGTTTTTGCCTCTTGGTTCATCGAATGGTACACAAAGGGGAAAAATCTATTCTGGAGGAATGGCAGGCTCCCACCCCTAAAATGGGTTTCCTGGATGAAAGCTATATCCGAGCCCCAATTCTTTAAGTCCTTTAGTATCATTTTCCGCCTTTCAGGAATGTTCAATCCTCTCGCATTCAGAGAGGTTACTTTTATTGTCCCCATCTCGGGAGAAAAAAAGGGAAGAAGGGAAGAAAAAAAAAAAAAAAAAAAAGAAATACACCCTCGACAGCCCCCCCCCTTATTTCCACCTCTCCCCCTCCCTTATTTCCCCCCCTCCCCCTATGGCCCTAAGGAAAAAAAAAACACCCAAGACTGGATCTCTCTCCAGTACTCACCGTGGGTGTATACCTATTCTAGGGGGATTGACTGGGCGATCGAGTAGCTCCACCCAGTTCCCCTCCACTCCTCCCCCGACCCTCCTTAATTTTCCTTCTTCAGTCTCTCCCTCTTTCCCCTCCCGCCCCATTCTTATCTCCCGGCCCTTCCACCTTCCTACCCTTCCCTCCCCCTTCCCCTTCTCTCCCTCTATCCAGTTCTCCTTTTTAATTCTATTCTTTACATTTAATTTCCCCAAATTATTGAGTATTTAATATTCCTACATATCTAATACTCCTTTGAACTGGTAAGCGTTTACCCCTCCTCTATAGGAGAGAGAGCAAAAAAAAAAAAAAAAAGAAAAAAAGAAAGACCCATACGGTGGGACCACCGCCTCTATAGTTCCGCTCCTCTCCTACAAAAAAGGGGAAAAAAAAATAAATAAATAAAAAGAAAATAGAAAAGGGGGGAGCAAAGGTGAAGAGGAAGTATGTTGTTTATCTTACCCCCCCTATCTTAACCTTGAATAGCCCCGTAGGCTCGAGGTAGGACCCCCTCCCTCCCCCTCCCGGCCATCTCCACCCCACCCTCTCCCACATACCCCACATTGTGCAAAAAAGAAAAGAACAAACACAAAAAGTGTATACATATCTGCCACTTTCTGCCTATCTCTACACCTCTACTCATTTCCTATATCTCTATTAGTCATCATTCCACACATTATTTCTCAGAGCCAGCAGATAATACCCCGCGATTCCTGTGAGTCCTGTGAGTCTTATAAGTCCTTAAGTCCTATAGGACTGGGACCTCTTGTGAGGAAAAAAACAATTTAGTCAAAATTCCATACCCCTCCCTCCTCCCTCCACTTTCCCACCCCCCCCTCGCCCTCTCCACTCTCCCCCCCTCCTCCCCTATAAAAAAAAGGGGAGAAGGAAAAAAAAAAAACCCCACAGCAAAAAAAAGAAGGAAAAAATTCCTTTCAAATTTGTGATGTGTGTTTCAATTTTTCCAGACATTTGTCTCTTCTTCTCTCTTCTCTCTTCTATGTTTGTGTCTTATTTGTGATTTAGTGTCAATTGTGCAGTAGTGCGATTAGTACTATTAGTACTATTAGTGGTTTCAGGTGATTCCAGGTGGAGGGACCTGGCCGGTAGCGGGGGAAAAAACAATTTCAAGGGGAGGGGGAAACCGGGTAGGGAGACAAGGACCCCTTAATCACCCCTTAATCACACTCCAAGATCTGCCTTTCTTCCTTATTTTTTTTCCCGGCTTTATTTTCTTAATTTTGAGAGCTGCTGTAGCCAATCTGGGACTTCAATTGGCTCTATTCCCATAAACTTAAACACACCAGGTAAATCCTCATATTGCTGCACTTGGTAAGACTCAGTCCCCCGTTTGACTGTAACAGAAATTGGGTACCCCCATCTATAGCTTCCTCCCACATTCTTTATTTTATCCAGCAGCGGGCGCAACATGGCCCTTCTTTGTAACGTAGCCCTTGATAAGTCTGGGAGGATTTTTATTTGTGTCCCATCAAACCTAACCTCCCCAGCATCCCATTTCTTAATTACATTCCGAACAGAGGATATTGACATCTGAAAACGCTTTACTATCTTCTTATAGCCTTCTCCAGCTTTGTGAGCGTCAATCATTTTCAGTTTCCGTTTTCTAGACAACTGCTTAGAAGAACCCATGGTGCTGATTGTTGGGGCAAGGTCAGATGAGTCTGGGCATTTAAAACCTTTGAGATTGACATCACCTGGTCTTCCCAGACGATGATTGAGCACAATCCATGACTCTGGCAGGTCTCAGCTTTGCAAAGGGGGCAGTGCATGCTATAAATTCTGCAGGGTGCCCAAACTTTTACAGACGCCATTTTTTTGTTTTCTGTAATTTTGAAAGTATAAATGATGGAAATAAAATCTAAGGGCCAGATTCACAGCCGATATACGACGGCTATCTCCTGATACGCCGTAGTATCTCTGAGATACGCTTGTCGTATCTATGCGGCTGATTCATAGAATCAGTTCCGCATAGATAGCCCTAAGATCCGACAGGTGTAATAGAATTACACCGTCGGATCTTAGGATGCAATTCTAGGCCGGCCGCTAGGTGGCGTTTCCATAGCGGTCGGCGTAGAATATGCAAATCACTAGTTACGGCGATTCACGAACGTCCGCGTTACCCGTCGCTCTAACTTTACGTCATTTCCGTCGAGATGCGCCGTGTAAAACTAAGGCTGCCCTCTAGGTGGACTAGCCAATGTTAAGTATAGCCGTCGTTCCCGCGTCGAAATGTTAAAAATCACGTCGTTTGCGTAAGTCGTCCGTGAATGGCGCAGGACGCCATTTACGTTAACGTCTAAGTTAATGACGTCCGTGCGACGTCATTTAGCGCAATGCACGTCGGGTAATTTTCCCGACGGAGCATGCGCAGTATGTTCGGCGCGGGAACGCGCCTAATTTAAATGGTGCCCGCCCCATTTGAATTAGGCGGGCTTGCGCCGAGCGCATTTACGTTACACCGCCGCAAGTTTACAGGTAAGAGCTTTGTGAATCAGGCACTTACGCTGTAAACTTGCGGCGGTGTAACGTAAATGGGTTACGTTACGCCGCCGCTGCGTAACATCATTCTTTGAGAATCTGGTCCTAACTTTTTTTGACATATTATAAGAATGTCTAATCTGTAATTTGATGCCTTTTGGAGATTTTTCCACCTTTCCTTGGCTTCGTTATGCACATTAATACAAATTTTTACCTGGGGTGCCCAAACTTTCGATTCCCACTGTAAATAACATCATGTTTTCTCCTACAGAGGGGGAAGCTCTACAATAAGCAATTGGCTGGGAAAACCCAGTCTGGTCAATCAACTTTTCCCCAAGCAAATAAAGGCACGTTGCCTAGGCCAGGGATGTGGGATAGATTCCCATCTATGTTTGGGTGGGGCAAACATTTTTGTCTGTGGCATGTCCCCAGCTAGCATGCTATAGGGAAGAACCCTTGATCTTGGCATGAAAGCGGTGGTCTCTCTTCAGATATGATACCCCCTCCCTCCTGAATCAAAGTTCGATTTTTTTCCTATCCTGACTTAGCGACCAGATTTTTTTCTGTTCCAATTGGAATTTGAGAATTTGAATTGCATTAGTGTTTTGGTCAATTAAGTTGGCTAATTAGTGCACACAAAAAAAAAAAGACTGGACAACTATTGTTTACTGACCTATCACAAGTACCTATTGGGAAGCTTTTTAATAAGAATAGAACTTTGCACATTATTATACATAATAAACATACTTTTTGCATTGGGCGCGTTCAGTCTGACCGTCTCCTGTGCACTTCCCTTATCGTAAACAACTGGTGCAGAAGGTCCATTATTGTCTGGACACGTCCCAACATTAAATTTTACAGGATATTTCTAGAAGAAACACAATAGTTTTACATTAAGTGAGGGTATAAGTGTTACAAGAGCACCAGGAAAAACTCCTATCGGATATTCTAACCCCTGTATGGGTGTCACTGTTATTTACCCTGTCATAACCAATAAAATTACAACAGAGAAAATAGTTTTTCTATGAACATGTAAGGGTTGGTTCAAACAAAACTGAAATGTCTTACTTGCGAGTTGACTTGCTCATCGGTTTTCTTTATCTGCCCAAGAGACTCTGTCAGGAATTATTTTTCACCTTTATCCCAATGAAGAAAAACTACCTTCACTTCTTGTCCATGTGAAGGATGATGGACAGAACAATAAATAAGAGGAATGGAGACAAAGTCAGCAATGACCTTCTCGCAGAGGTTCTAACCATTCTCTAAAAAAAAGCTGGCCTGGAGTTAGGATTTAAAGCAGAACTAGACTCTCTCAATCATTAAATATTTTAGTCCTTATGCTGCTAGCATTAGTAAATAGATAGGAAAGTATATTATACTTACGGTACTTATTTTAAACTTTTTTTTTAACATTTCAGTTGCTTTCTCATATCTTTTTGTCACTGGGAAAACTGGGAATCAGTATAGTATTTGTCGCTATGCTAGATAATCAAATGTGTAGTTCCCTGCAGTTTGCTTACCTTATAGAGATTAAAGAGATTCCCTCCATGGGCTGAAAGGATGTCACTTTTTGTGTAATATCGAAGAAGAGCAGTGTCTTTCCACAGGGACAGTGGAGTCTTGTTTGGCACATGCCATAAACCCACATTATTGGCACCAATGTCGTAATAGCCGGGATTCTGCGTGCACAAAGAACATAGAGTGGCATATTAATTCCATTTATTTGTCCTACTTATGCTGTATGTTTGGTTGATCTGGTCATCATATTATTCTACACTAATTCTTGATAACTTAAAGGTCCCATGCATATTCAATTTTTTTTTTCTGATGCATGAAATGCTATCAAAACTAAGTTCAAGGTATAGCACTGGGAACAAGGATAAATTGTTGTAAATTGTTGGAGAAGAGAAGAGTAAGAGGGACAATAATTTGAATATAATTTGAACAGAATGATACAGATAAATCCATTGTATTAGTTCCCCAGAAATAGACACAAAAACAGTAGTAAACGTTCACTAGTTATTATGCATTTTAGTATTTGTTACCTTGTAGTCATCACTGGTTGCTCCATCTGCTAAACCAAATGTATTGTAGTTTGCCCAGTTCCCATCTCCTTCCGGGTTGTTTTCATTGTTGCCTTGTTGGCTGGACCAGCGATCACCAACTGTGCACTTTCCATTAATATTGTTCTCATGAATACTGGCTACTAAGGTCCAGCCTCCACCATCAGTAGTCATGTCACAGAAGGTCTGATAGGAAATGCCATGCTCAGTAGTCAAGGAATAAATCCCATCTGTCGTCACAGAAATAATCATGATTCATTACACTATATTTTATGATTTGTCTCATTATATCACCCAAACCATCTTTTCCCTGCTCTTCCCAAGACCTCTTGTTCTCTAGTTTCCTCCTTCCATGCTCACCTCTAGGACTTTTCCAGAGCCTCTTTTATCCTCTGGAACTCCCTACTCCAATCTGTCCAGCTGTATCCTACTCTAAACACCTTTAGGCGATTCCTGAAAACAAACCTGTTCAGGGAAGCCTATCCTGCCTCCACCTAAAAACAAAACTTTTAATTTTCTATCAGCACAGGTATAATGTATGTGTTTATGTTTCTTGAATCTCACCTTTCGCGTTATTGTCATACTGATGGATTTCCCTGCAGCTTCTGTACCTTTCATACTTGATGTTGGAGTGGAATGTATCTTGAATGTTGTTTGCTTGGTCCTCATTCCAACATGCCAAGAGATTTAAGATGTTTTGTTTCTTCTGACGAATGGAGATATTATCTGAAGGAACATAACATTAAGGGCTTATTTACATTTGCTTTGGCTTCAACACACATTAACAGCTAGTTTACACTTTCTTCAAAACAAGGCTTTGGACACGCTTTGTTAAAGCTCTCTAAACGCTAGTGAAAGCCTCTGTCACTAATTAAAATGGTTAGCTTACAGTCCTGTTTACACCTTGCTTTTGCTTTGTTTTGGCTTTGCTATAAAAATTATACCCCATGTCGATTTAGCGTCTTCAGAATCCCCATAATAGTCTATGGCAAAGCTTGATTGAAGCCTCATCGAAGCCCCACCAAGGCTCATGGAAGCTCCAACCAAAGCCCCATTGAATTCCAATCGAAGCCCCACCAAAGTACCAAGCAAAAGCAAGGTGTAAACAGGACTGTAAACCCCACGATACCCCACCAAAGGCTCATCGGAGCCCCACCAAAGGCTCATCGAAGCCCCATTGAAGCTCCACCAAAGTCCCACTGAAGCCTCATTGAAGCACCGAGCAATAGCAAGGTGTAAACAGGACTGTATGCTAACCATTTTATTTAGTGACAGTTGCTTTGACTAGCGTTCAGAGAGCTTTAACAAAGTCTGTCCGAAGCCTTGTTTTGAAGCAAGTGTAAACTAGTCCTAAAAGAGAAGTATAGGATATTTTTTTAAATCATGCTGCATCTGCCTGCCGCTGGCTCTAACACTGAGAACCAAACATTCAAAAACTGCATATTGCTCTGTTCTCATAGCTCTGTGAGCAAAGAGTTGGTGACTGTCAGTCACTGGCTGTCTGCTCTGCCCCCCCCCCACGCTCACTGGTGTACTGGGCTGTGGAGGGGGTGGGAGCGGCCAGCTCAGCTTCTCAGCAGCTCGCTAAGAGGCTGAGCGTGGTTCTGGTCCAGACATGTAGTCACAATTTTACCCGAGCCTGGGCGGGCTCTGCGATGTCAGCCAACAGCGGGCTTCAGCCCGCTGACTGCTGAAAACAGTTCACAGGAGTGCAGAACTAATTGCATTGCTGTGAGCCACAGGAGAAGTAAAGCCAAACAAGCTTTGACTGTACTTCTCCTAAGGCCACAATGTTGTATTTTATCAGTTATGTAATACTATAATCAAAATATATTTTTTGTAAAGCAGGCCCTGTCAACCTTTTTTCAGTGAAGGAACCCTTGAAATACTGTTCGGATTTTAGGGAATCTCTACTAAATATTTTTTTATTTACTGCTCATGACTTAGTTTTAGCATGATCAGTAAGTTGTGGAAAGTTTAAAATAAAAGAATAAAAAATGTGGCGTAGCTTGGGTATTTGACACCCAGAGCAGGTCTTTTTTGCAAAAATTAAAGCTGCCTATGAAGTGCCCCATTAAACCATAATGACCGATTGTCATAGACTGGAAATGGAAAGGGCAAACTTATAAACAACTTGGATACAAAAGTGAAACTCATTGCAGCTGAAACACTGATCAGTTTTTAAACAGACTGGCTGCCGTGGCAACGAATTTTAACATCAAGTTTACTGTACGTGATGGGCAGAATGAAGGGCATTTAGCATCAGAAGCAGATATGTTCTAATATCACAAGTTTTCTGACAAAAGAGTATGAACTGGTTAGATCTAAAGAATTGTCTAGATCAGGGGTGTCAAATTAAATTTCATTGTGGGCTGCATCAACATTATGATTGACCTAAAAAGAGCCGGTTGTATCTGTAAGATTAGATGTCCAGCAAATCCCCTTCCCTTACATTATATGTCAAGAAAGAGCCACCCAACCATCACAAGTTGAGTCCCCCCACTCTCCCCTACATCACAGTGCACCCCCCTTTCCTAATGCTGCTGCTGGGTAGAAGCTGGATGCATTGCTTAAAAACAGAAATTAAGGGTCTGGAGGAGGGCTGGAGCTCTCCTGCAGCTGCAGGAGAGGTGCGAGGGTCACATGAAATGGCCTGGATGGCCGGATTAGGCCCGCGGGCCTTGTGTTTGACACCTATGGTCTAGATGTAACAGATAGGCAGAGCTCTCTCTATTCATCTCACTGTTTCATTTTCAAGTTTGATATTTCCTGACCATATAACAATCATATGGAAAGCTAAAGTATAACCGAAAGCAAAACGTGTGGGTTTTTTTTTTTTTTTTTTTGGAGAGACTGGACAGGGATTAGAGCACCTGTCAGTTTTTATTTCTGTCTTTGCCCCTGTTAGGGAGATTCATTCACTCTGTTTGTTCTGTTTATCATTATCATTGAAAGTGAAAGTAAAAGAAAATCCCAAATTTGTAGTTGTTCCCCAGAAAAGTGAGAGGGTAATCCTTCCAATCCTTCCACTAGTACTGTTGGCCTTGTGGATTTCCTCTCAATTCCTGCTTTGACTATAGAACAGAAAGTGAAGGTAAATCTCCCCAATGGGGTAAAGATGGCAACAAATAAGCCAGGTTATAACCCTCCCTTACTCCATCCAAAATGAAAAAAAAAAAGTTTAGCCTATAGTTCTACTGTAACTAAAAGAAAAACATTTTTTTCATTTTGGATAGAGGAATGGAGTTTTTTTTTTCATCTATGTCCCTTTTGGCAAATTTTCCCTTCATTTTCTAGCTTATACCAAACAAGAAGTGAGGGGAAATCCCACCAAAGTGAGAGGAATCCTGGTTGCATCCAGGGTCCCAAAAGCTAGTGACCCAATTAAAAAATTTCCCTTCTATTCCTCTTTTAGAGACAAAATTTGGAATTTAATTTTAGTTTCACTTTCAGTGAAAACTGGGGCACAGATGGAAATAAAGCCTGACGGGTGTTCTAATCCATCTCCACTCTATCCAAAACAAAGAAAGAAAAGGTTTGCCTTTAGTTAAACTTTAATTTATAGCATGCTCTAGTGAAGACAATTTTTTTTGTTGTACAAACTACACTGTAGTAATGTTTTTTTTTGTAAAATCTTTATTTATGAAAGACAAGGCAACACATCTCAGTATACAATTGAAAAAGGTAGAGGTCAAACAGTGCACCGGTCAATCCTTTTTTTTTTGCTATACCACAATAATGAAATAAAAAGAAAACAGAAATGACAATCACATGAAAAGAAAAAAACTGTTAAACAGCCAAAGACATAGGAGGTGCAGTATTCAGGTAACAGGCCGGTAGCGAGGCCTCCACCCCCACAACAAGGGGGTGGGGCTAAGTTGTCCTCCAAGGAGGAGTAATCAGGTGCACGCGCAGGCCGACCGGCTCCCCGGACTACACACAGACGACAGCCAGAGCCCTCAAAGCCAGGGGCGAGCCAAGCGGGCACGAGGTGAGGGGGGCGACTACACGCCTCCAGCTGACCTCCCCCCGCAACCCACCCAGATCCCCCCAGGCCAAGGCCCCCACACCACGGTCACACAAAAGCGTCAGACCCCGGAACTGACCCGGGAATCCTATGATGGCCTATTACCTAAGTCCACCGAGCCAGCCCGCATAACACCCGTCACACAGCAGGTGGACCGCCCCGGGACAGACGGCCATGGCAGATAGAAACACATAAAAAATAAAAAAATAAAATAAAAGAGGGGGGGGGGGGGGGAGAGGAAGAGGGAAAGGAAAGGCTAGAACATACCTGAAATCCCGCGTCCAGCTCTGCCACCACTCCAAACCCCGTTAGCATATCGCCACATACTCGGTAGCTAAAAGAAAAAAGGACCACTCGTTCCAACTCCCACCATCAGCTAAACAACTGCGTGATATCCCTGGGCATCAGCCCTCAGCTCCCGCATGAGGACCCCGAGGCCGCCCCTTAAGGGACGGCTCCGCGAGCTCCAACAGGGCCATGTCTAAACTGGTAGACACATGGCCTCGATCCAAAACATGTGCATCCCAGGTCGACCAAGTAGCAGAGAAGCAGTCCCAGGCACCCCTACAGGTGGCAATCCAGTCCTCCGCATCCCTGATGTCACCCACCTTGTAGCGCCACTTCTCCCGACCTGGAGTTTGCTGTCGCTTCCAATATATGGGAAGTAGCCGTTTAGCTGCATTCAACAGGTAAGGCAGCACACTTTTCTTCTACTGGCTCACTGGAATGGGAGGAATGTGTAGCAGGAAGTGGACCGGAGAGAGAGAGAGATGTCTATGCCCCGTAATCTCTTTAATCTGGGTCTAATCGCCGGGCATTCCCACCAAATATGCAGAAGAGTGCCCCTGAGACCACACCCCCTCCAGCAATGATCGGACGTGGATTGGGTAAATTCTGGCTAGGTCTGCCAGGACCCGGTACCAGCGCATTAATATTTTGTAGTTCAATTCCTGCATCTTAGAATTGATAGAGCTAGAGCGAGTAAGTTGATAAAGAGGGGACAATTGGGTAGGGGGAAAATCCGTCTCTAAGTCTCGTTCCCAGGCCCTGATGTATGTGGGCTTCACTACTGATGCAGTGGAACCAAGCAGGCGATAAAGTTTTGAGATCATATGTGGGGTCGGTTCTTCTGCTATAAAGAGGCGTTCGAATGGCGTGAGAGTGGAGATATCCCGTATGGTGTCGCCCCGAATCCTAAAAAAATGGAGTTGCCTATAGCGCCAAAAGTCCATTATAAAACTCCCAGTCCGGGCTCGGAGGGTCTCCAAGGGGAACAGCTTACCGTCCCGCATGAGTTTACCACAATTAGCACTGCCATCGTCCACCCAAGGGCCAAAAAAGGCTGTCTGTTCTCCAGGCTGGAACCATAGGTAGCCTCCCAATGGAGCCAGTGGGGACACAGGAGGGGCCAGCTGTAACGTAGCATTGAAGCGGTCCCAGGAACAAAGAGCCTGGACCGTCAGTGGAGAGGCAAAATCAGACAGCCCCCTGTGCTCCCGGGCCAACCACGGGGCAAGACAAGTTTCTACCAGCCATATATTTTTCTAGGGAGACCCATAATTTGGATTTAGCGTGGAAGCGCCAGTTAAGTATCCTCTGAAGGACGATGGCCCTATAATACTTTTGTATATCTGGGAGGCCTAAACACCCTGCTTCTCTTGGACGGCTTAACAGTCTTAGCGCAATTCTCTACCTCTTATTATTCCAGACAAAGGCCGACACCATACTAGACATTTGTGCAAAAAAACTCCTGGGTAGGGACATGGGTATCATCTGCATATAAAACAATATGCGTGGGAGGATATTTATTCTTATGATATTGAGTCTCCCTGTCCAAGTGAAAGCTGTCTTAGTCCACAGGGCCAAATCAGTCTTTACAGCCGCCAGCAGGGAAGAGAAGTTATTTGAGTATAGAGTGTCAAACCTATCAGCCAGCCATATACCCAAATATTTCAGGGACGATTTAGCCCAGGTGAATGGGAAGGCAATTTGCAGACTACTGGACAAAGAGGGGGGTAACTGGATAGGTAGTATCTCTGACTTAGCAAAATTAATCTTGAAATTAGAGAGTGACCCAAAGAGTTGGAGTTCTCGCATCAGATTAGGCAGAGAGATCAGGGGGTGTGTCAGGTGGAAGAGCACGTCATCGGCGTACGCCAAGAGTTTATGCTCCGTTGGACCCACCTTCAGTCCTTTATTAACGATGTTCGCCCCAACAGTGCGTAAGAATGGTTCCAGCACCAGGGCAAACAAAATTGGCGAAAGAGGGCATCCCTGCCTCGTGCCATTTCTGATCGAGAATCTAGGGGAGAGAAAGCCATTGACCCTGACCCTGACCTGAGCACTCGGATCCGAGTTCAGGGCCATGATCCAGGCTAACATATGCGTACGCAAACTCAGAGCCTCCAGTACAGCGCGTAAGTAGGTCCAGCCCACCCGATCGAAGGCCTTCTCCGCATCGGTGGACAGGATCAGGTGGGGGGGGGGGTCAAGAGAAGTACGTGCCCAGTGGATAAGGTGGATTGTAAAGGCACATTACGGGGGCATTCCATCAGGTTTTTGTCATATCTCCCCCTAAATTCGTACGAGGGGCTCCATTGGATGAATTTTCGATATATTTTTCTATAATATTTCAATATGTTTCATAATGGATGTTTTAATTTTTTAATACAATTTTATTTCAAGATGGAGGTTTTGTATATATGCACACCCATTTGCTATATCAATTCCTTTTTGAATCCTTATGAACAATGTTGTGTTTTAGCATGTGTGTAATATCATGTGTCTTGATTATAGATCATATGTTTTCTCACAGATTATATTCTCTGCATGTTTGCAATTTAACAGTGCCTTCTGTCAATCTTTGGCAGAGTGGGATTCAGTAGAGATGGATCTGTTGGTTACTATATGAGGACATTGTGAAGACTTCCGTTTTGAGAGGTTTCCCAGTGTCACTCAGAAGCCCGTTTGGACGAAACGCCGCGTCGGGTGGAGCTTAGCATCTGTAGACGTCACCACGCTCATCAGCTGTTCAGTCTGCATCGCAGCCGACAGCTATTACACACGCTGTTATCCGGCTTTTTGTTATGTGAGGATTTATGCATGCAGTGTGGAATAATTTTAACAATTTGTCAGTATCAAACTCCATAAATAAACTTTTAAACTAACCTACTGCACCATGAAGATCTTCCTCTTCTCCTTTTAATCCCACACATTGCTTGAGCACAAGGAGCTTTTCTTGCTATACCCTGGAGCACAAGGAACGGGATATCTGCATACCTGAGTCTCCAGGAAGACAGCATTTAAACATCTCCCGGGACCCACGGAGCTACACCCCTTTTGAGTGCCTGACCCCTTGTGGGTACATCCTTCTGGTAAGTGGCCATCATTTGTCTCTTTGGGATATATGTTACCTGCCTGTTGATGTCTCCATAGCAGCATGTGGTTGTGAAGAGCCCAAGATTCCTGAGAATCAGTTGTCTCTTGATAGGACTTATTCACTAATTGTTTGCACCGCCTGTGGATTTTTTTCATAGGACTTTAATTTATAGCCAAAAATCATTTTATTCTTTTTCACTTAATTAATTTTTATTTAATTTTGCATTTTGTAATTTTGCATTTTTTCTTTGATGCTTTGATAGTAGCGCACTTCTTTCCTTGTTTATAGATAAGGTGGATTGTCCTGATGGAGTTGTCCCTAGCTTCACGGCCTGTGACAAACCCTGTCTGGTCCGGGTGGACGATGAGTGGGATTAGATATTTAAGTCTAGACGCAAGGATCTTAGCCCAAATTTTTATATCCACATTAAGGAGGGATATGGGCCTATAGCTTTGGGGCAGAGCAGGGTCCTTCCCGTCTTTGGGGATTACTGAGATATGGGCCAAGAGAGCCTCACTAGGGATTGCGTTGCTATCTGCTATAGAGTTGAAGTAGCTGCACATCGACCCAGACAGCAGAGGCAAGAACATTTTGTAATAAGCTTTGGTAAACCCATCGGGACCGGGGCTCTTCCCGTTAGGCAAGGACTTCACCGTAATCTCAAGTTCAGTTTGCGTAATAGGAGATTCTAGCATGGAGCTGCTCCTGCCGGGTCCTATCTGCTCTCGATTGCTGGGAGAGCGCTCGCCGTCCCTGTGACAAAGCTGCCGGTGTTCCGGTGGCTGTATCTTCCCCTAACAGCGCTGTAGATGCGGCGGTGGACGAGGACTCCATAGCTAAGCCACGCCCCCTGTAGTAATGTTTTAACAAAGTCAAAGTTACTCAGTAACACCTTTAATTATTTGGTGCCAGCTTGCTCCAGTGCAGAGAGCATATCCCTGAATGTCTTCTGTATTGAACTCAATTTTCTGTTTTAAGAATACATAAAGCCCAAAGGTTTTTGCTTTTAGATAGAGTACAGAAGGGATAAAACCCCTGTTGGGGTTCTTTTGTGTCCCCTTCGACAGATTTTCCTTCACTTGTGTCCTATAAACACAACAGGAAGTATAAGGAGTCTAGGTGGTGTAGAAGTGATTGGGTGGCCAAATCACTCCCAACAGACTGACTGGTGTTTTGTTTTAAAAGCCCTTGCTACCAGCTGTCATTTAAAATAAGCTATAGGCTAAGTTATTCCTACTGATAAGTGTTTTGTAATGCTGATTTGTTTAATAAAACATTTCTGAAAAAAAAAAAAAAAAATACTTGCTTTACCAGCTGCCATTGGTAGACAAGTGGTTATACAGCCATGACTATAAGATGCTTGAACTTATGTACTTTTTTTTACTGGTACTGACAGGCCTTCTAGATCACCCCAGGGCTCCCAGAACTTCCCCACTATCTTCCTGAAGGGGTCTAACTGACCTGAGAGCTTGTTAGAAGGGGTCTAACTGAGCAGAGAACTGATAACCTGTGGAGGCTTTAAAGCACCGCCTGTGGTCAATTTTGGGTGCTGAGGTTTGTCACCGTTTTACAGGCCCACACAATTTTCAGTGTAGCCGGGTACAGCCCACCAGCTGGAGGAGCAGGTTGTGATCTCTGTCTCTGCTTTCCTCCTTCACCCGCCGCCTTAACTGTGGGTTGTGTGTGGATTTCCCAGCTCACCCTCCCCTCCTTCTGGCAACAGTAGAGCCTGTGAGCGGCAAGGGAACTGATGATGCGGCTGTAATGGAACATGGGAATTGTAGTCCAGGGAAGTGCCATTCTGCAGAGGGGTGAACAGGAGCCAGGAGAGCCCTGCAAAGGAGGAAAGATCAGACTTTTCCTGGGTTCTTGGAAAGTCTTGTGTGGGGACCTGCAAGATACGTGATCCGGCACACAGGTTCCGCCCTGTGGCAGTAAAACTGCTATAGGGCAGACCTTAAGTGATTAAATAGGCTGAGCAGCCACTGCTGTTCACATGCCCCAGTCATTCCAGCTGCAAGAATTCGCTTGTTGCATGTAAACAACCGTGTGAAGAAGTCATTTGTGCAGCTCAGCACGGAGACCTGCAGTTATCAACCCCCACAGTCCCAGAAGTTCAGCATCCGGAAGAGGACAGGGCAGCATTGTAGTGAAGCTTTCTACAGAAATGTAACTAAAGTTGTAGAGAATTTTTTTTTTTAGCTAAACTTCAGCTTTAAGGTGTATCTAACATCAATACAGTTTTCTATTTACTTTAAGTCAGTGGTTTCCAAACTGAGGCCTGGGGGACAGATACGACCCTTTGCTTGCATTTATCTGGCTCTTGGAGCACTATTTGATCCACTGATACCAACAATGGGGCATAATTCCCCCCCACTGACACCAATAAAGGGGGCAAAATGCCTCACAATGACACTAGCGAAGGTGCACAATTTCTCTCACTGACACCAATGATGGGGTGCAATTCCTTCCAATGACACCAACAATGGGGGTCCAATGACATCAATGATGGGGCATAATTCCTCCCACTACCAACAAAGATGGGGTGCAATTACTTCCACTGAAACTTGAAAACTTTATTTTTTTCCCCCACTGATGTCAGGACCTTTTCTACCCCCAATGGCCACAGTCAAGCCCCCTAATGTCTTCAGGACCGTAAACCAGCCCATTTGTTTATAAAGTTTGGAGACCCCTGCTATTAATTAAAATTTAAAATGGAAAATAATTAAAACACATGTGAGAGATCTACCTTCACTTTCTATGCTGGACATACAAAAGGATGTAAGAGGTCATCTCACCAAAGTGAAGAAAAATCCCCTTGTAGACAGAAGTTTATGGACAAATGTCCCACATTGAATATTTCCCCTCACCTCCTGTAGTTTACAATTTCTCTCACTTGGTAACAGAGGTTATCTGGAGCAGTGACAGCAATAAAAACCTCAGTGATTTTTTTTTTTTTTTTTACACTTTCACACTTCAATCAAAAATAAAGGAAAAACATGGTTATTAAATACAGTTTAGGGCCTGTTCACACTATCACAATGTGTGTTGTGGTGCTTTGTGCAGCAAAAAATGCAGCATTACCTATTTTTTCATGCATTAAGGTGCATTACAGCTGATTGGTCCACTTAATGCAGCGCCCGCAAAACGTCTAAATGCATGGAAATTGGATTGCAGTTATAGTATTTGTATTCTGGTTAAAGGACTTTAATATGTACTTACCACAAGCAGCAGACTGTCCCTCAGTAACTAGCAGGCCAAAGAAAACCAAAACGTGCAGCAACATCTTTCATCTGGCAGTGCTGTAACTATAAATTAACTATAACAAATAAAATGCTTTAAATACATACACATATATTACATGGATACATGCATAGAGCCAGTTTTGAGGTTTGTTACACAAAATGCTTGGGATCAGGAATGTTTACATTTCCTTAAAGCTCAATTAAATGAGTTCATGAAGTTCAATAGCCAGTGCGGCTCTTCTGCTTGATTCAGAGCATGCATGTTTTTTTGTGCTCCGGGAATTGCATACACACGATCGGAATTGTCAACAAGAACTTTTGTTGTTGGAAAAATTGAGAACCAGCTCTCAAACATTTGTTGTCGGAAATTCCGACAGCAAATGTCTAATGAAGCATACACACAGTCGGAATATCCGACCAAAAGCGCACATCAAACATTTGTTGTCGGAAATTCCGATCGTGTGTACGAGGCATTACGGTTAATTTTCTTTAGAAAGCTGCCACAGCCCAATTTAAAAAGCCTGTCCCCTGCTTGTATGCTTTAGAGAAGGTCCGTAGTCCTCTGGAAGCAGCGGTTTCTCTGCAGAATTTCAACATGCATTTTGTCCCTTTCCTCCACTCATCTCTCACACAGAGCATGAGAGCTGTAAATGCAGTTTTCCCTGTGCATGCATTTTGTGCAGAAAAAAAGCGCACAGAACTGCATCTGGTGTGAACTGGCCCTATAATCAGGGTTTGACAAATTTGCTTGGAATCTTGGAGCCAGCTAAAAAAGTTAGGAGCCAGAAAACGCGTCCCGTCCCGCCAAGCTCGCGCGCAGAAGCGAACACATATGTGAGTAGCGCCTGCGTCCGCATATGTAAACGGTATTCAAACCACACATGTGAGGTATCGCCGCGATCGTTAGAGTGAGAGTAATAATTCTAGCCCTAGACCTCCTCTGTAACTCAAAACATGCAACCTGTAGAATTTTTTAAACGTCGCCTATGGAGATTTTAAAGGGTAAAAGTTTGTCGCCATTCCACGAGCGGACGCAATTTTGAAGAGTGACATGTTGGGTATCAATTTACTCGGCGTAACATTATCTTTCACAATATAAAAAAATTGGGCTAACTTTACTGTTGTCTTATTTTTTTATTAAACCGCTGCGCAAATACGGTGTGAAAGAAAGTATTGCAATGACCGCCATTTTATTCTCTAGGGTGTTAGAATAGAAAATATATATAATGTTTGGGGGTTCTAAATTAGAGGGAAGGAGATGGCAGTGAAAACAGTGAAAAAACACATTAGAACTGCTAGAACTGTTTTACTTGTAATGCCAAACGGCCACCACAAGATGGTGCCAGATCACAGAAGGCCTGCAGGCCTGCAGAAGGCTGCAAAGCCGCAGCCTAAATTACTGACGGGCGCGGCGGGGGCGCACGGAGACACCGGATCCTGTGTCTCCGTGTGCCCCCACCTCCCCCGCCCTACGCGATCGGTAATTGAGTCCATAGCTTTGCGGCCTAAGCTTCCTTCTGTGAAGGCCGCAAAGCCGCAGGCCTCAATTACTGGCGGGCGCGAGGTCACAATTTCTTGTCGCAATTGCAACCGGATTTTGTCGAGCCCTGCTATAATACATTTTTGTTTTTGGTTTAATACCGTTTTAGCCTAATCTCTCAAAACATAACTCTTAAACCTAACATACCCTTTAAACATACCCTTAACCTATCCTTACAAAACATATTCCATATCCTTAAAGCGGGGGTTCACCCTATAAACGCAAAAAAAAAAAAAAAATTTCTTATACCATAAAATCAGGCATTGTAGCGCGAGCTACAGTATGCCTGTCCCGATTTTTTTATCCCCGTACTCACCTTGTACTCGTACATCGAAGATGCCGACTCCCCTCGGGGAATGGGCGTGCCTATGGAGACGAAGGATGATTGACGGCCGGCTCTGGCGCGTCACGCTTCTCCGGAAATAGCCGAAATAGGCTTGGCTCTTCACGGGGCCTGCGCATAGCCTGTGCGCAGGCGCCGTGAAGAGCCGAGACCTACTCCGGCTGTCTTCGGGGAGAGTGACGTGCCAGGGCCGGCCGTCAATCATCCTCCCTCTCCATAGGCACGCCCATTCCCCGCGGGAGCAGAAATCTTTAATGTACAAGTACACAGTGAGTACGGGGGTAAAAAAATCGGGACAGGCATACTGTAGCTCGCGCTACAATGCCTGTCTCGATGGAAAAATGATGTAAGTGAGGGTGAACTACCGCTTTAATGACCCCCCAAATGTAAGCTTCTTCTTTCCCTGAAAATATCCAATAAACAAAATCTAAATTAACCCCCAAAACAAACTCATTGAAAATAAAAAGCTTATCATGCTGAATTGGCAGATATAACACTGAGAATATCTAGATCAGGTCAAAGTTTTCGTGAACTAAAATCTGTTATACCAAAAACTCCACAGCGTAATCTAAAGATCCCGACCAAAGAGAGAAGCAAAGACATGTTAACAAAAAAATATAATTTGAAAGAAGAAAAAGGAGAGAATAAATGTATTTCTTACCTGCTGATATTGCTTACTTACTTGA
Organism: Rana temporaria; assembly: GCF_905171775.1. NCBI lineage: Eukaryota > Metazoa > Chordata > Amphibia > Anura > Ranidae > Rana > Rana temporaria. Next base: position 163,262,833 of record NC_053494.1, on the reverse strand, counting down.
AGCCCTGTTACATCTGTCTGATATTTCCAGTATGACAACAACTTGTAAATGAACACCAAATTCCTTGTGTTCATTAACATGATGATTAAGAAACCATTGTTGCATAACTGCTGTTGTAAGGACATTCCTATTTACGCTCTATATTTAGGTATATACATTGGAATACCTTTTAATAAAAGTCACTGATCACTGCCATTACTAGGGATGAGCTTCGAGTTCAAGTCGAACCCATCTTCGACTCGAACATCATCTGTTCGGCCGTTCGCAGAATTTCAAACATTATGGGCCGTTCGCGCCAAATTGAAGTGGCGCGTCACGGCCCATAATTCACTGCAGCATCGCAGTGCATTGCTGGCTGATGATTGGCTAAGCATGCACTATGACCCGCATGCTTGGCCAATCACAGCACCGTAAGCTAAGAGAGCCATAATTGGCCAAAGCCAGGGTGGCTTTGGCCAATTATGTCTCAGGGGGTATAGTACACACCCCACACTATATAAGGCCACCTGCGTGTGTTGCGGCAGTGGTGAAAGACAGAGAGAGAGAGAGAGAGAGAGAGAGAGACAGTGTCATTTCAATTGAATTGGATAGAGCAGGCAGGCCAGTCAGTTAGCTGCAGTTACAGTATGTAGAGGATGCATCCCAGGTATATATATATATATATATATATATATATATATATATATATATATATATATACACATACATACACACACATTTATACACTGTATTCAGTTTAGCTAGATCAGTTCCTGTATTCTCTTCCTAATATACTGACAGGTGATTGTGCTAGCTGCAGTATTTTCACTTATTGTACTGTGTCCTCTGCACAGTGTCCACCTAAATCTACCTGACTACAATTGCTGGTGTTCTCATACTAATACCACTCCCTGTCTTGTTTGCACCGCCTGTATACTGCTGTTCAGAGTATATAGGGCCTGGGGGCCCCACGCCTTTCCTTTTTTTAATTTGGGTGTGGGGTTCCCTCTTAATATCCATACAAGCCATTTTTCTCAATGATGTTCATCCATATTGCAGGGACCAGACATTACATTGAAGCCGCAAGCAGTTTTAAATGACTTTTTTTCCTATAGAAATGTCATGTTTTACAGGGACAGTTCTAAACACGGGAAACACGTGCCACTTCACAGGCATACTATAGACACCCAGCAGGTACAATATTTAAAATAAATATTTCACCATTTTTTTTTCACTTTCAGCATCATTAAAATCACTGCTCCCGAAAAAAGAGTTTTTAAAACTTTTTTTTTGCATTGATACATGCTCCCTGGGGCAAGACCCGGGTCCCCAACCCCTATTTAGGACAATAACTGTCAAATTAGCCTTTAATATTAGCACTTTTGATTTCGAACGTTCGAGTCCCATAGACTTTAATGGGGTTCTAAAGTTCGCGCAAACTTTCGGTCCGTTCACAGGTTCTGGTGCGAACCGAACCGGGGGGGGGGGGGGGGGGGGTGTTCGGCTCATTCCTAGCCATTACTAGTAGAATAAATAAATAAATAAAAATTCCACAAATCTCTCCCATAGTTTGTAGACGCTATAACTTTTGCGTAAACCAATCAATATACAGTATGCTTATTGGAATTTTTTACCAAAAGAAATACATATTGGCCTAAATTGATGAAGAAATTCGATTTTTTAATGGGTATGTTTTATAGCACAAAGTAAAAAAAAAATATTTAAGTATTTTTTTGTTTATAGAGCAAAAAATGAAAACCGCAGAAGTGATCAGATACCTCCAAAAGAAAGCTCTATTTGTGGGGAAAAAATGGACATACATTTTGAGTACAGCATCGTATGACTTTGCAACTGTCAGTGTCGTATCGCAAAAAATGGCCTGGTACATGTGCCCAGCTGTGCCATTCTGCCGACGTATATGTGCAGGAGGCGGTCCTTAAGTGGTTAAATAGTTTACCATTTGCCAATAAAAAAAATAAAAAAAATGTCCCCGGATTTCATTTAAAAAATCTGGTCACCTTAGCATTGTTAAGCAATAGATGGTCGGCCTGTTACATTGAACTTCCTAGAAATGCCCAAATAAGGAGTTATACTTCCTGGGCATAGACCTCACAGTGTACAGGAGATAACATCTTCATATTTCTTGAGAGATATTGTTAAAGTGGTTGTAAATCCACTTTTTTTACTTTTACCTACAGGTAAGCCTATAACAAGGCTTACCTGTAGGTATAAAGAATATCTCCTAAACCTGCACGGGTTTAGGAGATATTCCCCTCGCAATGCGCCGCTGATTGCAGCGGCGCATGCGCAGGGGGGATCCTCGGCTAAAGGACCGGCAGCCGCCGGACCTTGCCGAATTTAAATCTCCCGCGCGCACACGCGGGAGTGACGTCATCGCCGCTCCAGCCAATCACAGCGCTGGAGCGGCGATACCCGGAAGACACGCCGAGTCAAGATGATTTCTCGCTCGGCGTGAACCAGGTAAGTTCTACACACCTCGTTCCGAGGTAAGTATTTGATAATGAGCTAATATGCGGTGCATATTAGCTCATTATGACTTTTGCCTTGCAGGAGAAAAAAAAATGTTTTGATGCGGGTTTACAACCGCTTTAATGAATATTACTGTCCCATTTGAAGTAGTCCAAGATATATTTTCTCAGACATGCTATGCCCCTAATGGAAATAGGGTGATTTAGACATAAGGGGTGCATGGGGAGCTGAAGCAAGGGTATCTCATACTTTACAAGAGATTCTGGGTTCCACGGGCCATCCCGTTACAGGCAGTTACAGCAACAGTATTTTTTTTTTCCTTTTAGAATAAAGGTTTTATATAAATTTATGAAAGCTGACCATTGTAACAACCCTTGTCAGTGTTAATTTGTCTCAAAAATCGAACTCAGGGGTCTCTAAACTGCGGCCCGAGGGCAAGGTGTGGCCCTTTACTAGCCTTTATCCGGCCCTTGGGGCACTATTCCTCCAACTGATATGGGGCACTATTCATTCCATTGACACCAACAAGGGGGCACTATTTCTTCCACTGATACCAATGATGAGATACTATTCCTCCTGAAAGGGGCACTACTTCACCTCCTACTGAGACCAACCTTGAGGCCATATTTATTGTCACCAATGTTGAGACATTTGCCATCTCCGCTGGCCACAATTCGGCCCTCCTAAAGTCTTAAGATCACAAAACTGGTCCTTTGTTTCAAAAGTTTGGAGACCCCTGCTCTAACTGCTACTTTTGCTGAACAAGTTTCTCTGTTGAAAATAACAGACCTACTGGCCAGATCACTAGGTGAACATAAAAGAAAGAAGGATTTAAAAAAAAAAAAAGAAGACAAATGCAATCGCCACACTGAAGAATAGGTGCAATGTTGCATTATAATACATTTTTGTTTTTGGTTTAATACCGTTTTAGCAATCTCTCAACCCTAAAATATAATTTAAACATACTCTTAACCTATCCTTACAAAACATATTCCATATCCTTAAAGGGTTACTAAAGGAATTTTTTTTATTTTTTTAAAATAACAAACATGTTATACTTACCTCCACTGTGCAGTTCGTTTTGCACAGAGTGGCCCCTATCCACGTCTTCTGGGGTCCCTCGGCGGCTGTCTCTGGTCCTCCCCGCAATTAGTCACCACAGTCATGCGAGAGCTCGCATGGTGGTCACTAATTGCGGGCGCACTCCCGTGATACAGCGAGCGCCCATAGCCGCTCACTGTATCACTCGGCCCCAGCCCCTTGGCGTGCCGCGTCACAGCCAATGGCTGTGCTGCTCTCAATCCATCCGCTCTAGCCAATCAGCGGCCAGGCTGAGCGGCGAAGAGGATCCTGGGACCGCGCTGGACTTTCGAGGGGTCAGGTAAGTATAAGGGGGGCTCGGGGGGGGGGGCAGCAGCATCAGATGTTTTTTCACCTTAATGCATAGATTGCATTAAAGTAAAAAAACATTTTCCTTTACAACTCCTTTAATGACCCCCAAATGTAAGCTTCTACTTACCCTGAAGATATCCAACATAACAAAATCTAAATTAACCCCCAAAACAAACTCATTGAAAATACAAAGCTTATCATGCTGAATTGGCAGATATAACACTGAGAATATCTAGATCAGGTCAAAGTTTTCATGAACTGAAATCTGTTATACCAAAAACTCCACAGCGTAATCTAAAGATCCCGACCAAAGAGAGAAGCAAAGACATGTTAACAAAAAAATATAATTTGAAAGAAGAAAAAAGAGAATGAATTGATTTACCTGCTGATATTGCTTGCTTACATGAAAGCCTTGTTATATCTGTCTGATATTTCCAGTATGACACAACAACTTGTAAATGAACACCAAATTCCTTGTGTTCATTAACATGATGATTAAGAAACCATTGTTGCATAACTGCTGTTGTAAGGACATTCCTATTTACGCTCTATATATTTAGGTATATACATTGGAATACCTTTAAAAAGTAGGTACAAATTCAGGGTCTACTGCACCATTAACCACTTCACCCCCGGAGGATTTGGCTGCCCAATGACCGGGCCATTTTTTGCGATTCGGCACTGCGTCGCTTTAACTGACAATTGCGCGGTTATGCGACGTGGCTCCCAAACAAAATCGGCGTCCTTTTTCCCCCACAAATAGAGCTTTCATTTGGTGGTATTTGATCACCTCTGCGGTTATTTTTTGTGCTATAAACAAAAAAAAAATATATATATTTTTTCTCAGTTTAGGCCGATATGTATTCTTCTATATATTTTTGGTAAAAAAAAAAAAAAAAAAAAATGACAATAAGTGTATATCAATTGGGTTGCGCAAAAGTTATAGTGTCTACAAAATAGGGGATAGTTTTATGGCAATTTTATTGTTATTGTTATTTTTCTTTTATTAGTAAATGTGGCGATCAGCGATTTTTATTGTGACTGCGACATTATGGCGGACACATCGGACACTTTTGATGCTATTTTGGGACCATTGTCATTTATACAGCGATCAGTGCTAAAAAAACTGTGTAAATGACACTGGCAGGGAAGGGGTTAACCAGCAGGGGGCGAGGTAGGGGTTAAGGAAGTGATTCTAGCTGTGGGGGCTACATGTGACACGACACTGATCGCTGCTCCCTATGACAAGGAGCAGAAGATCGGCGTCCTGTCACAAGGCAGAACAGGGAGATGGGGGGGGGGCTCTGGGGGCACTACTGCAGAGAAGGAGCGTTTACACCTTAATGCATTCTATGCATTAACCACTAGCCGCCGCAGTTCTACAGCGGCAGGTCGGCTCGGCTGCGCGAAACAACATAATATTACGTTATTTGGGATTTCATCCATTAGGGGAGCGTGCGCGCCCCCGCTGCCGACGCACATGCCCAGCAGCCGCGAACACCGCCGGGCACCTGCGATCGCTCGTTACCGAGTGAGAACCGGGAGCTGTGTGTGTAAACACACAGTCCTGTCAGGGGGAGAAATGACTGATCGTATGTTCATACAATGTATGAACAGTGATCTGTCATTTCCCCTAGTCAGTCCCACCCCCCCTTTCAGTTAGAACACACCTAGGGAACATAATTAACCCCTTCCTCACCCCCTAGTGTTAACCCCTTCCCTGCCAGTGACATTTTTACAGTAATCAATGCATTTTTATAGCACTGATCGCAATAAAAATGCCAATGGTCCCAAAAGTGTCAGAAGTGTCGCAGTACCGATAAAAATCGCTGATCGCCGCCATTACTAGTAAAAAAAATATATATATATTAATAAAAATGCCATAAAACTATCCCCTATTTTGTAGACGCTATAACTTTTGCGGAAACCAATCAATAAACGCTTATTGCGAATATTTTTATTTTTCGAAAAATATGTAGAAGAATATGTATCGGCCTAAACTGAGGAAAAAAAAATGTTTTTTTATATATTTTTGGGGGATATGTATTACAGCAAAAAGTAAAACATATTCTTTTTTTTTTCAAAATTGTCGCTCTATTTTTGTTTATAGCGCAAAAAAATAAAACCGCAGAGGTGATCAAATTGTGAAGAATATAAACATATGCGCTAAAAACAACTAATTTATGTGATACCTTACTAAGATCAATCCAATTGTGATAATAATTCAAAACCCTGAATAGGGATTAGACGTGTTGCCACAGTGGGGTGAAGCACACAAAATATATATAAATGAGAAAGAATTAGTGTATAAAAATTAATAAATTAGTACAAAACTAATTAATTCAGAGCATCAAATAGTACTCAATCTCAGAATACCGTCCCTGTAGAGTAGATGGAAAATTAAGGGTTAAACAATGTTGATTAGCAGCAGCGTGAGAGTGTCACTGGATACAACAGCTCTGTGAAACAGGTGCCTCATACTCAGCTTCAAATCACTTCAGTAGCTCCAACGACACAGCCTTGGTCATTAGTGATGGTGCAAAAAACAGGCTTCAGCCCCCCTCCTCAATAAACCACAGCAGATGTGGGACATGTAAGAAAAGGGGAAACACAATAGTGTAATACAGCCGATCCACTCACGCTCTCCCCGTCTTTGAATCAAGCCACTCAGTAACGAAAAGTGTAGAGGTCCTCACTCGGGAACTTCCGACAGATCTCGTACAGCAGACTCCTCCCCCATGCGTTGCATCACTTGCCACGTGACTTAATCATGGGTAATGTCCAGAAATACCACCAAAAGAAAGCTCTATTTGTGGGAAAAAAGGACGCCAATTTTGTTTGGGAGCCACATTGCACGACCGCGCAATTGTCAGTTAAAGCGACGCAGTGCCGAATCGCAAAAAGTGGCCCGGTCATTGACCAGCAAAATGGTCCGGGGCTGAAGTGGTTAAGGTTAAAAACGGCAAGAATTTTCAACCCCTTTAATTGACAGGTAAGATGCACATTATAAGCCGCGATCCTTAATCAAGATGGCGGTGCCAGCACCCTACAGCCAATTGAACAATCGGTTCGGGTGAGGACACCGCTGGATTTCCGGATAGGTAAGGTCCCTAATTTTAAAAGTCAGCAGCTACAGTTTTGTAGCTGCCGACTTAAAAAAAAATTCTGAAGAAGCCTGGAACTCCTCTTTAACCGCTTGTCGACCACTGCATGACTATTTACGTCGGCAGAACGGCACGGCTGCGCATATGAACGTACCCATAGTCCCCTTTGAGACGGCGGCGGTGCCCGCCGCAAGCTCCGTGAGTGTGACCAAAGGTCCTGTGGACTCTATGTCCACTGGGTGCCCGCGATCGTGTCACGGAGCTGCAGAACAGGGGGATGCATTTGTAAACATTATTAACCCCCAGCACTGGTGTCAGCAAACGCATTATTAACCACCAGCACTGGTGTTGCAAAACGCATTATTAACCCCCAGCACTGGTGTCAGAAGACGCATTATTAACCCCCAGCACCGGTGTCAGCAAACGCATTATTAACCCCCAGCACTGGTGTCAGCAAACTCATTATTAACCCCCAGCACTGGTGTCAGCAAACGCATTATTAACCCCCAGCAAACGCATTATTAACCCCCAGCACTGGTGTCAGAAAACGCATTATTAACACCCAGCAAACACATTATTAACCCTCAGCACTGGTGTCAGCAAACGCATTATTAACCCCCAGCACTGGTGTCGGAAAACGCATTATTAACCCCCAGCACTGGTGTCGGAAAACGCATTATTAACCCCCAGCACTGGTGTCGGAAAACGCATTATTAACCCCCAGCACTGGTGTCAGCAAACGCATTATTATTTTTATCCAAAATTAGGCCGATATTTAACATGGCCGCTAGCGGTGCCACGACTCCGGAGCTAGGCTGAAGCCACGGCCTTTCCTGATGCTGTGACCATGTCGGCAATCTGCGGATTGCCGCCGCGATCACAGCATCAGGAAAGGCCGCGGCTTCGGCCTAGCTCCGGAGCCGCGGCCATTTTGGTACACCCAGCGCGGCAGCCAACCAGCGGGCCTGTAACAGCCAATTGGCGGCCGCCGCTGCCGACATCCTCCACTGTAAAAAAAACGTCCCCTGACATGCTGTGCACCCTGCCTCTGCCTACAAACCCCAGAATGCAGCGCGGGCCGGTAACTGCCGGCCCGCGCTGCATTTTGGGGTTTGTAGGCAGAGGCTGGGCGCGCAGCACGTCAGGGGAAGTTTTTTTTACAGTGGAGGATGTCGGCAGCGGCCGCCGTCGATTGGCTGTTACAGGCCCGCTCTGCATTCTGGGAATTGTAGGCAGAGGAGGGGCAGGGACAATGGAGCTTTCTTGTGCTAGGAGATGCCTGGAGCGCTCCGCTGGTGGGCATTGATGAGGTGGCACTGTGGCAGTGAATGACATTGGGCTGTACTGGTGGGCACTGATGTGGTGAAGCACTGATGTGGTAATGCACTGGTTGGCACTGATGTGGTGATGCACTGGTGATATGCGCTGGTGAGATGCACTGGTGGGCAATGATGGGATGCACTGGTGGGCATTGATGAGGTGGCACTGATGGGCACTAATGAGGTGGCACTGATGGGCTGCACTGGTGGGCACTAATGAGGTGGCACTGATGGGCTGCACTGGTGGGCACTAATGAGGTGGCACTGATGGGCTGCACTGGTGGGCACTGATGTGACACTGACAGGCTGCACCCCACCTCTCCACCCTAAACAATTATCTCCTCTCCACCCTAGGTTTTTTGAGATGAGGGGAAAAAAAATCGGCCTAAAATATCGGCCGCAAAAATCGGCAACACATATCGGCCATCGGCAGCCCCAATTTCCAAATATCGGCATCGGCCAGAGAAAAAACCCATATCGGTCGACCTCTAGTACTGACATTCAGTGGCGGTGCGTCCATAGGGACGCAGGAGGCCGCCCCCTCTGGCTCGCTCACAGCCAGTAAAATATACAGATTCATACACTGTATGAATCTGTATATTTTCGCCGCTGCCGCCCACTATTCAGCTGGCCGGATGTTGAGCGCCGGTCAGCTGAATATCGGCAGCTGACTGGCTGTGTGGAAGTGCCTATCAGGGCCACCGGCCCTGATAGGCTGTTCGAGTACAGCCTTGAGGCTGTAGTCGGCTTCCTGAAGCTCATCCTCGGGGCGTACCGGCCGTACGTCCGAGGATAAGACTGACAGGCGTCTCAGCCAATCAGGTAACCTGATTGGCTGAAGCGTCGAGGGCGGGACGAGGGACATCGAGGGATGTAGAAGCCATAAAGGTAAGTGCCGGGGGGGTACTGGGCACAGTGGCTACAAGTGGGGGCACAGTGGTAACAATTGGGGGCACAGTGGCTACAATTGGGGGCACAGTGGCGACAATTGGGGGCTGTGTTTGATGGCATAGTGGTGACAATTGATGGCACAGTGGCTGCGTTTGATGGCATGGCACGGTGGCTGCGTTTTGATGGCATGGCACAGTGGCTGCGTTTTGATGGCATGGCACAGTGGTTGCGTTTTGATGGCATGGCACAGTGGCTGCGTTTTGATGGCATGGCACAGTGGCTGCGTTTTGATGGCACGGTGGCTGCATTTTGATGGCATGGCACAGTGGCTGCGTTTTGATGGCATGGCACAGTGGCTGCGTTTTAATGGCACGGTGGCTGCGTTTTGATGGCATGGCACAGTGGCTGCGTTTTGATGGCACAGTGGTTGCGTTTTGATGGCACAGTGACTGCATTTGATGGCATGGCACAGTGGTGACAATTGATAGGTACAGTGAGGCTGCAATTGTTTTTTTTCATTTGCGCCCCCCCAAAAATTTTGAGCACCAGCCGCCACTGCTGACATTCATAGGTAAAGTTGATCTGGGGAACATCCGATTGCCTCATGGGGGGGATCAGGAAGGATTTTTTTCCCCTGCAAATTGTATCATGCTCTGCTGTTTTTTTTTTGCCTTCCTCTCGATCAACTGTGGGTATAGAATTGGGTATATGTGATTGTATGATATTATTATTATTTTATTTCTTATTGTTGAACCTGATGGACTTGTGTCTTTTTTCAACCTGACCAACTATGTAACTATGTATCTAAAGGCTACTGCTCAGATTCAGAAAACTGATGTTTTATTTGTACTGCCGGAAGGCCCCAGGAAGGGACAGGCAGCATCAAAATCGACTATTTCCAAGTGGATTCGACAAGTTATTTTTCCAGGCTTATGGTTTAAAAGGGAGAGTTCCGCCCTTTCAAGTTAGAGCACATTCTACCAGGGCAGTTAGTGCTTCATGGGCAGTTCATTATCAAGGCCACAACCTGGTCTTTGGTACATACATTCACTAAATTCTATTAGCTGGATGTAAAAAAGAATGAGGATATCGCCTTTGGGCGCAGTGTGCTGCAGGCAGTGGTATAGGTCCTCATGTCTGGTGGCGCCCTGCTTTATTTGGCGTCTCCTTCCCCTCAAGGGACATTGCTTTGGGACATCCCATGTAGTTATTACTAAGGCTCTGTGTCCCGTGATGTATGAAAAAGAAAATATCCTTTGTGCTAGATAAAACCCACAGTAAACCTGTGTTCACATTAAACCTTGTGCAACCAGCATAAAAACCCAGATACTGTCAGTTTCACAAGGCTTTTTTGTTACACTTCCTGTGCATATTGGAAGCCTCCAAACCCACTCTGGCATCATCCCTTTCAAATACACCAGTGCTTCTGCAGGGGGCAAGGGTGTGAAGTTCCAACGATACATTTATACAAATTGAGTTTCTGAAAAGTGGTGTGCTCAGACATATACTGTGGGCTTATTAATACCTACACATGCATTTTTATTTGTTGCAGTAAGGCAGCCCATTTATTTTGAAATTTGAATTCCCGGGGAAGGTGGTACAGATAATATGAGGAGAAGCTGTAGTTGCCTGCAAGACCCTGGAGGCCTGCACAGAGTCCTTCTATTTGAGTATCAGTAGAAGCCTGTGAATGAGTGTATTATCTGGGAGTTTTTCCAGCTGGGTAGAGCTATAGAAGGGATATTGAAAAGAGTCTGGTATACTAATGAAAGCATCTTGCTCCCCCCTGAGAGATCTAGGTTTTAATAGACCCCAATTAAAAAAAATAAAAAAAGAGTACCTGTCACTAGCTATTGCTATCCTAGGGGATATCCCTAAAATAACAATAAAAATTATAAAAAAAAAAGAAAAATTCAAGGAACAGTTTAAAAATAAAATAAAAAAGCAAAATAAAAAGCGGTTATAAAAATCCTATATTTTTCATTATCCAAATGTTCAGTAACATTTGTAGCTATGATCATTGACCAGAAGATGGCAGCATTGTGCTCAAAGAGGTTGTAAACTCAGAAGAAAAAAAAAAAAAAAAAAACGTAAGACAAAGCCATTGCATACTAGCTTGTTATGAAATACTTACCTTAGAACGAAGATGTTACAGCGGCGCCCACACACCGCTGAGACAGCTGAAATTTCCCCCCGGAGTTTCTTCTGGAATTGCGGGCTTCGGTGCTGTGATTGGCCGGAGCCATGATGACGTCACTCCCGCGCAAGCCGCCATTCACGGCACAGAAGAGACAGTAAATTGGTCCAACTTGGCCCAAAGTAAATATGTACAGTATTTTCCATACCTGGCAGATCCCTGTGGAAGCAGAGAATCACTGCAGTGATCCTCACCGTCTTCCTGCACAGTAACCATAGAGGATAGCCCATTTGGCACAGCTACCATTTTTTTAAGAATACTTTGCAATTTCTCAGTGAATGCAAAGTATTCTTTGATTGGATGAGGTGGGGCAGTGATGTCATGAATCTTTAATTTGTAAAATTAGTATGTTTTTAGAAAAATGTGTTCTCTAAATGGCATCCATTTCAAGCAAGCGACCCATTGTGGTCACGAGGCAGCAAGGTAGCCCTTCGGGACCCAGAAGCAGCGGCTTTCACAGAAATCGGCCAGATATGCAATATGCATAGTTACATTGGTCCAGCTTGGACCAATGTAACTACACAAAAAATAAATAAAACATATCTGGACTTCAGCTTTACAAAACCTATATGTGCTGAGCCATATTCCATACTTAACAAAAAACTGATGATGCATCTGATCAGTTGCATTTTGGGTACCCAGCTGTCAGTTTTGAAAAGTTAACATACCATAGTATATATGTGAATCCATGAAAGTGTTTTACTTTGTGATACCAGAACAGATTTTCTGATTCCAGCATCAAGCGGCCATCTGGAAGGTTTTGTCCTAGGGGTAACAAATTATTTTTATGCCTATCCACCCTATTGCACAATTCAGTTTGGAATAAATCCTGAAGGTGTAATTATTACAGCAAATGCTAAGTGGGCCGTACTGTACTTGGGGCAATAGACTACAAGCTGATCTTTTTAATTTGAAACCATAAAATTACCTAAAATTTCAATTCTTTATATAGTCCAAATACAGCCATTTTTGATAGTTTTTTTTGGATAGCGTGATATGACTTCTGCAGGTCCCTGCTAGGGAGATTCCCCCATACGTTCTTCCCCTTTCACATTATGAGGACAGAAAGCAGGAAACCTCTTTTTAATGGTGCCAGTAACGAAACAAACATACATTTTTAAGTCTTTCTTAAGCCTCGTAAACACGAAGCGATTGTTGACAGGGGATTTTCTGTTGACAGACTGTTGTCCTAAAATCTGACCGTTCGTACGCTTCTTCTGACAATTGTTGTCCAACTTTTTGCCAACAAATGTTAGATGACAGGCTAGTAAATTTTCAGGGACAACGGTCTGAGGTCTGATTTTCGTATCATCAGTACACAAGTCCATCACACAAAAATCGAAAGTACAAACATGCATGCTCGGAATCAATGCTCAAACACGAAAGTAGCAGAAATGGCCTAAAGGGTGGTGCTCAAGAGCTGAAATTCCTCGTAGTATGTTACTGTGTTTGTTGGCCGACAACTGTGTACCGTTGGTATGCAAGACAAAATTCAGGCGCACACACCCTGAAGACAAATATCTGATGCTCAGTTGGCCAACAATCAGATAGTGTATGCGAGGCTTTACTCTACCCAAGCAAGCTTACCGAGATTCAGCAATGCTTGACCATTGCAAAAGTCAGCTAAAAACTTGTTTAAAGCTACAACCAACTTAAAAAAAATAAAAGCTACAACCAACTTAAAAAAAATAAAAGCTACAGCCAATAATTTTTACTGCAACAGGGTGGCACCTGTGCACCACATCACGTATATAAAATACTAGTGATAATCCATATACCCATTGCACATGTTCCTGGATAAAGCCAAGAAGGATTTGGGTGCTGCAGCAATGACCAGCTGGAAACTGGTTAAAAAAGTCACAATGCAGATATTTACCAGCACACCATGGATCAACAAGATGGCCTCCAAACAGATTTTTATTGCATGATACCATCCACATGCCTGACGAAGGGGCCCTGCGCAGCTCCATAACTACTTTGTGATGTGATCATGCGATAAAAAAAATTAGTTTGGATGCCATCTTGTTGATCCATGGTGTGTTGGCAAATATCTGCATTGCATCATGTATATATACGCGATCTGGCTCTTCTGGGTTAGGGAGTGCGCATGCGTGTGGCTCACTCCCATTGTGATTACACACAGCAGGAGCCCAGAGGCGGGTACCGCAGACTCGACGTCCACTGGCACCCGCTGATTGTTTGGTAGAATGGCAGTCTGCCTATGTAAACAATGCAGATTGTCAGTAGGGAAGGCATGGATCCTGCGCTCCTGCAAAGCAAGGACATGGATCCATGCCTTCCCCTACAGTAAACACTGGCTAGGCATACAGTTAACCCCTTGATCGCCCCGATGAAAAAAATACATCCCATAGTTTGTGGACACGATTACTTTTGCACAAACCAATCAATATACGCTTATTGGGATTATCCTAACCCAGTTACACTCCTCTTAAATACCTAGTTTTGTTTAATTTAATGATCGTACAACATACTTTATTTTACACATTATCTTGTTGATCATTTACATCCCTTTGGTATAATTGTTTAAAGTGTATGCAAACTCCAACAATACATTTTTCATTTTATGATATTAAATGTGCATTGGTGGCGTAACTCATAGAGGTTGAGCCTGGCAGCGGGAGTATTCACAGGATCATGCAAGATGCTGGGTGTCATTACTTGCACGTTTTTATCAAATAATTGTGAGTGTATTTTATGACGCGGGGTCTGTGCGGTTAGTTGAATGTAGTAAACCAGGTACTGCACTACTGGAGGCTGTTCTTTTCCATTTTGTTGCCTATGACCTGTGTGGAACCATCTTGGAGAGGGAACTCTTTTGCTCTAAAAGGAACCTTAGCACCAGGATCTTATCCTTTAGATTTATCTGCTTACATGTTTAGTAAGGTGAGTTTGCACTTCACCTGGTGAAAGGAGCAGAAGTTGGAATTTGGAGATACACTGTATTTTGTAAAGCACTTTATTGAAAAGAGACTCAATTGCACAATTAATAGGAAAGTTATTCACTCATTTTTTAAGCGGACTTTTTTGCAGTTTTTCTTATATACCTGTTTACTGATATATTGTTTGCACTGGCACTTTAACCATTAGAAATGTTTATATTTTTAGTTATGTATCGTCACTTTGCAGTTGTAACCATATTTGGGTATTGAGGGAGCACAATCACATATTTTTATATTTATTGAGAAATAGATGTGCACAGCCTGAACTATATCCAGAAAATAATGTAAATTTCCTTTTGGTGAACAGAAGCTTAATAAAAGACCAGGAAAACAATGTCCTGGTTGTGATGAAAAGCAGAAAGTACCGGCATGAAAGAAGACATGGTCCCAATGTAAAACAAAGTTTTTAGCAAGTCAATACACACATTCACCTACCAAAAAGGTGATTTCTACAAGGAAAAGCATTTTGTGGGCGAGTTTAACGTGTTCAAATAGTGGTTTCTGAAGCAAAGAGAACCAGACTCAGGTCCTATGTCACATTGATAGGGGATCAAATACTTAAATTTACCCACTGAACTGCAACTCAGTTTATAACATTTGTATGTGTTTTCCTGGATTTTTTGTTGATATTCTGTCTCTATCATTTAAATTACACATATGATAAAAATTATAGACCCTTAATTTCTTTGTAAGTGGGCAAACATACAAAATCTGCAATGGATCAAATGATTTTCCCCACTGTATGTGTCCCTGTTTAACTCACTAGCCACCCAGGTCCAAGGATGGGGCTTGTCGCAGCTAACCCAGTGCATAGCTAAAGGTCTGCATGCATGCATGCGGTCGCCAGACTGGAATGACCCATTGCATCTAGATTATCCAGACCATCGCCCAGCATGGCTGTTGATTGAAGCTCTCTGCAGGAAAAAAGGTTATTAAAAAAACAGAAAACGTGTGGACCACAGGTCCCAGAAGAAAAGTAGATGCTTACTCTTGAAACACTAGGCAGAAATAACTGCCTTACCTATAGCAGAGACTGTGTTGACTATTTAGGACTGCCCAGAGGCGCTGGTGTATTATTTTTCTTATAAATTCTTTAAGAGCGAGCGAGCATGCGGATATACAGAAAACCACCATAATACAGGTCGAAGACACATTGAGCATCCTCCTAGTACAGTCAAGAGTACACGTCACTTTAATGTAGTATAGGTCTACTTGTCATTAGGGAGTATCAGCAATCCACTGAGGATAAGGGAGGCTCTGCACCCCGCACAACCAATTTTCTATGGCAAAACACTTTTATATTAAAAGAGAAGAGGACTCATACTAACCCCGCGTAGACCCCCACCGTCACGACAACCGTGGAGAAATAGAGAAAAATCCACAAAATTAGAGAATAAAGGATTAGGGAGGGGAAGGGAGAGGGGCAAAGTGACACAACTCAAAAAAAAGGGGGGAAATAAGGGGGGGGGGGGATTATCCCCAGTCCCCCACAGTAGGGAGAGGTAAATAGCGCAACTACCTCCAGCCAGACCCACCATCCCCATCCGTGGAGCATTCCGATTCGTCAGACCATCAGGGACCTAAGCCATCAGCTGCCTATATTCATCGAGTAGATGAATTCATGACAAAAGTAAAATTTTGGGGAAAATTGCTCACGGAGGCCTTTTTCCATGGCTACCAAGTCCTCCATTGCTTTGAGCTCCGAGACCTTTCTCAACCTGATGGCCAGACACAGGGGTTGGGACTGCTTCCAAAGCAGAGGGATGCAGCTTTTCACTGCTGTGAGTAGGAAAGGCAGAATGGATTTCCTGTAGATCTTACTAGGGATACCGTGGTGATGTAGGAGAAAGAACTCCGGGGTAGCCGGCGCCTCTCGGTCAGTGAATTTTTGCACTATGCAATGCACTTCTGACCAAAATGGCTGGAGAATACGACAAGACCAAAAGATGTGAAAGAGTGATCCAGTTTCCTTCCCACATCTCCAGCAAAGATCCGTACTCTGATCGAACATCTTGTGGATTTTCTCTGGAGTGTAATACCACCAGGACAGTATTTTAAAGCCAGTTTCCTGATGTCTAGCACATATAGTTGTTTTGTGAGAGAAAAGAAAAAGGCGGTCAATTTGTTTCTCTGTAAATTGCACTCCTAGGTCTTGCTCCCATTTGGTAATGTAGGGAGGTAGACAGTCCAGGGATTGGGTTAGCAGGATCTGGTAGGTCAGGGAGATAGCATGTCTCAGAGGAGATTGTTCCAAGCTTAAACAGCTGAAAAGCAGTTAATTGTCTCCCATATGCCCCAGGAGAGGGCAAGGATTCAATAAAATGAGTAAGCTGCACCTTTTGCCAAAAAGAAAGCCCCAACAGGGCAGGATCATCCATAATTTGTCTGTTTTTCTATTTACCAGAAAATGACAGGCCTGCGATCTGTCGACCTCTGTCAAGTCCCTAAATCTGGAATCCCTGAGACCAGCAGTAAAGGCCGGGTTTCCAACAATGGGGGTCAGCAGGTAGGGGATCGGTATGACCGGGGAGTCGCAAAAGGCCTTGCGGGTAATCCTCCACTTTTCTCCCACCGTGGGATGGTGTAGGATCCGGTTTGGTAGGGGTTTCTGGCACCTGGTCAGCACCTCTAACCGCCTCTCTGTTTTTGCTCAATTTGCACCCACTGCTTTAGATCGCCATGGCGGCACCAGTCCAAAACTCTAGTTAGGTGAGATGCCGTGTGATACAGGGCAGCATCCAGCAATGCGATACCCCCTCTCAATTTAATGTGCCGAAGGTCATCATTCGGTTCCCCAGACCTATGCGCCGAAGGGTCTCAAAGAGAAAAGGGCCAGCTCATCCTGTCGAACGCCTTTTCAGCATCCGACGATAGGATCACCATTGGGGTCTTTCGTGTGCGTGCAGCGTGAATCAAGTTGATTGCCTTGGTAGTGTTGTCATGCGCCTCTATAGTACAAAGCCCACTTGACCAGATTGGATCAATTATGGAATCAAGTTCACCAATCGTATGGAGAGAATTTTGGTGAAAATCTTTAGATCCACATTCAACAGCGAGATTGGCTGATAATTCTGGCAAAGGAAAGGGTCCTTACCCTCCTTCGGGATCACCGTGATGTGTGCGTGCAGTGTGCCTCTTGGGAGGGCTGTCCCTTCCCCCGCCGCATTATATGCCGCTAGGAAATGTGGGGTCAAAAGGTCCCCGAAGGTCTTATAATATAGAAGGGAATATCCATCCAGTCCCGGAGCTTTTCCCCTTTGCATGCATGTTATTGCAAGAGCCCCTTCATCTGCGGAGATGGGTTGTTCCAATTCGGTTATTTCCTCATCTGAAAGACAAGGGAGTCCCGACATTTGTAAGTAGTCCTGAATGTTTCTCTGGTCAACGGTTCGCTCCCCTCTGGCGGCCGGGCCTGAAAGATTATATAGAGAAGTGTAATAATCTTGAAACTGGTCTGCTATGTCCTCTGTGGTATGGAAAAATAAACAAAGCAAATAATCGCGCTAAAGGGAAAGTGATAAAAAAAACTTACTACAAAAATGATAGAAAAAATTATGATGAATAGTGTTAAATCAATAACTTCAGCTGCAACACCTACAAACACGTGATATACATGTAAACAGAACAAAAAATATATAAAGAAGTGTATGCGCTAGAAATACCACCCAGCGAGGTGTGTATTATTCCATACAAATATAAGTGACTTTCCCCCCTAAATTCCTAAAAAGGACATATCAAAGAATTATATATTTGAATAGAAAATGAGAAATAGACTATTTAAAGTGTCAATGTCCCTACTAGGCCAGTGTTGGCACACCCGGGACAATAATCTAAAATTATTAGTTAAATTAATATATGTAAACACATCAATATCACACTAAAGGCGTTTAACCGGTGCAAAATACAAATAATGTGATATCAGATAGATCACGACAATAGACTAGAGTGACGTGTCATATTAGGCACAATAATTATGGAACGTCTGTGAGTCTGGACCTTAGTTTGGGTGGTGGTGGTGAGAAGTTCCGGAATAAAAGTACGTGCTTGCTCGGCTCTAAGCGCCCGTGCCAGCAACTTCCCACATTTGTTGCTGTGTTCAGAAAACGTTTTTCTACACTTTTAGATCACCTCTTTTGCCCTGTAAAGAGCCAGGGAACGTAGTTGACTCCGTAAGGCAGTCAGATCCACAAGAGCCTAGGCAGCTAACAATTGTTTATGAACTGCCTCTAGTGACCTGATCTTATCCAGTATTTTGACAACCTGTTGCCCCTCTAGCTTTCTTAAGGCAGGATCCTATCCCTATTAGGAGACCCCTGATGTAGCTCTTATGAGTCTCCCAAACCATAGGTGGGGCGACCTCTTGGTTCACATTAGCAGAAAAGAACTGCCTCAGTTCCCCAGATATCTCCTCGACGACCTCCGGCGATCGGATCAGGGAGTTGTTTAGCTTCCACAGCCACTGTTTGGGGAGGGCTGCAGGAGGTCAATGTCCACAAAGATTGGCGCATGGTCCTAAAATGTTATGGAGCCAATCAAAGCCGAAGTGACCCTGGACAAGAGGGATTGAGGCAGTAGGAACAAATCAATGCGGGTGTAGGAATCATGGGGGTGTGAGTAAAACGTGTAATCTCTACAATTTGGGTGGAGAATCTGCCACACAGCCACAAGGTGGAAAGGGTGGAAACCTTTCTTCGGTCGTTTCAGTGCTGCAAAGGAGAGCTAGGAAATTTTTCTGGAGGAATCCAGGATGTAGTTCATGTTACCCCCCCATGAGCACCTCTCCCTCAGAAAACTCCCCAAGTTTGGTTAAGATGGGATCCAGAAAAGTGATTTGGTTTGAATTTGGGAGGTATAGGTTCGCTAGAGTGACCAAGGTGTTCCCCTGCCTTCTTGTTTTTGCAGCACTGCTCTTTCTCCATCCGCGGGGTCGTGCCCCGAATCAAAATACTCACCTCCCCCCGTGCCTTGGAATCCGGGGAGCACCCATGGTATAGTCAGGAAAAAGCGGTCCCAGAACCTTGGTATTTTATCAGCGCAGAAACGTTCTTGGAGAAAACACACTTGAACTTTTGTATGTTTTAAATTAGCCAACACTATGGAGCGTTTTTCCAGGGTGTTGAGCACTTTCACATTATTAGAGAGCAGACGAACAGGCTCCGTTTTACCCGTGGGTATGGTGGTGACTGGTGGAGGCACGGTGACACTGAAGACCAGACAAAAAACACCAAACACAAAAAAAAGGGGGGGGTGAGGATAGGTAGAATAGAGAAGAAATACCAAAGACCCAAGGGTTAGAGGGCAAGCAAATGAAAGCAGAAACACCAACTAATACGCCATAGGTGTAAGAGAGACCTAATGTCAATGCACCCCAGTGACTCCCAAAATGGGGCCACTGATCAGGTGTCACCCTATGTGGGGGAAGCAGTTGTGCACAGCAGGGGGCAGAAGCTCCCTATCCCCACCCGCTCTGAGTGCAATGACACAAAAAACTAAACTTATAAGTAGCTGAAATGCCAAAAAATTCAACACATTAATGGCTAATCGGACAGCCCAGCCTACCCCTCACACCAAATCACGGCCACCAGGGGAAAGAAGCAGGAGCCGATATCGCCCCTCCATTTCACACTTAGCCGACCAATGAAATAGTCAGTTAATATAACACACGTGAGGAACAGAGAGTGTAAATAAAACTTGTGACAGTAAATGAACAGCAAGATGCCATGCCCCCTGCCGTACCTAGCTCTGGCAGGTGGGCCCCTGCATCAAGGGCTAAGCGAGGGAAAGACATATCTTGCATACAGGTTACCCTAACCTGGATGCACACCTGGGGCATAAGGGGGGAAAAAAAAAAAAGAGTGGGAAGGAGGAAGAGAGGGGGAAAAAAAAGGGGGGGAGAAATGGAAATGAGGAGGGGAGAGAGAGGGGAAGGAAGGGAGAGAGAGGGGAAGGAAGGGAGAGAGAGGGGAAGGAAGGGAGAGAGAGTGGAAGGAAGGGAGCTCAGCACCTACAATCCCCGGATCCAAGCCAGAACCCCCACCATGATATGCTCGGAAATAGATGGGCCCATGTAAAGTTCTTTGCAGTCTCTCCAGTTCTGTGGTGTGGTCCTCGGGCATTAGAGACCCTGCTCAGCTTTAGAGGAGGAAGGAATGGGGGGCAAGGCTTGGGAGGGCAGACAAGAAGAGTGTGCCCCAGAGAGCCCAAGGGGAGGGAGGGACAGAACCAAAAACACAGGGATATCCGGATGGTCGCAGGCCGCATGGCGAGTGTTTCACTTAGCTGAACATGACCAGTACAAGAGAGGCCAAGCACCCACGAGCACTGGAGCCAGTCTCACACTGTCCACAACGTAATCTTTAACAGGGTCAGGGAAAAGGAAGCCACTGGATGAGGGAATATCGAGACACCCCCGCTGTATCGGACAAAGCAAACATTATGTCCCTTCCGTGTGCAGCTAAAAAAAAAAAAAAAAAAAAAAAGTCACTCACATTTTCGGGATCCTGCGCCCAAGCCAGTGTTTGGTCCCCTCTCCTACATCTGGTGGAGCGGCGGGGAAGGCCCGGTCTGGGTGAAGAATGGAAGTCCCTGGTAGGTAGAGGGCTCAGCCAGTGTGGGAGTGTGATCGGCTCCATAGCCAGGAAAGTGAACAGGTCCGGGAGCTCCGAGTGGCATCTCAGGGTGAAGGACGAGCTGCCTTTGCGGATGATCACTTGTAGTGGGAATCCCCAGTGGTAAGGCAGGGCTGCGCGGCTCCAGTAGGGGTTTCAGCATGGCTCTCCTTTGCAGGGTAGCTCTAGAAACGTCAGAGAAGATGGAGACTTGGGCACCATCAAAATCAATACGACCTTTAAACCAGGCCGCCCGGATAATTTGGTCCTTTTGAGCATACCAATGAGACGGCAGATCACGTCCCGGGGTCGGTCTTGATCTAGGTCCGAGCCCCCCGCTGCACGCGATCGAACTCTAAGCAAGCAGGGGGATCTGTGTACAGTATTCTAAGCATGATGGCCTGGATAGTTTCATGTAAGTTCTTAGGGCCTGTCGCCTCAGGTAATCCTCAGATCCGCAAATTGCTGCAGCGGTTCCGGTTTTCCAAGTCCTCTGCATGGAGCTGGACACCCGCCAGATGGTCTTGGAACGCTGCCTGTTCCTTCGCCAATCGAGCAACCCGAATCTCCAGGTCACTCATCCCCGATTCTTTCCAGCTCAGCCGGTCGTCTAGCCCGTGAACTTCAGAGAGGAGAGCCTGGAAGTTGCGCCGATGCTGTTCCTCCACCCTCATGACTAGCGCCTCTATGTCGGCTTTCGTGGGGAGGGCGCGAAGCAGGGCCCTGATGTCAGCATCTATTAGGGGGGATTGTGTGGAAGTACCCAAAGTACTCGGAGGGCTGTGCAATGGGTTGAGGAGTGATGGGAGCCCCTCCAATGAGCTATGGACCGGGTGCTGTGAGGCCGCCATAGATGGGGAGGAAAAGCTTGCGGGTTCCCAGCTGCCACGTGATCCCTCTGGGGAGGCTGTTACAAGGGCTCTGTCCTGGAAGATTCGGCTGATTGGGTTGTTAGAGATGGCTTTTGGTGTTCCCCTAGTCCTCCTGCGTTTGCGATATGTCATGGCCGTGTGAAATATGCATTTAGTAGGGCATTTCAGCCGTGTTTAGCGGGTCAGGAGCTCAAGCAGTAAGCGTCTTCATTCAGCCATGTTCAAGCTACGTCCCCTGTGTATTATTTTTCTGCCTAGTGTCCTGTAGGTGGGGCTATAAACCCTAGGGTCAAAAAGAGCAGAGCGATGTCCATCAATGAACATAAAGAGAAAAACAGTTATTTTACAAATAATAAAAACAATATTCACTCACATAACCCCAGTGGGGTTGTGGGCCTGTCACAGATTTATGGCTACAGACTAGCCACTGACAACAACCTGGTAAACGCCAGTAGAATCCTTCCTCTGCACTGTTAACCAGCAAGCTTGCAACACAGAACACTCCAGCTCCAGTCTTTTTAATCCTTTCTGGGGCTCTGAGGAAAGGCTTACCGTCGTCCCTTTGTTAGACTCAATCATAGGTTGCTCCCACACCACACACAGTGGGCTTCCATGATGACATGTTTTAGGGACTTCTCCCCCTTTTCTCAATTGTATTAGCACCCATAAGGGTTATAAGTGACTGCCTAAAGCAGACATCCAAAAAAGCATGGGGAGTGGAGACTTTTTTTTGTATGTATGGCCAGCTCAGTAAGCCTGATGCCGCGTACACACGATAATTTTTCAGCATGAAAAAAACGTTGTTTTAAAAAAATGTAATTTAAAATGATCGTGTGTGGGCTTCACATCATTTTTCAAGTTCTGAAAAACTACAAAAAATTTTCGAACATGCTGCATTTTTTAACATTGTTTTAAACAAAGTCGTTTTTCAGGTTGTAAAACATGATTGTGTGTGGGCTAAAACAACGTTAAAAACCCGCACATGCTCAGAAGCAAGTTATGAGACGGGAGCGCTCGTTTTGGTAAAACTACCATTCATAATGGAGTAAGCACATTCATCACGTTGTAACAGACAGAAAAGCGCAAATCGTCTTTTACTAACACGGAATCAGCTAAAGCAGCCCAAAGGCGAATTGAACTTCCCCTTTATAGTGCCGCTGTACGTGTTGTACGTCACCGTGCTTTGCTAGAGCATTTTTTTAAAACGATGGTGTGTGGGCAACGTCGTTTTAATGATAAAGTTGTAAAAACAACGTTTTTTCTACATGCTGAAAAACTTGTTTTTTTTCCCATGCCGAAAAATGATTGTGTGTACGCGGCATAACATCTTCTGTATTTCCTTCTGTTATAAGCTCATAGTCACTTCAACAACTATGAACTTAAAACGGAAAAGGTTAAGAACTTCCTGCGTACCTCAGTGGATGAGAAAAACTTGTATTTTTTTTAAACCTGGCCTCTTTAAAATGTTTTTAAAAATGTCTGCGATAATGTGTGCCTTAAAATTCTTCTTAAAATCATTAAGTATTCTAATTACATCCCTTTTCATGTGACACATCTCAACATAGAAATGTTCTGTCCTACAGATACAGAGAGTAAAAAAGAACACAAGCCAGATGGTTTCCTAAAACCTAGGTTTAATAAATTAATAGGTGCATGCCTGATGAAAAACACATTTAAAAAAATAAATTGCAGCAGCAGCTGCTGTCACCATGCCAAAGTGTCAGTAAACATTATAAAAACTCACGTTCTTGATTTCAGAAAAAAATGCAAATAATGCAACACAAAATGGACAACACAAAAAAAAAAAAAAAAGTTCAAAAGGAAAAATAAAGTGTGCAATACAAATGTTATGAGGGATAAGAACCGTTTCACAAAATCATTATCCTAAATCGGATTATGCAGAACATAAAAGGCAGAATCACAAAAATCTCACTCCAGGAGGAAAATCATGCTGATTTACAGTCACAACCCGTTTAGCTAGAAGAAATCTCCGACAAAAACGAAGACCTACATGCAGTCATTTACAAGTCTGGTTACACTGTAAACTCTCAGCAGTAATGGCACAGAATGGACATCACTGCTTTTACCATATAATTGATTGCCACAGTTAAAACAATAAAAACGTATTCTGGTCTGTGTACACAAAAAGCAATGGTAAAATTATACCCTTCGCTTCAGCGCAGATGGCAGCTGAGTGTGGGGCGGGACAATATTTTTTTAAAGATTAGGAGTACGTAAAGTGCCCAAGTTCTGGACTCTTGCTACTTTATAGTGGCTTGGTGTTTTTCCTGTATGACAGTACCATGGATCTAACAACTTCAATACAGGGCAGATTTCTTAGCAGCTTGTGTTCATTGACATGTGCTCTGTTGCAGCACTCCCCCAACAAGCATGGATCTGATTACATTTTGAAAACTAAGAGCACGTGTTGCGTTTGAAATGCCATGCTTTCAGTTATGTTGGTTATGTCAGGGCCTGACATTGACCATAATGGAGGTATTTTGTACCTCATCCATGAATTGGTCATACTGTATCAATGACAGTAAGGGCTCACTTACACAAATAGTAAACTATACCAGAGTGATGCAGCTCACTAGATATGCACGTTAAAAAAAAACCTTTGTTCATCTCTGTGATGAATCGTGTGGTATTTCACATGCACCACAACTGACAAAAATGGACAGAAGTTCATTCTTGACCCACCAAAGTCCAAATCAGAATCAAATTGTGCATATCTGACTGCACCAAATATTGGAAAATGAGTGCAGACTGCCAACTATGTTGGCAGACATCAGAATCCTGGGCGATATACAGGTCTCCTGTGCCATGTCAGTGAGCCCTTTTAAAATCAATCCCATTTTTAATTGTCACGGCTGTGGATCAGCAGTTTTTCTATGTAGGCAAATATTACATTGAAAATCATCTTCCAAAATGTTTCACCAACGAGCAAGTATACCCAAACACGGTGAGGTTGTCCATAGCAACCAATAATTTGCTTTTCTGTGTAATATATTTTTAAAGGGAACCTAACTATTCTGTTTTATGAAAACCCTAGAGGCTTCTTTATAAAACCAAGTAGGATAACCAACTTCGCTGATCAAATCAGACTCCAAAAGTACAGGAACACTATTTTAGGTAGCTGATACGCATGCTGTGAGCACAGATTAGAAAGTAAAAGAGAAGCTGATTGGCTGCCATAGGTGAAGCAGACTTTCATTCTTCAGATGCTTCCAGTTACAAGGAGCAGTGTGTGTCCAACTATCTCTCAGTCACAAAATGGCTGCCACTTCAACAACTAGGTACAATTCAAAAAGGGGGTTGGCCAGAAAAGTTTGCTCATCTTTGCGTCAAAACAATCCTTCATATTCCGGAGTACAGTTCATGTTTTTTTTTTCCTTATTCAAAATAAAATGTCCTCATTTTTGATTAACATTTCCACCACCAGTCTTTGATAACGAATGTCATTTAGTGCTGCCATGGCATCTAGCTCTGGTGCCCGCATGAGAGTTGGTCCAAACACTATGCCAAGGTTTTCTGCGTTCATTAAATTGTCCTCATGAAGAGTTACCCTGCAGGGAATACAAAATTACATCTCATTATACTTGCTGTGCATCTAAATGAAGGGTTATCTGTAGGACATTGCAGGCAAACCAGAACATGCAAATATCCCCCCTTGTGCCCCCCAAAGCATTGTGTACTTTTCAGTTTGAGTTTATCGCAGGCTGTGACATTATTCAATGGGAAGGTCCTATTATGTGTTGCTAGGACACTGCCTCATTTTTGTCTAAGTTATGGCCAAAGGACTTGTGAGCGCAGGAAGCAGAGGCTGTCTGACAGCAAAAGACAGAGAGCTCATTTTGTATGACGAGTTTGTGTTAATTAGATGTGTCATGCTGAAATGCAAGAGTGCCGCTACTACTTAGAGTCTATATTTTGTACTTTAACAAATAATTGTCGGCCTTGAATGCCATAGTTACTAACGTGCTTGTTCTGTAGCTTTCAACAACTACTTCTCTGGAGACAGAATGCAGGTGTGAGTCCAAAGAATGATTTGGGGCAAGTTTTTTTTTTTTTCTTCTTCTTCTAAATTTAGATACTGTATATACTCTAATATAAGCAAAGTTTTTCAGCACATTTTTTTGTGCTGAAAATGCCCCCCTCTGCTTATACTCGAGTCACCTTTTTGCGCCTGATCTCCCGGATTTTGGGGACACGGTACCGGCTGGTCGTAGGTTCCCTGGACCCGGGAAGTTGTCACACATGTAGCCCCATTTCTCCTCTACAAGTGTGCAAAGTTTGTACCGATTTTTCAAAGCTAGGCACCCCTTCCATAGACTCCCATGTTAAATGTCAGTTGAGACATGGGCAGAGTGAGGCAAACTAAGGCATGCAGATGGACACCCTAGGCTTATACTCGAGTCAATACGTTTTCCCATTTTTTTGGTGGTAAAATTAGGTGCCTCGGCTTATATTCGGGTCGGCTTATACTCGAGTATATACAGTAATAAACAAATTTATTCACAGGTTGAATAAAGCCGACCACAAGTCAAAAAATAAACAAGGTCTGCTCCCATGAGCTGGCCCACAACATACAAAATACACAACTTTGCAAACAAAATCTTGCATTGTGAAGATAAATATAAAATAATAAGCTTCCAACCTACGTTATACAACATAAAAAAATAACCCAAATCATTTATCAAGTGTTTTTTAAGCTCAATGTGACCTTTAACCTACTTAGTTATTTGTATAACTTATTCATTGAAATTAGGCAAAGCATCAAGCAGCCACTAATGAATGGCAGTAATTCAGCATGATGCAGGTTTTCCTGTAAGGTACAGTATGGTCTCTTGATCTGTGAATTTGAACATGTACCAACTAAAACATTTCTAGCAAGTTAAAATGCTGAATTGCAGTAAAGTTTTCAAAACTCAGCGTTAATCCTGTAGGCAAACAGTATACTGTATAACTTAATAAACAGTGAAAAGCAGCCATATGTCATTTAATTCCTAGACATAGGCAAAAATAAAAACTGTACAATATTGTGTGAAAGAAATAAAACACACGATTAGTGATGTCCTATGGTCTTCCTTTTATACTATAACATTTGTATTTTCTTAAATACATTTTTACTTACATCTTGCTTATATTTTATAACCTTCAATAAAACATTAGTATACCAGTTACAATTGAAGTGAAGCTGTATGTGACTAAGGGCCGCATCACACTGCTGCGATGCGGGAACCCTGCAAATCCATTGCGGGGGTTCCCGCATCGCATGTTTCCCGGTGGCAGTTCACACTGCTCTATGCGAACTGCTGGGAGTGTCAGTTAAAAGTTAATGACACCCCCAAATCAGTTCCCATTGTTTACTTAAAAGTGGGGTATGCCTGTATATTACAATACTGGTAATGAAGAAGAAATTTACTTGTCTATAGGCTTACGCACCTTTACTCAACATTACTCAGGTCTTTAAGCAAGGGGCCAAAATCTGTATGTAAACATCATTAAACTATGAAGCCCATGTCCAAGGGTCCTAACTGGCTTGGTATATTTGGGGATAGAAACCTTTCCAACGCGAATAGTAGTTACACCTAGGATTGCTGGTGTGACATGGTCCTGATGCTGGCAACATGCCAGCATTTGTTTCACAAAGAGGTCACTCATCTACTTCCATGGCATTGCTCCGGATTTAGCCAAACAAGCGGGATGCCTCTCTGAACCTGGTTCTTCTTTGAAAAGCAAATTCTCCATTGCTTTAGCAAGTGAGTAAGCCACAGAAGTAGGAAAGTGATGGCCATTGTTGCAACCTAAAAAAAGTATCACAACCAAGCACCTAACTAAACCTTGACCCGAACATAAACCCTTAACCTCAACCTAACCCCTAAACAATAACCCTAAACCTCTAGGGGCTTTTAAATTGATGTCATTATAATACAAATATCAATTAAAGAAAAGGAATGCTAGAATAAAAAAAAAAACTCAGCACCCAGCCTTTAAAGTGCCAAATTATCAGTGCCCAAAACCTGCATCAAAATCTGTGCATCTAAATTAACATTTGTGTATTTTTAGTTAAGAGTTTACAAACTTGGTATCCCTTATTACATCAAAGTGCATAACAGTGGAGTTTATTCGTGCCAGAAATTATTTTTGGCTGGGATGGACATAGACTGATGTAAATTTCTTTCTTTGCTAATCATCAAAACACTTTCAGTCCTGGGAATTGAACTACCAAGGTAAGCTGGGCTTGTGTAAGAAATGTATTTGTAGATGTGTAGTGTAAAATAGGTAATTTATTTCAATAATTGCATTGGCTAATTCTGTTATCTTGTCTGTGGCACATCCTCTGGAGTGGGTCTGCTATAAACGATAAAGAAAAGGGATTACAGTGGCTGTATCATGTAGCGCAGTGTGACCAATTGGCATCTAATGTTTGAAGAGACCGGGGAGCCTGGCAATGAGAAAACCAGCTTCACTGCCAGTGGGCATGGCATCATCTCGTACTGCTGTGGAAGAAGTACTGGAAAGAGCTCAACAATAGCTTTCTTTTAAAGTAGAATGTCAAATGGACTGCAGAATTCAAAGCTTTCTGAGTGATTTACCTTTTTAGATGGGCCATGAGATATCTCAGTGTTTCACAGTGTGCAGGAGGTAGCAGCTTCAAAGCTTCGAGAAGAGCTTCTAACTGTGTGTCATTGTCCATGGCCTCTAGAAGAATGAAGAAAGACTTTCATTAACTCTTTCAGAAGGCTTAAGCCACCAAGTTCCTATCATGTCTCTGGCAAAACCTGGAGGAAAATCTCTTTGATGGGGACATAGAAGAGTAAAAACGCAAGTGCTTTTGATTCTTCCACAAGCCATCCAGAGTTCAATTTTTTCCATCAAAAGATACACTTGAAGGAGCCGGTCACAAAACATATCAAATGCAGCAATGGTAGACTGGCTGATACTGTAGCAATAATATCAAAACCACCAGAACCCTGAAAGCATGCAGCTTATACATTTTCCCCATATTTTGGTGGTTTACCTTTGAAAGCTCTGGTTCCACTCCACATTTGAAAAAGCATGCAGATATATTAACCGCTTCACATTAAAATGTCATGGACTTGAAGTGGTAAAAAACAGGCTGCAGTGATGAGATTGGTGGGTTTTTTTTCAGCTGGCAAACAGCAGTTCAGTAAAAATCATCCGAATAGCTCTACAGCTACTTGAACACTTTTACAGTAACCTGTAAAAGGTTTTTAAAGCATTACCTATGAAAACCATTCCATGACCGCTTGCAATTTTGAGTTTTTACAGATTTCGTATCCATTTACTCAACACAAAAACACCTTTTACATTTTACCCAAAATTGGGTACTGGGTTTTGTGCACTAAAAATTCGTTTTAGTATATTTTCTCCTGAAAATATACATTTGATAAACAGCTTTACAAATACTGTGCAACATAAAAAATGTAAATTGCCACCATTTATTCTCCACGGCCTCTGCTTTCGGAAAATATATAAAGCTTGGGAGTTCCAAGCATTGTTCTAGTAAAAAAAAAATCTGTATTTAAAAGGATAAGTAAAAATAAATAAATGCACAACTTTTTGCAGGTAAAATTATTATTTTTTAACTAGGAGCCTGCAATCAGCAGTTCGTGGGTGTCATGCAGGACTCCTACAGACTGTCTGCTCATACCTCATAAGGGCTGGCAGTTACATGCCAACAGGAAAAACAATGAACTACCTAGAGCACTCAACAGCGCCGCAAAGGATGTTGGGTACTTGTAGTTCTCCCCATTGAGAATGAATGACTCGGCCAGGTGGGCAGAGCCTAGATTGGCCAAAGTTTTTTTTAAAAGAGAATATTCCTGGCCGCTGTCAGTAGAGGCGGCAGGTCGGGGAACGATTGCAGCAGTGGGAACATGTTACATGTTCACCCTAAAAACAGGTGAAACATGTAATAAAATTTTCTCAAAGGTGAACTTATCCTTTAACATGTGTTTGAAAAATTAAAAAACTGCCCCAGACACAAAGTGGTTAAAGGAAACTGGTGTTAAATGCTGGAGTTGATTTATTCAGAAGTATAAATTTAAGTCCAAAACTAAAGAGGAACCCTAAAATTCTTATGCATAAAGTGATAATATGCAAACCTTCACCATCCCCTTTGGGCACTTTCTCACCTTTGGGGGTTTGACATGCGCTACAAAAGGTCTCAAGCGCATATCTAGGTTGAAGCATTCATTAATGTATTGAACTAGTCAGGGATATACTCGGCGGCGGGCTCAAAAACACAAAAAGGGAAACATATAGTACCCTTCGCAAATTCATTTATGATCATCATCAACTAACATGAATGCAAAGTAATGACATCCTGATAAAGTGCAAGGCATAGAGGAGAAGCAGCACTGCCTGCATATCTCACTCTGCAAAGCCACCGGCTAAGCCTCCTCCACAAAGAAGCCATAGATGGCGTCAACACCGATGAAACACGTTGGGCGGAGTCTAGCAATCACCGGAAGGAAGGTACACTGTGTTGGGGCTGGACAAGGTGAAAGATTAGCCAGTGACTGCAAAGTAAGACATGCAGGCAGCAGTGCTTCTTTCCTATGCCTTGCACTTTATAATGAAGTCATTACTTTTCCTTCATGTGAGTGTATTTCTTCTATATTTTGAATATGTTAATAAATACATTTGCGGAGAGAACTAAAGGTTTCCCTTTGTATTTTTGACCATACAAGCCCGGTATATGCCTGACTGATAGGATCGAATAATGAATATTTAGACCCCCTTTCACACTGGAGCGTATTGCAGGCGCTATAGCGTTAAAAATAGCTCCTGCAATACGCTCCTTAAAAATCTGTCCCCATTCACTCCAGTGTGAAAGCCCGAGGGGCTTTCACACTGGATTGGTGCACTAGCAGGACGGTAAAAAAAGTCCCGTTAGCCGCATCTTTGGAGCGAAGAAGGAGCGGTGTGTGTTTACCGCTGTTGCCCATTGAAATCAAAGCTATACCACCTGCAATGTGCTGCCTCGCTAGCGGCCAAAATGCGGCGCATTCATCATACTGTATTAGAAGGAAATATCTGACCTACAGTTTCTCTGTAAATGCCAATAAATAGGTTAAAAAGGGGACAACCGTTGAACGCAGTTGCCTTTACTTACTTGCAGACTCGAGGAACTTGGGATATGCGTCATATGTAATCAGTGGGATTGGAAGTTCCCTGAAGTACAGTTTCAGTGCACCAGTTATAATGTTAATGTCTTCATAGGCATTTACAGATATGTCAGCTTTCTCACCATCTAAAACAGAAAAGCAGTCATTATATACTATTGCGAGACCACCTTAAAATCAAGTTTAATGCTGTGCAAGTAATTCAACAGAAGAGAGAACATGACCTTTTTGCAGTAGATGAATTAATTTATAGACACCCCGTAAAAGGTGATGTTTAACGCTTTCATTGCCAGGGCCGTACTTCGTATGTACCTGACAGTGGGGAGCTTTACACACACTCCCAGGGGCTGCAGCTGAGTGTGTTTATATCTGACAAACCGACTGCTGGCATAATTATATATATATATATATATATATATATATATATATATATATATATATATATATAAAGGTTATACCCAAGCACATAAAATCCCACCCACAAAAATGTTGCGCCCCCCACCAATGTAAACCCACTTTTAGGCGTGCCTAGGCACAAAAACGTTGATTGTGATACAGATGTTACATGTTGTCTCACATGTCGACGTGAAAGAAATATTTTTAGCACCAGAGGCTCCCGAGTAACACTAAACTGATGACCTGTAGGAGTTTTAAATTGTCGCCTATGGAGAATATGGGGTACTGAAGTTTGTCACCATTTCACAGACACAATTTTAAAGGTTTGAAATGCTGGATATCTATTTACACGGCACAACCTCAGATGTTACCAAAACATTGGGTACTTTATTGTGTTTGTGGGCCCCTAAAATTACCTTTAGTGTATTTTTAGTGAAACTCTGCATTTCCTAAACCTTTGTGTTAATATTGTGTAACATAAAAAATTGGAAACACCTATTTTATGCTCTATGGTGTCCGTTTTCAGAAATTATATATTTTGGGGGGCCTTCTTCAATATTCAAGTTCCTGGACACTGTGGTTCTTCCAGCTGCTGCATCACTACAGGACAAAGTAGTGATAGAGACAGGCAGGAGAAACCAAAGCACGCAGCAAAGGACAAGGTATCTGACAAACCCAAAAGTTTTGGATACCAAGGGCACTTAAACATCTACAAGAGAGTGTGGATTGACTCGCCTTCTGCTGGAAATGAAATCACTACCTTCTTTTGGAAGGAATCTGTGAATTATTACTTTTTACTATACTGACAGAGTTGCTTTAGAGCTGAACTGTCAATTATCATAAGTGCAATTAATGCAATTATGTATTCATTTAGCATAGTTTGTTGTGATATTGGTTCCCCATTGTTAAATGGCTATAAGTAGGTAGAATAATCTGCACTAAGGTAAACAAAGCTAAACTGGAATGAAAATGCAGCTACAGCATATAAAGTACACAAAGGGAACTAACAGAACATTCTCTACCTGAGGAGACTCAAAGCGGAGTTCCGCCGAAAAAAAAATTATTCAAAAAGTCATTAGCTACAAATACTACAACAGCTGCAGATTTTTAATATTAGGACACTTGCCTGTCCAGGGCACCTGCGATGTCAGCACCCGAAGCCGACCTATCCCTCGGCTCTTAGGGGAGGCGGACATGGCGTGGATCGCCACGGATACTGCGGCGATCTATGCCCGGAAGTGGGAGCAAATACCAGTATTAGACAAAAAGCGGAAGTTCCATTTTTTGGGTGAAACTCTGTTTTAAGCTACCATTAACATGCATAAGCCCCACTACAGCTGAGAACTGTCTGTGGCCCATGTGCAGGTTGCAGGATAACTTTAGACTGGTTTGACTGACTGATCATCCCTTAGGAGGAGACCAGCCCAGGCCAATAATACAAGCAGACCAGGCCTTCTGCAAACAACAGAACTGATACCAGTATGGACAAAAATTCACAATGAACATGACGACACGGACACATACATTTACAAATGTAATTTATATTCTACCTCGGTCGAAGGCCATTTTGGCATCTTCAATGAGATCAGTGAAACCCGATATTCTATAGAGTCCTTCTGAATTCAAGCCTGTCATAGAAAATAAAGAGATACAGAAATCCATAGTTTGCAAAGCAAGAAATAAAAACTTTTTTTGTTTTAATGTGTTTGTGCAAAGTACAGATTTGTACTAAATGTACTCTAGCATTCTTCAGTGGCTTTTATACAAGAAATGTAAAATCTAAATGTGTACTGTATTGTACATCTAAAAGGCAAAACATCAGGGCACCTGAAGGAAACCAGTACAAACACAGAAAAAAACCCATAAACGTTATGTTGTGTGCTGCTGGAAGGAGTGAAAACCCAGGGCCTTGTCACGCTACCCCACCCCACAGAGATAGAATTCCAGAAGATCTCACCTCTGGACTCGATCTCTCGAATACACATGTCCACCACCATCGGCCTCTTCGTGTTGTGTGCTTTAACTAATGTGGTGAGGTCACAGCTGTAAACTTTCTTGACATGTTTCAAGTCCGGCTTGCAGTCATTAGGAACCATCTTAGAACACTGTTTGTGAACATTTAAACCACAATCTAGAACGTAAAGACAAATATACTGTAAGGAAAACATTTTGCAACCATAAAAACATATCTTGGAGAAAATAAAACTTTATTTTTTTAAAGTTCACGGAAAGCAAGCTTTATTAGTCAATTTGTACATCACGTAATAAAAAAATATATTAAGATATATTTGATCTTACCTACCTGATCTAATGAGTCATTTAAAAAGAAGATTCCTGATACCAGATGGCAGCTTAGATAAAATGTATTGGTAGTAAGAACTGGTACTAGTGAAAGTAATCTCTACAATTGTTCTAAAATAGGAACTGCGGTCTGCTAAGATAATGTGTAATAAAAACATCTTTACCAATCTGAGTCTTTCCTCCAACCACTTTGCATATTATTTTATATATACTGCGATTCTTTATTATAAAATATGCTGCAGAAATCTCCCACCACCAAGTCTGGCTGCATCTATTTTAACTGTGAGCAGCTGAAGCTTCTGCCTGTTCACTTCCTGGATTTACACAGAGGCACACCTCCAGCTCTGCAGCTCTCATTGGCCCTCTTATGACTCAACCCCCCCCCCTCCATTCCTAGGCAACTCTCAGAAGAGAGAGAGCTGTGCATGATGTCATAAGCCTAGGCTTTTTACCGGACAAGAAACATGAAGTGGGCTGTATAAGGTAGTCACTGGCAGAATTTTTTTTTTTTTTTACTATTCAAAGTTAAAACAACAAGGGCAGAAGATTTAATAGATGGAAAGATAAAAAAACTACTGAAGGTCCACTTTATTGTCAGTCTGTCAACAGGACAGATTTCTAGAAAAACGACAATGCGTTAAGCAGTGTGAAGGGTATTAAAAACACAAGGACTATTCTTTACACATCATAGCTCCCCAATGTGAATTTGTCTTCAAAACCTGTCCGAGGCATTGGGTTGAAGCGACCAGTCCTACAAATTTCATATATGCTGCTGGGAAGTGAACGAGTTCTTCAACTTCCTGAACAACGTGCCTGTCCTGGAGTCTGCATTTAGTCTGGGACTGTGACAATGACCAGTTCTCACAGAGCATTTTGTTTGATGACAGATAAACTCCAGTTGGGACAAACATGGTCATTAGAAGTCTACACAATTAAAGTGACTCTTCACCCAATTAACAGTGGCCCGGATTCAGAAAGAATTGGGCTCTATTTGCGGAGGCGCAGGGCAACGATTTTGCCCTGCGCCCCCGCAAATATTTTCCGCTGCCCTCGATTCACGGAGCTGTAGCTCCGTAAATTGCGAGGGCGCGCCGGCAAAATTGCCCGGCGTAAGCGCGCGCAATGTAAATGATCCCGCCGGGGGCGGGAATCATTTAAATTAGGCGCGCTCCCGCGCCGATCGTAGAGCGCAAGCTCCGTCGGGAAACTTTCCCGACGTGCATTGCGGCAAATGACGTTGCAAGGACGTCATTTGCTTCAAAGTGAACGTGAATGGCGTCCAGCGCCATTCACGATTCACTTACGCAAACGACGTAAAATTCGAACGTCGCGACGTGGGAACGCCGGGTATAGTTTAGCATTGGCTGCCCCTGCTATTAGAATGTGCAGCCTTACGGTAAACACGCCGTACGGAAACGACGTAACTTGCGTACGCAGGGGGCGCGCAACATTGTGAATCGGCGTAAGTATGCAATTTGCATACTATACGCTGACCACAATGGGAATGCCCCCTAGCGGTCATCGCAAGAATGCAGCCTAAGATATGCGGGCATAAGAGCCTTATGCCACGCAGATTTTAGGCTGCAGTCGGCGTAACGAGTTCTCTGAATCAGGAGAACTCGTTACGCCGGCGCAAGTCAGCAATTGCGCTGCGTAACTATGGTTACGCAGGCGCAATTGCTTACTGAATCTGGGCCAGTGATTTTTTTTTTTAATCCTCATTCTGCTAGCATTAGTAAAGAGATATAAAAGTAGATCATATTAACTTATTTCAAACGTTTTTTATTCTTTTACATTTCCTCAGTTACTTCCTAGTTTCTTGCCTAGGCAAATTATGTCATACATCCAAGGATTCTTCAGGACGGGCTTTCTAAGCCAAGCGCACACTCCTGCATGCATGCCTGAGCTAGTGGCAGATGTAATGCAGCATGGAGACATGGATGGATGGGGGAGTTTACTTTGAACATTTTAAATCAATTAAGTAGTGTGCTTGGATTGTAAAAGCGCATATTTAGTGAAGATCCACTTTAAGGAATGTGCCTTGTAAGTATCATTCATTTATTTTTCTTATGTTGACTTACAGAGTAAATGCAAAAGCCCATCTACCGGATTAAAGTATATTAAGTGCGACGACTAGTTGTGTGCCCAGCACATGCATATTGAAAGGGTAGGTGTACCGTGTACAGAGGTTTTTATTGCCGGAATACAGCTAACCTTTCAAGGAACAATACTTTTCCTGCCAAACTCCTCATTTAAAAATGAAAGGCAATCACAGCTATTCACGCTAAAAGTTTGCAATAGAAAAATGTGCATTTAGTCTGAACTTAACAATGCCAAAGTGTACAAAATGACAGCTTTATAACATTCAGGTACAATGGCAATTTGGAGGCATCAAGTGATTTGGATTCTGGTCGTGAGCCATATTCTGAAGTGGCACGCCCTAGTCAGGAGGAACATAGAGCCAAACATAGAAGGTTGTCACAGTGTGAGGAACTGAAGGATGACAACACGTAATCATGAACACTTAACATTTCATACAAGACTAAACTAGATACACTGCTTGAACACACTAAATTTTCCATGACATAAGTGACGAGAGGACCTGCATTACTAGGAGTGTCAAAATGACTCTGTCTGCAAATTTTGTTTTAGGAAACCAATTATTTTTTGAAAAAAAAAAAAGTTTTTAATGTTACTATACAACTTTCAGTCCTGACCTCCAAAATACAGAAGAAAAAAAAACCAGAGCAACTTGGAGCTCATTTCTTTCCATTCTCTAAATAATTCAAATATTGTTTGTAAATAGTTGTTATGGGCAACAACTGCACTTTGATTCAGCTTTTCATAAATTAGTCCAAACTATTTCATGCTGATGCAAATTTAGCTTGGACACTTTCTGAAAGAAAGCTATTTATCACCATATACATTGGCACTCATTTAAACAGTCATTAGAATGGAATGGTCACATTATAAGAAACTTCACACATATATTAGGAGGTAACTGTGTATTGCGCAAATTCAACAAAATACATATGTATTAAATGCCATACATATGGTGAAAGCTGAGGTCACGCTTTGCAACCAAGTTTAACAAAAAATGGTTACACATCGGTACGAAAAAAAAATACCATCAGGAACTAGCAATTTGCAATTAATTTGACTGCATCTCATCATATATTGCTGGGGAACGCTTAAGAAAAGCACATAGGTTCCGAGTACCTAGCTTAAAGGGGTTGTAAAGGGAATTTTTTTTTCCCTAAATATCTTCCTTTACCTTAGTGCAGTCCTCCTTCACTTACCTCATCCTTCCATTTTGCTTTTAAATGTCCTGATTTCTTCTGAGAAATCCTCACTTCCTGTTCTTCTGTCTGTAACTCACCACCGTAATGCGAGGCTTTCTTTCTGGTGTGGAGAAAGCCTCTTGAGGAGGAGGCGAGCAGACAAGTCAGGACACTCTCTACTTTGCAGATAAATAAAAGGAGCTGTGTGTTCGTGGGCGTCCTGACACTCCTGCTCGCCCCCTCACGAGGCTTTCTCCACACCAGGAAGAAAGCCTCGCATTACGGTGGTGAGTTACAGACAGAAGAACAGGAAGTGAGAATTTCTCAGAAGAAATAAAAAAACATTTAAAAGCAAAATGGAAGGATGAGGTAAGTGAAGGAGGACTGCACTAAGGTAAAGGAAGCTATTTAGGGAAAACATTTTTTCCCTTTACAACCCCTTTAAGAGCACTTTCACACTGAGGTGCAGGCGGTAAAGCGCCACTAGTTTAGATGCGTTTTACCATTGTTTGAGAGTTGTTTTTCACCCCGATATCAACCGAATAAAGGGTTAAAAGTGACTGCAAATCGCCGCTCCCCATTAATTTCAATGGGCAGTGGCGCTTTAAGCTGCAGAGACTTTTTTTTTTAACGTCCCGCAAGCACACCGCTCGGACAGGAGGAGCGCTTTACAGGTGCTATTTTTAGCGCTATAGCGCCTGTAAAGCACCTCAGTGTGAAAGTAGACCAAGGGCTACTGCACATGGGAATAAAACTAATGAAATGTATGCAGGATCTTGCTGGCAGGCAAGTTTCCATATAAAGTATGCCTCACAACGGTCCGTACTGCACCTATGTCCATATGTGCCACTGCTGTTGCCTACACTTTGTTTAGGTTTAAATCTTCTCAGGCTCTGAATAAGCCATTCACTAGGCAGTGCAGAATGACCTCAGCCTTTAGTTATTCTGGTTGAATGAAGGCCGAGGTCATTCGGAACCTGCACCGATGCCTAGTGAATGGCTCGTTCAGGGCCAGCAGAGAGGTTTAAACAAATTGTAGGCAGTCACATAGAATGACTTCTGCCTTTAGCCATTCAGAATGACCGATTACATAAGCACTAGGCAGTTGACTTTAAAGTCGTTACCACCATTTACATGCCTACTGCACAAATCAGACCGCAAATGCATAATTTCTTACTTTAGGTTTTTGGAGCTCACTGCTACAGTACTAACCACAATGGGCACATAGTCTACAATATTGTGGCATTAAGATCGGTATAAACTGTACATTGTGGATCTGAACACAGCGTTTTACATGCCCATGTGCACAAACCCCTAAAAGGTAAGGTACAGCAAGGTGAATGCATAATTCTCAAATACTATTAGTTAGGGTTGTCCCGATACCGATACTAGTATCGGTATCGGGACCGATATCAAGCATTTGCCCGAGTACTTGTACTCGGGCAAATGCTCCCGATGCTTTACCCGATACTTGTCCTAGGTCCTCCTCCAGCCCCCCCTCCCTTTTTATGCAGTCTCTCAACCTCTGTGCCCCCCGCCGCTGTTTCCTTCTCCCTCTGTGCCCCCCGCCGCTGTTTCCTTCTCCCTCCGTGCCCCTGCCGCTGTTTCCTTCTCCCTCCCGCCGCTGTTTCCTCCTCTCCCCCGTGCCCCCCCTGCTGTTTCCTTCTCTCCTCCGTGACCCCCGATGTTTCCTCCTCTCCCTCCGTGCGTCCCGATGTTTCCTTCTCTCCCCCGTGCCCCCCCGCGGTTTCCTTCTCTCCCCCGTGCGTCCTGTTGTTTCCTTCTCTCCCCCGTGCGTCCCGATGTTTCCTTCTCTCCCCCCGTGCGTCCCCCGCTGTTTCCGTCTCTCCCCTGTGCCCCCCCCCCGGAACTGTCAGGATGGAGAGCGGCGGTAGGAGCCGGTAAACCCGGCTCCTTACTGTTCCGAATGGACAGAGTCAGCGATGACTGTCCATTCACAGAACTGAATCATCGTAACCTGTTGATTACAATGTTTCAGTTTATGAATGAAGAGAAGACGCTGTCTTCTCTGCATTCATTTTCAGCGCAGCTGATGCTGCTGAGAAAGGGACAGGGGAATCTGTATCCCTAGTCCCTTTCTCTGTCTCAAAGGGGAGATGTCAGAGGTCTGTTAAGACCCCTGATATCTCACCAAAGCCCCCCCAACAGGGTTGATTAAAAAATAAAATAAAAATTGCAATAAATAAAAAAATAAATAAAAAAAAATGTAAATGGTAATAAAAAATTCAAAAACACACGGACAATCCACTACCCCCCCTCTAAAAAAATAAAAAATAAAACGCCACTGTAAAAAAAAAAAATAAAAAAAAAAAGTAAAAAAAAAAAAACAAACAAAAGAAAAAAACGCCACTGTCACATCACATTAAAAAAAAAAAAAAAAAAGTATCGGTATTGGCGAGTACTTGAAAAAAAGTATCGGTACTTGTACTCGGTCCTAAAAAAGTGGTATCGGGACAACCCTACTATTAGTGTATATAGGGCAGTGATGGCGAACCTTGGCACCCCAGATGTTTTGGAACTACATTTCCCATGATGCTCAACTACACTGCAGAGTGCAAGAGCATCATGGGAAATGTAGTTCCAAAACATCTGGGGTGCCAAGGTTCGCCATCACTGATATAGGGTATTCCAATAAGCAGCTGGCAACAAGGCACTCCTGTTTAACGTGTGTAAGCAATTTATGTGCAACACTGAAAATATGACCTACAATGGCATGGACTGAATAAAATGTGAACACATTTTTGTTACATACATGAGTAAACTTAGGAATTAATGATTCCACCTCACCTGACATTACTACTGAACCGTTAACTGCAGATGGCCCATTCCCTATAAGGACTATGAAAAGGATCTTCATTCATACGCTGGAATAGGCTCTAAACATCCAGGTTGCCTGAAGGTCCACAAACTTGACAGATTTCATGGGAATGCTTCATTAGGCACAGGTTAGCATAGTGTATGGTGTCTTAACTATAGAATGTGGGCACAACTGTTGTGTTCGGAGTTCACTGTATTCATTTTTTTTTAAACTTCAACGGTTTTATTTATAGATTTGTATACTATTTTTATTTAACTATTTACACACAAGCTTACATTTTACATATAAGCATTCAACACGGGATTTGTAGAGCACTGAAGAGCGCAGCATTTCAAACTTGCTCATCTCTGGAAATCTGTACAGATCCAGGAGGAGTAATAGTCACCCCTCTGACTTGTCAATGTGTGTCTTTTGCAAGTTTAAAGTTCAACTAAAAATGCAAAACCTATTATTTTTTTCCTTCTTTTTAGTTTTAGACAAAGTGCATAGAGAACACCTGTCATGCTTTTATTGCTGTCTGAGTCTTCATTATGGAGGTTCACCCAATCTATGTGTCATGTTTATCGTTGTCCCTGAAAATGGAAAAAAAATCCCAAATTTTGGGTTGTCCTCATAACCGTAACAGAGAGGATATTTTCCGGAGACCCTAGTCCTGATAACAACCAGCAATTCCCTTATTTTTGAGGGATTTCCGCTCACTTTCTGTTTTGGCTATGGGACAGGAAGTGATTGGCGACAGATGACAAAACTCAATCCAAAATAAAAACAAAACTTCAGCCAAAAAGAGTTGAAACTGAAGGCAGATCATGTCAGATAATTTTTTTTTACCTATACCGCACAAATGTTTTTGACCAAGCTGGTGCTGTGGACATAGCATATCTTGATACAGTGCCACATAATGATCCAATACAAAAGTTGTATAAGCTAGGGCTTAACCCTTGGGTGGTTCAGTGGATAA
Organism: Rana temporaria; assembly: GCF_905171775.1. Lineage (NCBI taxonomy): Eukaryota > Metazoa > Chordata > Amphibia > Anura > Ranidae > Rana > Rana temporaria. The sequence goes on along the minus strand of NC_053494.1, from coordinate 163,222,088 downwards.
TCAATTGGCTAAAAGATGGAGTGTAGTTGTATATGGGGTACATTAGGAACAGGGACCAGTCACTAGTGGTGTACCACAAGGATCTGTACTAGGTTCTGTTCTATTTAATCTATATTTAAGTGATATCATTAAAGGTTTGGTGGGTAAAGTATATCGTTTTGCTGATGACAAAGGTGCACAATAGGGTGGATATCACGGAAGGTGTCCAATATGAAATAGGATTTTGCATTGCTGGGAAATTGGTGAAAGCCGTGGAAACTGCTGTTCAATGTTTCTAAATGTAAAATAATGCAAAAATGAAAAAAGAATCCCTTGACAAAATACATTGGGGGCACAATACAGAGAAAAAAAAAAAAAGATATGGGGGAACTTATTTCAGATGATTGCAAAGTGAGCAAACAGTGTGAACAGGCAGTGGCAAGAAAGAGTAAATTGGATGTTTCACTAAAGGGGTCACCAGCAGAGGGAGGAGGTCCTGAATCCCTCATATAGATCTTTAGATTTCATGGTGTCCGATGCTGGAGACCTCACTTACAAGAAGATATTAATAAGACTGAACAAGTCCAGAGATGGGCAACGAAAATGGTGAACAGTCTGGGGAGTAAAACATATCAGAAGAGATTTTAATAACTTAAAGGGGTGGTTCCCCCTAAAACACATTGCTAACAATAGATTCGTAAGACCCGTTACACTGCGGGTAGGCTGGCCTTTTTTTTTATTTTTTTTAGTACATACCGATATCTCCCCGTCTCGTTCCTTGTCGGTGGGCGTTCCTAGTTGATTGACGTTCCTCGGACGGGCGCGTACGTGACGTCACGACTTTCCGAAAGAAGCCGAACGTCGCTGCGCATGCGCCGTATAGAGCCAACTCTATACGGCGCATGTGCAGCGACGTTCGGCTTCTTTCGGAAAGTCGTGACGTCACGTACGCGCCCGTCCGAGGAACGTCAATCAACTAGTTCCGCCCACCGCCTAGGGACGAGACGGGGAGATCTCGGTATGTACGAAAAAAAAAAAAAAAAAGCCAGCCTACCCGCAGTGTAACGGGTCTTACGAATCTATTGTTAGAAATTAGTTTTAGGGGGAACCACCGCTTTAAAGGATAGGTGCACCTTTGTGAACATGTTACACCCATATTTAGGGTGTAACATGTCCAGCATTTGCTTGCCTCCCTGTGACAGCGGGCAGGTGATCTCCCTACACCAGCTATCGCAAATAAAGCACCCACACACGCCCTTTATTTAGAGTTCTGTGAATAAACGAACTACAAGTACCATCATTCACCATGGCCGACGGCTTGTAGCTCTGAATGAACTGGTAAGCACTCTGATAGTTTATGGAATCTTCCTGCAATTCAATAACTGCCTGCCCATATCAGAAGTACAGACAGTGTACCGAGAGTCAGGCTCCAGTGTAAATAATTAATAAATGCAATTTTTAACTGCAAAAAGATTTGCATTTTTTATTATTATTTTTTTATAAAAAAGGTGAACTTTTCTATTAAACGCGTAAAAAAAAAAAAAAAAACCTACTGCTCATTGGCTCCTCCAAATGTTCAACAAATTCATTTGTTTTTGCTGCTGTGATCCTGCAAGAGGGTAGCTATGTTCATTCTCTACATTCCCACGCTATGTAGGAATGTAGCCACCCCCTCTTCCTCACGCCCAAGATCAAGGATCCTCAAACTATGGCCCTCCAGTTGTTGCAGAACTACAAATCCCATGAGGCTTTCTAAAACTCCAACATTCACAGACATGACTAGGCATGATGGGAATTGTAGTTCCTGAACACCTGGAGGGCCGTAGTTTGAAGACCCCTGCCCAAGATGGACTGCAGATTATGGGATTTGTAGTGTGCATAGAGCAGTACACACGACTGCAGCTTAAAGCGGATGTGCCACGGGAAAAATATATTAAAAGCCAGCAGCTACAAATACTGCAGCTGCTGACTTTTAATATAAGGACACTTACCTGTCCTGGAGTCCAGCGGTGATCGCAGCAGATGACGAGCCGATCGCTCGTCACCCTGCTGCTCCCCCCTCCATCCTCGGTGAGGGAACCAGGAAGTGAAGCGCTCCGGCTTCACTGCCCGGTTCCCTACGGCGCATGCGCGAGTCGCGCTGCGCCCGCCGATTGGCTCCCGCTGTGTGCTGGGAGCCGAGTGTTCCCAGCATACAACGGGGGGACGGACGGGAAGGAAGGAAAAAACCCGTCCTTTGCCCGTATCGTAGGGCCGGAAGTGGGTGCAGATACCTGTCTGTAGACAGGTATCTGCACCCCCCTCCCCCCTGAAAGGTGTCAAATGTGACACCGGAGGGGGGGAGGGTTCCGATCAGCGGGACTCCACTTTAGAGTGGAGATCCGCTTTAAGCCGGTACACACTGGCCGGATGTCGGGAGACATTTGCCCAGGGGAGGCCCGTCCATTAAGGAAGCACGTCCGCCGCCTCCCCATTGCTGCTGCCGCCCCCTATTTATGTGTCCATAATTTTACTTTTAGAACAGATGGTAGGTATAGCGCTCTATAAATCTAAGGGTCCATTTCACACCAGAAACTGCACATAACCGAGCATTGTTGACTGCATATTTACATGTATTTGAAGCATGCTTAACATGCCGTTGACGCACGCTTGAATGCATGTTGCGCTGCATTTGCAGTGCATCTTTCTACAAGTTTTTGGGCTTTGCTTAAAGGGGCACGGTGCGTTTGAAGCGCATTCCCTGCATTTGCGGTGCATTTGAAGCGCATTCCCTGCATTTGCGGTGCGGAAAAATGCAGGATGCTCTACTTTTTCTTTCGTTGTGCAGAACTGCACTGCAAGGATGTGAACTATGCCCATAGGATTACCTTGATTTTGGGCTGTCTATGCAGTTAGGGTGCGGTTCAAAATGCATCCAACTGCGTTTGGTGTTAAAGGACCCTCTGTAGACATCCAAACTTTTCTGTCAAGAAAATTCTCTGTCCTGTACAGGATTCTCTAAAATGCAATTCTACTGTTCCAAGATCAGAGTACATTACCTGAAACCTGTGTGTTACACCATGTGGAATCTAAATATAAATGCCCTGATTGTTTTTCAGTCAAACGTGTTTTTCATTTAAACGTGGAACATTTAAGACTGTTCCAGAGTAAAGTACAAGTGTTGTATGGCTGAACACAAACACAGATGGTGCACTGACATAAAATAGATTAACATTATCCCTTAATCTGCAGCACATGGCAATATGCTCTTTTGTTCTCATAGTACCACATATTACAGGCCTACTGAGAAAGCCCAATCAGAGGGAGCAACAGGAATGGGAGGAGCCGATACCTGCGACAGCATACATTAATTACCCGTGTCAGCGTGGAGAGCTGATGGTTTTTACATGCCTGTTATCCTGATGTTCTTGTGAGTGTTTTTAAAACTTTTTCTTCAATAAATGTGGGAGAATAGCGGGCACTATGGTGTTTCTAATTTGTTTCATGATATAACATACTGAGGACCAAAGAGAGAAAGGTGGCAGATATACCCCTGGATGGGAAGATAATGCCATCTAGCTGCATTCTCTATAGGCGCAGTGTTTTAAAGGCATATGTGACACTGTAATGGGCTCAGATATTGAGATGTGAGCGAGCACTTCACAGGTTGGTGGTAGGTCACCAGAAGCACTGTGAAGACAGAAGAATTGTCATACTAGTACACAAGCGGTTTCACAAACTTTATGAGACTATTGCTATTTTTGTTTTATTCGTTCACATCAATTGAAGGTGTTTGTGATTATAATCGTGTGCAGTTACACTAGAGTTTATAGTATACTTCACGTATTTAGTATTATGTGGTACACTCCATTGTTTTAAGTTGTATTTTCATTTGTGTGCATTTACTCACATACCTGTTGTGCTACACTTATTTACACATTTTTCTAAGTAGATGTAAACCAGGGGTCTCCAAACTGCAGCCCGATGGCCAGATGTGGCCCTTTGCTAGCCTTTATGCGGCCCTTGGGGCACTATTCCTCCAACTGATATGAGGCACTATTCCTTCCACTGACACCAACAAGGGGGCACTATTTCTTCTACTGATATCAATGATGGGATACTATTTCTCCTACTGTTAGGGGCCCTACTTCTCCCCCTATTGAACACCAACCCCGAGGCCACATTTATTCTTACTGGTGCTGGGCCCGGGACAATTTCTGCACCCACCGGCCACAATCCGGCCCTTTCTAAAGTCTGAAGGACAATAAAGTGGCCCTTTGCTTGAAAAGTTTGGAGACCCCTGATGTAAACTATGCCCATAGGATTACCTTGATTTTGGACTGCCTATGCAGTTGGAGTGAGGTTCAAAACACACCCAACTTTATTCGGTGGGAAAAGGCCCTCTGCAGATATCCAAACTTTCTGTCTAGAAAATTCTCTGCCCTGTACAGAATTCTCTAAAATGTAATTATACTGTTCCAAGATCAACAGAGTAAATTACATGAAACCTATCCATGTGTTAAACCATGTGGAGTCTAAATATAAATGATGCCCTGAATGTGTTTTATGAATGTGTTCCCTTTTAGTCAGTCAAACTTGGAACATTTAAGACTGTTCCAGGGTACAGTACATGTGTTGTATGGCTGAATCCAAAACACAGATGGTGCACCGACATAAAATTGATTATTAACATTATCCCTTAATCTGAAGCACATGGCAATATGTTATTTTGTTCTCATAGTACCACATCTATACAGCTACCCCTAGAACTTTCAAGATTACTTATTTATTTTAACATCTTACTTGTACAAGGTGCCCATACATCAATGCACCTCTTATTTACTATATTGGCATAGTTTAAGGAGATGTATAGCCAAAGCTTTTTTGGATGTTCTTCTCCTGTGGGTCATAGAAGTGCAGTTCGTTCTGCATTCCTGTGATCTGTTTTCAGCTGACTGTCGGCTAAATCCTGTTGTCGGCTGACATCACAGAGCCAGTCTCTGAAAAGATCCGGACCATATGGTTGGGATCCACCCAGAAGCCTGGACCGACAGCTGGCTCAGCCTCTCAGTGAGTTGCTGAGCCAGCCGCTCCCAGCCCAACGCTCCAGTTAGCGCTGGAGGGGCAGATCAGAGATCCAGTGACTGACAGTCCCTGTCCCTCTGCAGGTTGAGGACCAAGAGCTTAGCGATTAGCAATGTTAGATTACTCAGTTCTTGTTCTTGGAGGCGGCAGGAGGAAATGCAGCTGGGATCAGTGCGACAGCCATCTAAATGAGTATGATTTTTTTTATTTTTTATTCCCATGCTACACTTTTATGCGTTAAAATCAATTTGTTTTTCTAAATTTCCTGAAGTTCTATGATTGTAAATGAAAAGTCATGTTCTACTCCATTAGTCATTAGACGGACATTGGTTTTATATAAAAATGGCAGCTCTTATAGTTAGTGATCATGCTTTCATGTTATAGTTTCCCTAACTTGGACTGGCCAGAAAATAAGTAATGCTGCAAATGTAACCTGTCCTGATAAATATCACTAATCTTTTCAGCTGGTATAACAAAAGAATCCAGGATTTGTTCTGCAATACATTTACATACATTTAAAACTGGAGAAAATCCTATCCATAGCCACACACTAGCATTAGCTAGTCCACAATAAACAAGTCCATGCTAAAGTCTTCATATTAAAACACCATATATATTGAGGCTTTAAAAGGAGCAGAGCAGCTGGCTGAAGATAGTAAATGAAAAAAAAAAATAAAAAAAATTGTTTTACTTTAAAAATGGGGGGGTGGTGGATTCTACCATATTTTCAACAACACAAAAGTTTTAAATGATCACGCTGCCACAACTGTATGTGTTAGGCAAATATTACCCTCTTACACCCATTTTAGGTAGAGTTTTGCTTGGAATTCCACTTGACCTAAATGGCAATATAATACACAGAACACACACCAATAACCTCCTTCTATTGTTATTAATTCCCTTGGATCTACCCATTTCTACTCCACCTACTCAGGCAGCATGTTCTGGAATCACTCCAATGACTCAAAAGTGATGACAAACTGACCTATTTATTTTCCATCAAGACAATAAAAATAGAAATGGATACATCTAGGAGGCAAAGTAGAAAGCCTCTTAAGAGTTTGGCAGTTTTTATCATCTGGGAAAAAAAAAAAAAAAACTTTCAAATGGTGAATGCACTACCATGTGGGGCCTTAAGGCAAATGTTACCTGTCCTACACTGCAGTTATGTGAAGTTTTTAGTAAATACTGTTTATTTGTCCTATAATAAGCCAGACAAATACAGCCAGTAGGGGTTAAACTTGTAGATATCACCTTTTATCATCTACCACTTAGGTACAATTTAGTTGTTTTTTTGTCCCCCTTAAGCCTGGTACACACTACAGTTTGGTACACACTACAGTTTGGGTTGCATGAAAAAAAAAAAAAAAAAAAAAGAAGGACAGTCCTAATCGGAAGCCGCTGCATTAATTATGCAAGGTTAGTCCAGAGATCTCTCCTGCTGAGCTGTGTTCAGAGAGGAGGGGAACCCCCCCCCCCCCCCCCCAAACACATGGATCAGCATCTTCTGCCATTAGCTGAGAGCTCCAATCGGAAGTCGGTCGGCTGCTGGTTTTCCAGCATGCGTGCCCGACAGACCAACTTACACACGGGCAGAATGTCGGCCGGTTATTTTTGTACTGGCAAATGTCTCCCGGCATTCTGCTTATGTGTATGGGGCTTTAGTTCTGTTTGAGGATATGGTTTCAAAGGGGTTAATGGGATTGTGGAAAAACACTCCACTGTAATCCTTGAATAAAGATCCTTGATTGAAACAAATCACAGAAGAAAATGTTAAAGGTGTTTAAACGGAAGAATGGATAACGCATACCTGCACATTTTACTCCCTGAGCGATCAGTCCCCACATGAAGTTGGCACAGTATTCACACCAGTGAGGACCTCTGAAGGTGTGCACCTAAAAACAGACACACAAGGGACCATTAGACAGAATAGAACATTGTTGCCCACACAAAGCTAGACTTTCAGTTGTTCAGTTTATCAAACATACATTTTATACGTTTTTTTCTGCAGTTCCCTTTTGCTACGGTTAGTCAATGAAGCATTTGGGTGCTACACTATACAAGGCTTACCAACAATATATTTATAGGTACAAATATATTCGTACCCATACTCCAATTATTTCATTCAATCTGCCGCCACCCCATTTCAGTTGCAAGCAGCAGTGGGCAGTAGATATGCATATTTCTCAACTGTATTATAGCCCACAGAGGTGTCTCGCCCATGAAAGAATCTCACTGTGCTGTCAGGTAGGTGTAGCTGCATCACAAGTGTGGTGGAATAAAAATCTTTCAGCAAGTTAAACTGTTTATATTTATGTAAACCAACTGCATAGTTTTTTTCTGGGTTTCAGACTTAAATGGTGTCCGTAAACAACGTTGTCCAATTTAAATGATCAATGAGCCAGCTCATGCACTGTAATGCTTAGCTCTCTGGAATATACTGACAAGGGTGTAAGCAGTGCTCTTCAACGTCAGTCTGACATGTCTATGCTGCTGTCAGTAACATGTATTTGAAACATCTTTCACAAAGAGGATGAAGTGTTTCTTAACAGAAGACTGAAGAGTTCCTACCAGAGCAATCTCCAGTAGCTTCACTTTATGTATGTATGAGAATATAATGGAAATCAATGTATTACTCAAAAACACAGGGAAGCATAAAACACCATTATATAGAGGATTTCTAATGCAGTGTGTCAACAATCAGCATATTTTCAATCTTCTTACTGCCGGAGGGAAAGAGTGCATTTATATTCATTGCCCCACAAAACCCTCTGGCTGTCAGATCCATAAAAACGACAAAGAACTTTAGCCTATGACAGGACACGCTTTTCATTAAAAGATGCAATACAGGTCGGTGTAGGTGTAAGCAAAACATAAGGAAAAACAACCAGCCCAAGAACAAATAGATTAATCCATCATCTAGAAAGTCATTTTCAATACAGATTTTAAAAATCAGGAGTGTTTTAAAATAAAATGATGGCCCAGAAAATTAGGTGAACAGTCCAGCAAGCATGCTGCACAATCCAACTTTCTCATGAAGCCTCCGGGGCCAGTTTCACCTCTAGTCATACAAAGTGCTCCTGTGTAGGGTAATAGAGGAGGGAAAAGGAGCCATGCGCAGACAAGCCCAATGCTGGGGAAAAAATGACACTCAGGGGGTTATTTACGAAAGGCAAATCCACATTGCACTACAAGTGCACTTTCAAGTGCAGTTGCTGTAAATCTGAGGGGTGGATCTGAAACAAGGGGAAGTTCTGCTGATTTTATCATCCAATCATGTGCAAGCTAAAATATGTTTTTTTATTTTCCTAGCACGTCCACCTCGGATCTACAGCGACTGCACTTCCAAGTGCACTTGCAGTGCAAAGTGGATTTTCTTTAGTAAATAACCCCATCAGTGTTATTTTGACTTCCAAGATCCTCGTTTCATGATGCATAGTAGGTGCTGTCATGCAATGTCCCAAACAAGGGGTTGTTAGGCCTAATTGGAAGAATGTAATTTAACATCTATGGGCAAAGGAAGCTTGAGTAGATGCTAAAAATGACTAAATGAAACCAACACCTTTACCTATGAGGTAAGGAGTCAGGACCGTCCATAGGTTGACTCCATTTTCCCCACATGTGCCTGATTGTTGGGAGATATGGGAATCTTAAACTGTTTTTCCCCCAGGAGTGGTAGCTCTAACTGCAGTGGGATCGTTTTATAAGGCCAATTTAGATGATGTGTATGCCAAAATTATTTTCTAACCATATAATTCCATACAGTGATAATAGTTGAATTTGTCTTAGAATAGCTGTGCCAATGTGCATTAGACTCCAGGGGGACCTTCATATTCCACACATTGGCAGCGGTCTACGGCATTAGCCATTATCACATGGAAGAGGCCGACGTATGAAGGCGCAGCATGGAAATGTGCCACAGAGAATTAGAGTAGGCGTAGGCAAATTTGGATTAGAATTCATCCCAGTGATCGTGAGAAATCATCACCTAAATAATACTGAAGGGAGGATCTGCCAGAGTCATTGTGTTTAACAGACACTTGTTAGCTAGTGAGGCCACTTCATTAATCCTACAGTAAAGCCAGACAAGAGCACAAGACCATCTGGCTGATCTGCATAGCAGAGCATATGTTTATTTAGCATGGCTTCTCTATGTATTAAAAAAAAAGAAAAGCCACAAACTGTCTGGAAGCATCTTTTTTTATTGAGTGGTCAGTGGAAAATATAGTCACTCTTGAAGTTTGTGGTGCAGAACAAAAGCATTTATGGATTAAAACATTAACGGGAATAAATGTTCCATGAAGGTCTCATGTGAGTCAATATTGGTCTCGAGGAACATCTACATTTAAGTGTGATGACTCTTCCAAAGAGTGAAGTGGGGGGAAGCAAGGATGGAAGAATACCAGCTTGCTTGAGGTAGGATGAGATTCCCATTTAAACTTGTATGGAAAGCATAAAGCTAACAAATAGTTTAGGATTATGATTTGGGGTATGTTTCACATAATGTGGGCATGTAAAATTTGTCAGCTGAAAATTATACAATTTTTGGTTCAGAACAAAAAGGTTTTGGCACTTATCCTGGTGCCTGACAAAATAAGCATGGCTCTGAACCAGTAGGGAAAGGTTAGGATTTCGAGAATCAAATGTTAGGTTTTAAAGTGTTCCTTTAAGAGTTCCGGGTAGAAGTTAAGTGTTAATTGGGGGATGGGTGATAATTGAGGAATTTAATCAAATTTGTGGGCTCAGGTGAGGAGAGAATAAAGCGCCTGCCCTGTTCTGCCCTGGCACTTAATAGGATAGACCTTTCATGTCATTTTGCCATCTGTGCCTTTTTGGGGAGATTTCTCTTCTGGTGAAGATTTTGGACTTACCCTTTCAATCCCAATGACAGTGGCCATCAGGATAACCAGAGAGTTCATCTTCCTAGCAGGGACAGGGTTCCAACCCTTCAGCATTCTATCCAAAACTAAAAACACCTTCACCTCTTTATGAATATGGCCCTTGAAGTTTAGGTGAAGGGTCAGGATATGTGCAAAATACACCAACTTGTCACTCATCAGTGCCGAAAGCCCCATGCTGAGAACTACCAGTGCTAGATAATGGGAACAAATGCCAATATATCAGAAATTGGTTATGAATTTGGTGTCAATATTCTGCTGCATATCTGTGGTTTAAAATAAATTAAAAACCATAGCACAGACAGGCTTGCTAGTACCCCTCTCTCAGTAGTGAGGGAGTTTTAAATATTTGAAGCAAATATTTTAAAGCCAAAGTACCAGAAAGATATAAAACCTCCCTTGTGGGGAGGTTGGCATCTACCCACAATTAAGAAACCAGTTTTATATTGACTGACCCTTAAAAGTAAAAGTACTAGCTCAAATGTAAAAAAAATAAAAACAGCTCCGCCTCCAAAGCTCAGCAGCACATCAATTTTTTCTTACAGTTATCAACTTAATTTTTTTTTTTGTTAAATTCTACTTATCAAAATGTGTAAATGTTTGTAGGCATCCAAAGTAAACATTGGCATTTTTGCTTGTTGCCATGGAGAAATAGACACATGGAATAGGGTGGTCACGTGAACATTTTATAGTTAATAGTACACTACTCTGGAGAAAACAAAGATTGCATTTTGCACTGCTCTCTGTCATACCTTTAAAACATCAACTTTGTAAGACAGGGAAGCAGTTAAAAGAACATGTGTAGTCTATCGCTCTCTAGGTGTAAGTGCCAGCATGCCATACTAGCCAGTGGCTGGTCAATCATGCTGGCACCTGAAGCTCCTCATAAATCTGACACATTAAAGTGCCCATGTCTGATAAAAAAAGAAACTTCAGACTTCCAACATTTTGTGTTTTAAACACAATTATCTCTGACCACCCACATTTGTTTAAAGAACACCGACTTGTAACTAACTTTTCTAAATTTGATATTGTCCCTCCTTAAACACTACAGCTGAGAATACACTGCCAGGTGCATCTTCATATATGACAAAAGACCGTTCAACATCTATTGTTATTGTGGCTGCTTACTCAGACCCCCAGCCAGAATGTTGCAGGTCAGGTTTGCGGATTTACTAAAAAGATTGCAGAGAGAATTCCATACATGCCAATATTGAAGCCAGAACTTTTCCCTACACTCACTGTAAATCATGCACCTCTATTTGCCAGACAAAGTGTATATACCATATAACACAATCTGATAAAACAGCAGATCATCATAAACCAAGGCATTTTGATAAACTCAGTTCATTTTTCTGTCAGAGAAAAAGTATAATAGGAAGAAACTCCGTACAGCATGCAACAAAATCTTACCTTAAAATTGTGGACTTTTTCGTACTTGGGAACCTGTTCATTTTCTTTTAACGTTGCTCTTCTCACGAGGGACGTTAACTGTGAATAAGCAAAAAGTTTCAGTGGTTGCCAGAAGGTTGCAGAAGTCTTTTGAGAGTTTAGTTTCCTCCCCAGAGCAGTAGCCAACAGATCCGGCTGCTGGCTTTCGTGCTTTCTGGGATGAGCAGTTTTGACATATTTTAGCTGCGATTCTCCTGAAGGCATTTTTGAACAAAAAATAAAGTTTTCTTCAACTTGAAAAAAAAATCTTAATAAATACAGTAAAAAGCCCCAGTGCAACGACCAAAAAAAAACCAACAAAAAAAATATATAAAATCTTTTTACGATGCAGAGACGAACATCCTGGACATTAATATACTGTGGTTTAAATCAGTGCTGACTATTAAGTTGCCTATTGAAAACCAGTTGGTTATGATGACTGGAGTACTTGGAGTGTGCATTTGGAAGTGGATTTTTCTTTCCTTCCATTTAAAAAAAATATCTGTAAAAAGATCAGGACCCAGCGTCCAGATGGTTTAAAGCCCAGCCAGGGAGTGAGAATTGTTGATTAGAAGGATGCTCTAAGTCTGAGGTATCGGCTTAGTGAGTGAAGAGGAGGGGAGGGGGGACTGAGTGGGCTTTGCAGTCACGCCGTTTTAGACTGGCCACAATAAGCGCATATCTAACCAATGAAACAGAGCAGCAGCCTTTATGTATTCATCAACTCAGTCTCCCTCCCCCGTATCCCCCCTACGCACGACTTTCTTGATTACTTAACCAGCACAGGACTGCATCACATTGAGAATGAAGAAGAAATATGGACTGCAGGAAGTGCCAGACACAAATGGGTTAAAGTAGAGAAAATAGACATGTACTACATGTCAGGCAGAAGATAAAGAGCCACGAATGACTAATACTTTCTTGTAATATACATTCAATGAAAACACTGTTCACTCACAATCAACTCTGTTCACAGCCATCCTGGAAAATTCCACAAAATGACTTAACTATGGCAAAAAACTGACCAAGAGATAACCTATGTTTTTTTTTTTCTTGCTAAAAATATTACACATTGTCACGCAAGTCCTATAAATAGATCATGGTAAAGATAAGGGGTTAACTAAATTCCTGTGCTTTCCGCAATGATGCGGTAAAATCCACAGTAAATTAAAACATTTTATGCAATAAAAAATTATTTTATGATGACAAAGTCAGTTTAATCAAAACTGATATTTTTGAGAAATTAGCAATAGAGTGATTTTCCCCTTGCTTCATGTCTGTTGGGAAGTTTGGCTGTAAGGCTCTTGCACTGGGTGTTCCAGGTTCCCCCATCTATCTGACCCACAAGGAAGGAGACTCGAGCCCCCAGAAAAATGTTGTAATTGGTTTACATGAGAGTGAATGGAATGGGAAGATTTTCATCCTGCTGGGCAGTGACAGTTTTTTGCATAAGCAATACATATGCTCAGCTGTCCTCACATCATACTACTGACAATCAGACATGTACAATAAAGGGCCTGTGCATGCTACACTGTGCCCAAGTGCCATCTGGACGCATAATCATTGCCACTACCCTGGGCTGCCAACAGAGTTTTGTTGTAGTGGCATAGGGAACTGTGCATCTACAGCAATTTTTTAATACTTTTTTACAATAGGTATTTATTTTCTATAAAAATTTCTTTAAAAGTAAGCAAAACCTTTTGATTGGCAAACTTAACACCAACATTCACACGCATACCGTATACATTCATTCCCCCTCTCACTCCTCCTGAGGCAGCTTTGCCTTGTCCAGAGCCCACACATCTATAGTAAGTGTATGAGAATTCTGAGCCACTAGGGTGGGGTGTGCATGCAAGACAGTTTGGGCAGGATGGTAGAAAGTAAGGCGCCTTTCAGACGTGTGGACCGTATGTCCGCATTTTCATTCATCCGTTTGCGGATGAAAACGGGACATACATTGGTCCCTATGTGATTGCGGGTGTCAGTGGATGACCATCCGCTGACACCCGTAATCACCCGCCTCCGCAAAATCGGACGGAAGAAAATCCTATTTTTCTTCCGTCTGGCGGATCGGGTGAACACGGACACACGGTCCATGTTCACGCGATCCCCCCATAGGGGAGAGCGGAGGAAAGACAGGGCGGTCCCTGCACAGTGTGCGGGGACCGCCCTGTCAGCCGACGGCTCAGCAGAGATTTTACGGAGGATCCCCGCTGAGCTTGACTGACACACGGAGGCGGATCATTACTGATCCGCCCCGTGTGAAAGGGCCCTAAATGTCCCGTTAACACTTACAAATGAGGCTGAGTGCGATTAACGGCGGGAGACGCAAAGGGGTTTCCCTGCGATTACCTGCAGGTGGGGCGCACCACTGAAAGGCTGACAACTCCCACAACTGTTCGTGGCCAATCACATGTGCAACAATTAAATGTGAATGATCACCCCTGGATGCAGACTGCATCCAGGGGTGATCACCAGCAGATAATTGCTGTAGGAGCGATTACATGTGATTGGCCGTGAACTGCTTCAGGAGCCGTCAACCTCCTATTGCTTTGAATACGACTTCCCATCTGCAGATAATCACAGGGACACCCCCACAGGGTTTCCGGCCGTTAGCTGCAAACGGCCCCTTTTACAAGTGTGAATGGGGCCTAAATCCAAATCTGTTACTTTTATTTTCCCCCCATTTGATGGGAGCTGCAGTGAACTGACTGGCATTGAAATGTCATGTTAACAAACCTATTTTCCTGCTGGATAAACAGTCACATCAACAAATATTAATGCTGGATGTTTTGCAACCTTAAAAAGTTGAAATTGAATCCCCTTAATCTTTTGCCTTCCCTAGTTCCTCCAATCAATATGCTAATGAAACAACAACAATTATTTTCATTACATACTTTTTGTCTCAAAAGGAGTCCACACTGGGTCCCAGTACAAAACGTATTTGGTGGGAAAGGCCAGCAGAGTGTTGAACAACGTCTCCTGAAACATCACATAACCTTGCCTTAGTATTCGTCAACCCTGGCGCAAGCAGTGGGCTGACCCTTGGGAGGAGTTACGCAACTGTAGGTGGTGCTAGGTGGGCTGCATTAGCATGCAGACCCCTCACATGTGATGCTGATCCTCAATAAATTGACAAAACTGAAATCCAATAAACAAGACCCCTTTCACAGCCTGAGGGCTTTTACCATCCTGCTAGCGTTACGCTAGCAGGACAGTAAAAAAAAGTCCTGCTAGCCACATCTTTGGAGCAGTGAAGGAGCGGTGAGTTTACAGTGCGGCTATACCGCTGTTGCGGTTTTAAACCTTTCTCAGCCGCTAGCGGGGGGTAAAACTGCCCCGCTATCGGCCGAAATGCGCCACAAATCCACCCATAGCGGCAGTGGAAAAAATAGCGAAGTTTTACCGCCGACGCTATGAGCGCCTCAGTGAGAAAGGGGTCTAAACAGGGAGGGCCAGGGGCAGTTAGGCTGGGGTGATAATGGCTAGATTATGCTGGATGTCCTCCAGTATAGGAATGAGGTGGGCTCTGTCTGACTTGCTGCAACTTCTAATGCATATTGTGAGAAATTCAGTGTGCAATGAAATCTGTAATCGATTTCAGTAATGGACAGGGAAGGCTGGGGTTCAGCTTTAGATCACCTCTTAGATTTTGCCGTGATACTCAAAAGGTGTGCTTTGTGCGTTTCTTGTTTACAGTGCCCTTGTAGCAGGAGTTAGACTTGAACATAGAAAATCTTTAAAGCCGAGTACAGCAGGGACAGATTCAATCTGTGTGTAGCCCTCCAGGTTCGACAGAAGCGGACTGTGATGCTGTTGATACACTATACGAAAAATCGTCCAAACAAACTTTCGGCCGTGGGCACAGACAGTGCCATCAGGTAATGACCGATAAATCATTCAGTGGACATATAGCTAGTGCAGAAAGTTCGGATGGGAAACACATTAACCTTTCCATCTCATCGGTAGAAAATTTCCAAACTTGTCCTTCGTTTTTTTTTTTTGCTCAAAAACGTTCCAACGATTATCGATTTTGTGCCGATTTACTGATCGAAAAACGAACGAACTGTCTGAACGACCGAATTTCATACCATTTTTCGTATAGTGTATGGCCAGCATTAGATTGGCCTCTGTTGAACGGCACTGCTGGAAAACCTTGTTCAATCGCCTTGCACTGCTTCTTTATTGCAGATGCTGTGTGCTGCATTAACTACCAGTGATTACAGTGTTTCTACACAGCTTATGTTACAGGCATAAAATGTGTAAATGTGGGCTTTAAAGTGGAATGCAAGTTTTTTTTAGCTTTTAAATAGAATGGGGAAGGTTTAGAATCTCAGGATTATAGCAAGTTGTGTTCTTTTTGGAGAAGGATTTACCTCACTTCCCACCCAGGTGACCATGGTTGTTCATATTGAAGTTGGTTATCGATTTTCTTTTATTTTGCATGCACTGCTTTTTTGTCGCAGCTGCTGTGTGTTGCATTAACTGCCAGTGACTACAATGTAGAAGGATATATGTTACAAGTGTACAATGTGTAAATGTAGGCTTTAGCCCTGGTTCACACTGGGTACGCTTTGGAACGATTTGAGATGCGATTTGACATGTCAAATCGCATCTCAAATCGGCGGCAATTGTCGGCAATGGCACTGTCCTAATCAGTGCGACGCCGCATCTGCGATTTCAAAAAGTAGTTCCTGTACTACTTTTTGCAATTTCGGGCCGCGATTTACATTAAATTGCGGCCGAAATCGCGGCAAAATCGGCCGCGAAATCGCGGTAAAATCGCGCATTTTACTGCGATTTTGAATTCGCAGCAGTGTGAACCTAGGCTCAAAGTGGAATGCTAGTTTTTGCTTTTGAATAAAAAAAGGGTTTAGAATCTCAGGGGTTTATACAGCATTTTGTGCTTCCCTTGGAGGAGGATTTACCTCCAGGTGACAATGTTCAGGCATGGTAAAAAAAAGAAGAAAAAAAATTGGCCTTTTTTAATGAAAAGCCCCTTATATTAAATAAAAACACAAATATGTAAAACGGGCTACTCTTAAAAAGGGTCTGCGGGAGACTTACTAAAACTGGAGCTCTTAAGAGTCTGATGCAGCTGTGCATGGTAGCCAATCAGCTTCTAACTTTAGCTTGTTCAAATTAAACCTTGACAATAAACTGGAAATGGATTGGTTTTCATGCAGAGCTGCACCAGATTCTGCTTGCTCCAGTTTTAGTAAATCATTTTGGTATGTGTATACCCAGCCTGAGTGTGGTCACGCATGGATCGAGATTCGTCCGGTTCAGCAGGCACTGGCTGAATTTTTATCCATGAAGTAGCAGGCTGGTTGTACACAGGTCAATCTATTGATCGACTTGTGTACAACCAGCCTGTTTTTTTTTTTGTGAACGATCAGTGGCACTGGCTATTGTAGTCAGCACTGATCAGTGTATTCTGATGGCATTGAAGTCTCAATGCAATAGCACAGCGGGAGAGATTCCTCAATCCATCTAGAATGTGTGGAGGGGGGGGGTAATTTAATTTTTTTTGTTCAAGCCACTGATGACATCATTTGTGATGAAACCGGTAGCATGGAGCTGGATACACGCTACTGAGCATGTGCGAAGGAACAGTGGCCATCTTTGAGATTTGTTGTACCATATGATATGCTGTGTTACTTCTGGATGCTTGCAAGTGCTTAGACTTGAAGTGATTGTAAAGTCTAATTTTTTTCCCCCTATAAAAATAATAAACATGTTATACTTACCTGCTCTGTGCAGTGGCTTTGCACAGAGCAGCCCGGATCCTCCTCTTCGGTGCTCCTGGCCCCTCCCTCCTGTTCAGTGTCCCCACAGCAAGCAGCTTTTCTATGGGGGCACCCAAGCCGAGTCACAGCTCCATGTGTCCATTCAGACACAGCGCCCCGACCTGTCCCCTCTCCCTCAATTGGCTAGCCAACTTTGATTGACAGTAGCGGGAGCCAATGGCGCAGTGGTAACCAATTAAGGACCGCCCACAGCAGATATACTGCATAAGGGTGGCTCTATTGCGCTTAACGATGAACCTGTATGTCATTTTGTAATTGCGAGGGAAAAAGGATATCAGTTTTATTTGGGTAAAGCGCCCCACGCCCGTGCAATAGTCGGTTAAAGTAACGCAGTGTCGTAATGCAAAAAAATTACCCGGTCATTAAGGGGGTAAAACCTTCTGGGGCTGAAGTGGTTAAGACTGATAAAAACCTGTCAATTCAGTAAAAAAAAAAAAACACTTACTTGAAATGCACCTGTCCTGCAAATACTTATGCCCCGTACACACGATCCGAAAATCGTACGAAAAATTCCGCTTTCGTATCGATCGTACGATAATCGGATCGTTGGTACAGAGCTTTCGAGAACCGATCAGGACAGTTCATCCGATATAATTCTATCAGACATGCAGGGAATTTTTTTGGTACGATTTTCGTTTAATCAGTACAGCTGTCGTTCGAAAATGGAATACAAATGCATTACAACACATGACATCACTTCCGAATTTTTATATTCTGTCGTACGAGAATTTGTGACTTTAGTAAACTCATCAGATTCGATACGAGATTAGCATGCAAAAAAACAAAACAAAAAAAAAAACAAACAGACGATCATTCGTCCGATAATCGGATCGTGTGTACCGGGCATTTCAGAAACACACCTAACAGCCTACCTAATTAAACACTTTGAGCGGTGGAGACCATCTGATGGTATTCTATTTTATTTAAACCCATTTAGAAATACCAAAATGTCCTGGAAGCAGAAGAATTAATATCCAGTGCTTCGAATTTGCCATTTATTCAGAATAATCGGTTAGTACAATGAAGGGACCAGTTGCATCTGTCTGGATGGTGAAACAAACATTCAATGCACAGCTAATCAGATTACAAAAAGCTTCAGATGAACCCAAGTCAGGAGAAGAAGATCTCTTGGGATTTGTTTGTTTTCATTCTATGGACAGAGTTAGTCATACTTCCTAACCTGTTCTTTATCCATGCTAATCATCTTTGGGAAATGATTGAGAGAACACAGACCACCAAAAATAGAAAACTTATTTTTTTTTTCCCGACCTGAATTCTTTTATACGCCGACTTTATGTCTGGTACAACTTTCCAAAACACATGACAAATCATTTTCTTGCTGTGCGGGACAATTCTGAAACAATGGTAAGTGTAAAGTAACTTGGAACAGGAAATCTGAATAAACAGATTCTGAAGTCTATAATTTTACCAGACGCAGTACTGTGCCGCATTACTTTGGAAACCATGACACTGTAAGGCAGGGATCGCCATACTTTTCGAAGCAAAGGGCCAGTTTACGGTCTTTCAGACTTCAGGGGGGGCAGATTCTGACCAGTCGGGGTAGTAAATGCCCCAGGGCTGAGCATCAGTGAGAATAAACATGGCCCCAGTGCTGGTGGGCAGTAGGAGGAGGAATAGTGCTCAATCATTGCTATTAATCTAAGAAATAGTGCCCCATTGTTGGTGCCATTGGGAGGAATAGCGCCTCATATCATTGGAAGCAATACTGCCCCAAGGGCCGGATGAAGCCTAGCAAAGGGCCACATCCGGCCTTTGGGCCGCATTTTGAAGACCCCTGCTGTAAGGGTACGTTCTATATAGACACTACCTGTGTTCATAATGAATGACATTAGCAGACTCGTTCAATGACCCCTATCTGAAGCATTGCCATCAATCAAGGAAACCTGCAGTATTACATGCAAAGGATCAGCAAAACAGCCAAGTAGCATTTTTATATGTTCATCTGTGGCAGTATTCGTATCGTTTCAGTAATGATATAGATTTCAGTGTCATAAGGACCTACAAGAATGACTATTTACCACCCCCATAAGGTTTAATAACCGGCAATGCGTCTTTGGTAAATCCTGTTTAGTCTGCAGTTACGTAAACCCAATTTTGCTAGAAAACACGCTACTCACAGGGCATAGGATTTACTTGTCTGCTGTGATGAATACATTTGCCAATTCTCATTGACACTATGCTGACATCTACACCGAACCTCCAGCTGAATATTGAAGGCTTTATTTTATGTTCATCCATCAATAAAAAACATGTCAGGGAGTACTTATAGCCATGTCCACCACAAGAAACCATAATTTCTATGTTGGACATTTTATACATTATGCCCAAGTATTACACATGGGGTGCAGCAGGACCAGCTTTATCAGCTAGTTTGTATCTGCATGAACTACACTTTGTAAAGTAATGTCAGCACTTGAACAACTGAAAGTGGAAACTAAAGTCTGATATAAAAACAAAAATGCATGTTGCTTCTGCAATAAATAGATAATCCTACCTGCCTGTTTACAGTCTTTGGTATAATGTACACTGAACTGTTCATGCGCAGCTCAGTTTAAATTCCAGCACATTACCAATGCACAGTGCCAGAATGACTGTACTCCTGTGCATGCATGGAAGTGACGTCATCCCTCACCAGCCAATCAAGATGGCCGAAGTTGAAAAGATGCTGACTTTGACAAAGGACTTTGTGGACGCCAGTTGATGCAAATGGAAGTATAGTAGAAATTAGTTCCACTTTAAAAGCTGGAAAAATATTCAGCACATGGTCTGTTCATGGACAGCCATCAACTGTCACTGTGCTCCAATACATAAATATGTAATGAGAAAATACAGTATAAACTAAAGACAAAATGAGTGAAAATTTTGAATTTCTCATTAAAATTAAAGGGGCTGTAAAGGTACAATTTTTTCCCCTAAATAACTTCCTTTACCTTATAGTGCAGTCCTCCTTCACTTATCCTCAGATTTTTCTTTTAAATATCCTTATTTCTTCTTAGAAATCCTCACTTCCTGTTCTTCTGTCTGTAACTCCAGACAGTAATGCAAGGCTTTCTCACTGGTGTGGAGGTGTCGTAATCGCCCCCTCCCTTGGACTACAGGAGAGTCAGGACGCCCACTAACACACAGCTCCTTTCTCCATCTGCAACGTAGAGAGCGTCCTGACTCTCCTGTAGTCCAAGGGAGGGGGCGAGCATGACACTCCACACCAGGGAGAAAGCCTTGATTACTGTGTGGAGTTACAGACAGAAGAACAGGAAGTTAGGATTTCTCAGAAGAAATAAGGACATTTAAAAGCAAAATGGAAGGATGAGGTAAGTGAAGGAGGACTGCACTAAGGTAAAGGAAGCTATTTAGGGGGGGGGGGGGGGGATTGTACCTTCACAACCCCTTTAATTTCCTGTATCAATGGGCTTTTGTTCACTTCAATTACTAAACAATTCTATGATGGTTCAAAATCCTCCCTTGAATCAGGTATAATGCCATTCATGAAAACACTTGGAAAAATCAGTCACGCGTTATTACTAAAAAAAAAAATGCACAATATGCTTCTCATGAAATAGATAAGTATTTTAATCGCATGACGTCATTTCCAGCAGGCCTACTTTTCTGGTGGACATCTCTGAGGGACATTACAGAAGGAGAAGGAGGAGTGATGACGGAGAGTCGAGGAAAAGCTCAATGTCCGCCATGTCGAAGAACAAATGTTTTTTTTTTTTTTAAAGAAACACTTTCATGCCCTGCCCATTGAGGTGTGGAGTCACCTTATTAAACTAATTTTCCACATTCTTTTACAGGCCAAGTTCATTTTATTTTATTTTTAACCCACCAGTGCCACCACCCATGAGTAGAACTGCACAATTAAATCGAAATCGCAATCTTTTTCCCTTCCCAGTCTTCAAAAAAGCATGTCAGGATCTTTATAACAAGTGCAGAGAGTTCTCACAGTTTGAAAAACAAAATCCAGGCAGCCTGCCAAGTTTAATCACAATACATGAATAGGTATAAACAATGTATCTTTTCGTTCTTTTATCAAAAGGAAAGAACTCCGGCCTGTAGATGAAGGAAGTTTAACTATTTAAAGACCAAACCTTTTCTGACATTTGTTGCTTACAAGAAAAAATCATTTTTTTCTGCTAGAAAATTACTTGGAACACCCAAACATGATGATATTTATTAGCAGAAACCCTAGAGAATAAAATGGTGGTTGTTGCAATATTTTATGTCACACCGTATTTGCACAGCGGTTTTTCAAACGCAATTTAATAATTAATTAGTAAAAAAAAAAAAATGAAACCGTAAAGTTAGCCCAATTTTTTTGTAGAATGTGAAAGAAGATGTTACACCGCGAGAATCGTCAGAAAATCGTGATCTTTATTCCAAGCAAAAAAATTGTGATTCTCATTTAAGCCAGAATCGTGCAGCTCTACCCATGAGTGACCACCAGGGTCTCCTAGCAATGCCCATCAGTGCTGCATATCAGTGCCACCCATCAGTGACCATCGTCAGTGCCCAGTGCCACCTCATCAGTACCCATAAGTGAATGAGAAAACTTACTTATTTACAAAAATTTGAATAAAGAAACAAAATAAAAAATGGCAAAATATAAAAACCACAGGGGTAAATTACCACCAAAAGAAAGTTCTATTTGTGGTAACAAAATGATAAAAATTCTGTTTGGGTACAGTGTAGCATGACCGCGCAATTTCCATTTAAACAGCGACCGCACTGAAAGCTGAAAATTGGCTTGGGCAGGAAGGGGGTGCAAGTGCCTGGTATTGAAGTGGTTTAGCAAATCCTCCTACGTAACTTGTACCTTTCTATCTGTAGTCTTCTCTTCTCTACATTCGAAGTACAGAATATACAGACCTACCCCACTTTTAAGTACACAATGGGGTTTATTTACTAAAACTGGAAAGCGCAAAATCAGACTCACTTCTGCACAGAAACCAATGAGCTTCCAGGTTTTATTACCACGCTTAGCCACTTGCCGACCGCGCACCGCCGAAATACGTCCACAAGGTGGCTCTCCTAGGCGAGAGCACGTAATATGACGTCCTGTCTATTAGCCGCCACTAGGGGCGCGCGCGCCCCCCGCTCGCCCCCGACTCCCGTGCGTGTGCCCGGCGGGCGCGATCGCCGCCGGGCACACGCGATCGCTCGGTACAGAGCGGGGAACGGGAGCTGTGTGTGTAAACACACAGCTCTCGTTCCTGTCAGCAGGGGAAATGCTGATCTTCGGTTCATACAATGTATGAACCGAGGATCAGTGTTTCCCCTAGTGAGGCCACCCCCCCCCCACAGTAAGAACACACCCAGGCATACTTAACCCCTTCCCCGCCCCCTAGTGTTAACCCCTTCACTGCCAGTGGTATTTTTATAGTAATCCAATGCATTTTTATAGCACTGATCGCTATAAAAATGCCAATGGTCCCAAAAATGTGTCAAAAATGTCCGAAGTGTCCGCCATAATGTCGCAATACCGAAAAAAAATCGCTGATCGCCGCCATTACTAGTAAAAAAAAATATTAATAAAAATGCCATAAAAATACCCCCTATTTTGTAAACGCTATAACTTTTGCGCAAACCAATCAATAAACACTTATTGCGATTTTTTTTTACGAAAAATATGTAGAAGAATACGTATCGGCCTAAACTGAGGAAAAAAAATGTTTTTTTTATATTTTTGGGGGATATTTATTACAGCAAAAAGTAAAAAGTATAAATTTTTTGCAAAATTGTCGTTCTATTTTTGTTTATAGCGCAAAAAATAAAAAACGCAGAGGTGATCAAATACCACCAAAAGAAAGCTCTATTTGTGGGAAAAAAAGGACGCCAATTTTATTTGGGAGCCACGTCGCACGACCGCGCAATTGTCTGTTAAAGCGACGCAGTCCCGAATCGCAAAAAGTATGGTCCGGGGGGTAAGTGGTTAAAGTGGTTGTAAACCCACTTTTGTCATTTACACCTACAGGTAAGCCTACATTAAGGCTTATCCATAGGTGTTAGCAATATCTCCTAAACTTGCGCGGTTTAGGAGATATTCGCCAATGACAGGCACCGCTGTCTACATCGCACGGACTGAGAATATCCGTGTTAAATTCGGCAATGCCAAATTTGACAGCTCCCGTGCGCATGCGCAAAGTGACGTCATCGCCGCTTCGGCCAATCACAGCGCCGGAGCGGCGATACCCGGAAGTAACCTCCAGGAGCGAGGCTTTGTCTTGCAGGTTTTTTTATAAAAAAAAAAAAAAAGTTTAAACAGGGTTTACAACCACTTTAATTGAACAAGCTGGGGTTAGAAGCTCATTGGTTTCTATGAAGAAGTTAGCCTGATTTTGCGCTTTCCAGCGTTGGTAAAAAAAAAAACGTTGTGTACTTAAAAGTGGGGTATGTCTGTATACATCTTTTCCGAGTTCAGAAAAAAGGGGGGCAGAAACCTGAAGTCTCATTGTCAGAAGGGATAAATGCCAACAGCAGAAGAACAAGGCAGCAGACAGAAATGAAACTTAATGGGGGATTTACTAAAACTGGTGCACACAGAATCTGGTGCAGCTGTGAATAACATCCAATCAGTTTCTAGGTTTTTTTGTTAAAGCCTAATTGAACAAGCTGAAATTAGAAGCCAATTGGTTACTATGCACAGCTGCACCAGATTCTATGTGCATCACGTTTAGTAAATCTCCCACCTAATGCTCTGGATTGAGACAAGTACACACTACAGAAGGATAAGCTTTGTTCATATTTCATGTCTGAGGTTTAAAACCACTTTAAATATTGCATGCCAGGACCACCATTTAATGCATTTACTTTAGTGAATTAACATTAACGTCGTTTTAAACAGTATTTACCGTGCGTTTTTGAGGCAAATACCGTAAAACGGATGGTGAATTGACATTGTTTGCGTTAAAAGTACTTAGCACACCCAACTATTATATATCTTCTGAAAGCAGAGGTCCTGGAGAATAAAACCAATTGCAATTTTTTATATGTTGCTTGACATTTTGCCTTGACATCTATCAAATAAAAATTTTCAGGACAAATATACTTAAATGCATATTAGTACACACTATAATGGAATAGAACACCCGATTTTGTTTTTGTGAAATATAAAAGATTCTGTTACGTCAAATAGACACCAAACATGGACCCGATCCTGGGAGAACCCAGGATTGGTGATGGGAGAAGGGGAGGGACATTTTTTGAGCCCCGTAAAAGTTATCAGGTGGCTGTATAGCTGCTCAATCACTTACCTGAAAGCCATCTCTAGATGAAAAATGTTATACCAGGATCATGGCTACAGCTACAGCCATGATCCTGGTATAATCAAGTTTTGTCCAGAACATAAAGGCATACCTTTTCTTATCAGCAGTATGTAGCAGTCTTGTGACATCTATCAGTGTCTAGTTAAAGCTTGTAGGAGTTTTCATTCTCCTCTGACAGTCCTATGAGGCTGCAGGACCCCTGACCCTCTGTCTGGATAGTGCCGATTGGCCCTGTGCTGATCACATGCACCCTCCCAAGAAAAAAATAAAACAAATGCTCTAGCAATACACACCAAACTGAGCATGTGCAGAGTGACTCCAAAGGCTCTGTGTTATCTGGAGATAGATTGGGGACAGCGGAAGAAGGGGAGAAATCTGAGAATACAGGATTAAACAGCCTTTTTACACACTCTGGAGGGCTAACCCCTTAGGTTCCACAGTGAGTATGACAAGCACGCTTTACTGCATATAGACTGATTTTACGGTTGTGGGTTTAGTAACACTTTACAGCAACAGGGTCTGTACCAAAAAAATAAAAATCAGTTACCCTCCAAATGACTAGATGTCTTTGGTGCAATATCTGACACAAACAATTATTCCCAGCTTTTCGCTTCAGGCTTTTAACCAAGTTATATAGCTCCAGTAGCTAAAGATTATTTTAATGTGACCAGATAGTTCCCATTACTAGTTACCATGGAGACATTATTCAGAGTACATTTACCTAAAATAACTTTCCAAAATACTGCTATACATGACACATGGTCGCTGTGAAATGTTCATTATTAATGCTTACGCATTGTAGTCATTTAAGTGCTGACAAATTCTGCTGCTTTTCACAAATTACAAATTTGCATCCATCCCTGCCACCGAACCAAAAGAGCTGACAGTCTATTTTCCTTAGTGCAGGCATGCACAAATGTACAATATAGGATGAAAATTGCCAAGTGGGCTAAAGGGAAAAATAATTTTACTACAGGTACTTATATAGCGCCGACAATTTGTGCAGCATATTACATATGCAGATGCACTTACAATTAAGTACTACAGCATACACTGTGTATAAATGTTTTAATGAGTGGCCATAGTTCAACTTTAAATCTGAAATGCATACAGGTATAAAAAGGCAAAAATGAATGCAGCGTTGTAATCATTAATACACCATTATATGAAAATGGTACAAGCATTCAAATTTGACTTGGTATTGTCATTAGCCTGCTGCAGTCCCTGTATAGCAAAGCTCAGAGAAGGGGAGGGAGAAGCAGCATAAGAAGCCAATTACTTGAACTGCAGTGAAAGGAGCATGCTGATAGGAGAAGAGTGACAGAGGAAAGCTCATTAGAATACGACTCCTCCTTTCACGATCTAAAAACAGCAGCAAAGGATAAAATGCTTACACCTGCTACAGGCAGAGAACTGTGCAGTAGAGCAAAACTGTAGGAATCTTAGGACTGGATAGATACATTTTTTCACAGGTAAAACAGCTTCTACAGCAGGGGTCTCAAACTCAAATTACCTGAGGGCCACAAGACAAGTTTTCATATGCCATGGGGGGCCGCATGCAAACTTTCAAACTTCAAAAACAACAGTACTGGTGTCAGCGAACACATTATTAACCCCCAGCACTGGTGTCAGCGAGCGCATTATTACCACCAGCACTGGTGTAAGTCAGGGTTTGACAAATTTGCTTGGAATCTAGGAGCCAGCTAAAAAAGTTAGGAGCCAGAAAACGCACCCTGTCCCGACGAGCTTGCGCGCAGAAGCGAACACATACGCAGCAGCGCCCGCATATGTAAACGGTGTTCAAACCACACATGTGAGGTATCGCCGCGATTTGGTAGAGCGAGAGCAATAATTCTAGCACTAGACCTCCTCTAACTCAAAACATGCAACCTGTAGATTTTTTTAAACGTCGCCTATGAAGATTTTAAAGGGTAAAAAAGTTTGTCGGCATTCCACCAGCGGATGCAATTTTGAAGCGTGACATGTTGGGTATGAATTTACTCGGCATAACATTATCTTTCATAATATTAAAAAAAATGGGGATAACTTTACTGTTGTCTTATTTTTTTAATTAAAAAAAGTGTAATTTGTTTCCCAAAAAAGTGCGCTTGTAAGACCGCTGCGCAAATACGGCGTAACAGAAAGTATTGCAATGATCGCCATTTTATTCTCCAGGGTGTTAGGATAAAAATATATATATAATGTTTGGGGGTTCTAATTAGAGGGAAGAAGATGGCAGTGAAAATAGTGTAAAATTACATTAGAATTGCTGTTTAACTTGTAATGCTTAACTTGCTCACATCTGGTGGTAATAACTTGTAATACCAACGGCTCACCACCAGATGGTGCCAGCTCACAAAAAAAAAAAAAAAAAAAAAAAAAAATTTCCCTCTTTGCTCCCCCCACTTCCGCCCTGCCTGCGGGCCATTTATAACTGGTCCGCGGGCCGCAAATGGCCCGCGGGCCGGTACTTTGAGACCACTGTTCTATACAGTGGATATAAAGTCTACACACCCCTGTTAAAATTTCAGGTTTCTGTGATGTAAAAAAATTAGAAAGATAGAATTTCAGAACTCTTTCCACCTTTAGCCTAGGGGGTCACACCAATGCCATCTCAGACATCACATGTGCGATGCGAGTTCAGCCATACAGCGACATTAAAGCGACACTAAAGTTATTTAAAAAAAAAAAAACACATTATACTTTTTATACGTTTTGCACACAGTGGCCCCGATCCACATCTTCTGGGGTCCCTCGGCGGCTCTCATGGCTCCCCCTTCGCAAGAGCTTTCCACACACCTCTCCCTGTTCTTCAGCTCCTGTGACCGATCGCGGTCACAGAGCTTCGGAACGGGTCGCGGGCGCACGTGACCCACGGCTGGGCACTTAAAGGGGACGTACAGGTACGTGCCTGTGCCCAGCCGTGCCATTCTGCCGAGGTAAATGTGCAGGAGGCGGTCCTTCAGTGGTTAAGGATGTGCAACCATATGAAGGGTGTGCAACCTTATACAACTGTATAAGCTTTGTATCTTTATATTTAAACAGCACGCCTTTCTTTCCTCAGCCCATTTTCGATCCAGCGATGTGCACAAGAGCAGAGGTTCTCTTGGGTCTCTCACTCCTCACTGGCTTAGATGCTGCAGTGGGAGCCTTTTGGCCGAGCTGTCCATGAACACAGGGTTGTCTCAGGAGCAAGCACGCGAGTGCCCCCATAGAAGGTGGCTTGCTACGGGGGAACTTAGCAGGGGAACTTAGGAGGAGGATTGGGGCTGTTGTGTGCAAAAGCATTGCACAGACCAGGCAAGTATAACATGGTTTGTTAAAAAATAAAATGAACATTTAGTATCACTTTAAACTAGTACCAATTTTTGGCGCACAGCGCCTTAGCAAACAATTACACTATAGGCATTTAGATGTACTTTAAGTATACCTTGTGCAATATAATCTACCGTAGTTTTCATATAAATTAAAACGCTGTTATTGAGAAAATGTGTCAGCGGTATCCTATCCAGATATTGATGTAGTCAGCTCTGTGAAAATCCATTGTGAAATGTTTTTGCACTCGGTCACTTTGTGACAATAAATACAGTGCCTGGGTTTTTTCAAGCTTTAATCCTTAGCGTGTCACATTTTCTGGTAATTGAAGACAATTACATCAGGGAACAGATCTTGCAGCCATGAGAATAGTTGATAAATTCCAGCACTCTTCCCTTCTTAAAGAGAAACTCCATTAAAAACCCTTTCCAAGCAGCTGTAATAACTGCCTGTCTGTAAATAGGCCTCTTCTATGCAAACATTTTCTGGAGCATTCATCTCCACTGCTATAGAATTTTTAGCTCCATTGTTATAGACCCGTGACCTCCAATTCCCCACAAAGGAGAACAGTCCTCCCATTTCCCCCCTATATGTGGGTAATAGTAAGCTTTTTGCACTAACCGCGACACAACGTAGAAAGGGGCAAAGACCATGTTTCCTTATAGCGGAATTAACAGCACAGTGCTTGTGCCGTCTATTCTGCCCCTCTCCAAGACCCCTTTCACAGAGGCGGTTTTCAGGCGTTTTAGCGCTAGAAATAGCCTCTAAATAGCACCTGAAAACTGCCTCCCAATCATTTCAGTGCGACTTTCACACTAGGACGGTGCGCTTGGGACCTTAGGAAAAGTCCTGTAAGCAGCATCTTTAGGTTGGTTTGGGGGCACTGTATACAGAGCTCCCAAAATGCCCATTGAAATGAATAGCCAGTGCTTTGGAACACGGCGCTTTTAACCCCCCCCTTCGGCTGCTAGCGGGGGTTAAAAGCTCCCCGCTATCGGCTGATAAGCGCCGCTTAAACAGCGTTAAAGCGGCGCTAAAAACTACCTACGCTTTCCTGATGACGGACGGTGCTCCCAGTGTGAAAGGGGTCCGAGCTGTAAAAGCCTGATTGATCCCGACTGTTCCTATGTCCCCCTTAGACGGTGCTTTTAACCCCCGCTAGCAAAGAAAGGGTTGATAGCGCCCATGTTGAGTCGCTGCCGAATCGTTTAGCAGGGGCTTTGGCAGCGCTGCCTATTCATTTCAATGGGCAGGGGCGGTGGAGGAGTGATGTATACACTGCTCCTCCACCGCACCAAAGATGCTGCTTGCAGGACTTTTTTCCTGTCCTGCAAGCACACCGTCTGAGTGTGAAAGTACTCAGACTTTCACACTGGGTTGGCCCGAGAGGTGCTTTTCAGGCGCAATTTTTATTAGCACTAAAAGGCCTGAAAAATGCTTCAGTATGAAAGGGGTCTTCGTGTGCTGATCACAGTAATCATGGCTACCGTGATCAGGTTATGTGCCTCGTTCTCCTTCCTACCCCTCTCCTCCTCTCCCCTGCCTGTCGGCTCCTGTGTGTGTGTGAGACTCCAGGCCGCTATTAGTAGCTGGCAGTAGAGGTAAATATTACTGCCAGCCACACTGTTCTATCAATTCTGCACTGTGTAAATGTTTGCATAATACGATGCCTGTAAATACCTCATCTTAGATCTTTTATAGGCGGTCACGTGAGCACCAGCTGCTCTCCTCCTCTAAGGGCTACAGCGGAAGGGGCTGAGAGGCCAGCACAGCGGTCATGTGACCTCCCTGGCCGATGTCAGAGGGGGATCTCAGCCCCTCGCTGTAGCCCTTAGACCCCTTTTACACTGGGGCGTTTTTAAGGCGCTTTAGCGCTAAAAAAAAGTGCCCGAAAGAAGCCTCATCTGTAATCCCAATGTGAAAGCCCGAATGCTTTCACACTGAGGCACTGTGCTGGCAGGGAGTAAAAAAAAAAAA
Organism: Rana temporaria; assembly: GCF_905171775.1. Taxonomy (NCBI): domain Eukaryota; kingdom Metazoa; phylum Chordata; class Amphibia; order Anura; family Ranidae; genus Rana; species Rana temporaria. The sequence continues at coordinate 163,192,331 of NC_053494.1, read as the reverse complement.
AAAACCTGCTGGCAGTTCTATTTATGGGAAAAAAATATATAAAAATTTCATTTGGGTACAGTTTTTTATGACCGCGCAATTGTCATTCAAAGAGCGAGAGTGCTGAAAGCTGAAAATTGGTCTGGGCAGGAGGGGGTTTAAGTGCCCAGTGGGCAAGTGGTTAAATGCATATTTTGACTCAATTGCTGTGCGGTTATTGTGGCAGAAAAGCACACTTGGGGTGATATTAAAAATAATGGTACCCAAACAAGCATTGCTGAGATCTGGAATCCCTTCGAGAAGGGATGCTAAAAGGAGAATTGCATTTGGTTTTGAAGTACACCTAACGGATTGTGAAAGCTTCCACTTGTACATTGGACCTCTGGTACACTGTATTTTGCAAAACAATATAAAAAAATTATAATTATATTAAAATAAACTAATCACAGCAACATTCTAGCTTCTATTTGTCTTGTTCACGCTGCTTTAACAGAGCAAACAAACCACTGATCTGGAAACACTGAGCGTCATGGAACAAAGTTAAAGAGCAAAAATAGAAAGCTTTTCATAAAAAATGGGAAAGTACTATATTTTGCTCTGAATGTATGAATGAGTTGCAATCCAATGCACAGGTTTTCCCATCAGTGGGACCATTCGTCTTTGTGAAGGACCCTTCCTGTTCAGCAGGCAGTCACAAGTGGTTTCCCAGCACGTTTCCTCCCTTGTTTAACTCGTATTAGAAAAGTGACCAAGGAATGTATGGGTGGTTAGGTTATCAAATTGGGAAGGAAAACATCTTGATCATAACTACTGGAAGTTCTTAGTATGATTACAAGATTAAGGCCCCTTTCACACTGGGGCGAGAGCCGCGGTGGCGGTATAGAGCCGCTAAAAATAGCGGCACTATACCGCCAGATTTGCCGCGGGATTTGGCCGCTAGCGGCAGATAAAGGGATAATACCGCCCGCAATGCGCCTCTGCAGAGGCACATTGCGGGCGGTATTGCCGCGGTTTCCCATTGTTTTAAATAGGAAGGAACGGTGAAGGAGCGGTATACATACCGCTCCTCTCACCGCTCCAAAGATGCTGCGGACAGGAGATTTTTTTCTCTCCTGCCAGCGCATCGCCATTATGTGAAAGCCCTCCGGCTTTCACATTGAGGTTGCTGGGCAGGAGTTTTTCAGGTGGTATAGCAGCGCTATTGTTAGCGCTGTACCGCCTGAAAATCTCAGTGTGAAAGGGGTCTAAAAGATGGGCATTAGTAACAGAAAGAATAAAAAAGTAGGTATCCCATCAGCATTTATGACGCAACCAACATGGTTGAACTAATTGCATCCAAACATGCAGGAAAAGAAAAGTGCAGGTAGTAAAATAAAACATTAAATGACAGAAGACACCATTGGATGCCATGACACGCCTTTAAATTTATCACATGTCACTTCAAATACCCCACTCCCACCTGTAAACACCTATGCAAATTCAGAACTCTTTAAAGGCCAAAATATAGGCTCCCGCCTCCCACTATAAGGAATTTATATTCATATGGCCATTTATGGGCCTTGGGGTGCTTGCAAAGGATTAAAATAAAATAAATAAATACAAATAATAATAATAAAAAAAAAAAAATGGTTTATATTTTCTTTTACAACTACAGATTTAAAACTCAACTTTGTTTTAATGGACTAAATAAATTCCTGTTGCAACAAAAAGGTGTGCACACTCTTAAAGAGAAACTGCAGTCTGCTCACATAATTTGTAATGAAAAACATCTTTGCCATTCTGAAGCTGTGATTCTGTACTTTCCAAATATGCTGCAGAAATCTCCCTCCAGAGTCTGGCTGCAACCATTTTAACTGTGGGCAGCTGAAGCTGCTGCCTGTTCACTTCCTGTATTTACACAGACACACTTCCAGCTCTGCAGCTCTCATTGGCTCTCTTATAACTCACCATTCTTCCTTCCTGGCAAACTCTCTCTCTCTCTCTGCACAATGTCATAAGCTTAGGCTAATGACCAGACAAGAAAGAGAAAGTGGTCTGTATAAGGTATTTACTGGCAGAATTTTTTTTTGCTATCCAAAGTTAAAACAACAGGAGCAGAAGATTTAATAGATGGAAAGTTGAAGAAAAAAAAAAAGATGACTGAAGTTATGCGTTAAGGTGTTTCTTTAGAAAGCAACCACAGCCTGAATTGAAAAACCTGTCGCGTCAGCATGCTGAGGGAAGGATGCTTGTACTGTGTGGAAGCAGTAGTCTGACCCCCCCCCCCTGCAGAATCAGAGTTAGTACTCTGCAATCAGCAGGGAGTGTAAGGGCAGCACTACAAGTATTGAAATGTGGCCGGTTCAGCAAGGACCAGCCAAGTTATGATCCTGCAGTCATGTTGCAATAGGAAGGGGCCATCTCCAAACTGTTCACACAAAGGTGTACGTTTAATAAACCGTGATAAGCGGAGATCATGATGATCACGGCTGATCACTGCTTATCACAGAGCATTGCCGGTTTAATAAACTGTGATAAGGAGCAGAGAACACATTCTTCACTTCACATCACAGCACATGGATGTTTTGTCACAAACGGCCAGTTTAATAAACCGTGATCTGAAGATTTCACAGCTCTTCACCTGAAATATCTCCCTTCCAGATTCACCAGCTCAGAGGTGGAGAATCTGGGAGAGAAGCTGGTGTGTTAGGGGGAAGAAGGCTTATTTCTTCCTAATTTCAACACCAGTGGGTTAAAAATGAATATTAACAACAATATACGTGTGTGTGTGTGTATATATATATATATATATATATATATATATATATATATATATATATATATATATATATATATATACACATACAGTATCTATATAACACGTGTGTGTGTATGTGTGTGTATATATATATATTTACTTTTTTTTCCTTAAAATCAGGGCAAAATTGTGGGTGCGCGATATACGCCGATACTTGCTTCCTGCACTGTGTTTGAACTTTGCCGCCGATCCCTGCTTCCCGCGCTATGTTTGAACGCTGCCGCAGACATATACCGAGCGCAGTATACTCAGGTACAGTCGGCCAGGCTCGGCTCCCTTCTAGGTTATGCGAGAGGAGCTGAGCGTGCCCGAGTGTACTGCACTCGGTATATGTCGGCGGCGTTCAAACACAGCGCGGGAAGCAGGGATCGGCTCAGAGACAGCGCAGGAGCAGCGGGGAGGACACCACGAAGGTCGCAGACGGACGCCAGACCGGACAAGGCCGCCGATGGACACCAGAGGCAAGACACCAAAACTGTAAGTAATAAAAAATAAATAAAATTCAGGAATTTCACGTCCAGAGTAGGGGTGCGCGCTATACGCGGGGGCGCACAATAGGCTGATAAATACGGTATGTGTATATATATATATATATATATATATATATATATATATATATATATATATATATATATATATATATATATATATATATATATATATATATATATACATACACACACACACATACATATACATACAGTATTTATATATGTAATATATATATATATATATATATATATATATATATATATATATATATATATATATATGTTATCACATGTCTGAAAACATTAATTACATGTTCTTTTAAACGTTAGTTTCACTGTTTGAATTCGGCTGCACCATAATCTCACAATATCTCACGAGATTACAGGCAGTCCACCCAGTTTTACACAGATCTCGGCTGTTTTCAGAGAAAAAACTTCACCTCTGTTCACCATCTGAGAACTGAAGTTCTCAGTTTATTAAACCGGCTGCAGAGGAGATAATTCTCCTCATGAGAACTGCCGTGAACTGCTGTGAACTGAACAGAGAAAAAACTTCACAGTTTATTAAACGGACACCAAAGTTGGAAGCATGAAATTGTCCAAAATGTCTTAGCATGTTGATGTCAGAGCAGCATTTCCTTAATTCAGTGCAGAGCTGTTCTCTGCTTACTGCCTTTCACACTGGGGCAGTTTGCAGGCGCTATTGCGCTAAAAATTGCGCCTGCAAACCGACCTGAAACAGCAGCTGCTTTTTCTCCAGTGTGAAAGCCCAAAGGGCTTTCACACTGGAGCAGTGAGCTAGCAGGACCGCGCCAAAAGTCCTGCTAGCCGCATCTTTGGATCATTGAAGGAGCGATGTGTTCATCGCTTCTCCACCGCTGCTTCCCATTGAAAGCAATGGGAAACCGTGGCTATACCGCTGGCAATAGAGGCGCATTGCGGATGGTATTAACCCTTTTTCGGCCACTAGCAGGGGTAAAACCGCACCGCTAGCGGCCGAATACCGCGGCAATTCCAATGGTAAAGCGCTGCTAAAAATAGCGGCACTTTAACGTCACCGCACCTCCCATCCCAGTATGAAAGGGGCTTAAATGTCAGTTTAACCACTTAAAGACTAAAAACTTTTTCTGACACTTGCTTACAATTTAAAATCAGTATTTTTTGCTAGAAATCAGATTCCCTGGTGCACATGTGTCAATCACAAGGCCTGTGGGCCGAATCCGGCCCTCCAGGCCATTTCATGCGGCCCTCGCACCTCTTCTGCAGCTGCCAGCCCTCCTCCAGACCCCTACTTTCAAGCAACGCATCCAGTTTCTTCCCAGTAGCAGCATAAGATAAGGGGGTGCACTGTGATGTAAGGGAGAGTGGGGGGCTCAGCTTCTGATGGGGGGGGGGGGGGGTCGCCTTTGACATCTAATGCAAGGGGAGGGGATGCACTGGACATCTAATCTTACAGATACAACTGGCCCATTTGAGGGCAATCATAGTGCTGATGAGGCCCACAATGAAATTGAGTTTGACACCCTTGCCCTAGTGTAGGTCTGTTTCAAGTACAGCAACATGCCATGAATTAAATCTAATCTATTTTCCTATAAATTTCAAACATAAGGTCTATATCTACACCTGAGCTGACCCACAAGCAGAGCATTTTGCAGGAGTCCTACAGGTGTTTTTGCGTGTTCACCAAGCTGAGGAAGTTTGGTTCCAGGGCTGTACAAGGGGAAGAAAGCAGTCACAGATGAGGAAAGTTCCTATGGCATAAAAACCAATGCTAAAATGTGTGAAAATCCGCACATTGCGTGTTTACAGATACCCAAATAGAAGTCTGTTACCAAAAATGCCTGAATATGCAATAAAAAAAAAAAAAGAAGCTCATGCAGTTTGAGCCTAGAGTACAGAGCGATTGGTCTTAAAAAGTGAAGAGGGACCAATAGAAAATATGTGAATCTGCATGGTGAGCGTATTCAGGGGTAGAGAAACAAGCACAAATGCACTCAAGTGTGAACGGGGGCAAGGTCATCAGAAATATAGATGCCGGTATCATATGCAGAAGGCAAGAAGAGAAGCCCAGATAATCTTGAAAAAACTGTTTGGGGTAAAAACTAGCTCAGTGGTGAGAAGTCAATATATACAGCCTGTCCAAGCAACTTTTATTCCCCCCCCCCCCCTCCCTTTTTTTTTTTGTTTTTGCAGCATTGAGCATAAAAAAAAAATGTTATGAAGAGTAATGAAAACATGTACTTTATAATGCAACTTGGACCTACAGGTAATAAAAACATTTCTTTAGAGAAATAAAAAGCCAAACTTTAACAAACTGCTGATGAAAATCATAATCACTTAATAAGCTGTGCAATGCGTAGAATGTTATCTGTGCAAAGATGAACTTTGAATACTTTCTCAAGCTACGCGATTTTCAAGAATTCCTTTATACACTTATATAACTGGCAACAAAGTGCTACTATATCCCAGGCAATTTAGTGGATTAGGAGCCGAGTTTGCCAGTGGTAAACACCACATACTTTTATGCCCGACGTGTAAAAATACACGCTGTACTTTTAATCAGTCACCAAGCATACCCAAAGAGGTATATGTGGGTGTGTATATGTAATATATTATATATATATATATATATATATATATATATATATATATATATATATATATACACACACACACACACACACACATACACATATACATACATACATATATATATAGATATATATATATATATATATATATCTATATATATATATATATCTATATACACACACACACACACACACACACACACACACTAAAAATTAAGTATTTGATCCCTTGCTGATTTTTGTGCATTTGCCCATTGACAAATGATCAGTCTATAATTGTATTTTAAAGGGGTTGTAAAGGAAAACTTTTTTTTATAATAAGCATCCTTTACCTGCAGACATTCCTCTTTTCACTTCCTCATTGTTCGTTTTTGCTCAAAAGTTGTTCTATTTCTTCTCTGTTCTGTTCACTTCCTGCTTGTCTAATTGTTACTCACCACCGTGAAGGGAGGTTTTACTGCGGTGGTGAGTAACGTGCTCACCCCCTCCTGGGAACTACATCTGTGCGGCAGGACGCTCTCTACGTGTTAGAGACTTCAAGAAGGTGTGAATTACTGGGCGTGCCGCAATGCATACTGGAAAATGTAGTTCTTACATGAACGAGCGCCGCAAACCAGGAAGTGAATGAGAGAACAGAAACTAGAATGCCAGAGGTGATATAGATGAAGGAATTTAATAGGTATTTACTCGTTTTTTTTTTTAACAGAATCATTACACTATTCTGTCTGTCTACCTTGCAGACATACATTTTTGGCCAAAAATGTTTTTCCTTTACAACTCATTTAACAGAGAGAACAAAAATATCTAGAAAAACGTGTCAAAAAACTTCTAAATGGATTTGCATTTTAATGAGTGAAATAAGTACTTGCTCCCATATTAATCAGCAAGATTTCTAGCTCTCAGGTGTCTTCTATACAGGTAGAGAGCTGAGATTAGGCGCACTCTCTTATGGCCCCATACACACAATCCGAATATCGTATGACAAATCATATGACCGATCGTACAACTTTTGTTTGCTTAATAGTCGCAAGTAAAAATTGAATAGTAATAAAATCACGAAAATTCTTGTGCAACAAAAAAAAAATAAAAAAATCGGAAGCGATGTCATGTGTTGTAATGTATTTTTGGAAGACAACTATATTGACTAAAATGAAAATTTTCGTGCTGGTCCGATCGAATAATAAATCGGATGAACCGTCGTGATCCGCTCTCTAAAGTAGTGTACACACGATCCGAAAATCGTAGATTCTTCCTCGGACGACCGTTTTCGTCCGATATTCGGATCGTGTTAATGGGCTATTAAGCTTTTTAGTGCTTTTTGCAGATTTGTACTACAGAACGTGTTCCATAGGAAACCATGTTAAATGTTCTGTAGTGCAAATCTGCAAAATGCACTAAAAATGCATAGGTGCGAATCCAGCCTTAAAAGGGAGTGCTCCTAATCTCAGCTTGTTACCAGTATAAAAAGACCCTTGTCCACAGAAGCAATAAATCAGATTCCAATCTCTCCACCATGGCCAAGATCAAAGAGCTGTCCAAGGATGTCAGGGACAAGATTGTAGACATATGTCTGGAATGGGCTACAAGACCATCGCCAAGCAGCGGGTGACAACAGTTGGTGCAATTTGTTGCAAATGGAAGAAACACAAAATAACTGACAATCTCCCTCGGTCTGGGGCTCCATTCAAGATCTCACCTTGTGGAGTTTCAATGATCTAGAAAACTGTGAGGAATCAGCCCAGAACTACACAGGAGAATCTTGTAGATAATCTCAAGACAGCTGGGACCATAGTCATTAAGAAAACAATTGGTAACACACTACACTGTGAAGAACTAAAATCCTGAAGCACCCACAAGGCCCCCCTGTTGAGTAAGGACATGTACATGAAGTTTGCTGAACATCTGAATGATTCAGAGGAGAACGGGGTGAAAGTGTTGTGGTCAAATGATACCAAAATCAAGCTTTTTGGCATCAACTCAACTCAGCGGAGGAGAAATGTTGCCTATGATCCCAAAAACACCATCCCCACCGTCAAACATGGAGGTGGAAACATTATGCTTTGTTTTTTTTTCTGCTAAGGGTACAGGACAACTTCACTGCATCAAAAGGGATGATGGACAGGGCCATGTACCATCAAATGTTGGGCAAGAAACTCCTTCCATCAGCCAGGGCATTGAAAATGGGTTGTGGATGGGTATTCCAGCATGACAATGAAACAAAAACACACGGCCAAGGTCCTGGAGTGGCCTTGCCAGTCACCAGATCTTAATCCTATAGAAAATATGTGGAGGGAGCTGAAGGTTTGAGTTGCCAAACGTCAGCCTCGAGACCTTATTGACTTGGAGAGGATCTGCAAAGAGGATTCAGAAAAAATCCCTCCCGAGATGTGTGCAAACTTGGTGGCCAACTACAAGAAATAATTGCCAACAAGGGTTTTGCCACCAAATACCAAGTCATGTTTTGCGAAGGGGTCAAATGCTTATTTTATTCATTAAAAAGCAAATCGATTTAGAACTTTTTTGAAATGTGTTTTTCTAGATATTTGTTATTCTGTCTCTCACTGTTAAAATAAACCTACCATTACAATTAGAGACTGATCACATACATACACACTATATTATATATATATATATATATATATATATATATATATATATATATAAGAGAGAGAGAGAGCGAGAGAGAGAGAGATATCGCTGTGTCCATCCAATTTTAAAGTTATTCTAAAGGATAGAGGAAAAAAAATAAAATAAAAATGGTTATACGTTCTGTGCAGTGGTCCCGACTCCTCCCCCTGCCAAATGCTGCCCCCCCAATAGCAAGCCTCCATTCACACAGTTTGGATTGGCCCCACCCCCTGCACACTCCTCATTGACTCACTGGCAAAGAATGACAGCAGCAGGAGCCAATGAGGAGAAAGACCCAGGAATGCCACTGTTCTCATGCACATGTCTGGATCAAGCTGGGGCTCTGGTAAGTATAAGGGTTGGCTGGGGGGGGGGGGGGTAAAGATAAAAACCCAGAAGGTTTTTACCTTAATGCAAAGAATTACACTTTTTTTTGTTTAAAAGGACTTCTAAAGTGATATGTGGGAAACATATTACTTAGAATGTATTACAAACAAACAATATTATGCTGCCACAGTAATAGAGTATATTGCTATTTAGTATTTGGCTAATTTATGGAAAGCCGCCGCTTACCAATATATTTTTTATGATACCTTTATTGGCCGTCAGCAGGCACATACACCAGCTACAAGAGTTTGTTTCCTTGTTATTCCAGGAGTTGGAACTTTGGTTGCTAGGCCTGATTCACAGTATCCTGTTTAGACTGATATGGCCCCTGCCTATTTATATTACAATGGTAATACTTTATACAGCACATTTCCAGTTATTATGTATAGTGCGAGTTAGTGGGAACAACTTGTTTGCTTTCAGTCTGCAGTAGGCTCTAGTATATGACACTGACCCGACTATTTTGGTCAAGCATTAACAAAAACTTTTAATGTTTATTTAATCCCACTTGATGTTAGGCAACCACACAAAAAAGAAAAAAAACTTTCACACCACCTGACCATATCAGATCTACTCGAGAGTCTTTCATACAAATTAAAATACTGCATCTTCTGCTTTATTTACTTGAAACCCTTAATAAAAATTATTGAAACAGGAAAAGACTGCATTCCCATTTACTGCAAGCCACAGATTTTCATACTATTGCACACGGAAAGTGACCCACTCTTTCAGCAATTATTTCCTAGCGTTTGTTGGATAGAATAGAAAACATACTTTTTGGATAACACCATTACTATACAGCAGGAGGACTCTGACCATGAAGATCTCGCTCACATTTCATCAGAATATCAAATAAGCAGATTTACGACATAATGCTGATGCTTAGCTGAATTGGCGGAATGCGCCCATTGTATTGGATCTAGGAAACATGACGATATTATATATATCATTTTTTTTATTATTTATATTACACACACAGTTGTGCTCATAAGTTTACATACCCTGGCAGAAGTTAGGATTCCTTCGCCATTTTTTAGAGAATATAAATTATAACACAAAAACATTTTTCACTCATGGTTAGTGTTTGGCTAAAGCCATTTATTATCAAATCAACTGCGTTTACTCTTTAAATCATAATGGCAACAAAAACTACCCAAATGACTGATCAAGAGTTTACATACCCTGGTGATTTTGGCCTGATAACATGCACACAAGTTGACACAAAGGGGTTTGAATGGCTAATAAAAGGTAACCACCCTCAGCTGTAATATGTTTGCTTGTAGCGCGCACGCGTGTGTATGTGTGCAAAAAGGTCAATGAGTTTCTGCACTCCTGACAGACCCTTGCATCTTTCATCCAGTGCTGCACTGATGATTCTGAGTCATGGGGAAAGAGAAAAAAAATTCAAAGGATCTGCGGGAAAAAGGGATTTTTATTAACAGCTTACCTGTAAAATCCTTTTCTTGTAGTACATCACGGGACACAGAGCAGCATAGCCATTACATATGGGTTATATAGTGTACCTTCAGGTGATGGACACTGGCACTCTCCGACAGGAAGTTCCCTCCCTATATAACCCCCACCCATAGTGGGAGTACCTCAGTTTTGTAGCAAGCAATATGCATCCCAAAATTCCCCATAAGAGGGGTGGGAGCTCTGTGTCCCGTGATGTACTACAAGAAAAGGATTTTACAGGTAAGCTGTTAATAAAAATCCCTTTTTCTTTATCGTACATCACGGGACACAGAGCAGCATAGCCATTACATATGGGATGTCCCCAAGCAATGCTCCATGAGGGGAGGGAGACAACCAGAAAAAACCAAACAAGAGGTGCCACCGGACAAGAGGAGATTAAACTGCGGCCCGCAGTACCGCCTGCCCAAAGGCTGAATCAGCGTTCCTCCTAACGTCCATTTGATAAAATTTTGCAAATGTGTGGACAGATGACCAGGTTGCTGCCCTGCAGACCTGAGCCATAGGGACCTGGTGATACGCTGCCCAAGAGGCACTTATAGCTCTAGTGGAATGAGCCTTAACCGATAAGGGTGGACTCTTCCCCTTCAGGCCATAGGCCTGAATAATCGTCTGCCTAATCCACTTAGCAATAGTGGCCTTAGACGCTGCCTGGCCCTTCTTGGGCCCTTCCGGCAGAATGAATAAGACGTCCGTCTTACGAATCTGGGCTGTAGCTTCCAAGTAAATCTTTACAGCTCTAACTACATCCAAGGAATGTAGTAACCTCTCTTCCTTAGAAGAAGGCTTTGGAAAAAATGATGGAAGAATCACATCTTGATTAAGGTGAAAATTTGATACCACCTTAGGCAGGAAGGACGGAAGCGGCCGCAAAACGACCCTGTCCTTATGCAATAATAAATAAGGTGCCTTACATGACAAGGCTGCCAACTCCGACACCCTTCTGGCGGATGCCATGGCCACCAGAAACACTAGTTTCCTAGTCAAAAGGACCAAAGGGATCACGGACAAGGGCTCAAAGGGCTGCCTTTGCAAGGCCGATAGAACCAAATTTAGATCCCAAGGATACAGGGGAGCTTTAATCGGGGGATTCACCCGAATAACACCTTGTAAAAAGGATTTCATTAAGGAATGGGCAGCCAACGATCTCTGGAAGAAGACCGACAAGGCAGACACCTGCCCCTTGATTGTGCCGACCGCCAAACCTTTTTCCACTCCCAACTGTAAAAACTCCAGGATTCTCCCAATAGTATATTTGCGGGGATCCCATTTCCTGGTTTCACACCAGGTAATATAGGCCTTCCACACCCTATAGTATATTAACCTGGAAACTGGTTTTCTTGCGTTTATAAGGGTAGAAACGACCTGCCCTGAAAGGCCTCTGTTTCTGAGAATCAGGGACTCAGCCGCCAGGCCGTTAAATTTAGGGCCTGTAAGGCAGGGTGGTAGAATGGCCCTTGTGAGAGGAGGTCCGGACGTAGAGGGAGGACCCAAGGCTCCTCTACGGTCATCCTTTTTATCAAGGAGTACCAAGGTCTTCGGGGCCACGCTGGGGCCACTAGAATCGCTGGCTTGCGTTCCCTTTGAATTCTGTGAAGAAGACGGGGTAGTATCCGTATTGGGGGGAAGGCATAGATTAGCGCAAACTGATGCCAAGGACACACCAAGGCATCTGTCCCGCAGGCCAATGGATCCCTCGTTCGAGAGACAAAGTTTGCTACTTTGGCATTGAATCTGGACGCCATAATGTCCACCTCCGGAGTACCCCACTTCCGGCAAATGACCTGGAACACTTCGGGATGGAGGGACCACTCCCCTGGGGACATCTGTTGGCGGCTGAGGAAGTCCGCTTGCCAATTGTCCACCCCGGGGATAAAGATAGCTGAGATGCAGGGGACATGGGCTTCTGCCCATGAAAAGATCCGATCTACCTCCCTTTGGGCTGCCTGACTCCTGGTGCCACCCTGGTGGTTTATATAAGCTACGGCAGTGGCATTGTCGGATTGTACCCTTACTGGGGAGCCCTGCAGAACCTCCGTCCAGCCCAAAAGAGCCAACCGAGCTGCTCGGATCTCTAAGACATTTATGGGTAGGGCTGATTCTGCCCTTGACCATTTCCCCTGTAGGGTTAAATCGTCTAGGACTGCACCCCAACCTGATAGGCTGGCGTCCGTGGTTACTATCCTCCATGAGGGGGGATTGAACGATCTTCCTTTCAGAAGATTTTTTGTGACTAGCCACCAACACAGGCTCTGCCTTACCGCATAGGGAAGGGAAATGGGAAGATCCAAGGCCTGGAGTCTTTTGTCCCAGGCCGCGAGAATTGCTCTCTGTAGCCTCCGAGAATGGATCTGGGCATAGGGCACTGCCTCGAAGGTGGCCACTAGCTTTCCCAACAGGCGCATGCAGAGGCGTATAGATGGCCTTGTGCTGCTTAGGACTATGTGGATTAACTCCCTTATCGAGTCCACTCTGGACTGGGGCAGGAAGATCCGTTGTTGTCTTGTATCTAAAATCAGACCTAGATACTCCAACCTTCTTGTGGGCTGTAAAGCCGATTTGTCCCGGTTTAGAACCCAACCCAGGGACTCTAGGCAGTTTACTGCTAGCAACACTGCCCGATTTAGACCGGCCGCTGAGTGGTCGACTACCAGAAGATCGTCTAGGTAGGCCATGATCAGAATGCCCTGTTCCCTTAGGATGGCTAATACGGGGGCCAGGATCTTCGTAAAAACCCGAGGGGCCGTGGCTAGTCCGAACGGAAGAGCCACGAACTGATAATGCCGATAGTTTAGGGCAAAACGCAGATACCTGTAATGGCCTGGGAAAATCGGAACGTGCAGGTATGCGTCCTTTATATCGATGGAGGCCAAGAACTCCTTTCCTTGGAGGGCGGCCACCACCGAACGAATGGACTCCATTCGAAAAGACCGGACTCTTAAAAAGCGGTTTAATAACTTTAGGTCCAGAATAGGCCTGACGTCGCCGTTTGGCTTCGGGACAACGAAGAGGTTTGAGTAAAACCCTTGTCCTTGCTCCCCTGCTGGTACTTCCATAATCACTCCTTGGGATAGGAGTCGCTCTAGGGCGGACAGAAGCGATGCCTGTCTCTGAGGGTCGCCTGGAAGTCTTGACATTTGAAAGTGAGGAGGGGGGAACTCCCGAAACTCCAGCTTGTACCCCTGAGTTACTGAGGACAGAACCCATTGGTCGGTAACTTGGGCCCCCCACAACTCCGAGAACAACCGGAGTCTTCCCCCCACTCGAGAGAGTGGGGGCGCCCCTTCACAAGGCTGCCTTAGGGGCAGCCTTAACCGGCTTACGGTTCCACGGTCTCTTGTTCCCTGCAGCTTGCCCCTGGGGCCTGTTTGCAGCTGCGCGTCCAGGAGGCCGTCGATACTGCCTAGAGAATGAGGGCCCTGGAACTGGAGAGGTTGGGCGCTTAAAAGAGGGACCTCGGAACCTTTTCTTAACCGGCAAAAGGGTGCTCTTACCACTAGAGATCTTTTGAATATATTTGTCAAGATCTTCTCCAAACAATCTCTCTCCTTGAAAGGAGAATCCTGTAAGGAGTTTTTTGCAGGGGGTTTCTGCAGACCAGTTCTTTAACCAAAGTAATCTTCTCATGTGGACCAAATACAGGGATAGGCGGGACGCCTGTTGGATTGAATCCTTGATAGCGTCTACCGCGAAACATAAGGCTCTAGGTAGATCGGCTAAGTCCTGAGCCTGTTGAGCCGGGAGGTCCTTTAGGGCCTGCTTGGCCTGGTCTTTTAAAGCCTGGCAGACGCCAATGGCAGCTACAGCTGGCTGGACCACTGCCCCCGCTGTGGAAAAGGATGCCTTTAGTAAGGTCTCAAGCCTTTTATCCACAGGATCTTTGAACATGTGAATATTGTCCACTGGACACGTTAAAGCTTTATTGACACATGATATGGCTGCGTCAACAGTGGGGACAGCCCATTTTTTTGAAAACTCCTCCTCTAAAGGGTACATAACTGCGAACCTTTTAGGAGGCAAAAAAATCCTGTCTGGCTTAACCCAGTCCTGAAATATCAGGTCCTTTAACAAAGGATGGACCGGGAACACCAGGTTGGCTTGGGGCGCTTTTAGGGAGCCCAATGAGGACACAGCGGAGGCCAGAGGCTGAGGCAAAGGCATTTTAAAAGCTGACCGCACCATATCCGTTAAGGACTGAACCCACAATTTTTCTGCGTGAGAAGCTGAAAAAGGTTCTTCTATAGTAGAATCTTCAGAATCCAAATGGTCCAGATGATCCTCAGCCTGGTCTCCTGTATCTTCCAATTCCTCAGTGGAAAGGACATCTTCCTCAGGAGATTCAAACCTGGGAGACGGGGACCTAGCCCGCTTCTTCCCGGATAAAGAGGCCGTAATAAGAGCGGCCATCCTCTTTTCAAATCCACCCAAGGTGGAGGCTAACATCTCTTCCGTGACATAGGAAGGAGTTGGTTGAATAGGGCCCGCCATAGCACCTAGCAACCCCGATGGCTCACCCAGGGCAGCAACCTCCGGATCCTCCGGGGAGATAGGGGCAGGTGGATTCTGGGAAATATCCTCCGAGCCCGATGGGGAACCCTTCGGCTTTTTAACACCTTTAGCTCAGCATCGCTGCTCCGTGTCCCTTCACAGCCTTCAGCAAACTGACAGGCTAAATAGAGTTTTTCCCTCTGATGTACAGAGGGGAGGGAACTCCCTGGGCGTCCCCCGCCCCTCCACGCAGCGTCGGCGCCTATAACAGTGCGCGCGCGCGCTCCCGACGCCGCTCTCAGGAAGCAGGACCATGTGGGGAGAGGAGCCCGGGAGCTGCTGGAGACACACAGACATCAGGAAGTAAGTAATTTAAACCTGACATGCTCCCTTTACATTTCATGGAGCAAAACACCTTGTAGCAGCAGCAGCAGTCTATTAGCCCAGCCAGAGGAACAGTATACCTGGGTGTTTGAGCCATCCAGTCATGCAGACTTTGTGGTTTCTCTTTTAGCCCATGCACAGAGGCATAAAAAAAGGCTTTTCCCCAGAGTCCCCTGTGGGGAGCCCACTGACAAACCAAGTTCCGTAGGCCCCCCGCTTACCTTTCCACGCCGCAGGGTATTGCTCATGCAAGAGGCCCAATCTTCCCCCTTCACCGTGGGTATGGTCATAGACCTTCAGGGACCGGGGTCCAAGTCAGGAACACCACACACCTGGACCTATACAGCACTACTGGCAGCAGGTATCCATAGGTTAAAAAACCCAGTCCTGGAACCCAGAGTCCAGCCCTCCAAGGAGAGGCATTATAGGCAAAACCCCATCCACGAATTGGGGCCCGGGTACCGTCCACTTTGGCTATGAAGCACCTTGGACGGATCCGGTCGGCTGGCCCTGGTCCCAAGGACAAACTGCAGGCACAACCTTCAACGTGCACCAACACCTAAGACACTGGCGAAAAAACTGAGGTACTCCCACTATGGGTGGGGGTTATATAGGGAGGGAACTTCCTGTCGGAGAGTGCCAGTGTCCATCACCTGAAGGTACACTATATAACCCATATGTAATGGCTATGCTGCTCTGTGTCCCGTGATGTACGATAAAGAAAAGGTAGTTGAACTGTATAAAAAACAGGAAAAGGAGATTTATAAAAAAAATAAAAAAGATATCCAAGGAAATGAGAATGCCAATCAGCAGTGTTCAAACTAATCAAGAAATGGAAAACCGACGTTAGACCTACCGGTAACGGTATTTCTATGAACCTTCCAGGACGGCACCCGAGAGATGATGGCTCCTCCTGCAGGAAACACAATCACATGACAGTTTAAAAGGCCCCGCCCTTCCCCTTGCTCCTCAGTATGCAATAGAGTAATCCTGAACTGGTTCACAAGGGACGTAGTCCTTATCGGTACTTACCTTTTTTCCCCTTTCCCCATAGGGTGGGAAGTAGGCCTGCCGTCCTGGAAGGTTCATAGAAATACCGTTACCGGTAGGTCTAACGTCGGTTTTCTCTTACCACCTTCCAGGACGGCACCCGAGAGGATAATTGAGTAATAAACACAGGCCTACCTTTAGGGTGGGACCACAGCTTGTAGAACCTTTCGACCAAAGGCTAAGTCTTGCTGTGACAACATTTCCACACGATAGTGCTTCAGGAATGTATGACGGCTGGACCAGGTGGCCGCACTGCGGATTTGTTCCCAGGAGGCCCCTGCTTTCTCAGCCCAGGAAGTTGCTATGGCTCTGGTAGAGTGAGCCTTGATCTTTATGGGAGCTGTTGCTCCAGTACATACATAGGCTTTGGATATTGCTTCTCTAATCCATCTTGAGACTGAGGCTTTTGATGCCTGCAGTCCCTTCCTGGGCCCAGCGTGTAGAACTAGTAGGTGGTTAGATCTTCTAAAACTCTTAGTTCTCTCTAGATAAATGAGAAGACACCTTCTCACGTCTAACAAATGAAATTTCTTTTCTTTTTCGTTCTTTGGTTCAGAACAGAAGGACGGCAATATTATGTCTTGCGTCCTATGAAATAGGGATGCCACCTTAGGCAGGTACAGGGGTCTGCTCTGAGGGTGATCCTATCTGGCTGTACCCTCAGGAAGGGTTCTTTCATGGATAGCGCCTGCAAATCCCCTACCCTCCTGGCCGAAGTAATGGCTAACAAAAAGGTCAACTTTAATGTTAGAAACTTAAGGGGAACCTCTTCCAGAGGTTCGAATGGGTGTATAGATAACGCCTCTAACACCCTAGTTAAGTCCCAAGGCGGACAACTATATTTTTGGACTGGAGAAACTCTTTCTCTAGCTAACAAAAAACGTTTTATAAGGTCCTCTTTCGCCAATCTTTTATCAAGATAGACTGAGAGAGCCGTTATTTGTACCCGAAGGGTACTAACTTTTAATCCTAAATCTACCCCATCCTGGAGGAAGTCCAGGATAACCGGGATAGAAGTTGAAGCTACCTGTCTTTCCTTACGCCAGGAACAGAAGGTCTTCCATACTTTTTGGTAAATCTTTTGAGTTACTGGTTTTCTGCTCATGAGAAGAGTATCTATGACCTTCTCTGAGCAGCCTTTGCGTCCTAGAATCTGGCGCTCACTAACCAGGCCGTTAGCTGAAAGAATTCCGGCTTTGGGTGGAGTACTGGGCCCTGCCTGAGGAGATCTGCCCTGTACTGGAGCTTCAGAGGCTCCGCCATCGCCATGGCTCTTAGGTTTGCAAACCAAGTTCTTTTTGGCCACCATGGTGCTATCAGAAGAATCTGGCCTGGGGACCTGCTGAGTTTCTGAAGAACTCGCGGAATGAGCGCCACCGGCGGGAAGGCATAGGCCAGTCCGAAGCGCCAGGTCTGGGATAGCGCATCCAGACCTTCCGACTGTAGTTCCCATGAAATCGAGAAATACCTTTCTACCTTCCTGTTTAGTCTGTTGGCAAACAAGTCTATTTCCGGTTCTCCGAAATACTGGACCAGGTGTTGAAAAACCTCTGGGTTCAGTTCCCATTCCTCCTCCCTCAACTTGTGACGGCTGAGGAAGTCTGCTTCTATATTGCTCGTCCCCTTTATGTATATGGCTGAGATAGAGAGTACTCTTTCTTCTGCCCATATTAGGATTTCCTTGGAAAGTTCTAGTAGGGGACTGGACCTGGTCCCTCCCTGGTGACCTAGGTACGCTACTACTGTAGAGTTGTCTGAGCTTACTTGGACTTCTCTGCCTCTGATGTCTTCCTGGAAGGCTATTAGGGCTTCCCCCACTGCTCTGAGTTCTCTGTAGTTGGATGACCTGCGAGCTAGTGAGCTGTCCCATTGCCCCTGAGCTTTTTTCCCCTCCAGGTGGGCGCCCCACCCCCAGGAACTGGCATCCGTGGTAACCTTCACTGGGTTCCACTGAGCCCATGGTCGCCCTCCCCTCAGGTTTTTGGCAGATGTCCACCACTCCAGGGAGGACAGAACCTGGGGGGTGAGCAGTATTTTCTGATCTAAGGACTCTTTCTTTTTGTCCCATGAGGACAGGAAGAAGAAGTGTAATGTCCTGGCATGAAGCTGAGCCCAAACTACCGCTGGGATGCTTGCTGACATCAGGCCTAGGACTCTCAGAACATTCCTTCTGGAGAGTCTGGGGTTTTTGATAAGGTTCCCAACTGCTGAGGTTAGTTTTAAAACTTTTTCTTCTGGTAAGAAGAGTCTCTGCTGCCTGGTGTCCACTACGTATCCCAGGAAGGTCTTGACCTGTTCTGGTTTGAGGGAGGATTTTTCTTTGTTGATTATCCACCCTAGGCTCTCTAGGAGTGCCATTGCTTTGTTGGCATCCCGCGAGACTTGGGCGGCTGATTTTCCTGAAATCAGCAAGTCGTCTAAATAGGGTATAAGGGATATGCCCTGAAGGTGCAGGTATGCCACTGCTTCTGCTAGGATTTTTGTAAAAATCCTTGGGCTGGAGGTTAGCCCGAATGGTAGTGCTCTGAACTGCCAGTGGAAGGTTTCTCCTTCCACTACGACCGCAAACCTCAGATATACCTGGTGATGCACGTGGATTGGCACGTGAAGATAGGCATCTTTGAGATCTAGGGTCACCAAGAAGGCCTCCTTCATGAGGTTCTTTCTTACCGAATAAATACTTTCCATAGTAAACTTTTTGTATTCCAGAAACTTGTTCAGGTTTCTCAAGTTTACTATTAGACGGTATTTTCTGGAGGGTTTTCGCACTACGAAAATATGGGAATAAAATCCCTGGTACTGCTGAGCTTTTGGTACTGGTACCACCACTAGTTGTTTGGCTAACTCCTGTATGCCCTCCAAGAGGGCAGACCTTTTCAGGGTATCCCTGGGAAGGTGAGTAATGGTGATCATGGTGGGGGGTGTAGTCAGAAATTCTAGGCGATAGCCTTTTTGAATTATTTGGCAGATGTAATGACTGTTCAAAATTCTCTCCCATAGAGGGAGGAATTGAGATAGTCGACCCCCCACTCTGACTTCGTCGTCACTTGGACGGTTTGTCGCTGGGTTTTGGAGGAGGGAAAAGGAGGTTGTTCTTCCTGTTCCCTTTGCCAAAGTTCCAACGTCTAAAAGGTTCCTTTTTGGCTTTCTGTCTACCCTGCCCCTGGGGGCCTCGAAAAGTTTTCTTGAAACCTTCTTTTTTGGGTTTAACTGGGAATTTTTTACCTTTTTCTGATGACCTAGCAAGGACATCCAGGTCTTTCCCAAACAACAGGGAACCTTGGAAGGGGATGCCACAGAGTTTTCCCTTGGATGTAGCATCTCCCTCCCAGGCCTTGATCCAAACTGCCCTCCTAGTAGAGTTAATGAGGGCTGCTGTCTTGGCTGCTGCCCTTGCAGATTCCGTAGCTGCATCTGCCAGGTAAGCAATCGCCTTCCTTACCACTGTAAGTGACTCAACTACCTCCTCCGCCTCCGAATTCTGGGCGAGGTGGTCGGTGAGTGTCTCTACCCAAACATCTGTATTCCTAGCTACACATGCTGCTGCTAAGGCTGGGCTTAGTGCTGCCGCATTGGCCTCCCAGGCTTTTCTAAGGAGAGATTCTGCTCTACGGTCCATCACATCCTTGATGTTACCCGCATCCTCAAAGGAGAGAATAGATAATTTAGTGACTTGCGACAAAGCCGCATCAAGTCTAGGAAGCTTAAAAAAGACTTCCTCATCTTCCTGGGAGAAGGGGAATCTTCTTTTCCAGGTTTTTTGTTTGATTATTCTCCTTTCAGGGTCTCTCCACTCCTGAAGGACTAACTCCTTGAGGGATTTGTGCAGGGGGAATACTTTAGATTGAGCGTCACTCAGGCCCCTATAAACTTTATCCTGTGCTGAGGTAGGTTTAGGGGTCTCAGGAATTTCCTCTGTGGCGTAGATTGCCTGGAGGAGACTCTCTAGATCTTCTACAGCAAAGAGGTGTTTTCTTGGACGTGTGTCTTCCTGAGACTGACTAATGGAGTCTCCATCTACCTCTCCTGAGCTGTGCCTAGACCTAAGTAGACTGACTACCTCACTTTCTTCACCGTCTGCTTCCCCCAGAGGGGGAATTTGTGAAGGTGTAAAGAAAACGCTTGGGCCCCTAGAAAAGGGGGTCTCCTGAGAGGAAGTGCCTTCCTTAGGGGTAAGTTCCTCCGTTTCGGTCTGTGCCGACTGCCCGGCTGCCTCCCGGAAGGCCTTAACTGTTGCTAACATTTCTGTTTGCATGGATGAGAGAAAACTCTTCATCATGGCAGCAGCCTCCTTTCCTGCCAGTATATTAATACATTTATAGCAGAAAGGTTTTGTGTAGGACTTGGGGAGCTTCTCTCTACAATTCCCACACTTTTTAGAGGAACTATGCCCTGTAGCGGAAGGAGAATGAACTGAGGCCTCCTGGGGTCCGCTGGGGGTTTCTGAAAGACATGAAATATACATTTAAATTGTCTTTTTCCCCAAGACTGCTGGCTGTACTGGGGAGGGGAGGAAGTGGACGAGAAGGGACCAGATCCTGCTCCGGTCGTTCCCTAAAAGTTTGGGAACTCTCACCGCTTCCCCCCTCCCTTTCCAGGGGGATTGGTACTTACCGTCCCCCGACCTGGATCTGCCAGCGGTCGTGTCGGTCTTTCCGTCCTCTTCCATGAGGAGGGTGACTCGGTCCTGGCTGTCGGTACTCCTGTACTGGTCACCGCAAGCCGACCCGTCCACCACCCACGCCGTCTCCACGTTCCACTGGGAACTTCCGGGTTACGCCGTCTGGAACCGCCCACTTCCTGTGATGCAGTTCCTGTCTCAGAACGAGGCCTGGAGCGCGGCGTTTTTGCGTCTGGAGACCCGGGAAACGGCGATTTGAATGGTGGTGGATTCGATAGCATACAGTGATGGCTCACCTCCCCGCAGCTCAGAGCACTGGTGCTTACATAGGGCGACCTGTGAGTTTGGACCGAAGTCTACAGGTAAGTTCAGCCCTCCCCGGCCTCCCTTAGACCTGTCTCACAGGGGTACCTTCGACCCTCCCCGGTCTCTAAGTTTCCATTAACAAAACAAACGTGTCGCTGTGTTGGAGAAACACAATCAATACTGAGGAGCAAGGGGAAGGGCGGGGCCTTTTAAACTGTCATGTGATTGTGTTTCCTGCAGGAGGAGCCATCATCTCTCGGGTGCCGTCCTGGAAGGTGGTAAGAGAAAATGAGGGGTTCTGTTGAAAACAAACCACAGTCAGGTAGACCAACTAAAATTTCAGCCACAACTGCCAGGAAAATTGTTTGGGATGCAAAGAAAAATACAAATAACTTCATGTGAAATACAGGACTCTCTGAAAACATGTGGTGTGGCTGTTTCAAGATGCACAATAAGGAGGCACTTGAAGAAAGATGGGCTGCATGGTCGAGTCACCAGAAGAAAGCCATTACTACGCAAATGCCACAAAGTATCCCGCTTACAATAAAATCTGTGGACTTCGTAGAATATATACATACATACATACACTGTATAAGTGGCGACTGAATACAAGATAGTATATATTAGTGCTATGCTGTACTCTTATTTTCATCATGCGGTTACAACAATCCTTATGTAAGGGTAATCTGAGGGACAAGGAGCTTTATTGTATTTTACTGAGCCTACTTCCTGAAATTGGACATACAAAGCCATGTCTTATCACATTTTAGATAAACAAGGCATCATGGTTATCCACCAGCCCTCACTGTAAGACAAATTGTTAAATAACAGACTACAAAACAGAACCTTTCATCTGCTTACATAATCTTCCTTAATGGGTTGGTGTGTGTAATACTGCATGGATTGGAATACTGCATGCACTGCATGCATTTGGCTGCAATAATTGGATAGTATACAGTAAATAATCATGCTTGGTCTTTCATGTAAATCAAAATTTAATTTTTTTCTGAAAAACTGAGCAGGAATGGGACCCCACAGAAAAAATTTAGATAAGCTGTCAAAATAGACCCTCCTTCCAGACCGTCATTGATGTCATCCCTTCCACGCTGCACTCCACGAGCGGTTCAAGCCCCGCTTTCAGATCATTTTACTGCAGGGTAGTCTTCCCAGTCACGATTGCAGACCAACAGTGGTGAGAGCCAGAGGTGCAGGGGGTGGTCTATGTGGACAGCTTTACCGCAGATGTCTGCAGCCCGAGATGAGCCCGTTTTATTCATCAACCATGTGAGGTGCTAAATGTTGTACCTTCATTAAATGTAACCATATTGCTACACTTAGAGGCACCTCTGCTCTTTAATACTCGGTAGCTCCTGCTGGATTTTGCTTCTAAACCCCTCGTGGAGATTTTATGGTTACACAACCACATGGCTATAATCTTTTTATATTGACTATAAACTGCAGGACTTCTGAATAAATGGTTGTGAAAGGAATCATTTGAGTTTACATTTGTTATAGGGAAATTTGCTTTGATATACAAGTGCTTTGAATTACAAGCATGTTTCAGGAACAAATTATGCTCGCAAACCAAGGTTTTACTACTGTATAATGTTTGGGGTTTTGATTGTTTTTTTTAAGCAAAAAAATTATGATTTTTACATGTAGGAGAGGAATGCCAGAGTTGGCCTGGTATGGAAGTGGTTAAATTAACATTAGTAGCCATTTATATTTTATGCATTTATAAAACACATCCAGCTCGCTTTTGAAGCAACCTCCCAAGCTGGCTAGAACATGCTCCTGTAAAGACTATTTCACCAAGTTCTTTACTGTATTACATTGTATTGCAATTGTACTATCTGTCCTTATGTTGTAAAGCGCTGTGTAAACTGTTGGCACTATAAAAATCCTGTATAATAATAATGAAAATAATGATAAAGTGACCACAATGTAATCCCAATACTTACTGCTTATAGTCTACCCGTGTATGTAATTGCTAGGTACATGTGCATAAATGTAGTTCATAGTTCCCGTGTGTGGTCAGTCTTTCTCCTCAGTGTATTATAATGGAGCCGGTTTGAGCCAAGCCACTTAGTGATGCAGCTGAAGCTTTCAAAGCTAGAAAACTTCACTATCTGAACTGTCATTTAGTATTGGATAGTATAGGTGGGAGAGGAGCGACACTATATGGCTGTCAGATACTAGACATCATAGCTGCCTGGCTATTGAAAGAAAAGTAGGCATATACATTCATTGGCTGTGTTTAGCAGTATCAGCAACATTTAAAATTAGACCATATAAATTATAAATGTATGTAGTGTTCAAAATGCACAGCTTTGACATTCTACGGTGCTTAACCACTTGCCCACCAGGTAAATTCTGGCACTTCTCTCCTTCATGTGAAAATCACAATTTTTTTGCTAGAAAATTAATCAGAACCCCCAAACATTATATATTTTTTTTAGCAGACATCCTAGGGAATAAAATGGCAGTCATTGCAATACTTTTTGTCACACCGTATTTGCGCAGCGGTCTTACAAGCGCACTTTTTTTGGATAAAAATCACTTTTTTGAATTAAAAAATAAGACAATACATTTTGCCCAATTTTTTTATATATTGTGAAAGATAATGTTACGCCGAGTAAAATGATACCCAACATGTCACGCTTAAAAATTGCGCCCGCTCGTGGCATGGCGTCAAACTTTTCCCCTTAAAAATCTCGATAGGCGACGTTTAAAAAATTCTACAGGTTGCATTTTTTGAGTTGCAGAGTAGGTCTAGGGCTAGAATTATTGCTCTCACTCTAACGATCGCGGCGATACCTCACTTGTGTGGTTTGAATACCGTTTTCATATGCGGGCGCTACTCGCGTATGCGTTTGCTTCTGTGCGCGAGCTCGTCGGGACGGGGCGCTTTAAAAAAATTTTTTTGGGTTTTCTTATTTATTTTTATTTAGTTTTATAATTTTTTACATTGAAAAAAAAAAAAAAAAAAAAATTGATCACTTTTATTCCTATTACAAGGAATGTAAACATCCCTTGTAATAGAAAAAAGCATGACAGGTCCTCTTAAATATGAGATCTGGGGTCAAAAAGACCTCAGATCTCATAATTAGACTTAAATGCAAAAAAAAAAAATGTTTCTTTAAGAGGCTGGGCGGGACTGACGTTTTGACGTCACTTCCGCCCAGCAGAGCTATGAGGACGGGTGAAGGAGATTTCTCCTTCAGTCCCGTCCCCGCTCAGCTGCCGGACACATCCGATCCCCTCCGCCGCTACCGACGGCTCCGGTAAGCGGCGGAGGGCGCGGGAGAGCGGCGGGCCCTCTCCCGCCACCGATAACGGCGATCTCGCGGCGAATCCGCCGCGGAGACCGCCGTTATCGTGTACACCACCGCCCCCTGAAAAGATGAATATCTCGGTTGTGGCAGCAGCTGCTGCCGTTATCGAGATATTCAACTTTAAAAAGAGGACGTCTTTTTGACATGGGGCGGTGGTCAAGAGGTTAAAGGGGTTGTAAAGGTAAAAAAAAACCCCTAAATAGCTTCCTTTACCTTAGTGCAGTCCTCCTTCACTTACCTCATCCTTCCATTTTGCTTTTAAATGTCCTTATTTCTTCTGAGAAATCCTCACTTCCTGTTCTTCTGTCTGTAACTAAACATTGTAATGTGACACTTTCTCCCTGGTGTAGAGAAAACCTCTTGAGGGGGGAGGTGGCAAGCAGGAATGTCAGGACGCCCACTAACACACAGCTCCTTTCTCCATCTGCAAAGTAGAGTGTGTCCCGACACTCCTGCTCGCCCCCTCAAGAGGCTTTCTCCACACCAGGGTGAAAGTGTTGCATTACTGTGTGGAGTTACAGACAGAAGAACAGGAAGTGAGGATTTCTCAGAAGAAATAAGGACATTCAAAAGCAAAATGGAAGGATGAGGCAAGTGAAGGAGGACTGCACTAAGGTAAAGGAAGCTATTTAGGGGAAAATTTTTTTTACCTTTACAACCCCTTTAATAGAAAAGTGAAGCATTTTAATTCTTGCCCCTAGAAGCACTTGCAACTAAATATTCATTCCACCCCAAACCAAGGCCAACTTTGGGTGGAATCCTATTCCATTTTGAGAGCTCAAACCTACTTCAGACCCCAGCAACATGTTTATTTTTCTGGCAAATCATTAATATGTGAAATCATTCTATTGGGAATGTGTTCTTTCATGTCCTCATAAAAGCCATGTGCAGACATCCGATTTTAAATTAAAACGGAGTTGGGACAATAAAGTTTGACTGAAAGTGGATTCATTAGAACACCACAAAACCCAAAACGTTTCCATGTCTTAATAAAAGAGCATTATGAAATGTGTCTGTTCTTTTCCAGTGCAGGGCACATATCTATGACTTCCTACCAGACCAAGAACAAGATGTTTCATTATCAACTAGGAAGTAAACAGGAAGTCTCCTAGCCGATTACATTATAAGCCGTGGTTGTTTAAATGAAGGCAGCCCAGAGATTACAGCTTGTCCGCTCCGCTCGTCCATTTAATACTTGTGGTCTCTCAGCAGCATTAATCTCTGGACTATCACAACTAATCAAATGTAAAAGTTATGCATTTTGGGGCTAGGAATATGCATGCATCATACATACTGTGGGGGGGTACAACTGGGGGAATCCATAGTGGAGAATGATCTAAGTGTTCTAGTAGATCATATGTTAAATTATGGCAAGCAGCGGTTTCCAAAGCAGGCCAAAAAAATAAAAAATTAGTGGGGGGGGGGGGGGGAGAAAGAGAGAGAAACACTTTGCTCTCATGCACATCGCTGTTTACCTTAATGCATAGAGTGCATTAAGGTTAAAAAAAAAAAAACTAACTTCTGTCTTCAAGGTCCTTTTACTACTCTGGTTTATGCAAGATCAGGCCAAGTATTTATCTTCCTAGGAGCTGGTAGCCTCACAATAAAGCAAATACAGTATATTGGTGTTGTCTATAGAGAAATATACCCTACCCTGTGCTGAGCGAATAACATTTGCATATTGTCACGGTCTTCATAGAAGCCTTCCTTAAAGCGGAGGTTCACCCAAATAACATCTATATATCAGACTACATTGCGGCTCAGCTTGGAAACGCCAATTGTACATGTTAGAAGTATAAAGAATTTAGTCTGATATAGATGTTATTTGGGTGAACCTCCGCTTTAAAGGCAAAATGGAGGGATGAGGTAAGTGAAGGAGGATTGCACTAAGGTAAAGGAAGCTATTTAGGATTTTTTTTTTTTTTTTACAACCCCTTTAAAAGGGGTTGTAAAGGTAAAGCAGGCCTTGGATTTAGGAGATCCTTTGGCAGGTAAGACATGTCACGTGTATGCAAGTTCAATGTATTTAGCTTTTTGCCTGGAATGTTCAGTTCTGAACTTGAGGCCATTCAAATAAAGTTACTCCTCTGCTGGTTTCGGTGGGAGTAGACAGGCTAACAGGGGTCTCAAATTGGTGGCCCTCCAGCTGTTGCGGAACTACAAGTTTCGTTATGCTTGTAACTGTCAGCCTTGCAAAGCCTCATGGGACTTGTAGTTTTGCAACAGCTGGAGGTCCGCCAGTTTGAGACCACTGGGCTAAAAGAAGGCCAGGAGTAAGGTAGCGTGGGTCCTTGTTACCTAAGCTTGCATCAGTTTTACATCTATGGGAGGATAGTATTTCCCTATATGTAAAATCCAAAAAAACAAAAAAAAAAAACACACCCCACAAACTGTCATAAGCACAGAGTCAACAACCCAATTAAGTCACACTAGAAGTTCTGATGAAAAAAAATAAAAAAGTATACATTTTATTTCAGGAGCTGCCAGGTTCTGACAGGCAAGAACTAGTGAGGTGTAAAGACTTCACATCTCAGACCGTAATGAACAGAATAATTTATAAATGGGTAAACTTTGCAGTCAGTTCAGGAAATATGCAGACAGAAGAGGCAGGGAAAGACCTAGATGTCAACTTTATTTTCCAAAATACTTTAAGAACGTTTTGAACCTTTGATGTGCTGACTTCATAGAGAGAAGCTTGAGAATACAAATGGGTCAAACTAATGAAGTGCTCCAACTTATTAAAAAAAAACAAAAAACAAACAAAACACACACACACACACACACACACACACACCATTTAGACCAGTGAAGAATCTGTATAATACATGAGGTTGTCAAAAAAAGGAGGTTTTATAAATAAAACAGAAAAGCAATACCACTGAAAACTAAGGGGTGGGAATATTTTGGAAAGGTTAAGAACTTTTTATATTTAAAGATAGATTATATATTTATTACACACACACACACACAGCGGGTAATAGTAGTATTGACTACATCACCATTTTTCTAGGTAAATATATATTTCTAAAGGTGCTATTGACATGAAACGTTCAACAGGTGTCGGTAACAACCCATGCAATCCATACATACAAAGAAACCAAAATAAAATAACACCAAACAGGTTTTTTGGTGCCGAAACGGATACCGAAATTGAAAAATACACTAGGCTGAAAACAGAAACCAATACCAATTTTTTTTTTTATATTTTTATACAGGAGATGGTCAGTGACTGGGGACATGGTACAGGAGAGATGGTCAGAGACTGTAGACATGATACAAGAGATCAATGCAGCCTCACCTGTGCCCGTCAGATGCAGCCCCACCTGTGCCCGTCAGATGCAGCCTCACCTGTGCCCGTCAGATGCAGCCTCACCTGTGCCCGGAAAAAGATGGAAGAGAGCCGCCGCTGCCTGGTTGATTAGAGCGCCGGGAACATAGTGGCTTTCATTTCAATAGCTTTGTGTGTGTCCCCCCTCCCCCCCCCCCCCCCCCCGTGTGCCGACACATACAGCCCCTTCCCCTTGTCCAGGGAACTTTGATAGACAGATCACCCGTCCTAGATCACCCGTCCTAGGATTGGGTGGCGGGGAACACACAGCTATTGAAATTAAAGCCGTTATGTTCCTGGCGCTCTAATCAACCAGGCAGCCTCTCTCTTCTGCGCTATACGACACCCACCCCATTTTCATCTCCATTATCTGCCTTTTTTCTCTTTCGACAAATTGCAGAAAAGGCAATTTTCGGCCGATATGTTTTGTCGTCCGAAATTTCGGTGCATCCCTACAAATAAGTTCAGAAATTAAGTTATGTGTAATAAAGGGACTGACAGGGAAAAATAATGAACTCACAAAGACAGGGAGGTGCAGAAAGACATGGAAAGCAAAGACAACAGCTGAAACCTATCAGCAATTTGAAAGCAATCCTGCCCTTTGTCAGTGAAAATTGTATCAGCTGGTTCAGTCTCAACTGATGGCCTATAAAAAAGGTGCCTCATTACCAAGGTGTCATTACCTAATGATGGGTAAAAG
Organism: Rana temporaria; assembly: GCF_905171775.1. Classification (NCBI taxonomy): domain Eukaryota; kingdom Metazoa; phylum Chordata; class Amphibia; order Anura; family Ranidae; genus Rana; species Rana temporaria. Next base: position 163,163,773 of record NC_053494.1, on the reverse strand, counting down.
CAAAGAGCTCTCTCAAGACCTTTGCAATCTTATTATTGCAAAACATATGAGGTAATTGATTACGAAAAAACTTCTGAATGTTCCAATGAGCACTGCTGGAGCCATAATCCGGAAGCGGAAAGAACATAATTTCACCATAAACCGGCCACAACCAGGTGTTCCTTACAAGATTTCTGACATAGGAGTTAAAATAATTATCAGAAGAGTTGTCCAAAAGCCGAGGAACAATTGTGGATCTCTTCAGAAAGACCTTGAATTAGCAGGTACAATTGTTTCAAAGAAAACAATAAATAATGCACTCAACCGCCATGGCCTGTATGAACGCTCACTATGCAAGACTCAGTTGCTGAAGAAAAACGCATGTTTAAGCTTGCTAAACAACATTTAGACAAGCCTGTGAAATACTGGGAGAATATAGCCTGGTCAGATGAGACCAAAATTGAACTCTTCGGATGCCATAATACTCACCATGTTTGGAGGTCAAATGGCACATTACTCCAAAAACACCCCCATACCAACAGTGAAGTTTGGGGGTGGGAACATCATGGTGTGGGGCCGTTTTTCAGCTTTATGTCGTTAAAGGAAGTTTGAATGGAAAAAATGTACCAAGACATTCTTGATAAAAATCTGCTGCCATCTACCAGGACGATGGAGATGAAACAAGGGTGGACATTTCAGCAAGACAAGGATCCCAAACACAAAGCCAAGGAATCTCTCAATTGGTTTCAAAGAAGGAAAATAAAACTGCTAGAATGGCCCAGCCAATCACCTGACTTGAATCAATTAGAAAATCTATGGAAACAACTAAAAGAGCCGAGTTCATAGAAGAGGCCCACGGAACCCTCAAGATTTGAAAACTGTGTGTGGAAGATAGCGCCAAAATGACACCTGAGCAATCAATGCGACTAGTTTCTCCATACAGGAGGCGTCTTGAAGTGGTCATAACTAACAAAGGATTTTTTACCAAGTACAATTTCAGTTAGCGTGTTCAATTTATCACACATACATTTCTGAAATTATTTGTTTTGGTTTCTTTGTATGTATGGGTTGTTTTACCGACATGTGGTGAAGACTTCATGTCAATAGCACCTTTAGAAATATATTTGCCTAGAAAAATTGTGATATGTTAAAACTTATTTTACTGTGTGTGTGTGTGTGTGTGTGTGTGTGTGTGTATTGTTAGGTTATTAGACAATTCTCATATTGAGTTATTGTCTTGTATTGCACTAAAACCAGGAAAATAATTTACAGAGCAACAAATTAGCAGTAGCTGCACTGACCAAACAGCTCAGATATTTATTAAGCTTCTGGACTGCCTCCCAAATATGAGAGAACTGAGAGGAAGCAGTTGTCACCAATTCTCATAGCAGGTAACCAAATCACACCCTGCCAGGTCAGAGGGGATTTACAATGGGACAGCAGCAATTATGGGCATTGAAACTCAGTAGCCAGAGGCAGTCTGCAGGCTTGGTCCCTCTGATAAGAAATGGAGGAGGCCGGAGACTGCTATTTTCTGTTATCTGCCATCTCAAAAAGTATTTAACTTCTTTATGGTGTGCGAGTCACCTTATTTTCTGCTCGATAAGACATAAAATGGGGGGAAAATGTCTGTGCATCTTATGGAGCGAATACTGACCAGCCTTGCTGTCGCCGTGTCAGAATACCGGCGCTCGGCTTCTCTGTGGAGGAGCAAGGACAGGATGTGAGGCGCATCCTGGCAGGGGCATACCAAGGGGGAGCGCCCCGAGTGCCAAAACATGGGGGGGTGTCGCTATGGGGGTGATACCGCTATACCGGTTTGCTGTGTGTCCACCACCCACCTATAGTAGTATTAGTAAAACTATTTTAGTACACAATTTGATTCATAATATTTTTTTTTCTTGTTTTTGTCCTCCAAAACCTAGGTGCATCTTATGGTCAGGTGCGTCTTATGGAGCGAAAAATACGGTATTTCATTGGTACTGTATCAAGCATCACTTCACTCTCTCAATCAACACTGACTATTTTAACCCTTATGCTACTCATCAGTAAATGGATATATCATATTTAAATACTTTTCCGTTAACTTTCATTAGTTACTTGTCCTGTTTTTTCATGATGTCATACATGCCAGGAGCCTTTAGGAGGGGAGGATGGGTCTTCTCAGCCAAGCACACCCTACTGCCTGCATGCCTGAGCTAGGGGCAGAAGGATTTCAGGAAGTACAGGAATCGTCTGCCCTTACGCAAGATGGCCAAGGCCAGAAATGCTAGGGAGTGTGTTCCAAAGTGATTTATCAGCAAAACTAAGCATGGAGACATAAGTGGATGGATAAGTTTGCTTTGAATAATAAAATTGAATTAAATTGCCGTTTTGGTGCTCAGATACGGTTTAGTTCCTCTTTAAAAAGGCACATATAAAAGCAGTTTTCTTTGTTTAATTGCAAATTAAATAAAAATGAACAGTGCCCTCAGGCAGTTGCTGATCTCAAAACCGGATTATTGAATTAAAAGTTTAAGCACCACAGACCACACAAAAAAAAAAAATAAAAAAAAATAAAGGCTCTACCCACTACTATCCGCCATCAACTGGAATATAAGCTTTGGGTGGCTTGGACTACCAAGGTGGCTTGGACTTATACAATAATTAATCATAACTTTGGGTCTTAAGCTGGGTTACACATGTTAAGTTTTTATTTTTGTTCAAACCCAAAATGAAAAAAAAAAAAAAACACACACACACACACACACACACACACACACACAGGAGGTTGCCATACTTAAGTAAAGTTAGTGTGGCGATCCCCCCTACTGAGCCTTGGTGTCTGTGTTCTGATAGGGCGATTCCCACTAACACCCCGGTTCCTGCTGAAACGGCCGATATTCGGATCGTGTGTACCCAGCTGTACTCTCCAATGAGAGAGTTGAAGATCAATTACAGTCTGACAGTTATGGCCCAACATACTCTGTCTCAAGAAGTTTATAGTGAAACAACCAGACTAAGGCCGCGTACACACGATCGGCTAAACCGATGAGAACGGTCTGATGGACCGTTTTCATCGGTCCAAACCGATCGCGTGTGGGCGCCATTGGTTATTTATCCATCGGTTAAAAAAAAAGCCATCTTGTTTTAAATGTAACGATGGATTCCTAACCGATAGGTCAAAACCGATCGTTAGAAGGCACAACCATCGGTTAAAAATCCACGCATGCTCAGAATCAAGTCGACGCATGCTTGGAAGCATTGAACTTCGGGTTTTTTTCAGCATGTCGTGTTTTACGTCACCGCGTTCTGACACAATCGTTTTTTTAACTGATGGTGTGTAGGCACGACTGATCATCAGTCAGCTTCATCAGTTAACCGATGAAAACGGTCTATTAGACCGTTCTCATGGGATGGACCGATCGTGTGTACGCGGCCTAAGTAATCCCTGACCCCTCCTAAGCTAAGAAAAATGTAAGCAAATAGCGCATATATGAACCTTCTATTCATATGCTTAAAAACGTACATAACAATAAAAGACTGAATATCCATTCTTGCATATCCCTAATTGTAATTGGTTATCTTTAACTTTTCACAGATACTTAACACACCAATAACATATTTATTCCCTATATATTTACTTTGTTTCCCCCCATTAAAACAAGACAATAAAGTGGAAGAATTAATGCCACTGCTCACCCTTTTCTCCGCAGCGACATCTTCCCCCGATGAGTCCCTCTCATCATGTGGCTCTTTCACAGCTGGCATTTGCTTCTTGTGCGCTGGCTCTCGGTTTAAGGTGGTATAACCTATATGTTCATAAATCGGGTTTATGGTCATCTTGGCAATGTACTCTGCTGCCTTGGTCTCGATATACAGGGTGATCAGGCCATCGGTCACCAGGTCATGGATGGACTCAAACCTCTTTTCGCCAACAAAATGTTTTCCATCATAGTAAAGTCTGAAGTTTCTGGTCTGATTTCCAAATCTGCTTCAAAATCAAAAAAAGAGAACAAAAAACTATGAAAACCTTGAAGATCATTTTCTAAAAACGTCTGGATTGAAACAACTGCAGACACTTTATACAAGTCAGTTCATCACAGATGTGGAAAAAGTGATGTATCCAGCAGTTTGGTTAAGAGTTTTTTTTTTTCTATTTTCACTGCCAGAACTGCATCTTCTTTCAACCGCCTGCCTAGAAGATGTTATACACACTTACAATAGTCTCTTCTATTGCACTTAATCAATACAGTGATTTGATGCAGTGCAAAACCTCCACAGCCTTGTCATTTACTAGGAAGAGGCTATTCAGGGAGCATTTGGCTCTTGTGCCAACAATTACACTGAATTGCATCTGCTGCCAGAGTCTCAACTAAATGGGACAGAATGGCACAAGGGTAAGTATTCTTTATTTCTGGCTGAAATCCAAGTACTAACTCTTTGGTTTTTTACAAAGGAAGCTCTATGGTAAGCTTGCTGAAACTCAGGAGATTTTCACATAATCTATGCATAGGACAGCAGCCTTAAGTGATGATTTAGGCATTGCAGTTTTTTCTTCCATTTACATGATGCTGCATCACGCAACAGATTGGGATATAAAAAAAAAAAAGAAAAAAAAAAGAAAAGGGGCTGCTTTATACAAAAATGCAAATTCTAAGCCGACCATATACAGAAATATACAAGACCATATGTAAAATGGATTTTAATTCAAGGGCCCCTTCTGCTATCCTAGTTGTCCAGCATCACTCACTCAGATGTCTACCATCACAATGGTATTTTATTAATACTAATGGCAAATTGGGATCTGTGTTTTTGGGGGCCTCAACTTCTGAACCAAATAATTTGAATGCTTAAAATAAAATACTCACACAAAATCTAAAATAAAAGATTTGACCTGCCTAAGGGCCTTTCACGCAGGAACTCCGTCTGGATCTGTCTGTCAAGTTTTTCAAATGAATCCAGTCTACGGGCAGGTGGGAGTAAAATAGATGGACTTAAATTTACACCTCACCTACACACAAGACTTTTTTGTACGCAAAAAAAAAAATATATATATATATATTATATATATATATACACACACACACACACACACAGGAAGGGGTTGGATCTTTTTCCATTTTGGTAGACATAAATGGATGCAAAACGGAGGTCACCCGTTTATGTCTTTTCACTTCTGGTTCAGGCAAGAAACATGTTTTGGTTATAATGTTGTTCACCTATGACTATTTTCTTCAGAGAAAATAAAAAAACACCAACACGCACACATGAAAAACAGATGGATACTGATATGAACTGAAAACCGATGTATAAAATGATCTAAAATAGTAAAATAAAAATATCAGTTTACATGAAAGAACAGAGGATGCTCATGTGAAAGCTGGAGTACATCCGAGAGGCGCCACTGAATGTGGGTTGCTGTACAGCTTCCAGAGGGATTTCTCATGTGTCACGGGCGTGAATGCTGTTGTAATGACAGCAATTGCTTCTGGTGAGTGTCGAATTCACCAAGACCTGATGTGGCTATGGATGGTTGATTTCATGGTTTGCCTTTCAGAATTACTGTGAAACCTATTTTAGTACTTTGCGCTTTTACTATTATTCAGACTATTTGCACTTTAATATTGGCGCTAAACATTATCTGTTTATAGAGTTTACAACTGCTTAAACATACTAATGTACAGTACTATGCAAAAGTTTTAGGCAGGTGTGGAAAAATGCTGTAAATTAAGAAAGCCTTCAGATGTAGGTGTGTTAACCACTTAACCCCTGGACCATTTTGCTGGTCAAAGACTAGGCCACTTTTTGCGATTCAGCACTGCGTCGCTTTAACTGACAATTGCACGGTCGGTCGACGTGGCTCCCAAACAAAAATTGGCATCCTTTATTCCACACAAAAAGAGCTTTCTTTTGGTGGCATTTGATCACCTCTTTTTGCTAGGGTTGTCCCGATACCGATACCAGTATCGGTATCGGTACCGATACAGAGAATTTGCGGGAGTACTTGTACTCGCGCAAATACCCCCGATACCTAAATAGAATACTCCCCCCCCCGCCGCTGCATGGAAAGCCGCCGCATCGAAAGCCGCCGCATGGGTTAAACGGCATGCGGGAACATCACAGCTTTCATTTGAATAGCTGTAGTGTTCCCGTGCGTATAGACACTCCCCCTTGCTCGGGATTGGATGGGTGATCGTGATCTGTCCAATCCTGAGCAAGGTGGAGTGTCTATACATTCAAATGAATGCTGTGATTTTCTCCATGCGGCGGCGGCTTTCGGCGGCAAAGGTATGGGGGAAATGGCTGGAGGGACATGGCTGCATATGTGAGGGACATGGCTAGAGGGACATGGCTGCATATGTGAGGGACATGGCTAGAGGGACATGGCTGCATATGTAAGGGACATGGCTAGAGGGACATGGCTGCATATGTGAGGGACATGGCTGAATATGTGGGGGACATGGCTGCATATGTGGGGGGACATGGCTGCATTTGGGGACACATTTAAAAAAAGTATCGGTATTCGGTATCGGCGACTACTTGAAAAAAAGTATCGGTACTTGTACTCGGTCGTAAAAAAGTGGTATCGGGACAACCCTACTTTTTGCTATAATAAAACATCCCCCCAAAAATATATAAAAAAACATTTTTTCCTCAGTTTAGGCAGATACATATTCGTCTACATTTCTTTTACCAAAAATTATTGCAATAAGCGTTTATTGATCAGTTTGAACAAAAGTTATACAAAATAGGGGATAGTTTTATGGCATTTTTATTAATAATGTTTTTTTTTTTACTAGTACTGGTGGCGATCGGCAATTTTTATCGTGACTGCGACATTATGGCGGAAACATCGGACACTTGACAACTTTTTGGGACAATTGTAATTTTTACAGCGATCGGTGCTATAAAAATGCACATATTACTGTGAAAATTACACTAGCAGTGAAGGGGTTAACAACTAGGTAGCGCTGTAGGGGTTAAGTGGGCCCTAGTGAGTGATTCTTACTGTAGTGGGTATGGGCTGTGTGTGACAAGAGTGATCACTGCTTCTGATTACAGGAAGCGGCGATCACCGTCATTGTCACTAAGCAGAGTGGGGAGATGCTTGTTTACATCAGCATCTCCCCATTCTTCCTCACCGTAAGACGATCGTGTGTATCCCCGCAGCAATAGAGTACGCGGGACCGCGGGCAGGCTCAAGCGTTCACAATGCTGCTTCCTTAAAGGGGACGTATATTTATGTCCCTTTGCCCAGGAGTGCCATTCTGTCGACGTATAAAATGCGCGTATAGTTTATTTTAATATAGTTTATTTTGATCAACTAAAGTGAAAAATAAACAAACAGAAGTGGAATCCAAATGGAATCAATATTTGATTCACTCTTTGCCTTCAAAACAGCATACATTTTTGCAGGTACACTTGCACACAGTTTTTGAAGTTGGGCTGTTCCAAACATCTTTAAGAACTAAACACTGATCTTCTGTGGATATAGGCTACCTCAAATCCTTCTGTCTCCTCATGTAATCTTAGACAGACTTTATTATGTTTACTGAGATCAGGGCTCTGTGGGGGCCAAACCATTACTTCTAGGACTCCTTGTTGTTCTTTATGCTAAAGATAGTTCTTAATGACATTGGCTGTATGTTTGGGGTCGTACTGCTGCAGAATAAAGTCGGGGCCATTCACATGCCTCATTGATGGTATGGCATAGTGGATAGATATCTGCCTGTATTTCTCAGCATTGAGGACACGATTGCTCCTGACCAAATCTCCAACTCTATTTGCAGAAATGCAGCCCCAAACTTTATTATGCTTTACTGTTGCCAGCAGACACATTATTGCACCGCTCTCCAGCCCTTTGCAAACAAACTGCCTTCTGCTACAGGCAAATAATTCACATTTTAACTCATCAGTCCAGAGCACCTAGAAGAAACAAACTCAAAAGGGCGCCTGTCAGGCTTCAGGCTGGAACATAAGCATCAGCAGCTTCCAGAAATGGCAAGATGGCTGTGGCTCCAAACAGCACTTCTCTTGGCTGGGTGATGACAGAAAGTGGAGGGAATGTGGCTTCATGTTTGAGGGCAGACAGGAGCGCCCCTTTATCAAACCAGAGGAAGCCATTGGAGCCGCAGCCATCTTGCCATTTCTGGAGGCTGCTGATGCTCATGTTCCAGCCTGAAGCCCGACAGCTGCACTTCCATCAAGAACCCTGCTTCAACCAGCCACATGCCCGCTGAGCTCTGCAGCCTTATGGTGATCCTATGACGGTCTATATGGGTCCATGAAAAGCCTTAATCTACTTTAATCTAGTGAGTGCATTTTTATTGTATTTTATGCTTTTTAAATAAATTGTTACACCAAGATTACGCCCTCTTGTGTTTGTTTTTTTATAAGTGCATTAGGATCTCAAAACCTAACTTGATAGGATCTGCATCCATTTTACCTGGTGTATCCTACCACTCTCCTGGCTCTCTCATGTGCCCCATTTAATGACAGTTGGGTTCCAGTCAGCGCAATAGCCTATTCTTTTATTTGGAGTCCAGAGCACCTTCTGCCATTGTTGAATGGAAGAAAGAAAGATGAGTCTTTCATCTTCAGCATTAAGTTTCCTTGGCCGACTGCTGAGTCTATGGTCTTCAACACTGCCCGATTAATAGTGTCCTCAATGCTGAGAAGTACTGGCAGATACTTACCCATCATGTCATACCATCAGAAAGCCTTCAATTGGGGCCAAATTTATTTTGCAGCAGCAGGGAAATTACCCCAAACATACAGTGAATATCATTAAGAACCATCTTTAGTGTAAAGAACAAGGAGTCCTGGAAGTGATGGTTTGGCCCCCCACATAGCCCTGATCTCAACATAGAGTGTGTCTGACATTACATTAAGAGACAGAAGGATTTGAAGCAGCCTACATCCACAGAAGATCTGTGTTTAGTTCTCCAAGATGTTTGAAACAACAACAACTTGAAAAACTGTGTGCAAGTGTACCTAGAAGAATTGATTCAGTTTTGAAGACAAAAAGGGCGGTCACACCAAATATTGATTTTATTTGCATTTAGTAAATTGATAACTTAAATGAACAATTAAAATACATATTTTAGAAAACATTCTTACTTTACAGCATTTCTTCCTCCTTGTGCAAACACAGCAGGATATGGGTGACAACCTTCTGTCTCCAATTGCCCTCCTGCACTGTCACCCTGTCATTTGTAATTCCAGTGGAATCTATAGGCAGTCATGGCAATGCACATAGTGCAGACCTGGTCCACCATTGTCACCATCTAGAAGTCCGTACAACACAGCAAGTGCATGCAGGCAGAAATGGTGCAAAACGAATGGAACAGGCCAACAGCACAGAGATACACACAATAGGATGAAATACAGTAAAGCTACAAAATATTCTGAAAGTATCAAAAACACAGTAATTGTTTGTGAAACACTGTGCATCAACTAAAATGTTATTCAGTTAGAGCAGGGGTCCTCAAACTATGGTCCGCGGGCCACATGCGGCCCGCAGAGGACTTTTAACTGGCCCAAGCCACCCTGACAAGCAACGCCGGTTACACAGCAGGTTGTAACACAGCGATCTGGCGCGCTATGATAAATGTCCCGCCCTCCTCCTCCTAGACTAGCTTGTGTGATAGAGCCAGTGTTCTGTCTATCACACAAGCTGATCTAGGAGGAGGAGGGCGGGACATTTATCATAGCGCGCCAGAAATGTTACCAACACTGTGAGCTTTGTGACACAGCGGGACCGTGACACAGCGGGACCGTTACAGCAGTTTGGCACAGTAAGGAGTAAGGCTGTGAGGGGCTTACGATGGTGAGGTGAGAGAGGGGGGGGGGGCTTGCGATGGTGAGGGGAGCGGATGATGATGATGATGATGATGGTGGGGGGGGGGCTGATGATGTAATGATGAAGGTGGGGGGGGGGGGCTTGCAATGAGGGGCTGATGATGATGTAATGATGGGGTGGCTTACAATGATCTTGATCGGCTGGCAATTAATGATTGTAGGGGGGGGGGTTGCAATGAGGGGCTTACAATGATGTTGGCGAGGGGGGGCTTGCAATGAGGGGATAATGATGATGTAATGGTGAGATGGGGGGCAATGCAATGATCATGATCGGTTTGCAATTAATGATTGTGAGGAGGGGCTTATAATGATGAAGGGGAGGGTTGCAATGGTGAGGGGGGGGCTTGAATTTTGAAATGGTGGTGAGGGGGGTGGGGGGGGCTTGCAATGATGGTCTGAAATGACGGTAAGGGTGGGCTTGCAATGATGGTCTTACATGACGGTGAGGGGGGCTTGCAATGATGGTCTTCCATGATGGTGAGGGGGGGTTTGCAATGATGGTCTGACATGGCAGTGAGGGTGGGCTTGCAATGATGGCTTGTTCTTCATTTTAAATATTGTATTTGTTCCCATGTTGTTTTTTCACTTCAAAATAACATATGTGCAGTGTGCATAGGAAATTGTTCATAGTTTTTTTTTTATAGTCCGGCCCTCTAACGGTCTGAGGGACAGTGAACTGGCCCCCTGTTTAAAAAGTTTGAGGACCCCTGAGTTAGAGTTTAGATCTACTTTAATAATGACCACAACATACTCAGTACTCTCTACAGACAATTGCATCTCTTGCAAATGTGTTATCTGTACCACTAGTCTTGCCAAATAACTCACAGAAAAAAAAAACACCTAAAGCCAATTGAAAACTCACGAAGAAGTGAATTTGGTCTCCGTCTAAACAAGTTCATAAACCGATGAGAAGAATGAGGGGCGTGTATGGATAAGTACACCAAATTAGTTTATATGAGAAAATTACATACTACTGTAAATCTCAAACTCATGGGAGTGATGGCAACAAAGAAATCTACCTGCTTAACGTAGGGACTCTCCTGAAAGTTGAAGACAACATTAGAAGTATTGGATAGCCAATTCATTTTTAAAACTAAACATACCCCCTTGTTCTTTCCTTCAGTAGGAAAAGCATTAGAAATTAATGCAATCATTGAAGCTTCCTGTAGAAATTGAGCTTGGACCTGTATATACCCATTGGGGTAGATCCACAAAGAGAGTACGCTGGCGTATCTACCGATACGCCGGCGTACTTTCAAATTTCCCACGTCGTATCTTTAGTTTGAATCCTCAAACCAAGATAGGACGGCATCTGGGTTAGATCCGACAGGCATATGGCTTGGTACGCCTTTGGATCTTAGATGCAATACTTCGGCGTCCGCTGGGTGGAGTTCTCGTCGTTTTCCGCGTCGAGTATGCAAATTAGCTATTTCCCAACGATCCACGCACGTACGCGCGGCCGTTGCATTCTCTTATGTCATCTCTAGTCGGCTTTTTCCGGCCTATAGTTAAAGCTGCTGTTTTGCGGCGTATAGACTTGCTATGTTAAGTATGGCCGTCGTTCCTGCGTTTATTTTGATTTTTTTTTTTTTGCCCAAGTCGTCCGTGAATCGGGATGGACGTAATTCACGTCTATGTTAAAAAATGACATCCTTGCGACGTCATTTAGCGCAATGCACGGCGGGAAATTTAGGGATGGCGCATGCGCAGTTCATTCGGCGCGGGGACGCGCTTCATTTAAATGAAACACGCACCCTACTCGCCGTTTTGAATTAGGCGCCCTTACGCCGCGAGAGATAGACTACGCCGCCGTAACTTACGGCGCAAATTCTTTGAGGATTCGAAGTTTAAAAAAGTAAGTTACAGCGGCGTAGCGTATCTCCCATAAGCTGCGCCTGTGCAGATCTCTGTGGATCTGCCCCATTGTTTTTAAAGCATACCTTGCATTTAAATACAAGGGGCCACTTTACTGATAGCCCCCCTACCCTGTCAGCTTTAATTTGGGCTATTTTTTTCTTTATGGGGGGGGGGGGGGGTGGTGTCGGTGTCAGAAAAGCCGACCCCGTATTTTAATGAAAGGTCCACTTTAAAGTGATGAATGGCATCAGAGATTAATACAAAAAGCTTGAGAGGCAGAAGACTTGTAGCCAAGCACAACTGTTAAAGTTGAGATTTATAGATGCGTTCAACTCCATATATCTGTGGAAGTACTCCGATTTTTCATGGAACGTAACAACCTCTTCATAAAAAGTATTTTTTAACATATGTCAAGTTTGTCCTGCCAAGTAATGTATGTGCTAGGTTTCATTCAATTAAGCCTGTTAATTATCCTTTAGAGATCCGGTGAGTACAGCAATATGTTTTGGCAGCAGTATGACAATATATCTAACATTTTCCAACTACACTTGTATTACGCAAAAAACAGCCGGTTTCAAAGGCACTCGTTTTTAGTCTAATCTCCCATCTGAGAAACATTTTTCTAGAGAAATTCTTATGCAATTTGCAAGGAAGTGGGGTCAAGGCTGTGAAAACTCCACAAGAAAAGAAATTCTTTTGAAGAAACTCATTTCAAACCAATCTTGCCAGCATGGACGTGAAGGGATAGAAACCATGGCAACTTGAGAGGCTTACAACAATCGGCATCTTCTGGGAAAAAGAACAGAAGGCTGAAACACTAACACCTACTTTTCCAGCACACTAATTGTTTTCTTTATACTCCTACTACCAATATGCATTCACAAGTTTCTTCAGAAATTCGAATAATTTTGGGGAAAGGAAAACAAAAAACTCTGAAGATTTGTTATATGGGACTGACTAGGTTTAATCATGTAGTATTTTCATCTAACAGGGTATAAAGGAAAAGGGAGACCACAACCTTTTTCCATACACCTCCATCCAACGATCTGCTCTGTGCTTACGTATTTATACACATCCTTATATTCTTCGCAAAAACCCAGAAGCGTTCATATTTAAAAATGGCTGGATCACCTCCAGCCACATCCAATTTCTATATATAATGTCAGCCGGCTGAGCGATAATGGACACACAGAAAATCATACAATGCAAGACTGTGGCAAATGCTTGGTGTCAACTGGGAAAAGGCCAGGCTGTAATTTTTTGTATAATTTATTATTATTTAATCTAGGAAAATAAAACTTGCCGTTTACCTTTACAGACTCATAGGCAAAGCAGAGAAATTGCCTGACACGAATTGAAAGGAATATGTACAGATGGATCCTGACTTTGACACTTTTTTTTAATACAATATTCAGTTTATCACAGGACAAAGTACATATAGTACTTCTGTCTCACCTTCCTAGGTGCCATATAAACCTAGCTGCAATGTCTGCTACTCCTTGGTGAATGGACACTGACACTGCAGCTCACAAGGAGACGGCTGCTTTGATAGTGAGCTGTCTGTCTCCGACTCCCAGCACCTGCCCAAGGCAAGCACCAGCATGAGGAATGTAGACGAGGCGATGCCGACACGTCTCTCCTTCCTTTGCATCCTTCAGGCTTTCTTTCGGCAAATGCCAAAGACAGACATCCGCTTTCAAAACATTTGTCTGTTTTCTAGCTGTGGTGTGGGTGTGTGTGTATGTGGGGGGAGCCTGTCCAACATAGCAGCTAGCGCACCTAGGAATTAGTACATGTACATGGGGAACCCAACATCTTTGAACAAAAAGTGAGAGTAAACTCTCATCTCTGACTTGTACCTATAGGTAAGGCTACAATGAAGCTCAACTATAGGTACTGTAAATATCTCCTAAACGTGTGCCGTTTAGGAGATATTTACTGCATATGCAGCGGATATCGGCGCATGTGCTCTGAAGGAACGGCCGTCCGGGCCATACCTTTAGAGTCCTGTGCCATAAACGGCAGCTCCCCCATGCATGCATGGGTGTGACGTCTTTGCAGCTCCGGACAGTCACAAAGCTTGAGTCCGGGGACCCAGATAGAAGTGGCCTCCAGCGGTGACAGCGAATCAGTGGAATGCTTCGTATTCAGTTAAGTAGCACATTATGCCTTTGCCTTTCAGGTCCAAAAATAAAAATCACTTTACTACGGATTTAAGTCATGCATTATAGTCTCTGATGTTGCAGATCCTCTTCAAAAATGCACGAAAGGGCCATTTATAAAAGGACTCACTGGGAAAATTGTCCAGTAAATCCTCTATTGATATTCATCCATCCATCCAAGTGAGGTCTGACAGTTTGCCCTGCATTTCACAGTCACTTTCAGCCAGTTGATTATAGAGTGTGCACCAGGCAAATGCAGCTGATGATAAACCAGGGGTCCTCAAACTACGGCCCGTTAACCGGCCCAAGCTACCCTGACAAGCAACGCCGGTTACACGGCAGGTTGTAACACAGCGATCTGGCGCGCTATGATAAATGTCCCGCCCTCCTTCTCCTAGACTAGCTCGTGTGATAGAGCCAGTGTTCTGTCTATCACACAAGCTGATCTAGGAGGAGGAGGGCGGGACATTTATCATAGCGCGCCAGAAATGTTACCAACACTGTGAGCTTCGTGACACAGCGGGACCGTGACACAGCGGGACTGTGACAGCAGTTTGGCACAGTAAGGAGCTTACGATGAGGTAAGAGGGGGGGGGGCCTTGCGATGGTGAGGGGGGCTGATGATGAAATGATAATGGGGGGGGGGCTGATGATGAAATGATGATCTGATGATGGGGGGGGGGGCTTGCAATGAGGGGCTGATGATGTAATGATGAAGGTGGAGGGGGGGGGCTTGCAATGGTGAGGGGGGGTTGCAATGAGGGGCTGATGATGGTGAGGGGGGGTTGCAATGAGGGGCTGATGATGATGTAATGATGATGGGGGGGCTTGCAATGATCTTGATCGGCTGGCAATTAATGATTGTGAGGGGGGGCTTGCAATGAGGGGCTTACAATGATGGCAAGGGGGGGCTTGCAATGAGGGGATAATGATGATGGTGAGGTGGGGGGGGGCTTGCAATGATCATGATCGGTTTGCAATTAATGATTGTGAGGAGGAGCTTAAAATGATGAAGGGGGAGGGTTGCAATGATCGTGAGGGGCTTGCAATGGTGAGGGGGGGGCTTGAATTTGAAATGGTGGTAAGGGGGGGGGGGGCTTGCAATGATGGTCTGAAATGACGGTGAGGGTGGGCTTGCAATGATGGTCTGAAATGACGGTAAGGGTGAGTGAGTGAGAAACTTGTAAAGCGCAACACATGCGAACTGAATCGCCTCTGGGCGCTGTTTCCATTTTCATGGGCAAGGAAACCCCTTGACCTCAGAAGAGATGTGTTTTAATCTTTCTTCTGAAGGCCAAGTGGTCTGACTCCAGCCGGATGTTAGTTGGTAGTGCATTCCACAGGCAAGGTCCCTGGACTGCAAATCTTCGATCTCCTTTGGACTTGTATCTATGGTTTTGGGTATTTGAAGTAGGTTTTGATTTGTGGATCGCAGAATGCGATTGGGGTTATGGGCTTTTATTTTTTCTCATAGATATTGGAGGGCGTTTCCTTGAATACACTTATGCGCAAGGCAGAGTGCCTTGAAAGTGATTATGTCTTTTACTGGCAACCAATGAAGGGATCTCAGTGAAGGTGAGATTGATTCCCATGGTTTTTTTCCAGTCACTAATCGGGCGGCTGTATTTTGAACGACTTGCAGACGAGTGATTTGGTATTTGGGGAGTCCTAGATAGAGGGAATTTGCGTAGTCAAGTCTGGAATTGATAATAGTTCCCACCACGACTGCAATGTCCTCTTTCGGGATAAAGGGGGTGAGACGGCGTAGTAGGCGCAGAAGATGGTGGGATCCGCTGACTACTGACCCTATTTGTGCATCCATTGTCATGTAGGTGTCAAAAATGACTCCGAGACTTTTGACTTTGGGGCTAGGGGTGATGATTTTGCCCAGAATGGGCGGGGGGGGTCCACGTTGATGCGGGGTGACTTTTCCGATTAGCGTGAAACAGAAGAAGTTCTGTTTTTGAACCATTGAGTTTAAGATAACTGGATGTTATCCAATTATCTATCAGAGAGGCATTTCTCTAGTCCAAGAGAATGATCCTTTTTGTTGCAGATGCGAAAATACAGTTGTGCGTCATCTGCATAGGAGTGGTAGAGTAACTTCTGGTTACTGATGATTTCAAAGAGAGGGCGAAGATAGATATTAAGCAATACGGGCGATAAGGGAGATCCCTGAGGGACTCCGTATGACACCGTTCGTTTTTCAGAAGTGAAAGACCCCAGTTTCACTGTTTGTGATCGGTTTTCCAAGAAGGAGGAGAACCAGGGTAAAACACCTTCAGCGACTCCGGCTACTTCAGCTAGCCTAGCCAGTAGTAGTCTGTGGTCTACCGTGTCGAAAGCCGCGCTTAGGTCCAGCAGTATCAGGAGACAAGATTATCCTTCGTCTGCGGCCTCTAAAGCGTCATCCCATATTTTAAGCAGCGCCGTTTCTGTTCCGTGGCCCGGACGGAAGCCTGATTGAAACAGGTCGAGTAATTTATGGGTGTCTAAAATGTAGTTGCAGCTGCTTTCTCCATTACCTTGAAGAAGACATTTAGAGCTGTTATGGGCCTCCGGTTGTTTGGGTCTTTGGGGTCAAGGGTGGGTTTTTTTAGGATTGGTTTTATTGTACCTTGTTTAAGCAAGGTGGGCACCATGCCCTCCTTGAATGATTGGTTAATAAGCTGCGTGATAGCTGGTGCCAGTATATCGGCACTTTCTTTCAGCAGTTTGCAATGATGGTCTGAAATGACGGTGAGGGGGGGGGGGCTTGCAATGATGGTCTGAAATGACGGTGAGGGGGGCTTGCAATGATGGTCTGAAATGACGGTGAGGGGGGCTTGCAATGATGGTCTTACATGACGGTGAGGGGGGGCTTGCAATGATGGTCTTACATGACAGTGAGGGGGGCTTGCAATGATGGTCTAACATGACAGTGAGGGTGGGCTTGCAATGATGGCTTGAAATGACGGTGAGGGTGGGCTTGCAATGATGGCTTGTTCTTCATTTTAAATATTGTATTTGTTCCCATTTTGTTTTTTCACTTTAAAATAACATATGTGCAGTGTGCATAGGAAATTATTCATATTTTTTTTTTTTTATAGTCTGGCCCTCTAACGGTCTGAGGGACAGTGAACCAGCCCCCTGTTTGAAAAGTTTGAGGACCCCTGTGGTAAACAGTGGTGAAATCTCATCTGTGAGAAGAACAGTATTAATCCTGCAAGTGAATCTGCCCGCAATAGCTCTCTATTTTGCTGAAACACAGTTTATACGGTGTTGCAGCATAGGGAGGGTTAACTGTAAAAAAAAAAAAAAGTCAACACTTCTCCCCCATAACTAACCTGGCCAGCACATCAGGCACGTGGGCTGGTATCCCTTTAGCAACAGAGCAACAAAATTGCAGCACCCCCCATTTATTCACCCATTGAGGGTAAATCTTTCATAAGCCCCCACCCCCTTCTTGGAATGGGTGCTGTAGAACACTAGTGCTCTGTGAGTGTGAGAGGGTGTGCCATTTTTGTTCTGCCATAAAAGAATATGTGAATGGATGGTCAACACATCACAAATACAAGTAAAAGCATGGCAAAATAATTTTGCATGCATCTCAATCAAACACACAACCATGAAAGCCTACAGTTTCTAGCAATCTGTATGGCTACCATAACTACACACATTGCATTCTAGAAACTTAAAGTGATATTAAAGGCAGATTTGTTTTTATTTAAAAATAGCAAACATGTCATTCTTACGCGTTCTGTGCAGTGGTTTTGCACACCGCATCCCCGATTTTCCTCTTCTTGGGTCTCCAACTGGTGCTCCTGGCCACCCCCCTCTTGCCTAGTGCCCCCATAGCAAGCAGCTTGCTATGGGGCACCCGAGTGCGCTCACTTCCAAGCCGCTGCTGTGTGTGTCCATTTACACACACACAGCACGGCTCAGCCCCATCGCTGCGCTCTCCTCACTGGCTTTCTGTCTGTGACTGACAGTAGTGGGAGCCAATGTTTCAGCAAATGGTGAGGGAGAGACCCGGAAAAGCGGAGGCTCTCGTGGATCTTACGCAAGTTTTAAGAGGGGCTAGCGGGGGGGCTGCTGCACACAATTTGTTTACCTTAATGCAGTAAATAAAACCTTGAGCCTTTACAAATCACTTTAAGACACTTCTTTTAGTAACCTTTTGATCCTCAGAAGTATAGGCAACATTTTTAGGCCTCGTTCACACAGTTGATTAGTTGCATGTCTTATGGAGGGTCTTGTTTTGCTGGCAGGGGATGCACAGATGTTTGCATGCATCCTCGTGCTGGAGGTATAACTGATGTCTATTGAGAAACGCAGCTACATAGACACAGCTGCTATGCAAAACACGGCCCCTACACGGTACATGCAAGTAATCGCCTATGTGAACGAGGCTTAAAAATGCTGCCTCAACTTCTGTACTATCAGAATACGCAATACACAAAGCATTCACTATGGATTTATTAATCTGACAAATTGCCTTCCTAAAGTCTTTCATGTTTAACCACTTCAGCCCCGGAAGAATTTACCCCCTTCCTGAACAGAGCACTTTTTGCGATTCGGTACTGCATCACTTTAACCGACAATTGCACGGTCTTGCGATGTTGTACCCAAACAAAGATTGAAGTCCTTTTTTCCCCACAAATTGAGCTTTATTTTGGTAGTATTTGATCACCTCTGCGTTTATTTTTTGCGCCATAAACAAGAAGAAAAAAAAAACCGACAAATGTAAAAAAAATAAAAAACAAAAACACCACACACTATATTTTTTACTAAATATAAATATCAATGAAGGGGTTAAGTGTGTCCTAGGGAGTGATTCTAACTGTGGGGGGGGCTGGGCTACAAGTGGACAGTGACCACTGCTCCAGATGACGGGGGGCAGTAGATCACTGTCCTGTTACTTGGCAGAATAGGGAAATGCCCTGTTCTGCAGCTCCGTGACACGATCATGGACATAGAGTCCGCGGGTCATGCAGGCATGGCCTCGGAGCATGCGGCTGGTGTGTGCGCGGTTGCACAGCGGCAAATTCAAAGCAATGTACAGTTACTTTGCTTTGTGCCGCCGTGCCCTTCTGCAGACGTATATCGGCGTTGTACTTGAAAATTTTATGGATACAAGATCTCAAAAGTACATAGGTCAGATAAAAGTGGGGAGCTCATTCAGCATGCAGTGCCCTCCACTTATCCAGAGGACATGTACTCGACACCACAGCCATTAGGAACAAGACGCTTCTCAACCACCATGTTTTCAAAGTCTTCAGCATTGAACTTTGTGAATCCCCACTTTTTGGAAATGTGAACCTTTTGACGGCCAGGGAACTTGAACTTGGCTCTGCGCAGAGCTTCAATCGCATGCTCCTTGTTTTGGGTCTTGGTGCGGATGGACATAATGACCTGTCCAATGTTTACTTGGTATACTTTTAATAAATATCCTGCACATATTTTATTTTAAGCTGACGAGTGGCCAAAAATGTGAAGGGAAAAAAATACACAATGGGGTACTTTTAAAACACTGTATGCCTTTTTCTGGGCACAGACAGAAACACAATGCCATTTGCAGCTTGGATAAATGGCATTTGTAAACAAACTTCTGTAATCACCACGATTAGTCGTGGTGGTGATCACATGAGCAGGAACCCATCTGAGATCGTTAGATCTATATAGAAGTCAATGCAGGTCGCCCGAGCCGCCCCCGAAGTCATACAGGAACCTTTTTCTAAGTCGGAGCGACTTGCGTCGCTCCCATTAGAACGGTTTCATTGCATTGAATGGGACGCGACTCGTCAGGCGGCTGAGCCGCCTGACGTGTCGCTGCAGTGTGAACCGGCTCTTAATGAGGGTCCAATTAATAGTAAAAATAACATTTCAGATCTGTAATATAACAACCGTTTTTCAGGTCTGCAGATAGTATGTGTAAAAACATAATATTCTAAGACTTAGAAAGGAAATGTGCCCCGGAAGCTGTGCCCAAAAAAGCCTGCATGGGCAAAGCACTAGTCCCCAATATTTACTGTAATCTCCTTTAGTTGATCTTTTCTGACTTACCATGCCTTGTGTCTGTGTTAAGGTAATCAACAAGTTTAGTCCTCCAGCACACATAGCCTTAATATTTGTATAATTTATTCAATTTATATTTTTTTTTATTCGTGAGCCAGCCCATTTAACTTGACTGCAGTGGTAAGTATGTTATTTCTACCATATAGATACACACAGTAGATGTCTGTTTAGTTACAGACAGTAATGGAGATTACTTATGGTCTTCTTTTCTTGGGTTCATATTTAGCGTGTGTGGCATCTGCAAGTGATACAGGCTGGTGGAGGCTCATTATTTGCCATCTAGTGGCAGGTTAGCCTTACTTCATAGGAGGTGGTGGATTTATTCATTGCCATTTTCTTTTTTTACTGCCATGAATAGTGTTTACTTTACATGTTTGGTTATTTACCGTCACTTACCATATATACTAGTTTGTAAATTTAGATGATTTTTTTCTTGTTTATCTTCACAGCAACACAACTACCACCAACAAAAACAACTGTGAGGCTCCAAAAGGTCCTGATGAAGAAGTGTATCTTGTGAAATATATAGATCATAATATAAGTCATTATATTTGCAACTTGGCCTCCTGTATTGTGATTTTAAAGTTGATTGACATGCCAATTTGGCAATATTTAGATGACATTTTTATAAAATACTGCTGAAGTATTACCATTTAATTGTACGATTTATGGATATTCACCACTGGTGGCACAAGTTTTATTGTCCATATTTAGATTTTTGTCCCCCATATACTTGACCTTCTGCATGTTCAAGAAAATAATGACTTTTTAAAAGTAAATAAATGGAATGTGTATATTTGGCACTGAATATTAATATTACGTATTGAGAAAAACAAGATTAGTTAGGTCTTACCTTAATGCCAACGTGTAAGTGCCAGGCTGACGCTGACTTTCCCGAATGAGATAGCTCCCCTCTGCAACACTTAACAGCTGATCGGTTTCTTCCCTGGATATCATACCGAAAAACCTGGTGACAGAAAAAAGATTTTTGTACTTGCTCACCATAAAATCCTTGTCTCTGTGTTCATTGAATGACAAAGCTGGATCTTTAAAACTTGACCATATAAGATGGACTTATGAAAGCCAGGGAATAGCCCCACAAATATGATAAGATCTGGGGCCCTTTAGTTGCACATTTTGATACTTGTAGATATATGGTGCACAAAACCTAAATTACCGTATATACTCGAGTATAAGCCGACTCGAATATAAGCTGAGGCACCTAATTTTACCACAAAAAAAAAAATGGGAAAACTTATTGACTCGAGTATAAGCCTAGGGTGTCCATCTGCATGCCTCACTGTGTCCATGCCTAGACTTACGTTTAGCATGGGAGTATACAGAAGGGGTGCCCGGTTTTGAAAACCCTGGCTGTAGGTTCCCCAGACAGCAAACTTTGCACACTTGTAGAGGAGAACTGGGGCTACATGTGTGCCAAGTTTCGCGTCCGGCCGGTACCTGGTCCCCAAAGTTACCGGAGAAATTACCTTTTAACATAGGAGTCTATAGAAGGGGTGCCCGACTTTGAAAAATCGTTACTCCCCGGGACGTAGGTCCCCCGGACAACAACATTTTGCACACTTGTAGAGGAAGAGTGGGGCTATATGTGTGCCAGTACCGGGTCCCCAAAGTCCGGGAGATCAGGTGCAAAAAGGTGACTCGAGTATAAAAACTTGGTTTATACGCGAGTATATACGGTACTCGATCCTTATTTGATATTCTGCTTGTACACATATATTCCATTCCACAGATAAATTTACCTGCCCTTTTTTTTTGGTATAACTAGGAGTCAAGCTCCATTGATTATTTATCTGGTTATCAGACAGAACTTGTTGTTTTGTTTAAAAACCTACAGAAAAATGGAACTAAAGTGTACTAGTTTTGCTCTAAAACTCAAAAAGGACTGTCCCCATAAGCTCTAGGCTTGCGTGAAGCCACAAGCTCAAAAAATCCACATTAAAAACAGAATCAACCAAAATAAAGATCTTTAAAGAACCGCTGTACGCTGCAATTGTGACCACAAACAGGGCCGGAGAAGACCGTACTCCCCAGCACTCAGGGAGAAGGCAGAGTGGGGGAATCCCTTGTGACAAGATGTCTTTCTGAAGAAGCCAGTGCACCCCCAGAGAAAAGGCAGACATCTCTGTCTGGAGTTACCCAGATGTAGCACTGCAATTTATCAGCATTAGGTTGATCAATCATATGTCTCAAGGAAAAGGAAAGGTATCCCTGTGGGCTGCCCTGCATGTCGCAGGATTCCTGCTTGAAACTGCATGTGCTCATAGGATGTACTGGGAGGACAACTAGCATTTATGTATTCGGCCTGCCACCCATCCTCCAACTTGATTGTTGAACATTCATCACCTGGAAGAAAAAAAACTGGATCCAAGAGACCAAAAAAAAAATCTAGGTTCCAACTCTTGCGCTAGGTAAAAATTGGGAGTTGGCTGCTGCAGACAGGGGGATTGGCCTCCAGAGGAGGCTGTCCCTGGGTTGTCTTTGTGCCTAGAGTCCTACTCCTGCAGGTGGCAACATAACAGATGGGCCACTAAATGAAGATCCAGCTGTATCCTTTAAAGCAGTGATATGCAATTAGCGGACCTCCAGCTGGTATAAAACTACAAGTCCCATCATGTCTCTACCTCTGGGTGTCATGCTTGTGGCTGTCAGAGTCTTGCTATGCCTCATGGGACTTTTAGTTCTGGAACAGCTGGAGGTCTGCTAATTGCATATCCCTGCTTTAAAGAATTGGAGAAATACATATTTTCATGCTAGATATCTTCAGTTCTAGATTGGTTAATTCTGCTAAATAGCTTAAAAGTTTGCCTTTTATTGAAAACAAAACTTTTTTTTTTTTTAACTACAAATTTAGGACATACAAATAGGTCAACAAGTATGTCAATACAAAACTTGCCATCATTTTTGTCTGGTAAAATACTTAAATAGGACAGAAAACAATCTAACACTGCAGGGGTGCTCAGCTTTTATGTAAAACCTTTATCCTCAAAAAGGAAAAAAGTTTGTTGTAATGAATTATAAATTGTGAGTTGGAGTTTGTCTTAAATTTGTTAGTTAGTGTATTTAAACCTGCTTATACATTGAACACTACCCTCCCCTCAGACTGTCAATGCTGCTGTATCCCCTGTGCTCATTCTTCCAAAGTAGGGGCAAGAGGAGGGGGGGGGGGCGAAAGCTACCAAAGAGTTTAAGGGAAAGAAGTGGAATGTTATGCAATGGCCAAGTCAATCACCTGACCTGAATGCGATTGAGCATGCATTTCACTTGCTGAAGACAAAACTGAAGGGAAAATGCCCCAAGAACAAGCAGGAACTGAAGACAGTTGCAGTAGTGGCCTGGTAGAGTATTCACCAGGGATGAAACCCAGCGTCTGGTGATGTCTATGCGTTTTAGACTTCAGGCTGTAATTGACTGCAAAGGATTTGCAACCAAGTATTAAAAAGTGAAAGTTTGATTTATGAGGCACATATACAAACTGTTGTAGTTCCTACACCGTTCACCTGATTTGGATGCAAATACCCACAAATTAAAGCTGAAAGTCTGCAGTTAAAGCACATCTTGTTTCAATCAAAATGCATTGTGTTGGTGTATAGAGTCAAAAAGATTAGAATTGTGTTGATGTCCCAATATTTATGGACCTGACTGTATAATATATATTATACATACAGGGAGTGCAGAATTATTAGGCAAATGAGTATTTTGACCACATCATCCTCTTTATGCATGTTGTCCTACTCCAAGCTGTATAGGCTCGAAAGCCTACTACCAATTAAGCATATTAGGTGATGTGCATCTCTGTAATGAGAAGGGGTGTGGTCTGACATCAACACCCTATATCAGGTGTGCATAATTATTAGTCAACTTCCTTTCCTTTGGCAAAATGGGTCAAAAGAAGGACTTGACAGGCTCAGAAAAGTTAAAAATAGTGAGATATCTTGCAGAGGGATGCAGCACTCTTAAAATTGCAAAGCTTCTGAAGCGTGATCATCGAACAATCAAGCGTTTCATTCAAAATAGTCAACAGGGTCGCAAGAAGCGTGTGGAAAAACCAAGGTGCAAATTAACTGCCCATGAACTGAGAAAAGTCAAGCGTGCAGCTGCCAAGATGCCACTTGCCACCAGTTTGGCCATATTTCAGAGCTGCAACATCACTGGAGTGCCCAAAAGCACAAGGTGTGCAATACTCAGAGACATGGCCAAGGTAAGAAAGGCTGAAAGACGACCACCACTGAACAAGACACACAAGCTGCAACGTCAAGACTGGGCCAAGAAATATCTCAAGACTGATTTTTCTAAGGTTTTATGGACTGATGAAATGAGAGTGAGTCTTGATGGGCCCGTGACTGAATTGGTAAAGGGCAGAGAGCTCCAGTCCGACTCAGACGCCAGCAAGGTGGAGGTGGAGTACTGGTTTGGGCTGGTATCATCAAAGATGAGCTTGTGGGGCCTTTTCGGGTTGAGGATGGAGTCAAGCTCAACTCCTAGTCCTACTGCCAGTTTCTGGAAGACACCTTCTTCAAGCAGTGGTACAGGAAGAAGTCTGCATCCTTCAAGAAAAACATGATTTTCATGC
This sequence comes from Rana temporaria, assembly GCF_905171775.1. Lineage (NCBI taxonomy): Eukaryota > Metazoa > Chordata > Amphibia > Anura > Ranidae > Rana > Rana temporaria. Next base: position 163,139,284 of record NC_053494.1, on the reverse strand, counting down.
AGGACAATGCTCCATCACACGCGTCCAAGTACTCCACAGCGTGGCTGGCAAGAAAGGGTATAAAAGAAGAAAAACTAATGACATGGCCTCCTTGTTCACCTGATCTGAACCCCATTGAGAACCTGTGGTCCATCATCAAATGTGAGATTTACAAGGAGGGAAAACAGTACACCTCTCTGAACAGTGTCTGGGAGGCTGTGGTTGCTGCTGCACACAATGTTGATGGTGAACAGATCAAAACACTGACAGAATCCATGGATGGCAGGCTTTTGAGTGTCCTTGCAAAGAAAGGTGGCTATATTGGTCACTGATTTGTTTTTGTTTTGTTTTTGAGTCTTGGCCCCACTCACACCTGCACGTCATGCCAATATATTTTATCATGCTTTTTTCCAGCGCATTTTTCACACAACAGCATAGGGCAGGCCATTCACTTGAATGGGCTGCTATATGTGACAAATGCACCAAAAGACGCACACACACCTTTTGGGCAGTGAGCATTGCGCGCCCCCTAGCCGCCTTTTGAGTACCATGAACAAGTGTGAAATGTGTTTGTGTGTTCCTGGAACTCAAACGCGTTACTGGCATCTTATTCTCCTTCTGTACCAGCATCTCCCCCCCCCCCCCAATACATTTTTATTAAATGAAAATGACAAAAAGCACAAAAGGTTGTCCACAGACACAGAAAACACAAGTAAACATCCCAATCTATGACCATGACAAACAATCATACACAAGTTAGACACAGTATGCAATCAGAGGGACATCTGTGGAGTCAAAAACACAGAGGGGCATGGGAAGCCACATACCATTGGCAGAACAAAAAATAAATAAATCGCATATCCCTAAATGCTCTATTTTGGGTATGGCTTCCTTTTTTTTCTGAACCTCGCAACACTTTTCCTGCTTTTACTAGCACTTCACTTTCTTTAAAGGCTATGTTTACCTTTTGGGGAATTTTTTTTATTCCCCTCCTCCTTCCCGCAGGATTCTGCAAAGCATTGCAGGTGCAATGTCAGGCTCCTACAGAGAAGCCCACAGCTTTCAGCTCGTACCTCTGTATGGGCTGTCAGATTGAAAGCTGAAACTATGAGTTTACTCATCAGTGCTCTCGGCAGTTCATTCAGAAACACAAGCTGTCTGCCATGGTGGCAGATAGGATGTTTAGTTCTCTCTTTCACAGATTACTATGAATGAATGAATGATGCAACTGTGTGGACAGAGCCCTACACGGCCAAGCCGTTATTAAAATGTGACAGTGGGTACAGGGAGATGATCCCCAACCCGCTGTCACAAGGGGAAGAGGGGTGGGGGGTGCGAGGAGGACATGTACTGAAGCATGTGAGCATGGTACACAATATACCCTAAATGTGCATGCAACATGTTCCATAAAGTAAACGTATCCTTTAAATTCTATAAATTGCCTTTGAATGAGAACTAGTTTAACCCTAATGCCGCGTACACACGATCATTTTTCGGCATGAAAAAAAGAAGACGTTTTTTAAAACGTCATTTAATATGATCGTGTGTGTGGGCTTCACATCGTTTTTCGGCTTCTGAAAAACGACCAAAAAAAAAATTTGAACATGCTGTCGTGCATGTCGAACATGCATGTCGTTTTTTTAAAATGTCGTTTTTCGTGTTATAAAAAATGATCGTGTGGGCAAAAACAAAGTTTTAAACCCGCGCATGCCCAGAAGCAAGTTATGAGACGGGAGCGCTCGTTCTGGTAAAACTACCATTCATAATGGAGTAAGCATATTCATCACGCTGTAACAGACAAAAAAGCGCAAATCGTCTTTTACTAACAAGGAATCAGCAAAAAGCAGCCCAAAGGCAAATAGAACTTCCCCTTTAGAGTGCCGTCGTACGTGTTGTAAGTCATCGCTTTGTTCATTATTTTTCAAAAACGATGGTGTGTGGGCAACATCGTTTTTAATGATGAAGTTGGAAAAAGGATGTTTAGTTCTCTCTTTCACAGATTACTATGAATGAATGAATGATGCAACTGTGTGGACAGAGCCCTACACGGCCAAGCCGTTATTAAAATGTGACAGTGGGTACAGGGAGATGATCCCCAACCCGCTGTCACAAGGGGAAGAGGGGTGGGGGGTGCGAGGAGGACATGTACTGAAGCATGTGAGCATGGTACACAATATACCCTAAATGTGCATGCAACATGTTCCATAAAGTAAACGTATCCTTTAAATTCTATAAATTGCCTTTGAATGAGAACTAGTTTAACCCTAATGCCGCGTACACACGATCATTTTTCGGCATGAAAAAAAGAAGACGTTTTTTAAAACGTCATTTAATATGATCGTGTGTGTGGGCTTCACATCGTTTTTCGGCTTCTGAAAAACGACCAAAAAAAAAATTTGAACATGCTGTCGTGCATGTCGAACATGCATGTAGTTTTTTTAAAATGTCGTTTTTCGTGTTATAAAAAATGATCGTGTGGGCAAAAACAAAGTTTTAAACCCGCGCATGCCCAGAAGCAAGTTATGAGACGGGAGCGCTCGTTCTGGTAAAACTACCATTCATAATGGAGTAAGCATATTCATCACGCTGTAACAGACAAAAAAGCGCAAATCGTCTTTTACTAACAAGGAATCAGCAAAAAGCAGCCCAAAGGCAAATAGAACTTCCCCTTTAGAGTGCCGTCGTACGTGTTGTAAGTCATCGCTTTGTTCATTATTTTTCAAAAACGATGGTGTGTGGGCAACATCGTTTTTAATGATGAAGTTGGAAAAACTTCATTTTTTGGACATGCTGAAAAATTACTTTTTTTCATGCCGAAAAACGTGGTCAAGTTAATACAACTATCAGAAATTGATAAAACAGTGAAAAAACACATTTAAAAAGGAAAAAATTAATAAAAAAAGGAAAGCAACTCACTCTCTTCCATAATACTTTGGTCTGTTTTCCACCTGCAAAACAAAACAGATCCTTAGGACATGCGTATCATTATGTGCTGCTCCAAATCCCACAGCTGGAAAAGAGTGGGATTTTCATTTTTTCCCCCCCAAGGAACAAAAAGAAATAATAAAAAAAAAAAAAAAGAAAGAAAGAAATTAAAAAGGAATGAAAAAAAAAGAAAAAAAAAAAAAGAAAAGAAAAAGAAAATTACAGTACAACTTAACGGATATTTTCCCCTCTTCCGTACACCTTTCTTGAACAGAGAGGAAATCTCCCTCAAAGGGGACACACACAGCAATACAACCCAGAGGTTCTAAAACTTTCCCATCTCTCTAACAAAAAGTGCCATCATTGCTGCCTGTGTTCTCTGCCCCCTTATACCCCACAGTAGGGTCCTCTGCCCTCCTACTATTGCAGTGTCCTGTGCCCCCCCCCCCCCAAAGCAATGTCCCTTGTCCTCTTCAAATGCAGCATGTTCTACTTTTTTCTGGAACTAGAACACCCTGGAACTGACCGCACTGGTGTGAACTATGTCATTGGGAACCATATAGGACTACTTTCTACACGTTTTTGATGCAGAGAAAAAAAAACACACACACACACACACACACACACACACACACACACACTGGACTGCATGTGGTGTAAACTGGCCCCAAGATCCACTTTAAAGTGGTCCTAAAGGCATAAGGCTTTTTCATCTTGATGCATTCTATGCATTACGATAAAAAAAAAAAAATCATGTGTGCAGAAGTCGCCCCTCAGCCCCCTCAATACTTACCTGCTTCCCAGCGATGTTGCACGAGGGACTCGGCTCTGTCAAAAGTCAGTGAGCCAATGAGGGAGAGGGAGCAGGGCCAAGCAGTGTGTGTCTGAATGGACACACAGAGCAGCGGCTCCGCTTAGGTGCCCCACATAGCAAGCTGCTTGCTGTAGGGGCACTTGGCAAGAGCGAGGGGCCAGGAGCACCGGCGGGGGACCCGAGGAGAGGAGAATCTGGGCTGCTCTGTGTAAAACCATTACACGGAGCAGGTAAGGAAAATAGGTTTGATATTTAAAAAAAAAAAAAACACAGGTTACTGTGTCCTTCAACTGGCTTGACAGCTCAACTGGCTTAAAATTATTAACTCCAAACAGAGGCTCTATTCAAAACAGATTAAGAAAAACTCAGATGCCGCGTACACACGATCAGAGTTTCCGTCGAAAAAAAAAAACAATTCCGCTCAAGCTTGGCTTGCATACACACGGCCACACAAAAGTTCTCTGAACTTTCGACAACACTACGACAAGCCGAGAAAATGAAGTTCAATGCTTCCGGGCATGCGTCGAATTGTTTCCGAGCATGCATCAGAATTTCGAGCGCTGAAATTGCTACAGACGATCGTATTTTCCAATAGGATTTTCTGTCAGAAAATTTGAAAACCAGCTCTCAATCTTTTTTTGCCAGAAATTCCGACAGCAAAAGTCCGATGGAGCATAGACACGGTGGAATTTCCGTTCAAAAGCTCACATCAGACTTTTGCTGTCGGAATTTCCAATCATGTGTGTGTACGGGGCAAAACACATCAAAAAGGATATCAATCCATACAGGAATACAACACACCACACCTTGCTCAAAATGCAAATAAAAGCCACAATTTCTCAAACAAATCTCAGAAAGCAGCTGTATTATCCACCCACTCCTTAGCCACTTTGAAGTCTTCAACTTTATTTCTGTTTATGCTCAGAGAAAGTCAGCTGAAACCATATAAAGTGTTTAGAGCACAAGAACACAGCTGTATTTAGTAAACATTGCAGCAGTATTTACTAGGACTCCCACAGTGACCCTTCCATGATGTACACACATTTGTAATTAGGTGAAATTATTAAATGTTTAACAATCCCGAAGCAACATTTTTGGTGGATAAACAGGATAGTAATGTGATGTCCTTTTCCAATCACAATTCTGCATTGAACATTGAGTTTGGATAAACGCAAATAGCGATAAAGTGGTTAGAACTTTTGTCTTGCAACACCACACTAAATATAGTAATTTACATTTTAGTTTATTCACAGCCCATGCATGGTGACCTACCATTTGGTTCTGGTGTATTTATGTCAGCAAAGACTTTGGACAGGATAGGTATGTGTGTATACATACAGATGCACACGGCTCAAAATTGTAAGTCCTTTCAAGTGAGCTACTAGCCAGGCCTCAAGGGTTACTCGCCACCAGTTGCTCCACCCAACCCCTACCCTGTCTCTAATTCCGGCCCTAAATGCAGCCTGCCCATCGTTCTCCCAGCGATCGCGGAGGGGGGGCAATGATCAATGTACCGGGGCCAGGAGGCGGGGCTGTATGTGAAAGCGAGTGTGGGGAACACATAGCAATTGAAATTTAAGCCGTTACAGCGATGTCCTGCTCACTGATAATCCAGCTGCCTGCTCTCCTCGCTCTCTTCCCCTCTGCGATCGCTGGGAGAACGACTCCCATTCAACCCAGCGTGCTGACCCCCCCACCTCCTGCTCCCAGGAAGTTCACGCTCACCAGCCCTCTTTTTCCACTACTAGGGGAGACTTGGAGTTCTGTGATTTTTAAAGGTGCAGAACTACAACCACATTATACTGAAAAAATATATTTATAAAAGTAAAACATTTCATGATTAGAATAGAGAAAAGATCCAATTATAAAATACTGTTGAAAAAAGTACAGGTTGAATATTTCTCTACATGTTTTGCCATGAATAGTAGCTTTCTCAGGAGAATTTTTTTTATCAGACACTGTATACTAGAATAGAAAGAAATCTTTTTAGGACAGTACATAAAAATCAATAACAAAAATACACAAGTTATAACTTACCATATTTATCGGCGTATATCGTGCACTATTTTCCCCTTAAAATAAGGGGAAAATCGTGGGTGCGCGATATACGCCGATAGCCACTTCCCGCGCTCAGTTTGAAATCCTGCGCCAACATATACAGGTACATTCGGCCAGGCTCGGCTTCGCTCGTGCTCACGCATAAACGTCACAGAGCGTGAGCGCGAGCGACGCCGAGCCTTGCCGAATGTACTCGAGTGTACTGCACTCGGTATATGTCGGCGGAGGCGGTGAGCGCGGGAAGCAGGGACTCGACTTGAGGCGCGGGCTGGAGAAGCCGGGAGGACACCATCGAGGCCGCAGACGGACGCCGGACCGGACGATGGACGCTGGGAAGACACCAAAACTGTAAGTAATGAAATCATATAACTTTTTTTACAGGAATTTCGGGGGCAACTTTAGGGGTGCGCGGTATACGCGGGAGCGCGTTCTACCGCGATAAATACGGTATGTATTTTTGTTCTTTTGATTTTTATTCTTTTGATTTTTATGTATTGTTCAAAAAATATTTTTCTATTCTAGTATACAGTGCCTGATAAACAAATTCTCCTGAGGAAGCCATTTGTGGCAAAACATGTAGAGAAATATTCAGCCTGCACCTTTTTTTAACTGTATTGTATAATTTGATCTTTTCTATATTCTAATTATGTAATTTTTTACTTTTATAAATAAATATATTTTTCAGTGTAAATGTATTTTAAAGTGGGGTTTGGCAATAAACATTTCCATATAAAGTACACAATGTTTGTCATTTCTATGTCATTATGCATACAATCCGAGGAGAGTTCTGAGCACAGGAGCATATATTAAAGAGGAGAGAAAGATTGGAGCCATTTACAGGGGTGGAGAGGAGAGAACAGCTTGCTTCTATCTATTGTTTCCTTATCTCATTCACGAGGAAAGGAGTCCTCTGTCTGACCAGGTTGTGAGGAACTCGAGGCTTATCGTTTATCTACACGGAGGTGGTGAGCGGGTACTCTGCTTGGTGGAGAATTATCACAGTTTTAAAAGTTCAATCACTGGATACATTGAAACAGTATATTGAATTCACGAAGACATTTTATTTACAATTCACTTATAGTAGTTTTTGAGTATTAGGAATTATTTATTTTAATATATTTAAATTTTGCTGCGCTACACTGATTTGTATATACATATGTCTCTTAGATGGTAAGCTCCTACAAACAGCGCTCCAATTCCTCCCGTATTGAACTGTACTGTGCCCCAATGTTGTAAAGTGCTGCGCAAAGTGCGCTAAATAAATCCAGTATTATAAGAAGAAATAATAATGTCTGCAACTTTAGACTCTACTTTGTAACAACTCCTCAGACAAGAATAGGGTACAATCCTCTTCATTCTGAGCTAAAGTAGAAGCAGCTGCAGCCCTTGGGAAATCAGAGACAGACTCCAGAGGGGAAGCAGCATGGAAAAATTGCAGCCCATGGGATTGGAGCATGCCAAAATGGCTGAAGTTCACCCCCCTTAAAGTGACAGTGGGCAAGCGTACGGTAATCACCCATCTGTATTCTATTGAGAGCTACAAGTCCCTCTGCCGTGGTGTCAGACAGTATTTGTAGTTTATTTACAACTCTGCTAAATTTAAAAAAAGCGTCAGAGCCACCAAGAACCCGTGTAATCCTGTGAGGAAAGTGTCTTGGCACTATGTTACACTCTATATACGGGTGTAGCATTGTATAAAAGGTGTACTTAGCCGTTTACCTCTTAGTGCAAGAACTACAGCAAGTAAAAAACACTACCAGGCTCACTGAAGTCTTGGGAAGCCCTGGGGTTCTTACAGACTTGCCAAAGAGAGAGAGGAAGGATGCAGGGGATATGCCCAAGCTAGATAGACATCACCCCCCCAGTGGGCACACTACCCAAGGGGTGTTCAGGGAGAGGGTTCCACCGGAAGGATGTACTGTAGCCCTGGAACTGTATAGTGCTCTGTGGCTTACTCTCACGTTATACACAAGTGTCAGAGTGATTTCAGTTTCTTTCTCAAAGCAGGGTGCGGGTATGGCCTTTGTGGTAATGCCGAGGATCAGCTGATCTTGGCAAAAAGTAAAGAATGGAGTTTGCTTTTCTCAGAGAAGAGAAGACATCCATTCTTCTAGGACACTAGCCAAAAATTAAAAATATAAAAAAAAATTAATTAAAAATAAACGGGGCATGATGGGAGGGGGAGGGGGGGTTATACAATGTAGCTTAATCTCCTAAAGGCAGCAGCCCAACACAATGTATCTGAATTAGTACAAAGGTAGGCCCCTTTCACATGTGCGGACCGTATGTCCGCTTTTTCATCCATCCGTTTGCGGATGAAAAAGGGACATACATTGGTCCCTATGTGATTGCGGGTGTCAGCGGATAAACATCCGCTGACACCCGTAATCACCCGTCTCCGCAAAGATCCGATTTTGCGGACGGAAGAAAATCCTATTTTTTCTTCCGTCTGCGGATCGGATTGGATGAACACGGACACACGGTCCGTGTTCATCCGATCCCCACATAGGAGAGAGCGGAGAAAAGACAGGGCGGTCCCTGCACAGTGTGCGGGGACCGCCCTGTCAGCCGCCGGCTCAGCGGGGATATATACGGAGCGATCCCCGCTGAGCTTACAGACACACGGAGGCGGATCATTACTGATCTGCCCCGTGTAAAAAGGGCCCGTAGGATGTTAGTTTGCAACATATTCTTTATAATTGACATTTTTGATAACAGGGCAGGTTTATTTTTAGAAAGATAAAAAAAAAAAAAAAAAAAAGTTGAAAGTGCAATTGCCTACATCTACATACACAGTTTCCGATTACATTTCTGTGTATTTATTATCTTTTCCTCGGTACTGGCTGAATAGCTGAGTGGAGTGTATTTCCAGGGTGGGGGGGTTTATTGACTTATCCCATTATAATGTTAGAATTCAATGATTGCTCTTATGGAACTTAATTTTCCCGACGAGGAGAGGTGAAGAGATTTGGGAATTGTAATGAATGTATCGTCTCATATGGTTGAAAGGAGGCATCATCACGCCAGCATAGCTATATATCTGCCTCCTGCTGGAGGTTCATGAAATGTGCATGTTTTGTTTGGGCAAAGGTGTTGCGTTTTTTTCCTTCTTCATGTTTTGATATAGGCTGGTTCAGTTCTTATTGTAACCGGTTTATTTGTTTCCGCTACGTGCGGTTTACTGTCGTATACACCTGTTAGAAAATTTCAATAAAAAGTCATTTACAATTTTTTTTTTGGAAGTGTATGGTAAGTGTAATTACCATACAGATAAAAAACACATTCTCTGCCATCTCTGATATCGGAGTCATATGTTCCATTTAAGGCATACCGATTCAGTCTCACTGGGAAGTGAAAGCATGACCATATCCCATCAGAGGTTTCTTACACATGAACTTCCCCTTGTGAGATATCCCCTTAAATCAAAGTCCAATGGGCATAAATGCAATTGAAATTTTTTATATTAAAGAATTAAGAATTTTAATACAGCATTACAACAACATTTGTATCATAATGCAGTTTGATTACTGAAAAAGTAAACCCTGAGATGCGCACATTCAGGCATTGCTGTTGCGCACCAGTCCATTCAATCACCTTTTATTGCTAATCTGTTAAAAAGAGAACTCTTGCTTGGGTTACAACAGAGCCATTCCCAGACTGCTTTACATTTTTGTATTAACAATTTTGTATATGCCACATTAATTTTGCTGTAAGCTAGGTCTGCCAGCCAGGGAAAATGTGAGTGCACATGCTTCTGTAATATCTAAACAATGCTCACACAATATCAGACAGAAAACTGACTGCATACATTAACAACTAAAACTCTCATATGACCACTTCCACCATCCCGTAAAAGCAGGTTCCTCAAATTGGGACTAACAGACCACAAACAGTATTATAGTAAAAATATACAAATTTATTGAGTATTGATACCAATCCACGACATCAGAGTAGAAATAAAAGCAACATAAACTGGGAACAGAAATGGAAACAGCTGAAAAGAAAGCCCAAGACAGACAGAACATCCAACGCTTTTCGAAAAAACAAAATGCAGATCTTCTTCAGGTTCCACCTGGCAGACACGACAGCCACACAATTCCATCTTAGCGATAAGATCAATGGGGCTTTTCCAGCCATTAGGTAGATCTATGTACTAGCTTAAGGTTCGGACGCTTGGATCCAAGACACAGATTTCACTCTACACCGACCTGATCCGCGTTTATGGGGAATAAGTACTATACATCATCTTTTGTCACTGTAAATATATACCACCATCTTTGCAGTGGGACTACTTCATCCTATGTGGATCATTGGCTGTCGCCATCTTCCTGGTCTGATGGACATATCTCTCTTTTCATCATTGAGTTATGATTTCTCCCTGTATGGGTGGAGCTTTAACACTTGGGATATAAGGTACAGATTTGGAACCCATAAGTTCTTTGTCCCTGAAGACCTGCATTTTTCTTTTGCGAAAAACGCATTGGACATTCGGACAGGTTTTGGGCTTTCAGACGTTTCCATCTCTTTTCCCAATATATATGTTTGTTGCTTTTATTTCCACTCTGATGTCGTTGATTGGCATCAATGTTCAATACATGTGTACATTTTTACTATAATAATGTTTGTGGTCTGTTTAACCACTTAAGGACCGCCTCATGTACATATACGTCAGCAGAATGGCACAGGCAGGCACATCAACGTATATATACGTGCTCTGCTTGACGTGGGTCGGGGGTCCGATCGGGACCCCCCCCCGGTACATGCGGCAGTCCCCGTGGCTTCAGGAGCGATCCGGCACGACGGCGCGGCTATTCGTTTATAGCCGCTCCGTCGCGATCACTCCCCGGAGCTGAAGAACGGGGAGAGCCGTGTGTAAACACGGCTTCCCCGTGCTTCACTGTGTCGGCGCATCGATCGCGTCATTCCCTTTATAGGGAAGACACGATCGATGACGTCATTCCTACAGCCACACCCCCCTACACTAGTAAACACATACACAGTGATCCCTAAATGTTACAGCGCCCCCTGTGTTTAACTCCCAAACTGCAACTGTCATTTTCACAATAAAGAATGCAATTTAAATGCATTTTTTGCTGTGAAAATGACAATTGTCCCAAAAATGTGTCAAAATTGTCCGAAGTGTCCGCCATAATGTCGCAGTCACGAAAAAAATCGCTGATCGCCGCCATTAGTAGTAAAAAAAATAAAATAAATAAAAATGCAAAAAAACTATCCCCTATTTTTTAAACACTATAAATTTTGCGCAAACCAACCGATAAACGATTATTGCGATTTTTTTTACCAAAAATAGGTAGAAGAATACGTATCGGCCTAAACTGAGGGAAAAAAAATGTTATATATGTTTTTGGGGGATATTTACTATAGCAAAAAGTAAAAAATATTGCATTTTTTTCAAAATTGTCGCTCTATTTTTGTTTATAGCGCAAAAAATAAAAACCGCAGAGGTGATCAAATACCACCAAAATAAAGCTCTATTTGTGGGGAAAAAAAGATGCCAATTTTGTTTGGGAGCCACGTCGCACGACCGCGCAATTGTCTGTTAAAGCGACGCAGTCCCGAACTGTAAAAACCCCTTGGGTCTTTAGGCAGCATTTTGGTCCGGGGCTTAAGTGGTTAAAGTCCCAATTAGAGGAACCTGCTTTTACCCTATGTATCAGGAATGTGGTCCACAATCAGTACAGTCAGCTAATTGCAGTAAATATCTTTTGCATTACTTCCACCATCCCATCCGCTTAGTGATATCCCTCAGTGGTTTCCACCCCATACACATGGTAGTTATAATCAGATTATAGAGCATTTCAAAAATTCAAGAGTGAAAATCGACTTTTCTTTAGCAAGGGAAATATGTAATTTACTGATGTATGACAGCATGACTACCTACCTCCTGTGTGCAGGTAATTCTTCGTGGATGTGGTGCCTCTTGCTGCAGCTGATACACTGAATAAAACATACAAACGTTGCTTTACATAATTTCCAAGATAAAAAAAAAAAACACATGCTCTGCGCAGTCTAAATATTTGAGCCACTTATGGACCGATAACCTGACTTCAGTATTGTTAGCTGGGGGGTTCATATAGTGCACCCGGAAAGTACTCACAGCGCTTCACTTTTTCCACATTTTGTTAATGTTACAGCCTTATAACAAAATGGATTAAATTCATTATTTTCCTCAAAATTCTGCAAACAATACCCCATAATGACAATGTGAAAGAAGTTTGTTTCAAATCTTTGCAATAACTAGGAGGTTGATGACACCTCTTGAGAGCTTTCTCATCCTTCCTAACTCACAAAAAAAACCTCTAGGGATTGGAACTGGACTACTTTTTCTTCACCCGCAATTGTCCAACATATAAAAAACACCTCATCACTATTGCCAGAGCTGCTAGGCTTCAACTACTGCATCCGAGAAAAAGCAAATCTCAGGAACAGTGAAGCATGGTGGTGGCTGTAGGGAGGTTTTTCAGAGGCAGGAACTGGAAGATTAGTCAGGATCGTGGGAAAGATAAATGCAGCAATGTACAGAGACATCCTTGATGAAAACCTGCTCCAGAGTGCTCTGGACCTCAGACTGGGGCGAAGGTTCATCTTTCAAGTGGAAAATGACCCTAAGCACACAGCCAAGATAACAAAGGAGTGGCTACGGGACAACTCTGTGAAAGTCCTTGAGTGACCCAGCCAGAGCCCAGACTTGAACCTGATTCAACATCTCTGGAGAGATCTGAAAATGGCTGTGCACCGACGCTCCCCATCCAACCTGATAGAGCTTGGGAGGTCCTGCAAAGAAGGATGGAAGAAATGGCCCAAAAATAGATGTGCCATGTTTGTAGCATCATACTCAAAAATAACTGAGGCTGTAATTGGTGCCAAAGAGGCTTCAACAAACTATTGAGCAAAGGCTGTGAATACTTATGTACATGGGATTTTTGTTTGTTTAAAAATCCTTTGCAAGTTTATTAAAAACTTCTTTCACATTGTCATTATTGGGTATTGTTCGTAGAATTTGGAGGAAAATAATGAATTTAATCCAGTTTGGAATGGGGGAAAAAGTGAAGCGCTGCGAATACTTCTGGATGCACTTTATATGACTATATCCTGTGTCAGATTGATGCACCCAACACGGAATCTTGGTTACTGCATGCAAAAGAGAATAATAGGCCAATTTTGGAAGATGTACAGCAAATGTATACCATTTTAATCTCCTCCTTCATTATCATTAACTTTTTAGAATTAGAACAAAGCAAACATTCTTAAAACAAAAAATGTGAAACAAAATTCTACTAGTGTAAAGCCAGCCTAAAACTCAATGGCATTCAACACTTTTTGGGATTGTCGGATGTTTGGATACCCTCACAGCATGCTGTGGTTTTCAAATCTAACCCCACCCTGTCCTATAGCGGTTTAGGGGGTCAAAAGAAGAACTTGCCGCAGGGGAAACGGGTAGAGACTTTTTGATATACACCAGTTGCCAATGTGTTGAAGATGTATTAGGAGCACCTGATAGATATTCCTGTCATCTACAAACCCATTTTATTTGCTGCTCATAGACAAGAAGAGAACTCCATGAAAAACGGATGGATGGGGGAGTATTGCATGCATTGCAATCCCTACCCACAGCCAATATTGTCATTCCTTCTACACAGAAGAGGTTGGGCACCCAGTGAGGGAGCATTTTCCAATAAGTCAGAATATGCTCCTGTCCAATAAAAAACACCTAAAGCACTTGTAATGGTTTCATAATCATGAGTGATGCAGTGTTACTGAAACCCACAACAGTAAAATGTGTCTGAATGTGCAGAATAGCATGCTTGTAGGACTCATTGTGGAACGTAAGGGGTAATCCTCTGCATTGTGTAAAAATATATTTGAATACTGTATGCACAGATCCACCCCCTCCTGCAGGGTCTCTCTTGGCAAGGCCAGATAAGACAACACAGTAAGGGTAGTACTGTTGCACATGCTCAGTTTGGTCTCTATTGCTGGAGAGAACATTTCCTTGTTGATCAGAGCTAGCCAGGTCACATGATATTGACATCACATATGTGGGCATGTATACAGATGCTAAACGACAGCCCAGTCCCTCCCTCCTCCATGCCCAGTAACTAAAATGGGATGTCACATCTTGATTGATGGATGATCCGCCTTCATTAACAGCATGAGGACACAGGCTATAGTGGAAATTTCCTCCTACCTGAACACTCAGCACACAGGCAGACACTGCAGTTTATCATGTGACCATGGTATACAGATCAGCCAAAAAGGTATATAGTGGCAGTATTTTTATGTAAAAATATAAGCTGTGGGCACTGTGGGGGGTGCAGATGAACCAATTTCATATTACTGGGTTTAGTAACACTTTAAAAGAAGCTTTGTTTGCAATCATGGAACAATACAGTTCCAATCAAAAGTGTGCATACCCTTGCAGAAATTGTAACATTTTGGCATTTATACTAAAAATATGACTGATCATGGCTCACTCATGTTTTGGGGGGTGAGCACTGCAGGTACGAGGAATTTTGTGAACATGTATGGCAAGATGAATGCAGCATGTTATCAGAACACTGGCAAACACTTTAAATTTTTCTGAATAAAAAGCTGTGCACGACAATGAGCCTAAGCATAAAGCAAAGTTGACACTCCAGTGGTTACGGCAGAAAAAAGGCGAAGGTTCTGGAGTGGCCAATACAGTCTCCTGACCTTAATATCAACACTCTCTGGGGAGATCTCAAAAGTGCAGTTCATGCAAGACGACCAAAGACTTTGCATGACTTGGAAGCATTTTGCCAAGACAAATGGGCAGCTATACCGCCCGTAAGAATTTGGGGCCTCAAACGACTATTGCAAAAGACTGCATGCTGTCATTGATGCCAAGAACTAAAAAATGCTAAGAACTAGGGGTATACAGACTTTTGAACAGAAGTCAAGTCATTTCATTTGTTTACTGGTTGCCATTTTTTTACGATTGTGCCATTCTGTTACGACCTACAGTTACAGAATAAAAAGAATTGTGTTTTGCCTGCTCACTCGTGTTTTCATCAAAAATGGTACATAGTGTATATTACCAATTCTCCAAGAGTGTGCAAATTTGAGTACAACTGTATGATGGTGGTTTTTACATCCAGGCAGCCTTGAATACAAAGCTGGCGTTTACAATCCTATTTTATGTAAATGAGGAAACAGGATGGAATTCCTACTGGTTAAAAAGCCAGAAGCAGCATTAGGCTCTGCAATCTTTCCGGTTTCTTCTAGATTACATCAAAATAACAGCAGCCCCTTCGCCAATTATCAGTAAATTTTTCAACAACATGTTCTTAAGAGCTGGTTCACACTGCAGCGGCACGACTTCGGGGGCGACTCTGCAAGTCATCCTGAGGATGACTTCAGAGGCGATTTGCAAAACGACCTGTGTATAGAAGTCAATGCAGGTCGCCCCGAGCCGCCCCCGAAGTCGTACAGGAACCTTTTTTTCTAAGTCGGAGCAACTTGCGTCGCTCCTATTAGAACGGTTCCATTGCATTGAATGGAACGCGACACGTCGGGCGGCTGAGCCGCCTGTCGTGTCGCCCCAGTGTGAACCGGGTCTTACAATGTGTGTTCACTGTAGCAACATTTTTCAATAAACACAGAATACAGATTGATATCACAATGGAATACTTACGGGGCGTGTCCAAGATGGCGACGTGAGCGGTCGCATCCTCCGTGAGCTCCGCCGGCTTCTCGCTACTTACCCGCTTCCAAGCCTTGCAGCCGCCTGATCACCCGCTCGCTACCAGCTGGATGAGGCGGGGGACCCCCCGGGCGCAGTCCGGAAAAGGCAAGAGGCTCAAATTCCCTCCGCAGCCGGAGATATCACCGCCCGCTTCTCCGGCCTTCCACGTGGAGCCGCGCGCCACGCGCTCTTCTCGCATGGCGGCCCAGCCGCCTATGGACGCCTCGGATCCTCGGCCGTCCTGGCTCCCGGAGGTGATGGCGGCTATAGCCACATGCCAGTCCACCCTGACGACGAAAATTGAGGAGGTACAGATGGACGTAGGCCTTATCCGGCAGGATATGGATAAGCTCCGATCCAGGGTCACGGAGACGGAACAGCGCATCGGGCTGCTGGAGGATGACTCTATGGAGCAATCGGCGTCCCTCCGCACCCTCCATACTAAAGTGAAGGCCTTGGAATCCAGGGCGGAGGACGCCGAGAATAGAAACCGGAGAAATAACCTCCGCATCATCGGCCTCCCGGAGGGGGTCGAGGGCAAAGATCCGACGGCCTACGTGGAGGACCTGCTGCGCTCCGTCCTCCCGGACGCGCGCTTCTCCCCCCATTACACCGCAGAGAGGGCGCATCGGGTCCCCCCTAAGCAGGGACCCCCGGGAGCCCCCCCGAGGACATTCATACTGCGGCTGCTTAACTTTAGGGACAGGGATGAAGTCCTCCGCGCAGCCAGGCAGCAGGGGGAGATCCGCTTTGAGAACACCAGGCTGATGATATTCCCCGACTACTCCGTCGAAACCCAGAGGCAGCGCAAGTCCTTCGACCAGGTCAAGGGAGCGATGAGGGCCCGGAACATCAAGTATAGTGTCCTCTTCCCGGCCAGACTCCGTGTGCAGGATGGTGAGTCCCTCCGTTTCTTCAACACCCCGAGGGAGGCCTCTGCCTGGCTTGACACCCTACCTCCGCACGGCTGATGAGGCACCCGTGAGTATTTGCCCTCGCCCTGGATTTGTACTTTGTTCCTCTCGGATGGGACTCCCGGCCCGGTTCCTGGTGCCCGGCCTCCCCCCCATGGTTCCCTTTGCCCCCTCCCTGGAGGTACCCTGTCCGATGCCCCTCTGACCCTGTCTTTCCCTCCCCGTGTTCTTCGGGGTGAATGATTTCCGTTCCCCAGCCTCACCCTCTATTGACACTGCCATGGACTCCCTGTTGGGGACCCCTGTACCTGTGGGCTCATTGGGTGGTGGGGCTGTTCATCCTTGGGGGATTTGCTGGGTGGTTGTCCCACCGAGGGACGTTTTGTTTTTTTCTTTTGGTTTTTTATTTGTAACGCAAAGTTTTGTGCCCCTGATTACCTCAGGAGACTGCTCTGGAAAAGCCTTCTCATTTGCAGCCTGATTGTGCCCTTCACCTCGGGGGGGGGGGTTTCCTTTTTGTTTCTTTTCCCCCCCACCTTTTTTTTTTTTTTTTTTTGTTTTGTCTCCCGCTTCTTTTATTTGGGGGGAGGGCTGCAATGGCTGGAAATCGCCATCCTGGCGCTGGGGCATGGAGGTTGTCTTTTTTGCTCCTTGAACTACTACCCTTCATGTTCTCCTGCCCCTTCTGCCTGATAACCCTTCTTCGAGAGGCCGGGAGTGGAGGGGCGTCGTGCTCAAGCGGACACCCCCTGGACTGACTGGTGGGCTTAGCCTCGCCGCTTGCACATTTGCCCCCCTTTTTGCAGCCAGCGTGCTGAGTTGGGTTTGGGGAGTGGAAGCTCTTCCTAGTTTTGGGGGAATGAGCGGGGTGGGGGGGGGGACTGTTGCCCTTCATGGGCTGATGTTATTATGGGTATTCGCCCCTTTTATTTCATCATTTTGTTTTTGGTTTTTGTTTTATTTACTGTTCAGATGTTTTATTGACTATATATGGTACAGCTTAAAGTTTAGATTTGGAGTGTTTGATTCGTCTCGGGTCCTGCCGGCAGACTCCATGGAGCCTCCCTTCTTTGGTCCGCCAAATTTCCCTCCCGCTGATTACAATGACGGCACTTAACATTATGTCATGGAACACCAGGGGCCTTAATTCTCCGGTTAAGAGGTCACTGGTGTTCCAATTCATTAGATCTCATGCCCCTCACGTTTGCATTCTTCAGGAGACCCACCTTGTGGGCAGTAGAACCTTGGCTCTTAAAAAGCCGTGGGTGGCCAGCCACTATCACTCCACGTACTCCACCTTTGCTAGGGGAGTGAGTGTCCTGGTTAATAAATCCCTACCCTTCAAGCTCCTCGACCTGGCGCTGGACCCAGACGGCAGGTATGTGGTCATCAACGCTAGAATCCATTCCCAGACTTGGTCCATTGTCGGTCTCTACCTGCCCCCCCCAGCCTCCCTTGTACTGTTGAACAAGATAACTGCCATCCTTGCTGACTTTGCCTCAGACCACATGATTTTGTTGGGAGATTTCAATATGGCCCCTGAACCGGGCGTGGACAGGATGGCTGGTGTGGGCCCCTCATCCCCGGGACTACTCTCCTGGGCCGAGGCCTATGGCTTGACTGACGTCTGGAGGTGGAAACACCCTCAGGAGCGGGCCTACACCTGTCACTCTGCCTCGCACGCTTCCTTCTCCCGCATAGATTTGGCCTTCGCTGGTCAGTCGGTCCTGTCTAGGGTCAAAGAGGTCAAGATACTTCCCCGGGGGATTTCGGACCATGCCCCCCTGTTGGTGTGCTTGGGTGATGCGGGGAACCCTGCCAGGCTATGGAGACTCTCGAGATTTTGGATCTCGGACCGTGATGTGGAATCTCAATTTACAGGGGTCCTGGACGGGTTCTGGGCCACTAACCCGGCCTCGGCCTCCTTGAATGTGGTCTGGGACGCCTTTAAGGCTTTTGCCAGGGGTCAGTATCAGACCATCATAGCGCGGGTTAGGAGGGAGAGGCGCTCTGCGCTGGTTGCGGCTGAAGATGCCGCTGCGGCGCAGGAGGCGCTTTACGTCCGCTCCCGGGAACCCCAACACTACGTTCGGCTCCAATCCCTGACAACGGAAGTCATGTCCCTTCGTGCCTCCCTGACTCAAAAAAAACTGTTAGCCCAATCCCAACGTATATTTGAGCAGGGTGAGAGATCGGGTAGGCTCCTGGCCTGGCTCTCTAGGGAGCGCTCGGGGGGCATGTCTGTCCCCCAGATCGCTGGTTCGGATGGGGGTCTCCTATACACCTCGGAGGAAATTAACCACACCTTTGCTACGTACTATCGTCGCCTCTACAAATCGCAGGTGACCTTTGCGGATGACGAGTTGACCCTTTACCTTGACGAGGTCGATGTCCCTGTCCTGACCGACAAATACAGAGACTCCCTGGACAGACCTATCTCCCTTGACGAAATCCTTACGGCGCTTAAGACTATGCAGCCGGGTAAGACTCCTGGCCCTGACGGTCTCCCTGTTGAACTTTATAAACAATATCCTGACGTACTAGCTGCTAGGCTGCGGGAGATGCTGGTGGCGGCTGAGCTTTTGGGTTCCCTCCCCGACTCCATGGGCGATGCAGTAATTGTTGTTATCCCGAAACCGGGTAAGGATCCCTCCCTGTGCCCCTCCTACAGGCCCATTTCATTATTAAATGTTGATGCCAAGCTGCTGGCTAAGGTCCTTGCTATTCGCTTGAACACGGTTATCACGGCCCTGGTTCACCCCGATCAAACGGGTTTCATGCCGGGCAGGGGTACTGACATCAATTTGAGGAGACTATTTTCCCACATAGCCAGGGCGGACGACAGGGGTCAGACACTGGTGGCCTCCCTCGATGCCGAGAAGGCTTTCGACTCGGTAGAGTGGAGGTACCTGTGGGCAGTTCTCGCCAAATTTGGCTTTGGTCCTAGATTCATCTCCTGGGTTCAGCTCCTTTATAAGGCTCCCCGGGCCAGAGTCTGTACCAACGCTTGCCTTTCGGACCCTTTTCCGCTGGAGCGGGGCACGAGGCAGGGCTGCCCCCTCTCTCCGGGGCTCTTTGCACTGGCCATAGAACCCCTGGCGGCCCTCATTAGGGCAGATGAGGGCATACGGGGAATACGGGTTGGTCCTCTCCATGAAAAAATCTCCCTATATGCGGATGACGCCCTGTTATACTTGGCTGATTCGGCTGACTCCCTAGGTAAAGCCTTGGCCCAGTTTGACCGCTTTGCCGGCTTCTCCGGAGTCCGTATAAACTGGGACAAGTCGGAGCTTTTCTCCCTCCACCCCTCCCCTATCGACTCTAACGCCCGGTCGCAGCTTAAGTGGGTTCAGGAAATCAAGTACCTGGGGATAAAGATCACGGTGGAGTTGGGGGACTTTGTGACGCGTAACCTTCAGCCCCTGATGAAACAGGTCACTGCCAACTTCGCGGCGTGGCGCTCACTCCCGCTAACACCGGTGGGCAGAATTAACCTCCTTAAGATGGTGCTTCTGCCCAAATTTTTGTATTACTTCAGGAACACCCCGGTCCATCTTTGCAGAGCCTTCTTCAAAAAACTTGAGAGTCAGGTGGGGACATTTGTCTGGGCGGGTAGAGCTCCTAGGATAGCTAAAAAAACTCTGTATTTGCCCCTTTCGGGTGGTGGCTTATCGCTCCCGAACTTCCAACTGTACTATTGGGCGGCTGTCCTGGTCACCGTCCGGTGGTGGTTTGCCCAACCCAAGCAGAATCCGGCGGTGACGTTGGAGGCCGCCATTTTGGGCTCATATGCCGCCCTGAGCAACCTTGCATTCAGGGGTTGTCGTGCGGCCCTCTCGGTAACGGTCCCGATGAAAACAACGCTTAGAGCCTGGAGGGACGCTAGGGTGATCTACGCGAGGCCCTCGCATATCTCCCCGCATCTACCTCTCTGGGGCAACCCCCTGTTACCCCACCTGTACTCCCTTCCTGACCCTTCGGTTTGGGCCAGCAAGGGGATCACTACTCTGAAACATATCGTATCCAACGGCGCGCTTATGACCTTTAGGGAATTGAGGGACAAATATTCTATCCCTGCACATTGGACATTCAGATACTGCCAACTTAGACATGCGTACGCTGCCCAATTTCCGGACTCGCTGACGCTCCAATCTGACTCGATCGAGAGGCTCTTGACCTCGCGGACCATGGGGCGACCCCTCTCCACCCTTTACCTCTACTTGACAGTTGCATATGACTCCGGGTCGACTCGCTCTTTCGAAAGGTGGAAGGCTGATATACCTGACCTGGATGATGAAAAGTGGGAGGAATGTGTTTCCACGTTCATCCCGTCACTTATAGCAGCTAGGGACAGGTTCATACAAATTAAGTTCCTTCATCAGGCTTACTACACTCCCCAGAGGTTGGCCCGCATCTACCCCCAGAGGGACCCCCTTTGTCCGCGATGCAGGGTTCAGGAGGGCTCATTTTGGCACATGGTGTGGGCATGCCCCGGGATTCAGATTTACTGGGGCCGGGTGGCTGGGATCCTGGGTTCGGTGTCTCAGCTGCAGGTCCCGATTGACCCCTTGGTTCTCCTTTTGAGCCATCTGGAGGAGACGCAGGGTGACAGGTACTCTAAACTGTTTCTCACCTTCTCCCTCTTCTATGCCAGGAGGGAAATCCTTCTTAAATGGAAGGCAGCTGACCCACCTACGGTGGAGTCTTGGACCCAGTCTATCAACAACGTTCTACCACTTTACAGGATCACTTATGAAAGTAGACAGTGCCCAGCAAAGTTTGACAAGGTGTGGTCTGGATGGATTGACGCCAGGGGTTAATGTTGGGTTTTGGTCTGAATAATATGCTGTACCTGAATACTTGGTGATGTGTTATGTGATCAGTGACGTGTGACTTCCACTCGCTCTGCTTTGCACTCTCCCCCCCTGCCCCTTCCCCCCCCTCCCCTCCGAGGGGAGCCTGTTTTTTATCCTACTCCCACTTCTTTTCCCTCAGGTGACCCTTGGGGGGGCGGGGGCCGAGTATGAATCCTGGTATGGATATTTGTCTTCTCCCTTGGGGTTCGGGGGAGGGTTGGCTGGGTGTGGGATATGATGTTTCTCCCCCTGATATGGTATTGCACTTAGTAATTTTATCTTGCTCTAAGTTCCTGAGGCGATTCTGTAACTTTTCTTTTGTATCTTACTGTACCTATATTTATCTGTGACAATGTAAACCTGCTTTGTTTTCTCAATAAAACATCTCTGTTAAAAAAACAATGGAATACTTACAGTAAGATTTCCACACTGGTGGCCTGTACTCGTCATTATCTAAAAAATAAATAAAATTAAATAAAAAAAGTTATTAATTTTGCAAGAAAAGCCTTGTGATAATTTAACTAAAACTGTATGAATGATCAAAACATCTTACAAAATCAAATCCTCACAAAACAAATGTTTTCAGCAGAAAGTCATAGAAAGCCACCTTCCATAATTACATAACTTTCCAGTCCTGGGGTGATGATCTGTTCCATTTGTATTTCCTCTGCCAATTACTTTCCTTTGCTGTGCTGCATTTTAACTACTTGAGTTCCAGTAGCTCCCGAGCAGTTGGATGGTCTTGTTGACATTTAACATCAAATAATCACGCAAGTGAAAGCAGAGCTCTTTGATTTTTAGTAATCGCAAACCTGTAAAATTTGCCATTGTAGTATTTTGTGCCCTCAGCTCAACAAAGTGGTTCTAAAGCCTTAAGGTTTTCTATGCATTAAAGGTGAAAAACCTTCCGTGCTGCAGCTTCCCCCCTAGCCCCCTAATTTTTCTTACCCGAGCCTGATCCAGCGATGTGCTTGAGTGCAGTGGCTCCCGCTGCTGTCTCACTCTTCAGTGGGCAGACTGATAGCAGCAGGAGCCATTGGCTCCTGCTGCTATCAATCAAATGCTGGAAGCAGGGTAGCAGGGCCAAGTCCTGCGGTCTGTCTCAATGGATGCAGCAGCGGGACTAGGAAAAGAGCACACAAGGGTGATCCCATGGAAAGCGGATTTCCATGGGGGGGGGACCTGCCAAAAAAAAAAAAAAAAGGGTCCTGGAGTGCCAACAGGGGACCCCACAAGAGGAGGATCAGGGCTGCTCTGTAAAAAAAAAAAAAAAAAGCATGGCACAGAGCAGGCAAGTATGAAGTGTTTGTTATTTTAAGAAAAAAAATGAAGTTTTAAAACCAGTTTAATCCTATTCTAAAATTTTAGGTAAACCGCTGTTAAACTGGTTTAAAAAAAAAGCAACTTAGTCTGCGTTAAAAATTTGCCTATCTAAAGTCAGGAGAAACAGGGTTTTACTATAAACCAGTTTGCATGAGGCCTTAAGGACCTTAAGTTCACACCGATGCGACTGTGCATGGACCCTACAAGTACACTTGCTAGTTTTTTTAAATGACAATGCTGGCAGAATGAGAAAAAGCTAAACTTTTCCATGTATGTGTTGTAAACTTTGAAAATGAATATCTTCACAATGCTTATAGATACATATGTGAATGTGGACTTTTTTTAAAGCTACATTGCAGAATATGTATGTATTTAGGTGTGCATGACCTGGGCCCAGGTTTACGTTAAAAACACTGCAACTATAGAGAAATACCTGGTGGCCCTGTCACAAATGCAGTCAGCTTCTTATTTCGGGTTACCTGACAACATTGCTATTGTTGCACTGAGATTTGAAGCAGTGTTTTCCATCCTGTCCAGTTCTCCTCAGCTGGACTTTAGGGCGCGATGTGGTCAGGTATCTAAAGATTTAAAATTGTCGGGTCCCTGTAATGGAAAGAGTATAAAAATCTCTCTGGCAGCACACATCTCCTCTGTTTCAGTGCTGCAGTTAACAAAAGGCTGCAGTGACACGGGGGTCTGGAGGAAGCAACCAGCATGTGGTGGTGGAAACACTCCTGGGAGTGTAGAACGCTGAAGAGGATTTCAGAGGCTGCAGCACTGAAATGGAGGAGCAGTGACAAAAACAGGGCGGCTGGAGAGCCGAGTATACTCGGTCTTCAATGGCAGGAATCTGGAACTAGATCTTTAAAAACCGGACAGGGTCTCTTAACTTCTCATTGCTTACCCCCCCCCCCCCCACTTTCCTCTCCCATACCTGCTGCTTGCTGTTTTGCCTGCTCTTCTGCAATTAAAGTCTAACAGTGTCTAGCCCATTGGAATGGACTGCAATTCTGTTAAACTCAACAGGTATTATTTATGTACTTGCACAGTTTTTAAAGAAACAAAAAGGT
Source organism: Rana temporaria (assembly GCF_905171775.1). NCBI lineage: Eukaryota > Metazoa > Chordata > Amphibia > Anura > Ranidae > Rana > Rana temporaria. The sequence continues at coordinate 163,115,618 of NC_053494.1, read as the reverse complement.
TAATTATATACATATTGAAGAGCTGTGCTGAAGTTTTTTTGTTTTACATTTTGCCCAGACATACACACAGAGATATAGTGTACAAATACATAGTCATTCATCTGGTGAATTTAAATGTACAGATGTTCTGTGTAAATAATGAAATGTTTAAACCTTTAAGAAGCAGCCCAATAAAAACAGACCTGAATGTAAATAGATGATCATCTTTTACATCCCCAAGCCCATAGGAATGAATTGCTGTCCGTTTTCTATCTGAAAACAGACAAACGAAAAATAGATGAACAGACTGCCTGTGTGAAAGGGCTCTACCCTCTCCTTCCTTAGCAGCATATACTTGCCCCCTCCCATACACAAACTACATATATAGATGACGCTGTCGATTTCAAGTATGATTAAATATCCCATAATACCACTCGGATGTGATCACTGTAACCCAAGCGCACATAGAACGCTGTAGTACAGCCGCTTGGAAAAGGGGGCTACTCTGGAGAAAAGAGTGGTTGGGTCTATATAAAAAAAAGTTAACTTTAGTTGAACATTTTTTTTTCATTATTACTATTTGTATTATTATTATAATAATAATAATAATAATAATAATAATAATAATAATAATAATAAGGTATCAAAATGTAATCCTTACAATAATACATATAGTGGACATCCAGCAAGAACAGTGATCACTCAATAAAAACAGCACCACCAGGTGCATAAGTGACAAATACAGTTTCCAAATCATCCGGATGCCAAGTAACTTCACACAACAGGTTAAAGTGGAACTATGGGCAACATTTTTTTTTTCCCCATTTAGGATAGAGTAAGGGATAGTTACAACATATATAAGGTTATTTTTTGCCATCTTTATCCCCCATTGCAGAGATTTCCCTTCACTTCCTGTCACATAGCCAAACAGGAAGTGAAGAAATCCCTGCAAATTAGGGGGATTTCTCGGACTGTATCCATTGGAAGATTTCCCCTCCATTACTTTTCTGGGGACAACCCAACATTTTAGATTTTCTTTTACTCTCAGTGATAATGATAAACAAGACAGAGTGAATCTCCATAATGGGGGCACAGGCAGCAATAAAAACTAATAGTGAGTTCTAATCCATCTCCACTCTATCCAAAAGCCCCCCAAAAAATTGCCTTTAGTTATACTTTAAGCCACAGCTGTAGCTGCAATTTACTGAATAACTGGTATCACATAGATGTGATGTAAGGCACCCCGTATGTGTGGAGCCCTTGGGAGCTTGAAAGGTCCACCAATTAGAATTGCTCTGGCCACCATGTAAACAAACAGCTTCAGTCACAACTTGATACTCTTATGCTGCGTACACACGGTTGGAAGTTACGACAACAAATGTTCCATGTGAGCTTGTTATCGGAAAATCCGACCGTGTGTATGCTCCATTGGACATTTGCTGTCGGAATTTCGGACAACAAATGTTTGAGAGCTGGTTCTCAATTTTTCCCAACAAGAAAAGTTCTTTTTGGAAATTTCGATTGTCTGTAGCCAATTCCAATGCACAAAAATCCTACGCATGCTCGGAATCATTGAACTCGGCTCGTCGTAGTGTTGTACGTGACCGCGTTCTTGACGTTCGTTATTTCCGACAACATTTGTGTGACCGTTTGAGCGAACAATCCGTCGGAAAAAAATCCACGGTTTTGATGTCGGAATGTCCGATCGTGTGTACGCGCCATGAGTCCCCAAATTGTATAATGAAGGATGTGTGGATAGGTGCCCTAAAGTGGCCATGGTCCCTAGAAAATTGTACTTCATTCCTCCTAGTGCCAGCTGTGGGACCATTTTCAATATTGACTGTTCACTCCCATATAGAGCAGTTGAGTAAATATATTTTCTCATCAACTATATATGTGGAACTGGACAATTTGACAAATAGCCTGAAGGTTTTGCCACCACACAAACAAGCGGGCAAGCAGGGTAAAGATAAGCATAGCAGCGTGTTACATAGGAAGCAGCAGGTGAATAGCAGCGAGATTTGGCCAAAGTGTGTCAAGGCTGACAGTTCATATGGAGTGAAGTGCGCGGCTATACCATATTTATTTCTGTTTGTCGGTTATGCACCTGGTGGTTATGTTTTAGTGAGTGATCCCTGTTAATGCTGGGTGTCCACTATATCTTTTTGCAAGCAGTAAATGTTGATAGCGTTTAACCTTTTTTTTTTTTTTTTTTTTTTTAAACATGTTCAAATAAAGTTGAGTTTCCTTACATAGACCCAACCACTATTATGGTGTGCAGAGTAACCCCTTTTCCCTGGTTGTTGTACTATGGGTGGGGATCTTTTTTGTTATACTTACCCCCTCCCAGGTTTATATGTTTATCTACCAGGAATGAAAATACCCAATACCAGAGTTAGGTGATTCTTTTATGTCGCCCTGCTTGAGCACAGCAAAGAGAACTTCAAGCATGCTTCGGCACGGTGGTCTTTTGTGTGCGTCAGTGAGTAACCTATTACCAAGAAACAAGCAGGCCTTGGCCCAGCTAACCTGAGCGGTTTATAGTCAATAATAGAGTATTACGCAATTTAGCGATACCTGCAATTGAAGACAGATATTGATGGATTATAACCTGTTCCGTGTCCATTTAACAATCCTAAATATCCTTCCCCCTGCTATTCTATTTCAGCTTGTCGCTGTTAGGCCAGTCAATCAGCAAAAGAAAAAAAAATCCTTTTCTCTGCCCAGCTACTTTTAGCTCTGTGTGAGATGTGCCATTAGTCACCGTGATGCAGCGAAGGAAGCAAAGCCATCAAACGATGAGGGCGTCTGGAGCTGGTTTGCTTAAGTGCTCTGCCACTTGGCAAAAAAGGGGTTGTGTATAAAAAGGCAGAGATAGCATGTTACTGAATACAAAAAAAACTTGCATCAGAGATGCTTCAGAGATCCTTTGAGCCTGGGTTCACACTGTAGCGATGCATCGCATCTCTCCAGCAGGCAGTTCACACTGCCCTCTGCGAACCATTGCGGGTGTCGATACATTGTTAATGACACACCCAGAACGATTCACAGATCGCAGTGCAAACCGTGGATTCGGACAGGCATCAGATTGCATGGGTGAAAACACCCATGCGATCTAATTCCAGTGCGGGGAAAAAATAATAATTCCTGTACCTTTTTGTTCGAATCCAATGTGAGTTCAAGCCATACAACTGTATGGCTGAACTCGCATCGCACAGACATTGCATGCGATTGGCACCGCAGTGCGGGTGCGAATTCCATGCAATGTCTGTGTGTGCTATAGTGTGAACCCGGGCCAAAGCCAATTCAGACTGTTCTGCATTCCTACTCACTTGTTTTGGGAAAAAACGTTTTGATGTAAAGCGAAGCGATGCGATGCGTGGCCCCCCCCCCCCCTATACAGGCGCATTAAAAGAACTCACAAAAGCAAAAACACCAGTTTTCCCGGGGGATTGAAGCTAAATCAAAGAATGGCAGCTTCTATAAGCCAAATCATGAATGAGGTTTTCCCTGCCAACACACAATTCATCAACCAGAGCTGAAAGACAGCAACACATGGCAGCAACTGTTCAGCACCATCTAGTGGTCATAAGATAAAAGTGACGAAACTAACACAATCTTTAAATATACAGTACCAGATTTTACTTCTTTTGTTTTAAATATAATTCTAAAATGTTTCTGTCACTTACGCAGATCGATTGCCTGTTCTGATCATGAACTGTCTGGATTAATGGCCAAGGTGTTAGTTTTGTGCTCTGATCCAGCTGTCTGGAAGTCAGGCAAATGTTAGGATCACAGGGGGTCTATGAAATGGACTGGAAGCACAGGATAATATGGTAATCACCCCATCAGTTGTACACACAGCTCTGACTGTGGAGCTGGGGCCAAGATGCATTAGTAATGGAAGTCAGTGAACATGGACAATATCACTCAGCTCTTGGCTGCAGTCCACCAAGTGAAATATAGATCATAATATATTCTCCTCAGGCTGCTGACTTCAGAAGATTTGTCCTTAACCTAACAAATATGGAGAAGTCCATGGAAAAGAAAATCTAAGAATAAAGAAGGATTAGACTAGACAGCTCTAAAAAACAGAAGTCATACCCCAGCAAAATGAAATTATAGTCCAAGGTAAACCGTTTGCAATTATCTATCACAGTTACACATGAGGCAAAATCTGTCTTTGCTTACATGTTAAAAGTAGAACTATGGGCAAAACTGACCCCCGTCAGATTTTTTTTTTTTTTTTCGCCATCTGTCCCATTGCTGAGATTTCTCTTCACTTCCTGTCCCATAGCCAAACATGAAGTAAGAGGAGCTCCCTGCATATTAGGGAAATATCTTGGGGACCCCCCAGAACTAGTGGCTCCATTGGATGATTTCTCCTTTATTACTTTTCAGGGGACAACCTAAAATTTGGGATTTTCTTTTACTTTCAGTGATAATGGCAAACGAGACAAATAGAGAGGGTGACTCTTCCTATGGGGACAAATACAGCAATAAAAACCTGACAGGTGATCTAATCCCTCTTCACTCTATCCCAAAAACATTTGTTGCCTTTTGTTATACTTTAAAGTGGAGGTTCACCCGAAAAGTTAATTTTAAGATTAGATTGATGCTCATTTTGTCAAGGGGAATCGGGTAGTTTTTTTTAAATCGAAGCAGTACATAGCGTTTTAGAGAGCGATCTTCTCCGCCGCTTCCGGGTATGGGCTGCAGGACTGGGCGTTCCTATTTGATTGACAGGCTTCCGACGGTCGCATACATCGTGTCACCATTTTCCGAAAGTAGCCGAACATCGTTCGGCTTCTTTCGGCTACTCGTGACGCATCAATCTAATCTTAAAAAAAAAATTTTGGGTGAACTCCCGCTTTAAAGAACGCTGTAAAAACAAGTCACAGCAACATAACTGAATATTTTATAGGTGAATGCACAGGCATTAAAGTGGTTGTAATCTGTTTCCTCAAGGTACACAGAACCAGCAAACAGTGTTAGGATGGGGCCATGGAGCAAGTAGAGAATCTAGTCCCAAGCTGGCACAGGAGAGAGATTTATTACAAAAGAGCCTTGCCTTTTACTAGCCTTTACCTAGCCTTTGGGTTATGTTGCACTGCGAGTCAATTGCTTTACCAGTCACATAGCATACAAAGGGGGAAAAGGAAATAATCCGATTTAACACAAGATTATATAACCTCCCACCTTCAGCTCAGCATTTGTTATATTTTAGCTGGATCAGCACTTCCTTTCCTGTTAATTCAATACAGCCTGAAAACTTTCACTCACCCTTCCCTTGTTGTGTGGCCAGAATACAGAAAAGGAAGTATTAAGGAAGCTGTAACAAACAAAAGCATATTATAGACAATATACACCCCTTAAAATACAGCACACCACAGAGGATTTTCAGATTGGACGGTAGTGGAATCCAATAAAATTCTAATTTTAAAAGATAGAAAAAGTCCAGGGTATAACGTTACAGCTTAAACAACGTTACCCGGACATTTTATATCCCTATGTGCAGGGGTTGACAAATTTGCTTGGAATCTAGGAGCCAGCTAAAAAAGTTAGGAGCCAGGAACACGCCCTGTCCCGACGAGCTTGCGCGCAGAAGCGAACACATACGTGAGCAGCGACCGCATATGTAAACGGTGTTCAAACCACACATGTAAGGTATCGCCGCGATTGGTAGAGCGAGAGCAATAATTCTAGCCCTATACCTCCTCTGTAACTCAAAATATGCAACCTGTAGAGTTTTTTAAACGTCGCCTATGGAGATTTTAAAGGGTGAAAGTTTGACGCCATTCCACAAGAGGACGTAATTTTGAAGCGTGACATGTTGGGTATCAATTTACTTGGCGTAACATTATCTTTCATAATATAAAAAAAAAAAATGGGGATAACATTACTGTTGTCTTATTTTTTAATTAAAAAAAGTGTAATTTTTTCCCCAAAAAAGTGCGCTTGTAAGACGGTTGCGCAAATACGGCGTGACAGAAAGTATTGCAACGATCGCCATTTTATTCTCTAGGGTGTTAGGATAAAAAATATATATAATGTTTGGGGGTTCTAATTAGAGGGAAGAAGATGGCAGTGAAAATAATGAAAAATTACATTAGAATTGCTGTTTAACTTGTAATGCTTAACTTGTAATACCAACAGCCACCACCAGATGGCGCCAGCTTACACATCTGGTGGTAATAACTTGTAATACCAACGGCTCACCACCAGATGGTGCCAGGTCACAACAAAAAACAACTTTTTTTTTTTTTGCCCCCCCCTTCCAAGCCAAGTCGCCAGGACCCCATTTCTAGTCGCCAAGGTGACCTGGCGCCCGGGATTTGTCGAGCCCTGCCCTAATATGTATAATGCATGCATAACTTTACATTTATCAACATTAAACCTCATTTGCCACTCAGTTGCCCAATTATACAGAGCATTGAGGTTGGCTTGTAAATTGGAGACATGCTGTAAGGACATTAATCCACTGCATAGCTTGGTGTCATCTACAAAGACAGAAATGGTACTTTTGATCCCAGACCCAATATCATTTAGAAAGATATTGGGTTGGGAGGCCCTTCCCAGCACTGTAAAAGTGATCAAGCAGCTGTAGAGCTGCCTATATCACTTTTACAAAACAGTAAATTTCCCGCTCAAAAAAACAGGGCCCAAGATCATGACTGCAGCCAGCATCTTGTAATAAGCACTTGTTGATATGTTTATACAAGTATGTTGATCAGCAAGTGGCTGTTTGTATGTTTGGGTCAAGTAACTCAGGATTATTTGACCTTAATTTTTAGATTGTGAGGAGCAGGGTCCTCTTATTCTTACCATGTTGAATTGTATCTTTACTGTCTGCCCAGCCAGCGACTCAGTCATTTCGGGCAACTAGTGGCTTGGAAAGGGTTTTTACCTTTTGGGTGAAATGATCATGGTGCCTGAGAGATTGATGCAAATGATGTGAACCAGTGGATCCCCTGGAAGTCCAGTCATTACTATTGGGCATCTGACTGCGCTGTTTGACTGCTATTTGGCAAGAGGCGGTGTGTGATAACTAATGAAGGACTTTGCTGGTTTACGTCATACTCTTGGAGCGCCCATTCAGGCAGATTATGGTTTTGTCACCCATTGGCCACCCTAAGAAGATTGGATAAAAAGGTGAAAAGGAAAACCGCGCTGTCAATAATGAATGCAAGTAGCTGCCTTTTGAGCATACCGAGAGTAATATTTTGAGCGCTGCACCTTTCTCTTTTCCACCCTAAGAAGATTGTTAATGGACTCTCATAAGGTCTCGAATGTTTGCACATGTTAGATTCAATTTGGTGTGAAGTTTATTTTTATATATTGATTACTCTATTTAATCGGCGTATAAAACGCACCCTAACTTTAAAAGGGACGTTTCAGGAAAAAAAACTTTCCATAGCCCCCTGCGTATAACACACAGGCACAGTTTACCCTCTATTTTCAGGGTAAAAAAGTGAGTGTTATACGCCTATAAAGTATATGTTATGTTTAGTGCTGCACTTATTTACCTGAATCTAAATAGAGCAGATGACACAAGAAAATAAATAAAAAAAAAAAACACACACACACAAACATAAAACTGTATACCAAAATGACCGATCTAGACGTCGGGAGCTGCAGTTACATGTAGAGCTCAACTTCTGGAAGGCCACACGCATGCTCCATAAGCATTTTATTTAATCGGTAAAGACACCCATCTTAGTAAAAAAAAAAAAAAAAAAAAAAAAAAAAGAGACCAACAGAAAAGTCAAGATTTGGATTTAAATTCAGTTGCCTATGTCTCTAGATCATTTTGGACAGAAAGAAGATGGGGAGGAATTAAAGACTGGTGCATGCCCAAAAAAATGAGCCAATTTCTATATGCTTATTTAGCACTTTCTGCAATAAAGCAATAAAACCGGTACATGCCCATACAGTAATAAGTCATGTGGTGGTGCATCAGATTCAAGTGTGCTTACTCCAGCGTGCAGCAACATTTTGGCACAGAGCAGAGATAATCTTTCACTGGGATCATCCTACGTAAATTTGTCCATACACATTCCCCCCTCTTCTAGTTGCTGCAGTGCTGCTCCTCGCTGTCCTCCCCTCCTCACTACAGTATTTACATCACTCTAGTAATGGTGAATATTTTAGCACTGTATTGGTGTTTCGTTATTTTGGTGCAGGAGATCAGACATTTACAGAACGGTCACAAAAGCACTTACAATGTTATTTGGAACAACACTTAATTTGGCACATGGAAAATGCACCACAAAACTGACGCATTTCCTTTTTGTTAATTGCCCTAGAGTGCTGAGGCACTGGGGGTATTTCATGCCGGCTCGATCCAGAGCCTTGCTGTGTGTGTCAATGGACCCAACACCCATTCTTTGCTCACTAGCTCCCACGATTGAGTTGGGGCGGGGGGGTACTGGGGTGAGCTGATTTTTTCCCCTTTCTGGTACTGTTGTCGGTGTCTGTGCAAGTACCGCAGCACAATCTTGCCCCTGACACGCCCATCTGGGGCCCATCCCATCTATATTGTTATTCTCATGCATGACAACACCCAAGCGTTCTCATTTATGAGAGAGTGTTCTAAAAAGGGGGGGCATGAGGAAAGCGACACACCCACCAGCCGCATGAATGGGGAGGCATTGCAGTCATAGGACTACAGCTTGTTATAATGAAAAAAGTATCAAACACCGATTTAAAAAACACTGTACAAATAAAACAATATACGATACTATAAGTCCATTATTAACTGCTCAGATGCAGTGTAGTTCCACTTTAATATCAGCTTCCTCTGAACCTGTTACGATTAATAAATAATACTTTAAGTCACTAACATGGCGCTTTGAAAACATGACAGAGAAAGGTTTGATCACCGAACAAAGTGCAGCCAGAATTAATTCATTTGCAGCTCCTTTTTGCAGCTAACAACATCTGTCAGTGCATTGATCTCTAACTCCCAAAGTGCAATCCCATTCATCTCAACAGAAGTCAGAACAGATAGAGTTACCCTCCTAGATTACACTTTGATTCCCTAGATCTACTGCATACATTATACAATACCTCTTTGGAGGGAATGTAAAATATTAGGCTTCAGAAGGCCGCAAAGCAACGTCAGAATACATTAACACACGACAACTGGTCATTTTTCATCACACAACACTAAACTGCCGGATTAACAGAAATCAGGGTGGATTAAAACATCAATTTAAAAAAAAAAAAAAAAAAAAAAAAAAAAATTAATAATATATATATATATATATATATATATATATATATATATATATATATATATATATATATATATATATATATATATATATATATATATATATATATATATATATATAAAAATATATATGGATATTTTAATATAATTTTTTGGATTAAAAAAATTAATCTGATTTTTATCACCTTTATTTTAATAAAATGCTTTGAGTAAATATCATTTAAAGATAGTTTTCTGCTTAAAACCGGTTGTATACCCCAAAAAAATAAAAACCTGCAAGACAAAGGCATAATGAGCTAGTATGACTAGCATACTAGCTCATTATGAATTGCTTGCCTTAGATCGAAGCCTCCGAAGCCGTCCTTGTCTCCCCCTCCGGCCGCAGACATCTCTCCAGAAGGTTACTTCCGGGTATTGCCGCTCCAGGGTGCTGCGATTGGCCGGAGTGGCGAAGACGTCACTCCGCGCATGCGTGTGGGAGACGTCAAAGCCGGGTTTTATGAATGGCTATTGTCAGTGCGCATGCGCCGTAGACATCAGTGCATTCTTTGTGGCAAATATCTCCTAAACCGTGTAGGTTGAGGAGATATTGCAAACACCTACAGGTAAGCCTTAATCTAGGCTTACCTGTAGGTAAAACATGTCAGAGAGGGTTTACTACCGCTTTAAGACACATTAATAATTTTGTTTATTTAGCATGAAATGGAACATGAGGCTGTATATTCTGCAATATTTACATTTTTGGTAAACTCATTCAATGAATCCAAGCTCTGCAAGCTGCGATAACATGCACTGATCATTGATGCATTCACACAATTTTACAGCAACCAATAGCTAAAACAAGTTCAGGAATTTTCCTTTATTCCATCCTTTTGCAAATCTATGTACACTACAAACCAGGGTGGATTTGATTTAAATCACTAGTGAAAATGTTAGATTTAAATCATAATTTTTAAAGAGCAATTGTCATCTCTGTCCCGCAGCGGCTCCTCTTCTGACCCGCTGTTGACTCACCGACAGGTGCTCTTTAAAACATAAGGACATATTCTTGCTCAGGGTTAGAATCTTTAATATTAGCAAACAAAAATAAGGTTTCCTATTTAAAATAATAAGCTGTCAGGTTAATAAAACAGCGATATCAGAACCGATTCAATCATACAGTTTGTAGTGTACATAGATTTGCAAATCAATGGGATAAAGGAATATTATTGAACGTTGTTTTATCTCATGGTTACTGTGAAATTGTGTGAATGCATCAATGCAGTGCATGTTATCTCAGCTTGAATTCGTTGAATGAATTTACCAAAAATGTAAATATTGCAGAATATACAGCCTCATGCTCCATTTCATGCTGAATAAAACAAAACTATTAATGTATCTTAAATAGAAAAATATCTTTAGATCGATTTTAATAATAATAAAAAATAAAATAAAATCTATTTAATTATTTATCAAATTTTAATAAAATGCGTTAGGAGTAAAAATCCGATTTTTTTATATCATTGATTTTTTCCACCCTGCTACAAACTATTATTGAATTGATTCCGACATCGCCGTTTTACTAACCTGAGAGCTTATTATTCTAAATAGGAAACCTTCATTTTGTTTGCAAATATTAAAGATTCTAACTACCAGCAAGATTACGGTAAGTCCTTTCATTTAGGCTCCATTCACACCTAGGCGTTTTGTCGCCTGTAGCGCGACGCTATTGCAGCCTGAAATACGCTGGAGGGGCGATTTAACATTGTCGGCTATGGAGATGGTTCACATCTCCACGCCGAAACGCTGTACGCCTGAAGCTCAAAACAAGTCCCTGACCCTTTTTTTCAGGCGTCTTCGGCGTTCGGCCATAGCCGACAATGTGTAATCACCCCTCCAGCGAAAACCGCGGTAAAAAACGCTGCGTTTTGTCGCGGCAAATCGCTGGAATTTGTCGCGGTAAAATACGCCGCGTTTAGGTGTGAATGCAGCCTTAAAGAGTACCTGTCATTTCAGATCCATCATGGCAGCGCCTGTTAGCGGGCATCCACTCACATGCTGCTGCCACGTCCCTCACCTTGTGGTGTTCCTGTCGCATCACCAGCCGTCCCATTAAAGTGAATGAGACTGTTGGCGAGTCAATAGTGGGTCAGAAGAGGGACCCCTGCAGGACAGAGATGACAGATGTTCTTTAAAAATTATGATTCAAAATCAACCTTTTTTACTAGCGATTTAAATCAAATCCACCCTGACAGAAGAAGTTTTGGATCTTGCCCTATAACACATACCCCATTCACATCTGAGCATTCAGGCACCTGACACCAAGAAGTTTTGGATCTTGCCCTATAACACAGACCACTGTCACATCTGAGCATTCAGGCACCTGTCACCAGCAGATTTTGGGTCCAAAGACTTCAAAAACATGTTATGCATGTTCTTTAGCCTGTCCATGGGTCTAAAAAAAAAAATCAACCTTGAATAGTGAATACGCTATGCTCAAGGTAGCCAGAATGAAGGGCGATATTGGAATTTGTCACATTACAACACTGAAAAATAAAAAACTCACAAATTCTTACATTTAAAAAAGTAAAAAAAAAAAACGATATGCCGTTTTTCACAATTTTTATTGTGTTAGAACTTTTTTTTTTTTTTTTTTTTTTTTTTTTTTTTAGGAAGAACACCCCCCCTCCTCCATGAAGTCATAGCCAGCTCCACTTTTAGGAGTGTGAAACAATTGTCTGTGCTGGCCCAGCTTCTCTGCACCCACACTCTTCATTTCCTTTTACGTAGCTGCTGGGGAGAAGCAAAATGGGAATTCTATGGAGTGTAACCTAAGTGACAGCTCTGAGTCTGCTGCCATCATATCCAAGATGGCGGCACAAGGGTCTCTTACAGGTAAATACCATGGAAGAAAAAAAAAATTGGTTACATGCAATATAATCTATAGCAGTGGGGGCCAACTTATTTGGCCTTACTTAGTTCAATCACTGACTGTACATAATAATATTCAAGTGAATGTAATGCCATAGAAAACAGTAAAAAAAAAAAAAAAAAAGTGACAGGAGATAGTCAAAGCCTCCTGACAAAAAGGTTGTTGGAAATTGGGGACACAGTTCCGGAGACAGTTACAGACCGAAAACACATTACATCAGCCTGTCAGAGATTATTTATTAAGGCCCCTTTAACACAGGCTGGATCTGGTTTTGCTCAGCAGGGGATCTGTCCGCCGATGCCCTCCTGAGCTGAACGGTGCTGCCAGATGACAGGTCTGTGTCTGCTCCACTTATGTAGAGCAGACACAGACACAGCTCTTTTAGCAGTCAGATATATATATAGACCGGCTGTCCTCTGATCCTTTCATTTTTTTTATTCATTTTTTTGCTGGATCAGAAGTAGCCAGGTGTAAAAGGGACACAGGTCTGTTTATATCCGACTGCCAATAGAGGAGAATAATAGCCCGTACACACGATCCGAATATCGGATGAAAACGATCGTCCGAGGAAGAATCGTACGATTTTCGGATCGTGTGCATACTACTTTCAAGAGCCGATCACGACAGTTCATCCGATATTTTTCGATCGGACAAGCACAAAAATTTTCCTCGTACAATTTTCGTTTAGTCAGTAAAGTTGTCGTCCGGAAATACAACACAAATACATTAAAACACATGACATCACTTCCGAGTTTTTTTTTCTGTCGTACAAGAATTTGTGACTTTAATAACCTATTTCATTTTACTTGCGACTATTAAGCGAAAAAAGTTGTACGATCCGTCGTATGATATTCGGATCGTGTGTACGAGGCATAAGGGGTCCAATCAGGTCCACCTGAAAAACGGACCGGCCCGTGTGGACAGCCCATGTGAAAGGAGCCTTACAGATCAGTGCTCCCAAAAATCCATTTAAAATACTTGTGCAGCACTGGATACTTCCCTCAACAAGTGTCATTCTATAAAATTACAATCGGAGAAGCAAAAACACAAACAGAGAAAAAGTGGGACAGTATGACAAAAAAAAAAACAATACACCAAACAAACGGAAAGTTTGTGTTAAAATTGAATGCATAAAAAAATCACTTAAAAAAAAAAAAAAAAAATACATTTTACCGTATATACAGGTGACAAGACCAAAAGAAAGCATACCACACCAAAACAAAGGACAGCCCGGGAGGAGAGTAGGACAGATATTTGGTTCCAATCGAGGGACAGTCCTTGTAAATGAGGGACAGTTATGGGCTCATTAATACCATGCACAGGCTAAAATGTGTGTGCGCACAGGTATAAGGTGTCTAGGGGCGGAGCAACGTAGAGTTCACATGAGCAGGAGGCTTGCCTCTACATTCTGCCATTAAAGTGGAACTAAAGTGTAAAACCAGTAAGCTGCAAGCAGGCAGGATATTTATCACAGAAGAAACACACAAAGGGGGTTATTTACGAAAGGAAAATCCACTTTGTACTACAAGTGCACTTGCTGTAGATCTGAGGGGGACATGCAAGGAAAATAAACAGCATTTTAGCTTGCACATGATTGGCTAATAAAATCAGCAGAGCTTCCCCTCATTTCAGATCTACCCCTCAGACTTACAGTGACTGCACTTCAAAGTGCAATTTCAAGTGCAAATTATACTTGTAGTGCAAAGTAGATTTTCCTTTTGTAAATAACCCCCCTAGGTCTTTTCTGCAATAAAATAAACATACCTACCTGCTTGCATGCCCAGCAAAGGGTACATTCTCAGAATGCCTGTGCGCCAGAATGAAAACGCACAATGCATGTGTGTATGCACGCACCAGATTGTAGGGTACTGCAGTACCATATCATTTGGTGCAATGGGTTTTTTAAAAGTAGTGCATGCACTACATTTTGTGTGTTCCAGTCAAACTTGCATTCAAATGAACCGGCTGCCAAATCGCACTGCAGGGGGAAACACACAGAAAAGTGGATTGTGTTCCCGTGAGATTCGTGTGTGATTGGCCCTCAGACCTTCTAGGGCGTCATTTTCATGGGCAAAAAAAACAAAACATATGGTTGAACTGTGGTTTTACCCCCCACCCAAAAGATAACATGTAGCCGTTTGGGTCTTACACGTACTGCGACAAATTTAACTTTCAACGTCTTGTTGCGTTTGACATGTGCCAGCACCTGTTAAACCCACCCACAATAGTGAATAGGGCTACACTGCAAAACACTCAGCGTCACAGTTGCTATATACTAATCCTATTCACAAACCAAAAATAGCCCAGAAATTAAAAAAAGGAAGGCATTAAGGAGATGGCAGTATTGCCTTCAAAACGCCTGCTTGATGCAGCAATTCATCATGGACCACTTTTCAGATAGTGCTACATTTGTAAACTTAGTCTTAAGGCTGGGGTCATACTAGTGCGAATTGGATGTGGTTTTCCCCTCATCCTGTCTTTGGGCGTTAGTGGGAGGAACAGTGTTCGGCTGAATTCGGTGGGAGGAACAGTGCCGCCCCCCCCCCCGCGGCTGGAGTCCGTGGGAGGAACAGTGCCGCCGCCCCCCCCCCCCCCCCCGCGGCTGGAGTCCGTGGGAGGAACAGTGCCGCCCCCCCCCCGCGGCTGGAGTCCGTGGGAGGAACAGTGCCGCCGCCGCCCCCCCCCCCCCGCGGCTGGAGTCCGTGGGAGGAACAGTGCCGCCGCCCCCCCCCCCACGGCTGGAGTCCGTGGGAGGAACAGTGCCGCCGCCGCCCCCCCCCCCCCCCCCACGGCTGGAGTCCGTGGGAGGAACAGTGCCGCCCCCCCCCCCCACAGCTGGAGTCCGTGGGAGGAACAGTGCCGCCGCCCCCCCCCCCCACGGCTGGAGTCCGTGGGAGGAACAGTGCCGCCCCCCCCCCACAGCTGGAGTCCGTGGGAGGAACAGTGCCGCCGCCGCCCCCCCCACGGCTGGAGTCCGTGGGAGGAACAGTGCCGCCGCCGCCCCCCCCCACGGCTGGAGTCCGTGGGAGGAACAGTGCCGCCGCCGCCGCCCCCCCCACGGCTGGAGTCCGTGGGAGGAACAGTGCCGCCGCCGCCGCCCCCCCCACGGCTGGAGTCCGTGGGAGGAACAGTGCCGCCGCCGCCCCCCCCCCCCCACAGCTGGAGTCCGTGGGAGGAACAGTGCCGCCGCCGCCCCCCCCCCCCACAGCTGGAGTCCGTGGGAGGAACAGTGCCGCCGCCGCCCCCCCCCCCCCCCACAGCTGGAGTCCGTGGGAGGAACAGTGCCGCCGCCGCCCCCCCCCCCCCCACAGCTGGAGTCCGTGGGAGGAACAGTGCCGCCGCCCCCCCCCCACAGCTGGAGTCCGTGGGAGGAACAGTGCCGCCCCCCCCCCACAGCTGGAGTCCGTGGGAGGAACAGTGCCGCCGCCACCCCCCCCCCCCCCACAGCTGGAGTCCGTGGGAGGAACAGTGCCGCCGCCGCCGCCCCCCCCCACAGCTGGAGTCCGTGGGAGGAACAGTGCCGCCGCCGCCCCCCCCCCCCCCCCACAGCTGGAGTCCGTGGGAGGAACAGTGCCGCCGCCGCCGCCCCCCCCCCCACAGCTGGAGTCCGTGGGAGGAACAGTGCCGCCCCCCCCCACAGCTGGAGTCCGTGGGAGGAACAGTGCCGCCGCCACCCCCCCCCCCCCACAGCTGGAGTCCGGGGGAGGAACAGGGCCGCCGCCGCCCCCCCCCCCCCACAGCTGGAGTCCGTGGGAGGCACAGTGCCGCCGCCACCCCCCCCCCCCCCCCAGCTGGAGGCCGTGGGAGGAACAGTGCCGCCGCCGCCCCCCCCCCCACAGCTGGAGTCCGTGGGAGGAACAGTGCCGTTGCCGCCCCCCCCCCCACGGCTGGAGTCCATGGGAAGAACAGTGCCGCCGCGGCCCCCCCCACGGCTGGAGTGGACCCACGCTCCGCCCCCCACGGCTGGAGTCAGTGGAACCGTGCCCCCGCGCTTGGCATCAGTGTCACAGTGCTTGGCGGCAGTGGCACAGTGGCCCCGCGCTTGGCGTCAATAAAAGGAGTAAAGGGCGGTAGTTTGTGAAGCACTGAACAGTGCAGCATGCAGTGACACGGCGTGGTGACTCGGGGCTCCTGATTGTTGCATGTATGTATGTATGTATGTATGTATGTATGTGATGCACCTCACACAGCATTACTGGGTGATCAGGGTGACAAGCGCTGTCATCATGTCCTGGCATGGTCCTTGCATTGATCCCTGTACAAGGTGTGGAGAGCCCCTCAGTGTACATTCCCCCCACACACAGGACAATACCGAGCGGTATGAGCACACAGCACACGCCCATAGGCTGAGCCTGGAAACAATAGATAAAGATGTATGAAGACTCCACAATGAATGGAGATCATACTCACCGAACAAGGTGAGAGCCATGGCTGCACCCTGACAAAGCCCGGGGCTGGGGCCGGCTCACATGGGCTCAGTCCGGGAGGATGGAGAGGCTGGAGGAGGAAGAGATGAAAGTTATGATGAGCTCCTCATTAATCACGGCCAGGTGACAGGCGCCCCGTGTACACAGAGGAGGAGGGGAGGACGTACCTCACACAGGGAAGAAAGGAGCGCTGCGAGGGGGGAGAGGAGCCGGAGTCTGGCTGCCTCAGGAGACGGGCTCTCTGAATGGACGCCTCGCAGAGGTCGCAGTCACGCCGCATCCTTCAGGATCCCGGCCGCCATCTTGCTTCCCCCACATGACCAGCTGCGGCTCCTCACACACAGGCGGCGGCGGTCAGGCTGGCGGCTGCCTGGGTTGTCCTGGCAACAGGAAATCCGCGCTACCTCTGTCGCCCTGTGCCTGGAGCTTGCCTGCTATCATGTCCTCTCCCCTGAGAGAGGCCCGGCTTCCTCCGGGAGGGGGCGCTGTGACAGGACCAGAGCCATGTGTGCAGTCAGTAAAGTGCACCTGTCAGGAGAGAACCATACAGGGTCCTGAGGTGTAGATAGGTGGTGACAATGCGGACCAAATAAATAAAAACTAGTGTATGAGAAATTCCCTCCAAACAAGATATTGCACTAAGCCTGTAAGTAAATAAGAGAACCAGAACTTTCCTTAAGAGCTCACTGAAATTCTGGCAGGTGTTTTCCTGTACCCGCAGCTGTATTAAAATGCAAAACAAAACAGTGGGAAATTTGCATGTAAAGTTGAGATGTATTGAATACTTTTTCTGCTCATACATACAATTTAGGCTACCTACAAGCCTGCTATTTACCTGCTGTTAACAAGCTCCCCCTGGCTTCTGTAGCTGGAGGCACTGTAAAGCAATGTTTACAGCAGAATTTGTCAATGTTGGCAGCTTGGCTCCCCCTGCTCCTTCTTCTCAGTCTTGATGGCTTAGGCCCCTTTCAGACTGGGGCGGGAGCTGCGGTGGCGGTATAACGCCGCTAAAAATAGTGGCGCTATACCGCCGGAATTGCCGCGGGTATCAGCCGCTAGCGGTGCGGTATTAACCCCCGCTAGCGGCCGATAAAGAGTTAATATCGCCCGCAATGCGCCTCTATAGAGGCGCATTGCGGGCGTTATTGCCGCGGTTCCCATTGTTTTCAATGGGAAGGAGCGGTGAAGGAGCGCGGTATACATGCCGCTCCTCTCACCGCTCCAAAGATGCTGCTGACAGGAGATTTTTTTGTCTCCCGCCAGCGCATCGCCTCAGTGTGAAAGCCCTCGGGCTTTCACATTGAGTCTGCAGTGCAGGAGTTTTTCAGGCGGGATAGCAGCGCTATTTTTAGCGCTTTACCGCCTGAAAAACTCCTCAATGTGAAAGGGGCCTTAGAGAACCATTTTGATGACTTTCTGCTGTGAACTTTGAGGATAAATTGTCACACAGTGCCTGCAGCTACATAGGTCAGTGAAGGCTTGTTGTAATGCTCATTTAATACCGGTTAAGACATTGAAACTACTTGCATGTCCACAACCTGTCCAAAGGTTGCTTTAAATTCAGCAACTGGATCTTTTTAAGAATTGTTTTGAAATACGATTGTGGTACAAACAGGTAAATTTGGGGAGCAAGTAGCAAACATCCCTATCCCCATCATAAGCCTTTCTTGGGGGGAACACAATAGATATCAATGGGGAAATGCTGGCCTGGCTGATCAACCTTTCCTCCGATCACTCTTGGGATGTCCACCATGGTTAGATAGGGCCAGATCCACAAAGAACCGGCGTAACCTAAAAATTCCCATTTAAGTTACACTGCCTTAAAATTTCTACCTAAGTGCCCGGTCCACAAAGCACTTACCTAGAAATTTTCGGCTGTGTAACTTAAATTCCGCCGGCGCAAGGCGTTCCTCTTCAAATGGGGGCGATTCCCATTTAAATTAGGCGCGCTCCCGCGCCGGCCGTACTGCGCATGCTCGTGATGTCATTTTCCCGACGTGCATAGCGCGAAATTACGTTACGCCGAGCTTTGTGGATCGCGACGGGTCAATAAAGTTGCGTCGGGAAAAAAAAAAGATACGGCGAAAAAAAAAAAATTTAAAACAAAAAAAAAAACGCGTCGCTGGACAGAAGGGTCTGCTTTTACAAGGTGTAAACAGTTTACACTTTGTAAAAGCAGCCCTAATTTTACACATGCAACTTAATACTTACGGAGAAAAAACGAAGCTGAAAAGCTTCGTGGATCTCCGTAAGTGCTAATTTGCATACCCGAGGCGGCATTTCGACGCAAAATGCCCCCAGCGGCGGATGCGGTACTGCATCCTAAGATCCGGCAGTGTAAGTCCCTTACACATGTCGGATCTTCTGCCTAACTATGGAAAACTGATTCTGTGGATCAGTTCCATAGATAGAAACAGGGATACGACGGCGTATCAGTAGATACGCCATCGTATCTCTTTTGAGGATATGGCCCTTTGTTCCTACACATTTTCTAGCTTTCTCTAATTTGGACAAGAATAGCCAAATTACATGAAACATTCTCTGAACTCTCCAGGTACCATCAATGAGCTTGTCATAGCATCTCCTGCATAGATCTAATTCAATAACTGCCAGTCAGCCTTAGCTTTCCAAGGTACTAATGCCACATACACACGATTGTTTCTCGGCTTGTAAAAAACAATGTTTTTCAGCCTCTAGAAAAAACATTGTTTTTTCCAACTTCATCATTAAAACGACGTTGCCTACACACGATAGTGGGGAAAAAAATGCTCTAGCAAAGCGCAGTGATGTACAACACGTACGACAGCACTATAAAGGGGAAGTTCTATGCGGATGACACCACCCTTGGGGCTGCTTTAGCTGATTCCGTGTTAGTAAAAGACGATTCGCGCTTTTCTGTCTGTTACAGCGTGATAAATGTGCTTACTCCATTACAAACGGCAGTTTTACCAGATGAGCGCTCCCGTCTCATAACTTGCTTCTGAGCATGCGCGGGTTTTTCACGTCGTTTAAGCCCACACACGATCATTTTTTACAACCGGAAAAACGCCATTGTTTAAAACGTTGTTAAAAATGGAGCATGTTCGAATTTTTTTTTTGTCGTTTTTCAGAACCCGAAAAATGATGTGAAGCCCACACACGATCGTTTTAAATGACATTTTTTATAAACGTAGTTTTTTACAAGCCGAAAAACGATCGTGTGTAAGCGGCATTAGAGTTGCTTTGTCTTTTACAGCAAGATGTGGCGCCAATAAATTGGAAAGGCTCTCGCGCTATCGGTGCTAAATACTATGGGGGGGGGGGGCACTGCTGCAGTTACCTGGAACCGGTCCTGGCCAGAAATGTGTGAATGAAATAGATGATGGTGACTGCGCTGTGTGAGGAAGGGTAAAGAGCAGATGCACAAGGAAGTGAGTAGCAAAAACCCACCACTGAGTAATCGCTAGAGCCAGTGAGGGTGGGAGGTCTGTGAGTCGGTAATGGTGAGCATAAATTAAATATTAATCATACACTATAATTAAATTAAATGATGAACATCACAAACATGAGAAGCATGTAAAACCAAACAGCTTAGTTAATGTGAATAGTGCCAAAAAGTTCAAATATAACACAATCCAAATGAGGTCCCAGAAGTCCCAGAAGAGGGAAGATGTGGGACCGTAATAGGTAAAGAAGTCAAATAACAGCTTAGTTGATGTGAATGGTGCCAAATGGTTCAAATATAACACAATCCAAATGGAGTCCCAGAAGTCCCAGAAGAGGGAAGATGTGGGACCACAATGAGGTAAAAACGTCAAATAACACAAATAGTCTTAAAGTGCACTGTGGACGATAATAGAGGCCCAAGGGGGTGCCAAAAAGTTCAAATAAAACACAATCCAAATGGAGTCCCAGAAGTCCCAGAAGAGGGAAGATGTGGGACCGTAATGAGGTAAAAACGTCAAATAACACAAATGAAATCTTAAAGTGCACTGTGAACAATAATAGAGGCCCAAGGGGGTATCCCGTGGTTGAAGAGCAGACTTCGGTGCGCACACCTCTAGTGGTATAAAAGGCTCACCTCCAGGCCATAGCACGGACAGCCTAAAATCAATTTACACACTGTATGTTCACAGGCTCAGCAGGGTAGAGGTGACATCAAAATATCCAAATCAAATGGTCATGTTGAAAGTGAAAGACAAGGGCAAATATGGCATAATACTGTGACTGCAGGTATGGAAGATAATATATCACATGCACGTGCACTCACATGGAGGCCTCTAGCAGCGGGCCTATCTCCTACGAACAGCGAGTTCGTGCGATCCGTCTTGATAGGTGTACTTCCTCTATCTTTCGTTACCACCTAGGCATCCACTGGGTATTGGGTGCTCGGAGGGGTATATAAACAAAAGACAAAAGGAAGGCAATGGTGCAGCTCCGCATAAAAAGGTTTAATAAAAGAAAAGTTAAAAACTCACATTTGCAATGGTGTAATGTTTCCAAACAAAACGAGCGCCGTGCTCGTGTTCCTCCTGTTAGGATGTGTGGGGTCTGGTACTTCCTGTCCCTACGCGTGGCGTCATGTCACATGACTTCATCAGGGGAGTCTGTTACAGCGTGATGAATGTGCTTACTCCATTACGAACGGTAGTGTTACCAGAACGAGCGCTCCCGTCTCATAACTTGCTTCTGAGCATGCGCGGGTTTTTAACGTCGTTTTAGCCCACACACAATCATTTTTTCCAACCTGAAAAACTACATAGTTTAAAACGTCGTTAAAAAATGCAGCATGTTCGGGGAAAAAAATTGTCGTTTTTCAGAACCCGAAAAATTATGTGAAGCCCACACACAATCATTTTAAATTACATTTTTTTAAAACAGCGTTTTTTTCATGCCGAAAAATGATCGTGTGTACGCGGCATCAGGCCTTTCTATATTAGATTGCTGCATTTATTTACAGAATTGAATAACCCATCTTGAATCGCTAAGTGGTTATAAACCCTTCCATATACACAACAAAGTTACAATCCTCAGGTTATACACAGAGTTTAGACAACTCCTCCAACATAAGTTGTACCTGTTTATCGGCAGTTTTCTCTTCTCTACAAACGTTCTCTACAATCATCAAAGTGCAGAATTTATACAGCTTGTCTGAGCTCTTAAAAAGCAGTGGATGGAGAACTGAAGTTACACTCTGCAGAGCTCAGTGAGAGCTGATTTGAGAAAAGGAACAGAGCTGAGGCTGTCAGTCACAAGCTGTGTGCTGGAGCTCCATTCCCCTGTCAACTTTTAACTTCTTGGTTTTAGGAAAACTTGTCAAAAGTGACTCACGCCGATAGCAGAGGAACAAGGCAAGAGACAGAAATTACACTTAGTGCTCTGGATTGAGACAAGCACGGACGCATTATAGAGGGATATGCTCTGTTCATGTTTCATGTCTGAGTCTTTAACTATCACCATATAGAGAACCTATCAGTGTGAAGCTTACTAAAGGTCTTAAAGTCTTCTAGTATTTTAAGACCAGTGAGTCACACACCAGTCAAATCACAAGTCAGAATTTTACATAAAAAGATGGGAATTCAGTTTATCTACGAATTATTGTTTAATTTGCCATTTGATTCTCAATGAAGGTTAACACTGAATTTCAAGTTTACTTGTAAGAAGATACATTTGTAAGAAGTGATCAGGAGGAAGCTGAGTGCACGTCTGAGCTCCAGAGGGGAGAAACTATCAATCAAGTGGCAACGTTTTTGTAAATTTGTTTCATAAAAATAATTTGGCTCCTCTATAGCACAAACCTACATTGCGGGAAAGATAATAAATCCCCCCCAATTGTCTTGACTAGACGGAAAGCCGGCGTGCTCTTTGAGGAAGGGAGGTAACTGTTCCTGCAGAAATTAGTACATTTCAGTGAACTGTGCCAAAAAGTTTGTATTTAACATCAACAATGATTATCAAAACCTCTATTCATTCTTAATTTTAATATTTCTTTGTTCTGTTTCAAATGATGCACTCTGTTTTCATAATATGAGGACAATGGTGGGTGTGGGCTTTGCTTTCAAATGAACCAAAATCATACGTGCTTACAATGCATACTGGATCTATGTTTTGTTTCCTTCAGAAACATACTACATGTATTATGGCAAAGAATAGTGGATGATACACTGGGAAATGTATTATCACTTAGGCCCCTTTCACACTGGGGCGGGAGCCACGGTGGCGGTAAAGTGCCGCTAAAAATAGCGGTGCTATACCGTCAGATTTGCCACGGGATTCGGCTGCTAGCGGTGTGGTATTAACCCCCGCTAGCGGCCGATAAAGGGTTAATCCCGCCCGCAATGCGCCTCTGCAGAGGCGCATTGCGGGCGGTATTGTCACTGTTTCCCATTGTTTTAAATGGGAAGGAGCGGTATACACGCCGCTCCTCTCACCGCTCCAAAGATGCTGCTGGAAGGAGATTTTTTTCTCTCCCGCCAGCGCATCGCCTCAGTGTGAAAGTCCTCGAGGCTTTCACATTGAGTATGCGGTGCAGGAGTTTTTCAGGCGGTATAGCAGCGCTATTTTTAGCGCTGTACTGCCTGAAAAACTCCTCAGTGTGAAAGGGGTCTTAATTACCTCTGCATCATCTTTATCATTTATTTATTTATATTTTCTTTGTATTTATTTTTTGTTGTGTAGAGGTTATGGCTAGGGGTTGGGGTAAGGGCTAGGAATTATTTAGTCCTGACACTCCTGCTCGCCCCCCCCCCCTCAAGAGGCTTTCTCCACACCAGGGAGAAAGTGTCGCATTACTGTATGGAGTTACAGACAGAAGAACAGGAAGTGACCATTAAATAAGGACATTTAAAAGCAAAATGGAAGAATGAGGTAAGTGAAGAAGGACTGCACTAAGGTAAAGGAAGCTATTTAGGGAAAACATTTTTTACCTTTACAACCCCTTTAAGATTAGGGGTTATCTTCGGCCTATCCTCAGATGACATTCTATGTGACGAAACACATAGGGTGGGGCCTACAATGGTGACGTCATCACGTCACTCTATCCAGATTGGTGGATGGATTAAGTCCAGGGTCAACACAGCTGTCTACCAGGAGATTTTAGAGCACTTCATGCTTCCTTCCGCAGACAAGCTCTATGGGGATGCTGACATCATTTTCCAATAGGACTTAGCACCTGCCCACACTACCAAAAGCACCAAAACCTGGTTCAGTGACCGTGCTTGATTGGCCAGCAAACTCGCCTGACTTAAACCCCATAGAGACTCTATGGGACATTGCCAAGAGAAAGATGAGAGACATGAGACCGAACAATGCAGAAGAGCTGAAGGCTGCTATTGAAGCATCCTGGTCTTCCATAACACCTCAGCAGTGCCACAGGCTGATCGCTTCCATGCCACGCCGCATTGAGGCAGTAATTGCTGCAAAAGGGGCCCAAACCAAGTACTGAGTACATATGCATGCTTATACTTTTCAGAAGTCCGATATGGTTCTATGTACAATCCTTGTTTTATTGATTGCATGTAATATTCAAATTTTCTGAGATTATGGATTTGAGGTTTTCATGGGCTGTAAGCCATAATCATCACAATTATGACAAATCATGGCTTGAACTATTTTGCCTTGCATGTAATGAGTTTCTCTCTTATATTAGTTTCACCTTTTAAGTTGCATTAGTGAAATAAATAAACTTTTGCACGATATTACATTTTTTCAAATTTCACCTTGTGCCATTCTCCTCATAGTTATTTGTACATTGCATTATTAATTTTTATTTCTCCATGTTTGTTTTCATGCATGTCTTGCGCTGCTGCCATCTGCTGGCCAGAATTTGAATGCCACACGTCTCTGTTCTTGTTAGTAAAGTTTTTTGCATCGGAGGCGTGGACTCGAGGAGGGCTGGCCTCTTCACTGGGGGCAGCTATCTCAGTTTCCTCATGGCTGTGTGACTAGACACTCAACATTTTTGGGCTCGAGAAGGCATCAGTTTTTTGACCAGCAGAAGTCATCAGAAGTCAGCAGAAGTCAGCAGTAGCTCAGCAGAAGTCAGCAGTAGCTCAGCAGAAGTCAGCAGCAGCCAGCAGCAGCTCAGCAGCCACTGCAGCTAGCCTCAGGACATATGCCAACAAGTCAGCATTGATACCACTACTACAGAACAGTATTGTATCACCGTTTATTGTCTTATCTGGATTGAATAAACCCACGTTGATTTCATCCTCATGTCTGAGTCTGGATCCATCTAACCTGAACATCTGCCGGTCCTGTCTGCCCCACTGCTTGGATACGAAGGTAGGAAGTCACACAGTTACAATCAGTTATACCTTCATTTGCCTTCATGTGGGAACAGAACAGTCAAAAAACTGCCTTAATGTCCACACCCCAGCCACAGATTCCCTCAGAGTTACCACACTAAGGAATCTCCCTTGCAACAGGCCCATCTGCAGCGAATCTGCCCGGCTACAGTGCATGTTCCACAAGTCTACGGGCAAGCACCGCATGTCCACGGTATCTTTACTGTCACCTGAAAGCCCTCCACAACCCATCAAGCCGTTTTCTATATCCCTTATCAACCTTTGCTCGCATAGCAGAACTGTTAATGCACACGGGGTCCCTCTCTAACCTAAACCCCCGCAAATCACTTAAAACACCTGAGGAACCTTGCCAGAGTGCCCCAGCGCAGCCGCACTGCGATTTTCAGCCCCCAATTCAAAAGTTTATTTTCTTAAAGAGACAGCGCACCTTAAATCAAAATGGACGAAAAGTACCTTGCACAGTTCCCCAGTGATGAAACAAAGCTAATGCAGCCTGATACTGACCACTATGAAGAACAGGAAGCAGAACCCACACTTCCAGCAGACCAAGTCGTGCGACCAAGTCGCTCCCTCAAACCGACAATAAAGGTCAGGGAAAATGATCAAACCACATAGGACGAGCTATGCGATAACCTGGAAGAGCTATGAGAACGAGTTTCCTCCCTCATGTCAGGACTTAAATCCTCTGGTGATACCACAAGCTTACAAGTTGCCATCAGGCGGCTGAACACTGCTCATGAAGGATACAAGAGACTGTCCACAAGGTATATAACCTTTCTAAAAAATGCTAATAATGATGAAGCCCTTTCAGAACTGAGAAAGGCAGAATCAATAGACATACAAAGAGACGCCATGGTGCTGCTTGCTAAAGATAAAGCGGAACTTTGCATCTCCCATTTGCAAGAAACTAGATCACACAGATCAAAGTCATCCAAACATTCCTCTCGGTCATATAGATCATCGTGCTCAAGAAGCTCAACCCTAAGCGACAGATTACTAGAGGCCCGCATAAATGCAGAGCAATCCAAAGCTCACTGAAAAAGAAGATGCAGAGGCCAAGAGGGCAGATGCAGAGGCCAAGAGGGCAGAAGCAGAGGCCAAGAGGGCAGAAGCAGAGGCCAAGAGGGCAGACGCAGAGGCCAAGAGGGCAGAAGCAAAAGCCAAGAGGGCAGAAGCAGAGGCTCGAATAAAGATACTTGAATCAGAGATGGAAGAGGAATTTGCATTAGCTAAAGTAAGACTACTTGAGCAAGCATTAAGCCAAGGTCTTGATCCAGTCTGCTCGCTACCACAGGAGGTAGAAGATCCAGCTGACCGCACCAGCGACTATGTACTGAAACAATTATCTGCATCATCCCCAGTATGCAGTACCGTCCAAGCCGACAACACCGAAACCTCCAAGTCATCTCCACCTACAGTGCCAGCGTCACTTACAGCGCCTGAGCAACCTGATGGTGTTCACACAGATGTGCCTTCTCAAGGAAAGTTATTACAAAACTACAAAAAAGGCCATCAGGCGTTTCCTGGCCTACCCCCACAGCTCAAGCAGCAGTCGTCACGATCTACAGAGGCTAGATCACAGCTCAACCCTGCAGCAACATCATTCTACCTGGATGCATTTCACCCTTTCACGCCGCAAAGCCTACACGCCCCGGCGGCATCTCAGGTTGTCGCGGCAACAAGCAGTGAGGAATCGGATATGTCTGAGTTGGCCAGGATTATGGCGAGCAGAGAGCTAATTAACACAAGTCTCTCAAAATTTGATGACTGTACAGAGAGCTACAGAGCTTGGAAGGCAACTTTCAAGGCCGCCATTGCCAACCTCAAACTAAACGCAGAGCAGGAGCTCAACCTCCTGATCACATGGCTGGGCCCAAGCTCCGTAAATCGCATCAAGAGCCTCAGAACTGTCTATGTGGGACAAGCAAAAGCAGGTCTCGCTGCCGCCTGGTAGAGACTCGAACGTACCTTTGGCGGTGCAGAAGCTATAGACAAGGGCCTATTTAAGAGACTGCAGAACATCCCAAAGATCAATCTTAAGGACGTCCATAAGCTTCAGGATTTGAGTGACCTGCTCATGGAACTAGAGCTTGCCAAAAGAGACCCTCGTCTGATCGGGCTATGCTACCTGGATACAGCCCATGGAGTGACCCCAATTGTCGTGAAACTACCATACAGTCTGCAAGAAAAGTGGGCAGCATCAGTCTTAAGGTACACAAGGGTGCATGACGTCACCTTTCCCCCATTTGTTAATTTCTGCAGATTCATTGATGAACAGTCCCAGATGAGGAATGACCCCAGCCTCGATTTCCTGGAGTTCAACACTACATCTCCAGCGACACCATCACCAAGGTATAAAAAGTGTCATGCATAAACACAGAGACTTTAAGAGCAGCGTGAGTGTTAGAAAGACTAACCTACCGTCTTCTGCAGCACCCACGGGTAGACAGTACAATGCCTCTTCAGGAGACAAGTCCTTCAATCGTGAATGTCCCATTCATAAAAAAACACACTCACTGAACAAATGCAGGGGGTTTAGATCCAAACCCATACAGGAGCGCAAGAAGGTCCTCAGCGAGCTTGGGGTATGTTTTAGATGCTGCGCTTCATTGGAGCACATGGCTAAGGACTGTAAATCCATCATCAAGTGTGAGGAGTGTCATAGTGAAAGACATGCCTTGGCTATGCACCCAGTTCCACGGCCCAGAGACTCACCAGCTGCCGTCACCACCAGTCCTGCTCCAAGTCCTGGCGGGGAGCCACAGAACCACGCTAACATAGCCGCCGCTGTTTCCTGCTCATGTTTGGAAGTATGTGGCGAGGGCCAGGGTGAGAAATGTTGTGCCCGAATATGCCTAATCAAGGTCTATCCAGAGGGACTACCAGAAAAGGCAGTAAAAATGTATGCCATCATCGACGACCAAAGCAACCGGTCCCTAGCAGGACCTAAATTCTTTGAAGCCTTTGGGATAAAGGGACCATTAGAACCCTACATCTTAAACACCTGCTCAGGCCGCATAGAGACTAGCGGCAGGAGGGCGCAAGGATTCATTGCTTCCCCCATCAGTGGGAATACAGAAATACCCCTACCAACACTGATTGAATGCGATCAAATACCCATTCATAGGGATAAGATTCCTACCCCAGAAGCTGCATCTCACCAACCGCCCCTAAGGCACCTAGCCAAAGTTATCCCACCTATGGACAACAATGCTGAGATTCTACTCCTGCTTGGCAGAGACAATCTAAGGGTGCACAAGGTGCGCCAACAGTGTAATGGTCCTGACTACGTGCCATTTGCCCAGAGGCTGGACCTGGGATGGGTAGTCATAGGAAATGTATACCTGGATCAACCAGAAATCGACTCCTTCAAAACGTACGTGTGTGGAGATGGACGCACAACTTGCATTAAGCCGTGTCCTCATCACTGTGAAGTGAAGGAGAAGTCTCCAGACCTTGTACAACCACCTGACGTCATTTCTCCCCTCTTTGCTGATGACTTGGGGAGATCAGTCTTTCACACAACCAAGGATGACGATAAGGTAGCCTTGTCAGTAGAAGACAGAGTTCTTTAAAGACGAAACCAATCACTGGGTTTCTCCATTACCCTTCCGAACCACCAGGGTAAGACTCCCGGACATTCAGGAGCAAGCGCTATCCAGATCTAACTCTCTTCAGCGTACCATGAACAGCAAGCCTGAGACGAGAGAACACATTGTTGTACCATCCGAACTTAATCCAGCAGATCACGCCACCAGGCCTACGTCTATGGGTTCCTTTATTAAATCTACTTGGCTTACAAGCCCAGAGTTTCTGCTAGGACGAGCAGACAAATGTGAACAGGAAGTTTACAGCATCCAGGATCCGGATAATGATCCAGAAATCTGCGCCAAAGTTAGCGCATTAGTCACTGAAACAAGGCAGACCCCCAGGCTTGACTGCCATAGTTTTGAACATTTCTCCAGTTGGATGAGACTTGTCAGAACCATTGCAAGGTTAGTGCACATCACCAGATGTTATCACAATACTCAGGAAGATAAAGATTGTCATGGTTGGCACGTCTGCCATAAACCATTCTCTGCTGAGGACATTTCTCATAGTGAGTCTCTCATAATACGTCATGTCCAGCAGCAGGTATTTAATGTAGAATGGAAGTGCTTGAACAACAGACAGCAGATTCCTATAAAAAGTCCTCTTGCCAACTTAAATCCAATTATGGACACTTTTGGCCTGCTCAGAGTTGGTGGTCGTTTGAATCAAGCCCACCTAGGAGTTGCGAGCAAAATCCTGTCATTATTCCCAGCAAACATCATATCACCATGTTGCTGATCCGACATTACCACAAAAAAGACTGAACACCAGGGCAGACAAATCACTGAGGGCAAGTTAAGGTCTGCAGGTCTTTGGATTATAGGTATGAAGAAACGTGTAGCCCAACTACTGCATGACTGTGTGCACGGTCGTAAAGCCAGAGGAAAACAGCTACACCAACAAATGGCCGACTTGCCCGCGGATAGACTATGTACAGAGCCGCCCTTCACCTACACTGGCCTAGACGTCTTTGGACCATGGATGGTGTCCGCACGTAGAACCTGTGGTGGTCACGCAAACAGTAAACGTTGGGCCGTGCTATTTACTTGCATGAGTGTGCGAGCCGTTCATATAGAGGTGATAGAATCTATGGACACATCCAGCCTCATTAATGCCTTAAGACGGTTCTTCGCCATCAGAGGACCAGTAAAACAGTTGAAGACAGACCAGGGTACAAGTAATTTCATCAGAGCCTGTAGAGAACTGAACATCGACACTAAGCCCATCCAAGATCATTTGGCGGAGAAAGGTTGCACCTGGATTTTTAATCCTCCTCATAGTTCCCACATGGGGGGTTCCTGGGAGAGAATGATCAGGATCTCACGCAACATCTTAAATTCTATGTTGATGGATGTAAACTCTTCAAGACTTACACACGAGACTCTCGTCACTCTTCTCGCCGAAGTTTCAGCTATTATCAATTCAAGACCCCTTGTGCCAGTATCTATGGATCCTGAAACACCAGCCATACTGTCTCCGGCTATTCTACTTACCCAAAAAACTGACAATATGCTAACGCCTAGTGGAGAATTTACTCATTGGAATATCTACCAAAAACACTGGAAACGTGCACAACACCTGGCAGATTACTTCTGGAACAGATGGCGAAAAGAGTATCTCAATATTCTTCAAGGAAGAAGGAAATGGCAACATCAAAAAACAAACTTAAAAGAAGGAGACCTTGTATTGATGAAGGAGCAACAAACTGAAAGGATCGCCTGGCCTATGGGACTAATTACAAAGGTTCTTCCTAGCAAGAAAAGGCAAGGTCCGAAAAGGTGGAGCTGAAGATCTTCAGGAAGGGTGAGCTTAAAACGTTTGCAAGGCCAATTAACAAACTCATTCTAATATTACCCATCGAGAACGTTCCTGAAGGATGAAAAGGACTGAACTTGAACTTCACAGTTCTACCCGCTATGGGTCAGCCAACCCACTATGTCATGTTTATTGCATTTCACATGTTCTTGTTACAGGTTGTATCATATTTCATGGACATTCGTCATAGTGAAATCTCCTTACGTAAATTTCTGACGGAGAGTGTGCTGTTCTCATAGTTATTTGTACATTGCATTATTAATTTTTATTTCTCCATGTTTGTTTTCATGCATGTCTTGCGTTGCTGCCATCTGCTGGCCAGAATTTGCATGCCACACGTCTCTGTTCTTGTTAGTAAAGTTTTTTGTATCGGAGGCATGGACTCGAGGAGGGCTGGCCTCTTCACTGGGGGCAGCCATCTCAGTTTCCTCATGGCTGTGTGACTAGACACTCCACATTTTTGGGCTCGAGAAGGCATCAGTTTTTTGACCAGCAGAAGTCAGCAGTAGCTCAGCAGAAGTCAGCAGCAGCTCAGCAGCCACTGCAGCTAGCCTCAGGACATATACCAACAAGTCAGCATTGATACCACTACTACAGAACAGTATTGTATCACCGTTTATTGTCTTATCTGGATTGAATAAACCCACGTTGTTTTCATCCTCATGTCTGAGTCTGGATCATCTAACCTGAACATCTGCCGGTCCTGTCTGCCCCACTGCTTGGATACGAAGGTAGGAAGTCACACAGTTACAATCGGTTATACCTTCATTCGCCTTCATGTGGAAACAGAACACACCTGTATATTCATTGACTATTACTAATTTATAAAATTTTTAGAGCTGCACTTTTTATTAGTGCTAGAGCCAGTTCACACAGGGCAACTCGTCAGGCAACTCAGCCGCCTGACAAGTCGTGTCCCGTTCTGTACAATGGAACTGTTGTAATAAGAGCAACTCAAGTCGCTCCGACTTAGAAAAAGGTTCCTGTACGTCTTTGGGGCGACTTCAGGGCGACTTGCATTGACTTCAATAGTCACCTCTGAAGTCGTGTGCAGATCGCCTTGCCGAGTCGCTCGGCAAGTCGTGACGCCCCTGTATGAACCGTCTCTTAGGGGTTTGTATATTTATTATTATAATAATAATAATATTTATTTATTTTCTTTATTAATTATTTAGTGATTATTATTTATTATTAATATTGATTTTTATTTAATTATTGAATTTGAGTAGAAAAACACATGACAAAACACACACAAAAAAAGGTAGTTACTAAGCTGTCTGTCTTTAATGCTGTAAGGAAGCTGGCCAGGGCTCTGGCAGCTGCAGCAGTCCACATAGACAATATTTACCACTTCTTTGCCACTGGACATTTCCATGCTGTGACATGCCTGCGCTGTTGGGACTTTGCGAGTGCAAATATTATTGTTCACTTTAATCATTCAATAATAAATATTACTGCACCAGTGGCTGCTTGGCACCTCTCTCCCCTTCCTTTTGTCTCTTACAGCTCCTGGGTCACCAGCCCATCAGAGGATGCAGCCTTGCCAAGCCGTTTCTAGCTAGCAGCTCATTAAAGGAGTTGCAAAGGCAGAAGGTATTTTATCTCCATAGGCATTTTACTGTGCCTATGGAGTGTTTTTCATAGACTCAAAAGCCGCATCAAAAATGTAGCACGGCTATTGATGTGCTCTTGGTGCATTTTCAATGCATTTCAATGGGGAGGTGCGTTTTTTCTAACCGCTTACCACTAAAGACTGCCCACAACATATATACTGTGGAAGGGCAGCTCTATTGCAGGAAATTACGTACCTGTACGTCATTTCCTGCAATAGATACTGTGGGCATGCGCACCCATTGGACAGAGGGGAAGCCAATCAGCGGGTTCGGCGATCATTCCCCAGAGAGGCAGAGTGGTGATCTGCCTATGTAAACAAGACAGATCCCCGTTCTAACAGGGGAGAACACAGAGGTCTTCTGTTCCTGCTAGGAACAGAAGATCTCTGTGTTCTCCCAGTCAGTCCACCCACCACACAGTTAGCAAGCGCCTCCTAGGGACACACTCAACCCTTTGATCGTCCCTGGTGTCAACCCCTTCCCTGCTAGTGTCATTAGTACAGTAACAGTGCATATTGTAATAATGTCACTGGTTCCCAATAAAGTGTCAAAAGTGTCAGTTAGGTGTCCGATCTGTCTGCCGCAATGTCGGCATCCCGATAAAAATCGCTGACCATTACTAGTGAGAAAAAAAAAAAGAGAAATACCTTAAATCTATCCCCTATTTTTTAGATGCGATAACTGTTGCGCAAACCAATCAATATACACTTCTTTGGATTTTCAATGGCACAACTATTAGTCCGTCCTCACATGCCAGGGTGCTAGGGGTAACCCTGGACTCTGAACTGTCCTTTCAGGTCCACATCCAATCCCTGTCCAAATCATGCCGCCTTAGGCCGGGTACACACGATCAGTCCATCCGACGAGTACGGTCAAGTAAAACGTAAAAAACGCGGGGTCAAGGGAAATTTAAATAAAACACGTCCCCTACATCCCCATTTGCATTAAGCGGCCTTATGCCGCAACACATACGCTACGCCGCTCTAACTAAGGGCGCAAGTTCTTTGTGAATAAAGAACTTGCGCCCAAAGTTAGAGCGGCATAACGTATCGGAGGTACGTTACGCGGGCCGGACAGATACGCCAATGTATCTGAATCCGGCCCTACAAGTGCAAAGTGCGCCTAAAATTGCACTGAAAGTGCACTTGGATGTGCAGTCACTGTAAATCTGAAGGGTTGATCTGAAATGAGGGGAAGCTCTGCTGATTTTATTATCCAATCATGTGCAAGCTAAAATGCTGTTTTTTATTTCCCTTGCATGTCCCCCTCAGATCTACAGCGACTGTACTTCCAAGTGCACTTTCAGTGCACTTTGCACTTGTAATGCAAAGTGGATTTCTCTTTCATAAATAACCCCCAGTGTCTGCTGGGAAACTGAGTGTTCCGCCTATCACGGGACTGGACATGGAGGAGCGTGACTTTTTAACACTGCCCGGGCGCCGTCTGCATGTCACGGTACACTGACTCGAGTATAAGCCGGATGGGTCGCTTTCAGCCCAAAAAAAGGGCTGAAAAACTCGGCTTATACTCGAGTATATATGGTATGTTATAAAATTTAGCAAGTTAGTAATTTTTCTTCATACATTTTGGCAAAAATTACCTAATTAAGGGCCAGTTAACACCAGACAAAGTTCCGTTCAGTTCCGTGTGCTTTTTTTCTGCACAAAATGCATGCACAGTGCTTTACATGTATTCCAATGGCTCTAGTTGGCACTAGTTCACACCATGCAGTCAGTTTCCGGTCAGTTTCTGCACGGCGTGAAAGTTAGAGTCTACAAGCTATGATGCTAATCAGTGAAAACTGATCACACCTGAAGGACTATCTAATTTCTTGAGACACCAACAAGCCAGGACAGTACAAATACCCCAGCATGTCAAATTTGCGGCAATTGCCATTAATAGCACCATCCTAATCGTTCTGACGCCGCATCTGCGTCGCTGCACCGATTTCAAAAAGTAGTTTCTGTACTACTTTTTTCGATTTCAGGCTGCACAGATATCTCTACAAAATGACGGCCGAAATCGGGACTGACATGCTGGAGTGAAATCGTGCAAGTTCAGCTGAACTCGCACAGCTTCATTCCTGCAGCCCAATGTGAACCTGGGCTAAAGGTTACCACTTTAAATTTACAGAGGAGGTCTACTGCTAGAATCACTGCCCACGTTTACGGTGATACCTCACATGCATGGTGCAATTGCTTTTTACATATGACACGAGACCGACGCTTGCGTTCACCTTTGCGCGCAAGCACGGGGGGACAGGGGTGCTTTATTTTTTTATTATTTATTTTCCTTTTTTATTTTATTTTTACACTGTTCCTTTTATTTTTTATTTTATTTATTTTTTATAATTGTTATTGTTATCACAGGGAATGTAAATATCTCCTATGATAGCAATAGGTAGTGACAGGTACTCTTTTTTTGAAAATAAATTGGAGTCTATAAGGTCCCTTTCACTTGGGCGTCTGTTCTTCCGCAGTTAAAAGCATGTGTTATTTTGAAATTCAGAGAATCCTGGCACAGCGTTCACATTCAGTTGTTCATTGCAATTAGCTGCGTTTACATGCGGCTGCGTTTAGCTCCATTGGAACATTCTTGCCATTTCTGATGTGCTTCCTGTTGTTTTTCTTTCCTTGTTGCCACTGGCCCAGATTCAAGAAGCACTTGCGCCCGCGCAACCATAGGTTACGCAGCGCAAGTGCTTACTTGCTCCGGTGTAACGAGTGCTCCTGATTCAGGAACCTCGTTACACCGACTGCAGGCTAAAATCTGCGCGGCATAAGGCTCTTATGCCTCGCAGATTTTAGGCTGCATTCTTGCGGGGGCCGCTCCCATTGTGTATCAGCGTGTAGTATGCAAATTGCATACTACCACTGATTCACAAGCTTGCGCGGGCCCCGCGCAAGCCAGGTACGGAGTTTCCGTATGGCTACTTTTAGCGCAAGGCTGCCCCTTCTAATAGTAGGGGCAGCCAATGCTAAAGTATAGCCGGCCTTCCCGCGCTGTGAAATTTGAATTTCACAGCGTTTGCGTAAGTGAAACGTGAATGGCGCTGGACGCCATTCACGTTCACTTAGAAGCAAATGACGTCCTTGCGAAGTCATTTGCCGCAATGCACGTCGGGAAAGTTTCCCGACGGAGCATGCGCTGTACGCTCGGCGCGGGAGCGCGCCTAATTTAAATGAGTCCCGCCCCCGGCGGGATCATTTAACTTGTGCGCGCTTACGCCGGGCAAATTTGCCGGCGCGCCCTCGCAATTCACGGAGCTACTGTTCCGTGAATCGAGGGCAGCGCAAAATATTTGCGGGGGCGCAGGGAAAAATCATTGCCCTGCTCCCCCGCAAATATTGCGCAATTCTACTTGAATCTGGGCCACTGTTATCTGCAGGTAAAATAGTACACTGCTATTACCTGCTGTTATGTGCAGATATCTGCAATAAAACGTTCCTGGACGCAGTCAACTTTATTTTTTCTAACCGCACCAAACCGCATATGATGAAACCTTTTCTAAACGCAGTGTGTGAATGGAGACATAGGAAAGCATTGTCTGAGTTTCGCTGCGGTAGATAACTTGATCTATCCGCATGGATTAGAATAAGGGTTAATGGGACCCCAGAGGCACAAAAAGCCCAAAAGCAAGTGGGAGCAGGGGGACTATAGCGGTACTAGAAAAGAAAATTTAGAAGAGAGTTGTGGTAAAGGTAAAAAAATAAGTCAGTTTATTTAACATAACATCAAAAAACAGGAGACACACATGGTAATAAAATACATCAACAGCAGTATAAAATAGACGTATTGTACAACCAGCCGTCCCGATCACCGAGATGGCATAAAACCCTAAACCAAGGGTGGCGGTGAAACGAAGGGGGTCATACAAGTCAAGATCTCTACTAGTTTTGCAACGATAGTTGCTTCGTCAGGAGAATTTCTAAAAAGATGCTATATATTTGTTAACATCACAGGCTATATACATATGGGTAAATATGTACAAAACCACTCGGGTAAAGACAACAAGTATACAACTATCAGGAAAGGTATATAAATATTAAAGGGGACAAGGCAAAAGCAGCTTACCTGTACAGAGAGAGTCCACTCGCTAGGGGAGCAGGGGCCCACCGTGGAGAATGATTCTCACACGGTGGCCAAGTTGGGAGGAGTGCCCAATCGCAGAGGGAAACCTGTATTGGCTGTATATAGGACATTAATCAGTAAGGGCTAACCTGGGTCATACATTACTTGTGGAGTGAGTGTGCCACCGTGATGATGGTGATAAACACCAAACATGCTTTGAAAGTGTTAAGCACCTATTAAGATCCCAAAAGGGGAAAGAAAGTGAGGAAAAGTGAATGACAGAGAAAAAAAAAAAAAACTGTGGTGGTGAAATCACCTACTACAGTGCTGGAGTTGCTGATTTATGTATCGTGAGCGCAAACCCTTTTGCTGTCAAAATAAATAAATCCCTGCTGCAGCTGAATGGCGTACCTGAAAAAAGCAAACAATGGTAACAATAAAACATTAACTTAATAAAACAACTTTTTTTTTATTGCAATCTGTGCCAAAAAAAAGAGTAAATGTTAGGGTAAAATCTCCCCTCCACCCCTGTCGCTGCATATATGCACTTTTCTTTAAACTGTAATGGTGAAATCGCCCCCCACAGCGCTGCAGTCAGGGCTTTACGTATCGTGAGAGCAAACTCTGTTGCTTTCAGAATAAATAAACCTGTGCTGCAGCTGAATGGCGTACCTGCAAAGCAAATAATGGTTAACAATAAAATAAAGTAACATTGCAGTATAACAGTAAAACATACCATACCTGCAAAGCAAATACAATAAGACACAGTAAAAATAGCACATTACAGTTAAGCAAAAAATACAGTAACAATAGAGAGAGAAGAAAAATAAAATGACAACTATTTGTGGCTTTTTTTTTTGGTGTTTTTTTATTTGTATTTTTTTTTGCACTTGTATTTTAACTGTAAACGTTCCAGATTAGGGTCTCTCAAAATGTGATGGGCATTTCATTTTTCGAGACCCTGTGTTAGTGTGCCCTAGGACTGTGCAGTGCTGCACTCTACGCTAATACTCCACTAGTGTGTGTTAGCAACAGAAATATTCACCAATGCAGAGACCAGGTTGGTCAGGACAGGAGGGACAATAATATTGGGTGTCACTCCTATATATGCGTTTTCTGCAGACACAGCATCTTCTTTGGGGTGCTATTTGGGCAGGGTATCATGGAGGACTTCTGGAAAGTGCCAGCTCACTGCATTTGCATTGGGAAGTTGGGCCACAGCTCCGTCTGGAAACAGAAGGGTTGTAATGATCTCTTCCTGAAATTTTAGGAAGGATACAGTTCGTCCCGACGCTTTGTATAGCACATAAGAGTTCAGCAGAGCCAATTGGAATAAATAAACAGACACTCTGGCCTTACGGGCAATTAAGTATGGCACCATCATCTGGTCATTGAAGTCCACCACTCCCATGTTAAGGTTGTATTCGTGGACAGAATATTCGTGAAGATGGGCTTCACAACAACACCAGTTGTCGTTGGAATTTTAACTGGCAAAACTTTGGACTTTAGGCTATGGGCTTTGGACTTTAGCCTATGGGCTTTGCCGTGTACATGACTGAAACGAACGTGTACTGCTTGCTCCAAACAGACATGAGGGGAAAAAGAAGGGGCGTGGGGGGACATTAAAGAGTAGTCCTGCCAAAACAAAATTACAAGTCTGCATCTACAAATACTGCAGCTGCTTACTTTTAAAATAAGGAGCACTTACCTGTCCTGGGTGCTCGCCATGTCCTTACCCGGAGCCAACCCATACTTCGGTCCCACGAGTCGCGCTGCACGTCCTGACTGGTCCCTGCTGTCTTCTGGGACCTGTGTGTCTCCCAGAGGACAGCTGGGGGGACAGAGGAAGGGCCTACCATAGCGTGTATCGCCACAAATTCTTGGGCGACCTATCACCGGAAGTGAGAGCAAATACCTGCATTAGACCGGTATCTGCTCCCCCTCCTCCCTGAAAGGTGCCAAATGTGACACAGGAGGGGGGGAGGAACAGAATAAGCGGAAGTTAAATTTTTGGGTGGAATTCTGCTTCAACCACTTCAGCCCTGGACCATTTGGTTGCCAAATGACCGGGCCACTTTTTGCAATTCGGCACTGCTTCGCTTTAACTGAAAACTGCGCGGTCGTACAACGTGGCTCCCAAACAAAATTTACGTCCTTTTTTTCCCACAAATAGAACTTTCTTTTGGTGGTATTTGATCACTTCTGTGGTTTTTATTTTTTGCGCTATAAATCAAAATATAGCGACAATTTTGAAAAACATTTTTTTTTATACTTTTTGCTATAATAAAATATCCCCCAAAAATATATATACCTACAAAAAAATGTTTCCTCAGTTTAGGCCGATACATATACGTCTATATATTTTTGGTAAAAAAAGAAAAAAAAACGCAATAAGCGCATATTGATTGGTTTGCGCAAAAGTTATAGCGGACACAATTAATTAAATTGCGCTGACCCCGTGACCGTTCAGTATTGGAATTATAACAAAATTACAAATAAAATCACCAATAATAAACTGGTAAATAACCCATACATAAATCAATGTTGTGATGAATCCATAATATATAAAAAAAAAAAATAGTAAAAATAAAAAATATAAATAAGGAAAAAATTAAAATCCTTCAAAGTGTTGGTAAATAAACCAAACAATATTGTCCATAAAATCACTAGTGCATAAGAACTCTAATTAATAAAATGAACACCAGTGCTCTGTGAATAAAGTCCATATAATAGTGAGATGTCGTGTCCAAAAGCCATCGTGTTGACTCCACCACCAATCAGCAGAAATTACTTCTTACTAGCTTGCCACGATCCCCTGTGACAGAGGATTATTGTATGCCTGTAATCGGTCACCTCTCTCTAAAAATCAGCAAACACAAGTACGAATCTTAAGCAGTGACTCTCGATCAATGAACCATCAGCAGATGCACACGATATATAAAAAATATAAACACTCCATATAGTGCATTAAATGTGTAAAAAGTTTATTAAAAACAATTAATATTGCACTTACAATGTTGCAGATTAAATAGGCCTTTGAGTCTGGTGTGCCCGGCCAGTGCACAAACAACAGACACCCGTCCTACTTGTAACCATATGGAGCACGAGGTGACGTCATTGCGTCGCTCCGCCCTACGTCCCAGACTCAAAGGCCTATTGAATCTGCAACATTGATTGTTTTTAATAAACCTTTTACACATTTAATGCACTATATGGAGCGTTTATATATTTTTTATATATCGTGTGCATCTGCTGATGGTTCATTGCTTCTTCTGCGTAAGTTGGTAAAGAAGTGACAATAAACTCTGCTCCATTTATTATTTTTTATGATCCATTGTCCCGAAAAGGGCTTTGGGCTTTAGGCTATGAACAATGGGGTAGATTCAGGTAGCAATTACGCCTGCGTATCCATAGATACGCAGCGTAATTGCCAAGTAGCGCCGGCGTATCAACTTTCTGTATTCAGAAAGCTTGATACGCCGACTGTAGCCTAAGATACTACTGGCATAAGGCTCTTATGCCGTCGTATCTTAGGCTGCATTCTGACGCTGGCCGCTAGGTGGTGTTCCCGTAGTTGTCAGCGTAGAGTATGCAAATTGCATACTCACGCCGATTCACAAACGTACGCGCGCCCGGCGGTCGTGTTTTACGTCGTTTGCGTTCGTCGCTTTCGTCGTAAGGCTGCTCCTGCTATTAGGAGGCGCAGCCAATGGTAAGTATAGATGTCGTTCCCGCGTCGCGATTTTCGAAATTTACGTTGTTTGCGTAAGTGGATCGTGAATGGCGCTGGACGCCATTTACGTTCACGAAGCAAATGACGTCCTTGTGACGTCATTTACCGCAATGCACGTCGGGAAATTTTCCCGACGGAGCATGCGCAGTACGTTCGGCACGGGAACGCGCCTAATTTAAATGATCCACGCCCCCTACGGGATCATTTAAATTACGCGTGCTTACGCCGGCCCCTTTTACGAAACGCCGCCGCAAATGCTTCGTGAATGAAGCATAGCTCAAGTAATTTACGGAGGCGTAGCGTAAAAACGGTACGCTGCACCGCCGTAGCAGTGCACGCCCCTACCTGAATCTACCCCAATGTGCTTTTTGCTATGGGCGTTAGACTTTATGCTATGAGCTTTGGCCTCTAGGCTATAAGCTTTGGGCTCTGGGCTTTATGCTATGGGCTATGAGCTCGGGACTTTGCAGTGTACATGACTGAAAGTTATGTGCACTGCTCGTTCCAAACAGACGTGAGGGGAAAAAGAAGTGGTGTAGGAGTACCATTAACTAATGGATGTTTATTAATTTTTACTGAAAAATAAGGATATTGTTTGGTGTAAAAAATAAATCCAGCCTCCTCCAATCCCCGTATAGCAGGCCAATTCCTCTCCCTTTTTCTAAGATGTTAATGATGTGACAATAAACTCTTTTTTTTTTTAAATGTGTTTTGCTGTTTATTGCTACATTTTGTACTCTGGTTTGGAGTGTTCATCTGAGAGGTATTAGTTCAATCAGGTGAAGCGACTCCCTTTCTGTAATAATAGCCTGGAGTCTTCATCTGAGAGGTATTTCTTCAATCAGAGTGAAGCCACTCCTTTTCTGTAGTAATGGTCAAGTATTTATATTTTTTCTAGACATCATCTACTATAAGCAGAAAATATACATGTTGGTATACATTACGCCATGATGTTTTCAAGAGATCTGAAAGAAAATATTATACATTTTGGAAAAGCAGGAGGGGGGCTCCGTTTTCATCAACCCCCGCGACAGCAATATCGAGCAGACCGTCTTCATCTTGACTCATGTACCAATGTGGAATAAATGTGCAGCACAGGGGACAAGTCGGGTTTTGTTGAAGCCATCTGTGGATACAAGGAGCGTGGAACCTGTGAGTACCATTTATTGCTATAGAGTCCTCTGCACTATACTCACAAAGGCACTTGACCGGCATCGTGAAGGTCGCGGCAACTGAAATGAAATGAAAAAAAAAAAAAAACGAAAAATGTTTAATATTAATAGTAATATATACAATAAAAATATTATAATGGAAATATATTTGAATAAAAATGCTAATAAGCACAGGAAACACAATCTGACAATGTGACTCGGTCAGCTCCCAGTACAGGAATGATTTGAAACAACTTCAGCCCACTGTGACATCACACACCTCATATCAACTTTTCAGGCCTGGAAACTGACTGGGAACACTTTGGTCATGTAACAGTATAGCCAAATAAATGTTATGTAATTTTAAAGATTTTACATATAATTAAACTGTACAACTGGTACAACCCTGACCCCCGAAGTCAGAAGAAGACCCCCGAAGCTGCCTAATAAATTACTTTAAAGCGGGGGTTCACCCCAAAAAATGTTTTTAACATTACATTCAGCCGAGTTGTCAGAATGACATTAGGCTGTTTTTTTTTTATTTCATTGACGTACATACCGTATTTTTACCGCCGCTTCCGGGTATGTAATCTGGGCGTTCCTAATTGATTAACATCCTTCCGACCTGCGCATACAGCGCGTCACAAGTTGCCCTAGATTGCGATTATAGCTGCAGAACTGAAGGACCACAGACAGGCAAGACATATATTCTGCATGTGAGAAACCTATACACAGCTTTTGTTTGTTGTAGGCTGTAGGAGAGTAGAACAGCACAAACCACTCACTAAAATAGCAGGTGAGTCAGTGCTCCACTGACAGACAAAGGGGGGGTTATTAACAAATTTACAAATCCACTTTGCACTAAAAGTGCACTTTCAAGTGCAGTCGCTGTAGATCTAAGGGGGACATGCAAGGAAAATAAAAAAAATGAATTTTAGCTTGCACATGATTGGATGATGAAACCAGCAGAGCTTCCCCTCGTTTCAGATCTATCCCTCAGATCTACAGCGACTGCACTTCCAAGTGTACTTGTAGTGCAAAGTAGTGCAAAGTGGATTTGTCTTTCGTAAATAACCCCCAAACTCTCCAACAAGGGGGGAATGGGTTACGGAAGAGTTTGGAAATCTTAAAGAGCAAGTAAACCTCGATGGGCTTTACTTCCTCTATGTGTCCCTGAAAAGGTAAAGCATATTGAGCTACTATGCATCGCATAGTAGCCCATTATGTGACACTTACCTGCAGGACAAGCCCGCAATGTCACCGTCTTCCACGCTGGCAGCGAGCATCCATTCTTCACCCTCTTCTTCCAGGGGCCGCAAACTCCGGCTCTGGCACTGTTGGGCACTGAGAAGTGGCACGAATAGGTGGCACTGATAGCTGGCAGTGATGGGCACTGATAGATGGCAGTGATGGGCACTGATCAGCACTGGTAGGTTTCACAGATAGTCAGCACTGCTATGGAGCACTGATGAAGCACTGATTGGCTCCACTGGTGGGCATTGATAGGTGGCAATTGTGGGCATTGATAGGTGGCACTGGTGGGCACCGTGGGCGGTGGCACTGGTGGGCACTATGGGCGGTGGCACTGGCAGGCGGTAATTGTGGACAAAGATGAGGCAGATGTACCTCCTTCTTCTTTGGGAACGATGTCCCTAACTCAGGAGCCGGTGAGCTTTTGTTTACATCACGTGGTCGGCTCTCATTGGCTGACAGATGATCACGTGGTAAGGGGCTGGGAACGGCCCCTTACACAGATCTGTGATCACCCGAGTCTCAGTGACTCAGTGATCACAGCACGCGTGGGGACTGAGAAAAGTGGAGGACGTCAATTGACGGCCTCCCGGAAATTCAGGTCCACGCTGTAGCTGTCATTCTGCTATAATGTGGACGCCAAGTGGTTAATGCCAAAGATATCGGTGACACCTACTGCCAAAGGGGAGGAACTACAGCTATACTGAGCTTAAAGTGGAACTCCATGCAAAAACTAAAATCCCTGCATCTATAGACACAATCGATCTAACACTAACCTATCTAGCCCTGTAAAGAAAAAACGAGTATACATACCTCTTTTTTGAAGCCGCTCCAACTCTATCCCATGCTGAGCTGTCAACTGCGGCTTCGCTGTGGAGGCGGAGGACACGGACAACAACGAAAGCCGCATAGTAAGTCTATGGGTGACATCACTTGCCATAATTTCACAGCCGTTGTCAGCCGTGTCCTTTGCAAAGCTTCCGCTGCTTGAGATCGGGTTCAAAAAAGGTATGTATACTAATTTTTCCTTTAGAGGGCTAGATAGGTCAGTGTTAGATCGGTGGTGTCTATAGATGCAGGGATTTTAGTTTTTGCATGGACTTCCACTTTAAGGAAAAACCCAAATGATCATGAAGGCTACAAATAACGATAAAATAGCGCAGCTAAATTTATTGGTAGACCCACAAAGGTGGTACACACAGAAAATCTGCAGTTAGTTCACCAAGATGTTTGGAACAACCTACCTGCCAAGTTCCTTCAAAAACCGTGTGCAAGTGTACCTTGAAGAGTTGATGCTGTTTTGAAGGCAAAGGATGGTCAAACTAAATATTGATTTGATTTGGATTTCTCTTCTCTGCATTTACTTTCCATTTTGATTCCCCCGTAGGAGATGCTGGTTTGAATTTGGGCCTTGCGTTACCTTACCTCGTTCGCCTTAGGGGTCCTTCTTTAAGAGTTATTCACAAAGGTCTGCAACAACACGTATGCCGCGTCTGATGGACCGTTTTCATCAGACGAACCGATCGTGTGTGGGCCCCATCAGTTTTTTTCCCATCGGTGAAAAAACTTAGATCCTGTTTTAAAAGTATCTGATGGTTAAAAAACTATAGAAAAAAACGATTGTCTGTGGGGAAATCCATCGGCTAAAAATCAACGCATGCTCAGAATCAAGTCGACGCATGCTTAGAAGCATTGAACTTCATTTTTCTCAGCACGTCGTTGTGTTTTACGTCACCACGTTCTGACACGATCGGATTTTAAACTGATGGTGTGTAGGCAAGACTGATGAAAGTCAGCTTCATCGGATATCTGATGAAAAAATCCATCAGACCGTTTTCATCGGATGAACCGATCGTGTGTGCAGGGCATTAGTCTCTTTTTCCAAGATTTTATTAATCAAGATCAGACAGAGGGATGGAGGGTTAGGGGAGATTCAGGTACCTTGCTTTGCAGATCACAGGGACGTTCTTGGTTTCAGAGGACAAACCATTTCCACACTGGATTCAGCAACCACCGGAAAGTAGGGTGACCACGTGTCCCGGATTGCTGCTGGAGTCTGCTCATGTGAAAGAGCCCTAATCCACATAGTACACACCATGTATCACTGACTAGTAAAAACAAGTCTATTTCCCTTCCTGACAACTCTTAACAATTTTCCAGACAGGATACAAATCAGTAATCTTATATAACTGGTATTTTACATTCACATTAAAGTGGGTCTTTCAGCAACTTTAAGTCAGCAGAAATCCCTGACATGACACAATATACAGCAATATTATAATCTTCTAAAATACACTGAAGTACAGTGTTTGCTAATACGTTATTCTATGCAAGAAAAGCCATTGCAATGCATTGGAGGAAACCTCGCCCTCCGACACTTCTATACTGGAAACAATTGATAAATAATAACCTCCCATTGTATAGAGACACCTATATTAATAGGGGTTGCCCTAGTACAATGATGGCTAACCTTGGCACCCCAGACGTTTTGGAACTACATTTTCCATGATGCTCAAATACATTGCAGAGTGCATACGCAACATGGGTGTAGTTCCAAAACATCTGGGGTGCCAAGGTTCGCCATCACTGCCCTAGTAAATATGATAAAGTCTGGACAAAGTGGCTGGACAAACCGTGCACGGCATCTACTTCTGATGGGAGTCATTACTTATAATAATTATAATATGGGTGTTTCTGTATATAAGAAATGTGTGGGGCCATTGATTATAGAGGGTATCATTATTTACCCTTTTCCCTCTCCCCCTTTCCTTATTTTATATATATATTTGTGAGGTTTTGACATTTGAGTGGACAGATGGGAAGGCCTAGATTTAGGTTCAGATAGGGTGTATAGATGTGTGTATAGATGTGTGTATATA
Source organism: Rana temporaria (assembly GCF_905171775.1). Taxonomy (NCBI): domain Eukaryota; kingdom Metazoa; phylum Chordata; class Amphibia; order Anura; family Ranidae; genus Rana; species Rana temporaria. Next base: position 163,070,677 of record NC_053494.1, on the reverse strand, counting down.
TATATATATATATATATATATATATATCTATATACACTGTATACACACACTATGGGCCAGATTCACGAATAATTACGGCGGCGTAACGTATCCCCTTTACGTTACGCCGCCGCAAGTTTTCGGCGTAAGTGCTTGATTCACAAAGCACTTGCCTGTAAACTTGCGGCGGCGTAGCCTAAAGCCGTCCGGCGCAAGCCTGCCTAATTAAAATGGGGCGTGTACCATTTAAATTAGGCGCGTTCCCGCGCCGAACGTTCTGCGCATGCTCCGTTAGGAAATTTCCCGCCGTGCTTTGCGCGAAATTACGGAAAAAAAAATGTGAAACTCAACGCGGGAACGACAGCCATACTTTAACATGGCTGGTCTAAATCTAAGTCATGAAATAGCAGGCTTAAGATTGCGACGTGAAAAAACGACTAGCGACGACGTAAGAGAATGCGACGAACGCGCGTACCTTTGTGGATCGCCGTAAACAGCTAATTTGCATACCCGACGCTGGAAAACAACGCGAACTCCACCCAGCGGCCGCCGAAAAATTACACCTACGATCCGAAGGAGTACGAAGCCGTACGCCTGTCGGATCTATGCCAAAAGCCGTCGTATCTTGGTTTGAGGATTCCAAATCAAGATACGACGCGGTAGATATGCCGGCGTATTTCTGCTGTGAATCTGGCCCTATGTATATATATATATATATATATATATATATATATATATATATTTTTATTTATTTTCCTCAACAGATAAACAAACAAGACAAAACACAACAAAACATCATACACATTGAACCTAAAATATATTAATACAAGGTCAAAATCCAATCACCCTGCATAGCAACTATTAATTCAAAATAGAAAATTCAAAGTAACAATGCAATACAGCAAAAATCTAGGAGGATATAATAAGTTACAAATTATATATATATATATATATATATATATATATATACACACATATATATATATATATATATATATATATATATATATATATATATATATATATATATATATATATATATATATATATATATATATATATACACACACATATATATATAAAAATACACTGAAGGTTACCAGTCAATTTTTAACAAGTTGAGGCCTTTTATAGTTGAAAGTTCACTAATTGGTGCAACTGCATTGTATAATATAGCATGTTGGAGTGTGGGACACTCAGTAACAGAAAATTATTGGAAGCAGTATTTAATTCCTGCGGTAGTTTAGGGGTATCCGATCAATGAAAGATTAATTCTTATTGGATGGTGTGAGTTACTTTGCCAATTGATATTTGTATTATTGAAATTTGGTCAGTGATTTTTTTATTTTTTTATTAAGGTTGCTTCACTGCCACTAGATGGCGCATTACTCAAACATATTATTTATTCTGTACTAGGTAATACATAGAAGAGGAAAAGCAATAACATTATGTGGAAGCAAACCATATTAAATATACATTTGAGAACTTATAAAGACAGATGGGTTAGAAATCCATCTTATTTATATAGTGTGTTTGCTTTAATATGCACATCTTATCTAACAATATCTGGGTGAAATGAATACTTCTCATGGTAATATGATAGATGTGTGTAATTGATATTACCTGAAAGGTTTATAATACAATGTGAGATTACTCTAGACATATTTACTGTGAGGCATTGCTTGTAGAAAGAGTTCTATATTTACCTCAACTGAAGACAAAGAAATCTTTATTATTTTAGATAATATAAATACAGCATGAATTTAGATTCTAAGCAGATGTTTTCTATGAAAGAATATACTGTATCTATACGTAACAATTCCCAACTCCACATAATTCTAATTGGCTTGTGTTTGTTGAGGTCACTTGAAAGAACCACTTTAAAGGATAAGTTTAACTTTATTTTTTAAATATATAAATGCGTATCTTTTTGCAGGTAAAAAAAATGTTCAATTATTTTATTTATTTTTTATTAGGATCCTGCAAAGCATTACACCCATGATCAGCAGATCACGGGTTAAATGCAGGGCTTTAGTAGACTGTCAGTGTATCTATCTGCTCGTACCTCCTATAGGCAGGCAGTTACACACTGACAGCAAGCATCAATGAACTACCTAGAGCGCTCAACAGCGCCCTGGTAGTTTGTTAAGAACTACATACAGACAGCCGCAAAGTCTATCGGTACTTGTAGTTCTCCCATTCACAGGGCTGCTGCAACAATAACATGTTACACCCTGAATAGGGGGGAACTTATCTTTTAAGTAGCATGAATTAAAGGGGCAGGGTTGGCTATTGGTCTATATACTATACTGTACATATACAGTCATGCAGAAAATTAAAATACTAAAGTCTCAGTTTTTTTCTTTAAAATCACTCAATCACTGCTGTCAATAAAAGTCAGTGAGCCAATGAGGAGAGAGCGGGCAGGGCACACCCGCGGTTCCATGTCTGAATGGACACACAGAGTAACGGCTCCGCTCGGTTGCCCCCATAGCAAGCTGCTTGCTGTGGGGGCACTTGGCAGGAGGGAGGGGCCAGGAGAAGAGGAGTATCTGGGCTGCTTTGTGCAAAACCACTGCACAGAGCAGGTAAGTATAACATGTTTGTTATTTTTTAGTATCTTTAGTATCACTTTAATTACAGTAACAGTAGACATGTTGAGTGCAAACCGAAAACAGCATTTCAGGAGGAGAACCTCATACCAACTATATATAGTTGTGAAAATGTTATGTTTTGCTGCTTACGGCCATGGACAACTTGCAGTACTAGAGTCAACTATGAATTTTGCGTTTTATCAAAGTGTGCTTGATGAGAAGCTGAGGCCATCTGTCTGAAAATTTAAGTTAAAGCACTTTTCAGCGCTAAAATTATTTGAAGCACACTACAAAATCTACCAAAGAATGGCTTAAATCAAAGTCATGGATGGTTGTGGACTGGCTTATTTTAAACTTTGATTTGAATCTTGTGGATTGATTTAAAATGGGCAGTTCATATAAGGAAACCCACAAACATTATAGAACTGAAGAGGTTTTGCATGGGGGAGTACTCAAACATTTCACCAAGATCATGTTAGAGACTGGTGGACAGTTATTGAAAACACGTTTCAGAAGTCAGATCTGCTCTAGGGGGCAATACCAGCTTATATATAGAAAACACTATATGGCCATGAGTTTGTGGACACCTGACCATCCATCACTTCTACCTATATGGCCAAAAGTATGTGAAATCCCCACTAAGATATTACGTTCAAATATTTCCAGTGATGAGTTCTGTTAAGAATACAGTATACTGTACAAATACATTTTGCATAACTATGCCATTCCAACAGTGGCAACAGTTTGGAGAAGGCACTTTTTTGTTTCAGCAAGATACACACAGAATCTGGTGCAACTGTGCATAGTAACCGAGCGTCCAGGTTTTATCATCAAAGCTTAATTGAACAAGGTGAAGTTAGAAACTGATTTGTTGCTATGCACAGCTGCATGAGATTCTGTGTGAGTGAGTAACTTGTATAGCGATATAAATGCGAACTAAATCGCCTCAAGGTGCTTGTTCCATCCGGTGTCGTACTGATCCTTCAGAAGAGGTGGGTCTTAAATTTTTTCCTGATGGCCCGATGGTTTTCTTCCATGCGGATGTTTGTGGGAAGAGCGTTTCATAGCCGTGGTCCTTGGACTGCGAATCTTGGTTCTCCCTTAGTTTTGTAGTGGGACTTGGGGGTGTAGTGTTTTATTTTCTCGCATAAGTATTAGGGAGCCTTTCCTTGTGTGCATTTGTGGATGAGGAAGAGTGTCTGGAATGTAAACTAATCCTTTATAGTTAGCCAATGTAGGGTCCTCAGGGATGGGGTGATTGGTTCCCAGGGTTTTTGCCCTGTTATCAATCTGGCTGCCGTGTTCTGGACGACTTGAAGGAGCGAGATCTCGTATTTAGGTAGTCCTAAGTACCAGTTTTAGTAAGTCCCTCCAATGGACTGACAAGTTTAGTTGGGGTATCTCAAGAGGCCAGCACAGAGCCATGACTTTGTCCCAACTGGAAATTTTGGGAGGATTTGGAACCTTGATTGCAAGCCAAATTTCTCATGCAACTTCGGTACCTGACTGCACAAATGCTCCTTTGACTTAATGGGCACAGATTACACTGGTCTACAAGGAGAAAGCCAATGAAAGAAGCAAAACTTTATCAGAATTGGGTCACTTATAAAGGAAAAGTCCTGAGTATTAATTGGCTCCAGTTTCCAAGATACAGCTTTAGGTCAAAATTGCATCAAAATAATTAAAAAATGCGAGGGGGATGTACAATTATACTAAATAACTTTTCTGCAAATGTGATATAGAAATAAGAATGATGCCACACCAAACATTATGCATTTATCTTTTTATTGCTACCAATAACCTAACTTTCCATTTATTTATTGTTTTTTTCATGTTCCCTCCACACCATTGGGACTGCCAAAGGACTTTTTCTTCTTGTTTAGGCAATGACACAGATAAGTTGCACATGTAATGCAACAATAATGGGGGCCCAACTCTTGTCCTGATCCCCTATTTTGCATCCAAAATATAGGTCGTATGTCTTTTTTATCACTGCCGTCATACTGCACTTTTAAAATGCATATGTAACCTCACCACAAATGTAGCAGAAGTTATCTGCTTGTGTATACAGTTTCCAGGCATCTTGGCTTCTGAGGGAAAATATCATGCAACTGCTCCTGGGAAATGTTAGGCAATTGCACTTTCACAAGCCAGCAGATGTAACTGTATGATACATAGATCTGACTAAGACAAATGTACCTTGCAATAAAAGAACAATACATTACAGTTAGGTCTCAAAGTGAAGATACATTTATACACTTCAATGTGGAACAATTTTCAGGTTCTACCATACTTTGTCGAGATGTTACTAGGCATGATCATCAGACGCCTCCCTCCCTTGTAGGCAAGTATACTAGCCTGTGTATAAATCTTTATTGTGAAATATTTTGAAAACTTTAGCCAACCAGCACCTTTATTAAAGGGGTTGTAAAGGTTCGTTTTTTATTTTCTAAATAGGTTCCTTTAAGCTAGTGCATTGTTGGTTCACTTACCTTTTCCTTCGATTTCCCTTCTAAGGGCCGGATTCAGATAGGTTAGCGGATCTTTAGATCCGCTAACCTATCTAATTTACGTTACACAGCCGCAAGTTTTTGAGGCAAGTGCTTTATTCAGAAAGCACTTGCCTGTAAAGTTGCGGCGGGTAGGGGGTGTGTAATATTTAAATCAGGCACGTCCCCGCGCTGAACGAACTGCGCATGCGTAGTCCGCAAAATTTCCCAGCGTGCATTGCTCCAAATGACGTCGCAAGGACGTCATTGGTTTCGACGTTAACGTAAATTACGTACGGCCGTATTCGCGAACGACTTACGCAAACGACATAAAAATTTCAAAACTCGGCGCGGGAACAACGGCCATACTTAACATAGGATACGCCGCACATACCCCTCATATAGCAGGGGTAGAAAAAGCCGAACGCAAACGACGTAAAAAAAAAGCGCCGGGCGGTCGTTCATTTCTGAATCGGCGTAACTCCTCATTTGCATATTCGACGCGTAAAAGATATGGAAGCGCCACCTAGCGACCGGCCTGCAATTGCAGCCTAAGATCCGATGGTGTAACACAGTTACACCTGTCGGATCTTAGGGATATCTATGCATAACTGATTCTCTGAATCAGTCGCATAGATACGACCGGACGGCGTATCAGGAGATACGCCGTCGTATCTCCTATCTGAATCTGGCCCTAAATGTTTTTTTCTTTGTCTGAATTTCTCACTTCCTGTTTCTCCTCAGTAAGCTTGCCCCCATCATCCGAGCCGTTCTGGCTGGGGGTTATTTAGCCAGAACAGCTTACTGAGGAGGAACAGGAAGTGAGAAATTCAAACAAAGAAAAAAAAACATTTATACAGGAAATCGAAGAAAAAGGTAAGTGAACCAACAATGCACTAGCATAAAGGAACCTATTTAGAAAATAAAAAACGAACCTTTACAATTCCATTAACAGTTTTCTAATACATCTAATCAAAATATGTAAGACTTAATTTCAAAAATGTTGTAGACCAGTGTTATCAACACAGACACTCCAAACTCTCGCGAAAAGTCTTCCCAGAAGTTTGGGTGGATCATAATAATGGCCATCATTTGGAAATTGGATGTCCAGCACATTCATTTAGGTGTGATGGTCAGGGGGTCTAAAAACATTTGTCCATTAATATTACTTTATATAGTACTAAACAAATTTGCACCTCTTAGAGTACATAGACTGAATGTTTCAGCCCTGTTAGCAAAAAGCCAACAATGTAATCACTTTATCTCGTTCCTTCAGACCTTCTGTTAGCAAGTTGTGTGGATGTCAGTTAACTGCCAGGTGTACAACTTGTTGGGTCTGATTTCCAGATTGTTATAAAGCAGGGGTCTCCAAACTGCGGCCCTGGGGCCGGATGTGGCCCTTTGCTTGTCTTAATGCGGTCCTTGGGGCATTATTCCATCCAATTTAAATGGGGCATAATTCTTGTTGCTGACACCAATGGGGCACTATTCCTCCAACTGACACCATCAATTCTTTCCATTAACACCAGCGATGGGGCACTAGTCTTTCCACTGTCACCAAAGATATGGTATTATTTGCTCCCACTGGACATTTTTTACTCCCAATGGCCCTAGTCCGGCCCCCCTAAAGTCTGAAGGACTGTAAACTGGCCCTTTGTTTAGAAAGTTTGGAGACCCCTGTTATAAAGCATACTCATTTCATGTGATTCTACAGAGAAACAGATTCTGTATGGTCCCAAAACAAATCAATAGATTTGCTTAAATGCCTTGACACTGCTTATATTTACATTCTTTTTACTTACTGGTACAAAGAGCCTGCATTGTGCCTGGAGAAAACATGGGGCTAAGGACTTTCTCCCAGTACAAATTATTGGCTACGCTCCACCTGTACTGCATTAAGGGAATATAAGAGTGTCAACATGCTCCCACATACCTGAAAGTATTGGGCATTTCACCTTCTCTGCAACCAACAAATGGATCAACAGGTGAGTACTGGTGTGAGGTAGTTATCACCAAGATGGGAAGGACCATCTGCAGAAGGCTCACAGCAATAAAAAAAAAAGCTTCATCCATTATATAAAATAAATGTGTATTTATTGCTCTCTTTTTTGCCATTAGTTTCCCATTTTGTGTTCTGATAATTGAACACAAAATGAGGGAAAACCTTCCAAATGAGTCACTAACAGCAGTAAAAACATGACAGAGACCCCGATTGATGCTTGTAGAATGGTAACATTTAAATGGGTTTCCAACATGGCCCCTACGTTGGAAGGGTGGATTATAAAACTCAAACTAATTGCATTTGTAAAAATCGCATATAAGCAGCAAGGGATATTACAAAAACACTCCTAATATATGGAGCTAGATGGCAGTAAGATGTGGAAATTGAAGTAATTTCATTATTAAAATTTTGAAGTGTTCCTGAACATCTTGTTACTATTACTGTGTCATTACATGCCACCTATTTAGTAATCTACTTGTCATACGGCACTAAAACAGCCATGGATGGTCTCATTCCCTGTCCAATATATGTGACAGAACCAGCATGCAGCACAAACAACATTTTTTAGCAGTTGATAATGTACTGAAGAATTATGGGAGTGTAAAAGAAAGAGTATGACCTCATTCAATGCCATGTTGAAAAATAATATATAAGCCATCCCATAACACTAAACTCTGATATTAAATTTGAAGTGGTTTGTGGATTTCTCGTATTAACTCAGTTTACAAAATGCATTGAGAAAAATATTGAATGAACAGGAAATTGGAAATGTGATGCTTTTAATTTTGTATAGGAAGAAAAGATAACGGAAAGGAGTGAGAAACCAGATCTGTTAAAGATTTGTAAAATAAATAAAAACCTAAATTGAGGACTTCCAATGGTGATGGCATGATGTGATAGATCTACAGCGGGTGTATATTTATCGATTTTTTTTTTCTAGGGAATGCACAAAAACATAAAATTATGTTTTCCAATAGGCCAAATAGGCCAGATGTACTCATTACATCTGCTTCCAGCTTAGTAGTGCTTCATCTTATCACAAACAGGGTCTACGTTTGTTAGTGTTGTCTATGTCTAAGTCTAAGACCAAGACGTGGAATCACTTTTTTAAAGTTGTAAACAAGATTTTTTTTGCGCTTTTTTTACAACATAAAATACAAAAAAATAAAGATGTTTAAACTGAGAACATTTACCATTTTAAGAACTAAATTAAATAAATTTTGAAATTGATGGCAGCAACACCTCTCAAAAATATTGGGTCAAGGCCATGTTTGCCACTGTGTAGCATCAACTCTTAATTTAACAATACTCTGTAAACGTCTGTGAACTGATCAGACCATTTGCTGCAGTTTCGGGAGTTGTCCCGTTCTTGCCTGATCTAGGATTCTAACTGCTTCTTTGTCATAATTTTTGTTTCAAGATGCACCAAATTTTTTCAGTTGGTGAAAGGTCGGGACTGCAGGCAGACCAGTTAAGCACCCGGACTCTTCTACTATGACGGCATGCTGTTGTCATAGATGCAATATGCGGTTTAGTATTATCCTGCTGAAATATGCAGCAAAAAAACAAACAAGAATTTTTTAACCTTTTTACCCCAGGAGAACCACTGGTGAGCTTTTGGTCGGAAATTCCGACCGTGTGTAGGCTCCAACTGAATTTTTCTGTCGGAATTTCCGCCAAGAAAAATTTGAGAGGTGGTTGTCAAATTTTCAGACGGGAAAAGTTCTTGTTTGAAATTCCGATCGTCTGTATGCAATTCCGATGAAAAAAAATTCTACGCTTGCTCGGAAACAAGTCGACGCATGCTCGAAACCATTGAACTTAATTTTTCTTGGCTCGTTGTAGTGTTGCACATCACTGCGTTCTTTACGGTGGGAATTTGGTGTGACTGTGTGTATGCAAAACAAGTTTGAGCCAAAATTCAGTCGGAAAAAAATCCACAGTTTTCTTGTCGTAATTTCTGATCGTGTGTATGCGGCATATAGCTTTAAAAAAGTTTCAGAATCCACAGTTTGAATTTAAAAGAACATATAAGCGTTTGGCTGTAAAAGGTGTCTACATTCCTTGTTACTAAATGAATAATAGGTGTCCTTCGCGCTACTGCGAGTAATAAGTGTCACAAAACTAACAATAGTGAAATTGCAGCAAATATTAGTGGTGATTGCAATGCACACAAAACTGAAATATGTAAAAAAGGAATTCTCGCGCAAAATCTAAACACACCCAATAAGAGGTCAAATATAGTGAAAGAAGCAGAACTGGTCTGCTAGTAATATAGTGACAATGGAAATAAACAAAGTCCATATACTGGAACGTGCCAGTGCACAAAGTGTCCAAATAAATCAGTGGTGGACAGATGAGCTATGGTGAAGAAACAAAATAAATATGAAAAGATATTTGAATATTGTGCAAGTGACTGACAGTTGATTGCAAATCCGCAAATGTTAGTGTGATAAAATCTGGATCCTCAGTGTGTTTGGTCTCACAGAACTCTCACCTCATAGAACTTAATACAGGGCATCAAGGACAGTAGTGGAGCTCTCTAAAATAGTTCCAGCCCTCCACAGGTGGCTCACGAACTTGCTCCTGACCCAAACAGTGCTGTAGTCTCCTATATTCTCCACAGAGGGTATCTAATAGGACTCACACAGGTGAAGAAGAGAAGAACAGGCCTCTGATGGTGTAGTATGTAAAATACAGGGAACCGTTTATTAGAGTAATATGCTCTTACATAAAAAATTGTGTAACAAGCATAGAAAAGAAATAGCGGCGTTCACAACGCCTCCTCACGTCACTCCCGGTGTACCTCTTTCCACAGCCAATCCATACGCGTTACGACACGGTCACGTGTCTTCATCTGGGGAGTGAATCGTCTCGAATATCTATTACCCTATAAAATCCCCCCACCATTGCAGCATACCTGGTTGGCCCCCTGTGTTCATGCTACTTCTCCCAGTCTGAGCTGTGCTGTACAGTCAACTGTAAGAGACTACTACCAACTCAAATGCAGGTAGTCACACTGCTTGCATTACAAAAAATACATTTATGATTTAATGGTTACAGAACTGCATTGATTTGTGCCTTTTATATCTGCCTGGAGTTATGCCGCGTACACACGATCAGAGATTCCGACAAGAAAAGTCTGATGTGAGCTTTTGGTCGGAAATTCCGACCGCGTGTAGGCTCCAACTGATTTTTTCTGTCGGAATTTCCGCCCAAAAAAATTTGAGAGGTGGTTCACAAATTTTCAGACGGGAAAAGTTCTTGTTTGAAATTCCGATCGTCTGTATGCAATTACGATGGGAAAAAATCCTACGCATGCTCGGAAACAAGTCGACGCATGCTCGAAACCATTGAACTTAATTTTTCTCGGCTCGTTGTAGTGTTGCACATCACTGCGTTCTTGACGGTGGGAATTTGGTGTGACCGTGTGTATGCAAAACAAGTTTGAGCCAAAATTCAGTCGGAAAAAAATCCACAGTTTTCTTGTCGGAATTTCCGATCGTGTGTACGCAGCATATAGCTTTAAAAGTTTCAGAATCCACAGTTTGAATTTATAAGAACATATAAGCTTTTGGCTGTAAAAGGTGTCAACATTCCTTGTTACTAAATATAAAACTCAGAGAAAAAAAATATCCACCACTTGGATAATATAACCTTACACTGGTAAGAAGTATGCAAAGTGCAGTAATTTGTCCCAGCCAATCAAAAGTCATCTTTCAGTCTTCTGTAAAATGAATCGATAAGCACTTAAACCCAACTGGTTGCCAAGGACTATAGCTCATCTTTCACTTATTTAATACAGGTCTTTGTGTCTGGTCGAAAAAAGTGTTAATACACATTATTAATAAGTTGCATATGTACAATTCTGTACCTTTTAGCTGCTATGCTGTACCACATCAAAAGCACCTATTTCCATATTATATCAGCGCTGCTAGTGGTTTTTCAGCTACACAAAACGGCCACAGGTTGCTGCCATCCAGATGATCTCATCTCTTAAATATTTGTGCTGTTCAGATCCATATAGTTTATAAGTAAAATCTGTTAATAATTATTCAAATAATGAAATAGGAATATGCCAGAAAGTATATAGGATAGGAACGTAACCCATGGCTATTTAGCTACAGAACTACAAGTTTCAGAACCTATTATGAACCTTAAGTACATACAATGCAAAGATGACAAAGGCTGACCGTGGGCTTAAATAAAGGGTGGATGTGCTGTCCTTGGCACTAAGGGGCACAAGCATGCAAGCTGGTCTCAGTCAAGTAGAGAGGAAGGGCCCCGGTACAAGCTCCTATGCTGGTTTAGCTGAAAGGGAACAATAGCAATTGCACAAAACCTGTTTTACCGCAGTTGCCGGGGGACGTCTGCGTGCCACACAAATGAAACAGTCACTCAATGGAGGCATTTTTATCTAGATTAGGATTTACTTATTTTGTCATTCATGTTTATTTAACTACAAAGGTTTTTCTATATTTTGTAAGTGAGCTTCTTCTTCTGTGCCAGCACATACAGGCAAACACAATATTAATATTAATTTTCAATTTAATAAAATGCCTGAATATATCTGAGATATTTACTTTTATACTAGAACTATTTATAAAATATATTACATTTAATATTTTCCAATAATTCTTATTGAAAATTTGAGGAACAAAAATATAAAAGTTTAAAATACTTAAATACATAGAAAAAAAATATACCAATATGTTATATATATTCATCAAAATGTAAATATTTATATTTAAAGGTGAAACATAAAAGGTATATTCCAGCGAGCAAACTTTATACATGACTTAGCTCGATAAACAAATTAAAATTGTATTAAAGTCAATGCTACCAGATATCTCATTTGATAGACTGTAGATCTGATTACAAATTAATCAGACAAAATAATAATAAAAAAAACTTTGATACACCACACACTTAAAAATGCCAATAAATCTATTAAAGTATTGAAACATTATTTTTCTAGTTTCATTAGAAAAAAAAGATCTCACATGAGTTGATTTTTTTTATCAACCTCAAACAGAATATCGAATGATGACTTGATCAGCCTAATCAGGTGTAATAATGGCAACACAAACAGCAGAGAAACAACATTTTTAAATAGAGCTTAAACATGATATTTAAATTGCACTTAGAGACTGTACTTGCACCATTTATTTAAACATTCCTCTACTTCCCAGCATTAAATTAATAAAGTAGGCATGACCTTTATGGTTCAGTAACAGCTGGATAAGCACATTATATTTATGCTTATTGTAAATAATGCTTATATATTTAGAACTGCCATCGTCAATATCACATAGGCTGTCACCTTCTAGGCGGATTTGATATTTTAAAGCAAGCCAGTGTAATAATCAGCCTTTTGTTTTTACTTATAAACCCTTCGATAACACATGCAGGCTTGTTTGCTAATGGAGTTTATCTTCACACAATAAATTGTGTGAATATTAATTTCAGTTTTCGAGTTATGTGAAAAGCAAATACTTGCACCTAATCGTGCAGATGAAGAGTAAACAGGAATCTGCTTTTTACATGATTGGATAATTGAAAACATATATTTACACAGTTTATTGTGTGAAGAGTCTCAGCTTCTTTATTAAGTTAGCCTTAATGTATTTGTCTGCAGTTTTTTTCCAGTCGATATCTTTATTTATTTATTCTATAATCCTAAAGTGAGAGTAAAACCAACATAATCTCTTCTTACACTTGTAGTGTACCACTTTAACACCAAACATATTAAAAATAATAATAATAATTATTATTATTATTATCCATATCATTTCTATAGGTACCTGAATATCCAATTTTCCTAATTTATGTTCCCTGTTTGCATTTTGTACCTAGAGGTCCATAAAATACTGTGAATATTTCATAAAAACGAAATATATAGGGATATATCTTTCTGCAGAGCCTGCATCAAGCAAAGTGACAATAGGTGTTCTGCTTGCGATTTGAATACTTAGAACATTAAATTGAAAAAAAAAAATTTTATTTTGCAAAGAAAGAAAAAAGACGCAATTCCAAAAAAAATCAGTTACATGACCAAAAAAACCCCACTAAAATAGATTTTTTTTTTTAAATAATCTCTTTTCTGTGTAGGAAATGATTCAGAAACTCTTCCACAGTATACATGAGCACTTGTCTGTTGCGGTATACATGTATAGGAATAATGGATAACATTTCCTCTATGAATGTAAACAAAAAAACTAACACAACTACAACAATCTTACATTAATTTTTAAAATGTTTATTTCAATGTACATATGTGCTTGCCTCCTAGACAGATCATAAAGACGTCTTGTAAACAATGGAAATACAGTAACAGAATAATAAAGATTAATAAAAAATAAAAACAATTTGAATAATGTTTTATTATACTTTATACATAATTTTCTCATGCAAACTGTACTAAAATGAAGCAGTACAGTTTGTGAAATGCTGAATCCAAACATTAGAAATAGCTACATACAGACGTGGTGACAAGTGAAATGGATTAAGAACAAAATAATTTACTTATTTACTTGTCAAACACAGATGCACATTTTTTTTTCTAATATTAGAACTAACACCATTCACCAAGTACATTTTCTCTCCATACTTGCGCAAAGTTTAATTTACAGCTGGATAAATTTATAATACAAAGAAAAAAAGAAATGTATAAATAACATGAGAATTTTCTCTTTCACAACCAGTAATTCACAATTGAACTATTATTCCAACAACAAATAAAAGATAAAGCTTTTCTGCAGAATTCACATTTTATGCAGCTGAAGTTAATTGGCATTAGACGAAGAAGAATGTACAGTATGCCCCTTCAGCTTAAAAAAAATAAAAAATAAAAATGAACAACAATAAAAAAAGGTAGTGCATTGTCCTCAGCTTGGATTACTACAGTTTCATCCAGTGATTAATTCATGCTGACTTGCAGCGGTCCTAAAATATGACATATGCAATTTCATTTAAGTCTAGTTTGCATTTAGAACTCAATCTAAAACATTATATAAATTACTTCATCTAGATTAAAATATTTAATTCAGACAGGGTACATGACATTTACCATTTTGAGGAACGTAAGAAAGAAGTGATCACTGTTCCAGGTAGGCTGCAAAAGTTTTGATTATATACAAGATCATTTGCAAAGTGATCTGATGTCACTTAAACACACTTTTAGTGATTCTTGTGAGATATTGCATTGTGAATCAAGATTGATAATGGCACATTGAGAGGTAGGATTGCCAACATTCCTACATGAAAATAAAATGTTGAGGTTTGGTGGGTTATCAGCCAGTAGGAGTAAAATAAATATCATCAGCCTGTACATCATTCCCCCAGATTACACAGCATTTTTTTTCCTGGAAATTTGGTAAATAGATAACATAAATTAAAGCAAACCTAAAATATAAAATTAGGACCTTTATTATAACATCTATTCATTGCCTTGTACAAAGAAAAAGTCATAGAATGTATTTAAAATTTATGTAATAATTCTAATTTTGTTTTCCAGTGCCTGGTCATATGACCAGTGTTGGGGGCACTAATCATGTGGCCTTTACCGAAAGATCTTAAAGTCCAATTCGGGCCAAAACTCAAAAAAAGTTGAAGCAAAACATGTAAAAAAATAATTCTTGTTGCAAAAATTACCTGCTCTTCAGCACAGTTTCCCACAGTAATTAATTTTTTCCTCTAGATTTCCTCAGTCAACCTGGAAGACTGAGGAAATCCTGTGAGTGCAGAATGTCATGGACCTCTCCTTGAGTGGGAGGCACTACGGCACCCTACACTCATACAATAGTGCAGAGAGCAGCACCTATTCATTAAGGAGTGCCCACATTTGAAAAGATGTTGAGAAGAACCTATGCATCAAATGAATGGGCTGAAGACATCTGAAAAAGGTAAGTATAAACATAAAAATAAACAAATCACAGCTGGGGGAGGGGGGAACAACTGGAGGGAGACAGGAACTGGGGCTTTAAGAGAACTTGACCAGGCACTTAAAGTGTTACTAAACCCAGAACCATGTATTCACTATATCTGGTCTCCCACAGTACACAGAACATGGAAATGCAATTATTTTATTAAATATTAAACGGCTAAATACCTTTTCTCATCAGCTGTATATAGCAGTTTTGTGACTTCTATCAGTTTCTGGTAAAGCTTGTAGGAGGAGTTTTCATACAGTACTGAGCTGTCCTATTAGGATCCCTGACCCTCTTTCTATACAGGGCTGATCACATGCACTCTCCCAAGAAAAAAAAAAAACTCTAGCAATACACACCAAACATGTGCAGCCTGACTCCAAAGGCTCTGTCTTATGTGGACATGTTGTGAAGTCAATGGAAGAAGAGAAGTATCTGTGCATACAGGACCAAGCAGCCTTGTTACACAATACAAAGGATTAACTCTTTAGGTTCCACATGGAGTACAACAACCATGCTTTACTGCATATACAGACTGATTTTACTGTTGTGGGTTTAGTAACATGTTAAGGAACAGACAATGGACACTATTACAGGATACACTATTTCGTGTTCCTTTACCATTTCATAATATCACATAAGATGAATATTAAAATAAAGATTGGTTACATTTACTGTATAAGTATGCTTAAAGAAAACAAGTCTTTTTCTGTTTAAAAAATAAATAAAAAAGGACAGTTGGCAACCCTTCAGAGAGGACACCGCATCCTGCAGGCAACATTTACCATGAGAATGTGGAACTTACAATCGTCATTTTCCCCAGCACAAGCTACATTATGGAATGTTTGTTATTAAACTTATTTGAAATTGCAGTTTTAAGCCAGCATCACATCGAAGGCATCTCAGAACATTCAAGCATAGTTTGCTGGCTTAATCTAAGGGCTTCATTCTCTCCTCTGTAACACCCCCAAACCCCTTGCACTACTAACTCACACACTCACAACAACAATAAACAAATGCACATTTCCAAGATACCGATTTGCTTATCCACAAGAAATGTATCAAAAGTTTGCTACAGAAAGATGATAGTGTTTTCACAAGAATTAAGTACAAGTCAGCTTGCAAACACAGTGAGGAAAATATGTTCCAAGTTGTCTAATGTACTGTTGTTTTTTCAGGTTCTATTTCTGGCAGTTACACTCATAGTAAACATACATTGGGGGAGCCAGTGAAGACCATAAAGATGTGAATTTCCATAAACTATTCTACTGGTTACTAATAAACTAGCACTCCATGGTATGAATTATATTCACGATTTTCAATGCGTTCTCCAAAATAAAGTAAAAAAAAAAGGCAATTAAACTAAAGAATTGCACTTAGACTAGAACCTTTTAAAGTAAAGAGCCAAGCAACTTTCATTTCCAAAGAAATATAAAATAAAGCAGTGACTGTCCCGATTAAGAAGTTTGTAACTGTCACAAACCATGTGCAATTAAAAAAACATTACATAAAACATACATTTGACATTATTATTCTTTTTGTGCAAAAACAATAAAAGAAAGTAATTACCTTTTCTTTTTTTTAATCAGGCCTAGTGCAAAAAAACATTGATTAAAGATTAAAAGGGACTATGCAGAACTTTGGTATAAATAACACATATAATTAATATTACCATAACGCCTGCACTAGATCTCAAAAGATGATCCCGATACTTTTTAAAAGAATATAAACAAACAATTTTTGCCCCATTTTAAAAATAATTTTTGATGAGACAGGGATAGTTAAATTGTATGGGAACATAAAAAAAAACTTGTTCCATTGTGTAAAAATGATAGGATTTTACACCTTTAAGCCTGGCCTTTCATACATCTCTCATCTATAGAGAACAAATGGTAACTCCTAGCATATAACTAGCATGGGAGATGCACTTGGGAGGTGCATTAAAAAAGAGGTTCCTCAGCAAAGGAACCTGCCAGCCAGAAAAATTACCCAATTAAAACCTGCTTTAAATGAAAGCAGAGTTCTCAGATGCAAAATTCAGAAAAATATACCGGGAAGCCACAAACCACTTACAAAGTGCCTCTGCAAAAGTGTGGTCCCACCATTAGAGTACAAACACCAGGACTTGTATATGACTGATCAAAATAAGAACAGGCTTGCCTGGAGGGTACCCCAGCCCTTCTTAAAAGGTACAGCAGGCACGAGAATACCAGAGTCACCCCACACAGCTGAGGAGCTCTCATGTGCATGTACCAAATGAGTAGAGAGAGAAAATTGCAAGCTGCTCATCAATTTATAACTAATAGGAAAGGTGCACGTGGGCACCTTAAAAAATTTGACAAGTGCATTTAAAAAGTGACAGTAAAAAGAGCCGATTAAAACCTTCTTCTATGGAGGTATTAATTCACCCTATTGCTGGCTCGAGGCCTGAGTGTCGGGGGAACCCTTTTTTATAATGCATTTTTCTTCTCTAATAATCACCAATGGTTACAAAGAGTTGGTGCAATTGATTTGTTAGCGATCAACTTCCTGAAGACTGAGGAGGATTAGGAGGTGGTGCCACGGCAACATGTGAAGCAGCTGGTTCGGTGCTCTGGTCTGCCATCTGGGTGAGAACGGATGTTGCTATTGCTTCTGCCACTGAGGTGGAACTCACACCATTGGATGTGCTTACTGAACTATGTTGAATTGCTTCGGGCTGTGGGCTGCTGGGCATTGAAATGTCTTCGGAGCTCTCATCTTTTTCAGCATCTAGTTCAGAAAAGGACAAACAAAATCAAATTAGCCTGGTCCAAGGAAGCAGACATATAAAAAGAAAAAACTGTTTATTTAAAGGGATAATATAAAGCAATATTTAAGCTAAAAAACTAAAATATATATACACTTCAGCTTACCAGTCCTTAGGCCCCTTTTCAGAGGAAGCAGGCAGATGACAGGTCCGTGTCCGCTCCAACTAGGCAGTGCAGACATGGACACAGCCTGCTCTCCTCTATGGGGCGGCCAGATGTTAACGAACTGCATGTCTGTTTACATTCGTTTGTCATCCGATCTGACCTGCCAGACAGATGGCGAATAGATCGTCGCCATCTGTCTCATTTTTAGCAGCCCGGATCCGATGCCAGTGGGTGTCAGCATCCCCATAGAGATCAATGAGTGGTCCGATCGGGTCCGCCTGAAAATTGGGCAGGGGGACCCGATCGGTCCACTGGTGTGAAAGGGGCCTTAGATGCTGTAGCTGAACTAGTTTTACATTTTCAGGCTAAAAGCCTTTTCAGCAAGTACAAAAATGCCTATTGAAGGCAAAAACAAGGTTATGGTTCAACAAATACAGGGTAATAAGTGAGCACAACACAGGACGGAAGTGTTTTATTCACAGGAATAACAGAAAGGGGGAAAAAAAAAAGAAGCAGCCCCCCCCCCCCCCAAAAAAAAAGGCAGCCAATGCAGACAACATCATAAGCTGCAATATTTTACATTTTGGTTTTGTGTTTGGATATACATTAAGCAATATATAATGCACACATAGTATATACTTAATTATTTTTATTTCTACTTGCTGCCGTATTTATCATAAAAAAAAGCACATAATGATTGCCTAGCTTATATGCCCCAATCAAAATAATTTATTACCTTGGGACACAATACTACTTTAGAGCTGTGGTAAAACAAAAAGTTAATGCTGATGTAAGTTAATTTCATTAAATTAGTTCTGTCACTCACAGAAAAGGAAACTACTGAAGCATGAAGTAAACATAGGATTTTTGTGATTTATACCCAGCTCTTGTAGCCACAGTGACTACTGCACAAAGTGAGACAGCTGTCAATTTTACAAAAATGTATAAGATGGAGGACACAAAAAAAAAAAAACCTCTTAAAGCCCAGGTGAACTTTCAGTTTAAATCAGCTCAATACATTCCCGATGCAAAACAACAGGTGTGCAAAGTCTTAAGCCGCGTACACACGACCATTTTTAATGTCCTAGAAAAAACTAAGTTTTTTTCGACATGATTCTTGTCAAGCCTGCCTTGCATACACACGATCGTGAACAAAAAAATGCTAGAGCAAAGAGCGGTGACGTACAACGCGTACAACAGCACTATAAAGGGGAAGTTCCATACAGATGGCACCACCCT
This sequence comes from Rana temporaria, assembly GCF_905171775.1. Taxonomy (NCBI): domain Eukaryota; kingdom Metazoa; phylum Chordata; class Amphibia; order Anura; family Ranidae; genus Rana; species Rana temporaria. Next base: position 163,051,552 of record NC_053494.1, on the reverse strand, counting down.
TTGGGCTGCTTTCCTTATTGCGTGTTAGTAAAAGTTTGGTGAGAGACGATTCGTGCTTTTCAGTCTTCATGCTTTTCAATCTGTTACAGCATGACGAATGTGCCATCTCCATTACAAACGCTAGTTTTACCAGAACGAGTGCTCCCGTCTCATAACTTGCTTCCGAGCATGCGTGTTTTTTTCACGTCGTTAAAGCCTACACATGACTGTTTTTCACGACGTGAAAAAACGACAACGTGAAAAACGACGATAAAATTTAGAGCATATTCTAGATTTTTAATGCCCATTTTTCACGTCGAGAAAAATTCTCTGGAGCCTACACACGATCGCTTTTAATGACCATTTCGTGTGTACGCGGCAAGAAAATTAATTTTCTTTCAAAAGCATCCTCAGCCTGAGTAGAAAAGCCTGTCCTCTGATAAAATGTAGAGAAGTACTCTTGCTCTCTCTGCAGCAGCAGTTGTCTGACACATCAGACCTAGAACTCAGGAATCAGCAAAGCCCATGTTCCCTGCAAAAATACAGAAAAATGTATTTGTATTTTAATGTGTGAAATAAGTATTTGAACCCTTCGCAAAACACGACTTAGTAATTGGTGGCAAAACCCTTGTTGGTAATCGCCGAGGTCAGACGTTCCTTGTAGTTGGTCACCAGGTTTGTCCCACTCCTCTTTGCAGATCCTCTCCAAGTCATTAAGGTTTTAAGGCTGACATTTGGCAACTCGAACCTTCAGCTCCCTCCACATATTTTCTATGGGATTAAGGTCTGGAGACTGGCCAGGACACTCCGGGACCTTAATGTGCTTCTTAAGCCACTCATTTGTTGCCTTGGCTGTGTGTTTTTGGTCATTGTCATGCTGAAATACCCATCCACAAACCATTTTCACCCAAGATTTGACGGTACACGCCCCCATCCATCATCCCTTTGATGTGGGGACGTTGTCCTGTCCTTCTTAGCACAAAAACACCCCCAAAGCATAATGTTTCCACCTCCATGTTTGACAGTGGGGATGGTGTTCTTGGGGTGATAGGCAGCATTCCTACTCCTCCAAACATGGCGGGTTGATGCCAAAGAGCTAGATTTTGGTCTCGTCTGACCACAATACTTTCACCCAGTTCTCCTTGAAACATTCAGATGTTCATTAGCAAACTTCAGATGGGCCTGTACATGCGCTTTAAGCAGGGGGACCTTGCGGGTGCTGCAGGATTTCAGTCCTTTACAGAGTAGTGTCATACCAATTGTTTTCTTGGTGACTATGGTCCCAGCTGTTTTAAGATCATTGACAAGATTCTCCTGTGTAGTTCTGGACGGATTCCTCAACGTTCTCATGATCATTGAAACTCCACAAAACAAGATTTTGCATGGAGCCCCAGACCGAGGGAGATTGATTGCTGTCGCCCTCTCACCAAACTGCTTGGCAATGGTATTGCAGCCCAATCCAGCCTTGTGTAGGTCTACAATCTTGTCCTTGACATCCTTGGACAGCTCTTTGGCCTTGGCCATGGTGAAGAGATTGGAATCTAATAGATTGCTTCTGTGGACAGGTGTCTTTTATATAGCCAACAAGCTGAGATTAGGAGCACTTCCTTTAAGAGAGTGCTCCTAATCTCAGCTCGATACCTGTATAGAAGACACTTGGGAGCTGGAAATCTTGCCCATCCATAAGGGATCAAATACTTATTTCACTCATTAAAATGCAAATCAATGTATAACTTTTATGAAATGCGTTTTTCTGGATACTTTTGTTGTTGTACTGTCTCTCACTGTTAAACTAAACCTACCATTAAAATTATAGACTCATTTCTTTGTCAGTGGGCAAAGGTAAAGAATCAGCAGAGGATCAAATGCTCTCCCCCCACTGTACATGTTCCCATTAACATAGCATACATTAGAAAAATATTTTATAAATTCTGGTTAAGTGTTATTTGCTTGCTTAAAAATAATTACATGCTCTCCCTGCTTTGTAATGTTTAGGAGGGGCCTGTGGAGTAATGTTTAACCACTTTAGCCTCGGAATATTTGGCTGCCCAATGACCAGGCCATTTTTTGCGAATACTGCACTACGTCGCTTTAAAGCGAGGGTCCACCCGATTTTTTTTTTAAAAGTCAGCAGCTACAAATATTGCAGCTACTGACTTTTAAAAAATGGACACTTACCTGTCCAGCGCGCCATCACTGGTCCCCGCTCTCTCCTGGGAACATTGTTTCCCAGAAGACAGCGGGCGGGGGGTGGTGCGACGAGGCTGGACTCCTGCGGGAGTCAGAACTTGGAAGTGGTGCAAATACCTGTCTCAGGCAGGTATCTGCACCCCCCTCCCCTCTGAAAGGTGCCAAATGTGACGCCGGAGGGGGGGAGGGATCCAAAAAGTCTTTGACTTTAACTGACAATTGAGTGGTGATGCGCTGCTGTGCTCAAACAAAATTAACGTCCTTTTCCCCCCACAAATAAAGCTTTCTTTTGGTGGTATTTGATCATCTCTGTGGTTTTTATTTTTTGTACTATAAACAAATTTGAAAAAAAAACACAATATTTAGCACATTTTGCTATATTAAATACCCCCAATTGTTTTTTTAAAAAAGCTAATTTTTTCCTCAGTTTAGGCCGATATGTATTCTTCTACATATTTTTAGTATACTATTTTTTTTACTACTTAATGACTGAGTAATTATGGCGGACAGATCGGACACTTTTGACACATTTTTGGGACCATTGACATTTATACAGCGATCAGTGCTACAAAAATGCACTGATTACTGTGTAAATGTCACTGGCAGGGAAGGGGTTAGTAGGAACACACAATCTGTCTCTCCTCTACTCACAGAACAGGGATTTCTGTGTTTACACACACACACGTTCCTGTTCTGGCTCTCCTGCCCGTGACCGCTGGCCACGCGCATCAGCACCCCTGTACTGCAGCGGGCGCCCGCGCCCACTATCCCTGCTTAAAGGGCCGATGTACAGCTACGATGATTCGCGGGAACGTGCTGACCTGCCGCGGTATATTGACGGCAGCTTGTCGGCAAGCAGTTAACAGAATTAACCCTGTCTCCTGTGTTCACAGTTCTTCATTATCAGCTGCAAACTACATTTGGACACTGTTCCAAGAAAGGGTTAAACATTCAGAAACCACCCTCCTAAAAATAACTAGATATGCTGTGTGAGTGGGAACGCAAACATGTAATATCGTTTTCTGAAATTTGACAGAAAAAAATGAAAAATGCAGAACAATAAATTGGTAAAGCAATAAAAAAAGGAAATATACTGCATAGAACTCACTGAAAGGGAGGTAGAAGCATGAAGACCACAGATGGTAATAATACAAAATACCAAAGAGCATGGAGAACACCATACTGTATCTGGAACAGAATCTACTGTATACTATACTATACTGTATACAGTACTAATGAACGGCATGCAGACCAGCCAATAGTGCCTAACCATTCTGTTTATAGGATACAACAGTTTTAAATGCTTACTTGCAATTTTCTTTTCCTTTACATAAATTATTTTTATTCACTTATTTTATCAACTATACTTCCCTATCACAGTTTCCTCCCTCCTTGCTTTTCGTAGCCCTCTCCTCTCCTGGGAGTGTCTAATTGCTCTCTTCACTGGCCAAGGTCTTTGAAACCTTTTATGTAGCTGCTGGGGGAAGGGAGAATACTATAGAGCGTCTCCGGATTGTCAGCTCTAAACTTGCTGGTGCTGCTGACATCACATCCAAGATGGTGGCCCCCAGCAGCAGTCTCCGGGCCTTTGGATGTCTGCACAACGGAGGCTATTTCAGATTAATAACATGGACAAAATACAATAAATGCACATAATATTATAGGATTTTGTTGTTGAAATGAATGGTCTGGAAAAGGGGACTCTAATGTCGCGTACACATGATCATTTTTCGGCATGAAAAAAAAATAGTTTTTCAAAAACGTCATTTAAAATGATCGTGTGTGGGCTACACACCATTTTTCAGGTTGTGAAAAACGTTGTTTTAAACTATGTCGTTTTTCGGGTTGTAAAAAATTATCGTGTGTGGGCTAAAACGACGTAAAAAACCCATGCATGCTCAGAAGCAAGTTATGAGACGGGAGTTCTGGTAAAACTACCGTTCATAATGGAGTAAGCACATTCATCACGCTGTAACAGACAGAAAAGCGTGAATTAACAAAAAATCAGCTAAAGCAGCCCAAAGGCGAATGGAACTTCCCCTTTATAGTGCCGTTGTACGTCACTGCGCTTTGCTAGATCATTTTTTTAAAACGATGGTGTGTAGGCAACGTCGTTTTAATGATGAAGTTGGGAAAACTTTGTTTTTTGGACATGCTGAAAAACAAAGTTTTTTTTCATGCTGAAAAATGATCGTGTGTACGCGGCATAAGATCATGGAAGATTTGTCAATGAGAATGGCTGATGTTGAGAAATCTGCCTGCTCTCTACTGAAAAGCATGTCGCCTAAGACCAACTGATGTACACATGATGATGTTGCTCTTTTGCATACCGTTAGTAGAATATGACAACACATGATGCTGGTTTTTTTTTCATGCCTAAACTGCAGATATAATCGGGATGAAAAAAGACAAGCCCATCAAGTTCAACCAAAAAATAAAAAAATAATTTGAAAACCTCAACATACAGAATATACTCATTTGATCCAGAGGAAGGAATAAAAAACTCCTATAAAGCATTTACTCCAACAGGGCATTTAGGAATGTATCCAGCTTCTTTTTTTTTTTTTTTAACAAAAAGTTTTGTATATGACATTTAAACCTCTTTTCTTCAGAATGCAGAGTGCCCCTTGACTTTTGCAATGTCCTTACAGTGAAAAGCTTTGGTGGGCATGTTACTGTGAGTGTAGAAGTGATCGGGCTGCTTTGCAGCTGCCTGAAAGTGGTTGTAAACCCTTTACAACCACTTTAACCTCCCTGGCAGTATGATTATTTCAGAAAAAAGGTGATGAAAGCGGTACCATTATTTGCAAGGAAATTTGGCGTTTTATACTGTAGGCCTATAATTCTGAGGCCTTGTACACACGGTCGTTCCAAACCGATGAGAATTGTCCGACGGACCATTTTCATCGGTTCACCGCTGAAGTGGCCTGACGGCCCGATATGCGTACACACCATTGTTCCAAAAACCAATCGGGTCAGAACGCGGTGACGTCAAACACACGACGTGCTGAATAAAACGAAGTTCAATGCTTCCAAGCATGTGTCGACTTGATTCTGAGCATGCGCGGGTTTTGAACCGATGCTTTTCTGTACTAACCATCGGTTTGGACCGATCGGGCAGCGGTCCATCGGTTCGGTTTTGAAGCATGTTTTAAAATTTTGGACCGAAGGAAAACAGACTGATGGGCTATACACACGGTCGTTTTTGGACCGATGAAACTGAACCTCGGTCCATTCTCATCGGTTTTGTGCGACCGTGTGTACGGGGCCTTAGGAATAACTCACTTAAATCTGTTCACACAAGAGTCTAGTAGGCATCCCGGGTATGACATTTTTTTTAAAACGAAATCATAAATTATAATATAATAAATAATTATAAATAATTATAACAAATAATAATATAATTATAATAAAAATTATTCAATAATGTAATCAACTTAAAATCACTGAAATTTGCTCAGTTGCAGAATTGTCACTGTCATTACTTTTATTTTGTTATGACGAATTTCCCCACAAATCGCTATCGCACAATTCTGCAAGTGATTATAATTTATTATCGCTGTTTTCTAGCTGCTCTAAAACCATTTTTTACATAAAAAGACACTTTTGGTTGCTATGGACAATCTACAGTTTGCAGGCAGAAAGAACAGTTTTTATTAGATAAAAGTACATGTAGGACACTGGGCAGACCACTAGGGACAAGGGGGGTGTGTATTTTTTACATACAGTACTGTAGTCTATAAGATTACAGTATACTGTATGTAATGTGTTTGTTTACCTTTTTGAATTTGGCGCCGTTCTCCGCTCCTGTGCGTCGTAACGTCGCAGGGAACGGAGATCGGCGGCACACAGAGGCACTGTGTGAATCGAGCGGTGGATCGCTCACACAGCGCGGTGGCATCGCTGGATACAGGGACAAGGTAAGTAAACCAAGCCTGTGGATTCTGCGAGGCGAGCCTGAGTCTAACTCGGGGTTACCGATCACAGCACAAAAATGTAACCCCGAGTCAGACTCGGGAATACCGCCAGGGGGGTTAACCTACAGGTAAGCCTAGATTAAGGCTTAGCTGTAGGTGCAAGAAATATCTCCCAAACCTTAAAGGTTTAGGTGATATTTTCAAAAAATCCCAGGTGCTATAGGAGCCAGGAGTCAGTTTACAGGCTGGTACTGCCACTGACGTAAGCCTTACACCGGTGACAGTGAAGGGGTTAAATTACTCTTTTCCAGGGAAAACAAAATACGTTCAGCTAATCTTTCTTCAAAGCTGAGCTTCTTCATGCTTCCTATTAGTTTAGTACCCTTCTCTGCACTCTCTCCAGTTCCCCTACATCCTTTTTTGTTAAAATTGTTGTCCAAAATTAAACTGAATATTCCAGATGAGGTCTTACCAATGCTTTGTAGAAGAACAAGATTATATCTGGAGTATATATCTTTCCCTGAAGTCTGTACCTTTTAAAGGGTTTGTAACCCTAAATTATGCTTTACTTCCCGTCCGCCTATTTTCTTGTACAAAAGATTCTATTGAAAAGACACATCGCAAAAAAGTACAAAACAATGACGGACACATCATGAAGTAACAAATACAAAGCTGCAGACAACAGAGAAAAAACAGCAGTGTGGGGGGTGGAGACAGAGCTGACAGGCAGGAAGGGGGGGGGAGAGCATAGAGGAGAGACAGCGGATGACAGAGGCACGTACACTGACCATGGTGTCAGGGCTCAGCAGCCATGATAAACTGTGGTCAGTTTAGGGGGGGGGGGCAGAAACTGTCAGGATCAGACAGGTGTTTTACAGTTTCCAGAGGGACAGGTTAGACAGCACAAGGATTTTGCCGTTTAACCTGCTATAAGGAAACAGGATCTAAATATTTTTTTTTAATGGTAACAGACAGTTTAATAAAAAAAAAAAAACATATTTTGCTAGCTTTGGAAACTGCAGTTTGGCATTGCATTCTATTATGTTTGTGATCTACCAGAACATACAGATCCTTCTCAGTCACTGACAGCCTCACCCCGTACTCACCCTAGAATGTATGACTCATACATGTTTTTATCCCCCAAGTGCATAACGTTACATTTATCAACATTAAACCTCTTGCCACATACTGTAGATACCCAATCAAACAGTGCATTGAGGCCGGATTGTAAGTTGGAGACATCTTGTAAAGACTTTATTCCACTGCATAGCTTGGTGCCAGTGGTGCCATCTGCAAACACTGAAATTATACTTTTTTTTTTTTTAAAGTGTATTTTGTGCGTGTACTCGAGAGAGGAGCCGGACTGCAGGAGTTGGGAGTAGGCAGGCCTCCCCCAGAAGCAATCTGCCACCTTTCTCCATGCCCCGGGTGGCAATGGCAGGTGTGTGAGGGGGTCCTCCCACACAGCCCGCCCTACCTGCTCCGCTTTGAAGCCCAACGGGGCAGAGGGACTCCCTATAAGGGAGTGAGAGGATTAGCCCGCTCAACCAGCCCCGTTAGTCCTTCGCCTCTCTTTTTAGAGACCGCGTGGTCAAAGTGCGTGATGTTAACCCAATTTCGAGTGCGTGTAAGTGTGGTGTTTTTTGTGGGAGGGGGGTGGGCGTACTAAGCGCGTTGAGCCACCGCAGCTCCACATGAAATTATACTCTATATCATTTTTAAACAGGTTAGTAAGGGTCCCAACATTAAACCTTGGAGCACAACACTAATTTTACTCATTCAGAGTATGAATCATTAATCACTACTCTCTGAATGTGGTCTAAGCCAGTTTTCTATCCAATTATAAAAAAAAATTCTGAGGTTACAGATTAATTTCCGCATTGGTCATCTGTGGGGAATTCTGTCCAATGCTTCTGCAAAGTCCAAGTATTTCTATAGCCACATTAACTTTCACATAAACCACTACCCTAGCACAGAAGACCTTCCAATAATCTTCTAATAGACACTCTATGCACTGGGCGTGACCCCATAGGGTAAAGCAATTAAAGACACCGAGGTGAGAAGAGCCAGGTATCTCCCATGTTCAGAAACAGGGAGCATATTAAGACCAAACTGCTGAATGTTCACGCCAGGCATAATAACCATCGACTACCACTATGGAACAAAAGTTTTAGGAAGCCATCTGGAAAGCACACACGGCAAATGCCACTGTAACAACCAATACACAGGCACCAAAGGGTAAGAAGGACCTCCCTTCAAAGTGCAAGGTAATGTCTGCCCCCTGTGTGCAAGCCCCCTGCCACAGCTTCTGTTGTAGTTTTGGATAGAGTAAGAAATGGTTTAAACTCCTGGCAGATTTTTATTTTCTTGCTGTCCGTGTTCTATTAGGAAGGGTTCCCATTTTAGGCAAAAACATTTTTTCCTTTGGTGACCCTTTAAGGCCCCTTTCAAGTGTGCGGATCCTGTGAGGATCCGTTTTTAAACATGCTCAGCGGGGATCGCTCTATTGATCCCCGCTGAGCCGGCAGATGACAGGTCTGTCTCTGTGCAGGGACCGACCTGTCAGATCTCCGCTCTCCTCTATGGGGGATCGGATGAAAATGAACCGTCTGATCGTTTTCATCTGATCCGATCCACCAGACGAATGCAAAATAGGGTTTGCATCCGTCACATTTTAGCGCAGAGGGGCTGATCGGGTTTCAGCGGACATGTCACCGCTGACATCCGACGCTCCATAGAGGTACATGGAACGCCCGTTCAGGTCCACCTGAAAAAACTGACAGGCGGATCTGAACTCCTTTTTCCAGAGACATCACAGAAAATGAGAGGAATTCAAAGTGAAGGGAAATCCTTTCTTAGACAGTTGTCACCAGAATAAATCCCCTCAAAAGATGAAAACTATAACATATAACAAATAGAGAGGGTGAATCTACCTTGTGGGGACAAAGACAGCAATAAAGACCTGATTCTAATACACAATGGGACATTGATACAGTAGTGTTGGCTGGAATACTAGATTTCTCTTTGTGTATATAAACTGTAATGCTTATCATTAATAGATTTGTCTACTTGATAAACAAGTCAAGTCCTCTTTTAGATTTCTGTCCTAAATGGACGTTGTGCAGCAGTCATATAGTGTTGGTTGCAATACTATATTTCTCATAGTGTATACACAAAAAACTTGTAATGCTTATCAAATATAGATTTATCTATCTATTTTAGAGAACAGCTTGATAAAGAATGACTTGTATTTTGTTACTGCCATTAAAATGTGTCCTCTTTTGGGTTTCTATCTATAGCTTACGTAATTGTTTATTTGAACGTTGTAACCGTTCTCTTAGCAGGGGATTTAATAAATCCAAGACTCTTTGTCCAGCAGTTTCTCACATTTCTCTATTGCTAATAACTTTTGTCTTGAGAGAAATTACAGCATGTTTTTAGAAATCGGACATTGCTGTTCACGATAAAGCTTTTAAACCTCATTTACAATTGTAATTGACAATGGTCACCAGGACAAATAGGGTAAATCTCTCCAGCGGGGACAGATACAGCAATAAAACCCTGGTTTCATCACTTTCACACTCTATCCCATTTTTTTTAAATGGATTAGATTAGAGGACATCTGTACTTTTGGTAAAAGTTGTCCTTTAAGGCATGTCCCTACCCTCATGAGTGTAGCCCACCTGAAGAAATGCTTACCTTCATCTGATCCTGCAAGCTTTACTGCGCAGCCTCCCTGACCACAGCCACACAGCTTAGCTTTAGTGTCTCAGTGCAGGTCCTCTTCCTCCTGCATGTGAGTGCCACGGCCCTATTTATTCTTATGGGGGACGTACATATGGGGGCCTCCTGCAGTTCTGCAGAGTAGGGCTCTCCCCATAGGAACAAACGGGTCTGGGTTTGTGGAACACATGTGCAGGATGAGGACCCTGTAAATTTACATTCTCTGAATGGCACAGCCACACATCTTTCATGCGATGTCAAGAGTTGTCATGCATCTTGCCTAAGTTAGTGGCCACAAGTTTGCAATGCAATTTATTGCTGGTGCTGTAAATCAGTTTTACCTTCAATAAAGCTCTTTTGATGAATACCTGACTACAATGAAGTACTACTTCACCACAACTGTGAGCCACTTCAAGTTTATAACTGGCACCATAATTCTGAAAAACCATTAGCTGCAAAGTTCTGTGTGGAGACATATATTCTCCACAAGCCTACAAGAAGTTGCAGAGACCCAGCTAGGTTCTGGCAACCTCTACAGATAAAAGTAAAGAAAGCCTTTTATCTTTCTCAACTCAATTTTAAAAAAATATATAAAGAACGCTTTCAATATAATACTCTATAAAGGACTCTCCCGGTCTTCTCTTGTCTTTTTCCCCTCTCTGCTTCTTATTTGGAAAAACCTTTTAAACTATTATCATGTAGCGATAAGCTGTGATGCTATTTTAAAATTACCCTTGCTATTCCTGAAGCTATCCCATCTAAGGCTGGGTTCACAGTGATACTACATGACAGTCATACGACTGTCATCTTACTTTGCTCTGCGACATCAGTCCGACATCGGTCGTACATCCATAGGACTTGAATGAACAGGATACTATTTTGATCCATCTTTGTGATAGTCTGACTTGTCCTTTGACCAATCAAAACAATCCCAGAGTGACATAAATTCCTTTTACTGCTGCTGTAATCACAATGTCGGATGTCACAAGTCGGATGGTTAGGACAAGGATCCTACTTTGATCTGACTTCAATGATATTCAATGGGCTGAAGTAGGACCAAAATTGGACCAAAGTAGTGCAGGAAGCATTTTTAAAGTCGGAACAGTTAGGACGGCTCTCATAGGGAAACATTGATTTGCACACGTCACGCGACATGAGCTCCTAATGTTGGAGTGTTTGCTGTACCAGTGTGATTTTTGCTATAGTGATCATCACCTGTGATCACTAATCGCTAGTGATTGCTATACATGCCAAAATTGAGTATAGCATCTAGAAATAAAATCAATCAACCACATTTGAAGAATTGAGCTACTAATTGCGATTAATTGTTATTAAATGCTACACTTAATTGTTGCCCATGTGTAGCAATCACTAGCGATTACTAGCTGGGTGATCACAGGCAATAGATATTGTAGCCAAATTTGTGCATGTGTACTCAGCCTAGCAGTTCCTGTAAATGAACACAGTTGTAAGCTCGTTATTGCACCTTTTTCCATGTCAAAGCTCTCTAGCAAGCCTTAGGTAGCAGCTGTGAAAATTCTGAGTAAACAAATTGGATTTTATTTTTAGGCCTCATGCACACTGGGCATTTGCCTGACTCTTTAAAATACTTTTATCGAGGCGTGGTCATTTCTCCCAGCTCGAGGCTTTCTTGTTACCGGCATTCCGCCCTGACGAGCGGTTGTAGAGTGCGCTAGTCTTGTGTGAGCGGCCAGCTTCGGTGTGAGGAACGCTTCCACAGTCCAGGAAGGAGCTGTGTCCGTATCCATAAGTCACCCCCTCCTCCTTCTCCGCAAACTCCGACACAGGCGGGCGAGAGGCCCCGACGCTCCCATCATGGCTGACAACGACAAGCTGGACAACCAGCGGCTGAAGAACTTCAAGAACAAAGGGCGCGACTTAGAGAGCATGAGAAGACAGAGAAATGAAGTTGTTGTGGAACTAAGAAAGAATAAAAGGGATGAGCACTTGTTGAAAAGGAGAAATGTTCCCCAGGAAGATGTCTGTGAGGACTCGGATGTTGATGCAGAATTCAAAGTGCAAAACACATCGTTGGAAGCAATTGTGCAGAATGCATCTAGTGACCACCAAGGAATTCAGCTTAGTGCTGTCCAGGCTGCAAGGAAACTCTTGTCCAGTGATCGGAATCCACCAATTGATGATTTGATTAAATCAGGAATTTTACCAATATTGGTTCACTGTCTGGAAAGGGATGAAAACCCTTCTCTCCAGTTTGAAGCTGCTTGGGCTCTAACAAACATTGCTTCAGGAACATCTGAACAAACGCAAGCGGTGGTCCAATCACATGCTGTTCCTCTTTTCTTGAGGCTTCTGCATTCTCCCCATCAGAATGTATGTGAGCAAGCTGTGTGGGCACTGGGAAATATAATTGGTGATGGGCCTCAGTGTCGGGATTATGTTATCAGCCTTGGAGTGGTCAAGCCTTTGCTGTCTTTCATCAGTCCCACTATTCCTATTACTTTCTTGAGAAATGTCACCTGGGTAATGGTAAATCTGTGTCGTCATAAAGATCCTCCACCACCTATGGAAACCATACAGGAGATTCTTCCAGCGCTGTGTGTCCTTATCCACCACACAGATGTCAATATTTTGGTAGACACTGTTTGGGCTCTTTCCTATTTAACGGATGCTGGTAATGAACAAATACAGATGGTTATAGACTCTTCCATCGTGACAAACTTGGTTCCCCTTCTAAGTAACCCAGAGGTGAAAGTGCAGACTGCTGCTTTAAGAGCTGTAGGTAACATTGTCACTGGTACAGATGAACAGACGCAAGTTGTTCTGAACTGTGATGCTCTGTCACACTTCCCAGCCTTGCTTACTCATATAAAGGAAAAGATTAACAAGGAGGCAGTCTGGTTTTTGTCCAACATCACTGCAGGAAACCAACAACAAGTTCAAGCTGTTATTGATGCTAACCTTGTGCCAATGATCATACACTTATTGGATAAGGGTGATTTTGGCACTCAGAAAGAGGCTGCATGGGCAATAAGCAATTTAACGATCAGTGGAAGGAAAGATCAAGTGGCTTATCTAATCCAACAGAATGTAATTCCTCCTTTCTGCAATCTGCTGACTGTAAAAGATGCCCAGGTCATACAAGTAGTGTTGGACGGGTTAAGCAATATATTGAAAATGGCCGATGATGAGGCTGAGACCATAGCCAACCTTATTGAGGAGTGTGGAGGCTTGGAGAAGATTGAACAGCTGCAAAGCCATGAGAATGAAGATATCTACAAACTGGCTTTTGAAATAATTGACCAGTTTTTCTCATCAGACGGGAAGGAAAAGCATCAGGAACTGGAGCCAAATAAGATTACCGACTACATCGATCATACTCCAGCTTTCATTTTTCTTTTTTTTTTAAATAAAAGTTAGAAAACTGAAAAAAATAAATAAAAAATAAATAAAAAAATAAAAATAAAATACTTTTATCCTGGCAGGAGAAATGCAGCTTCAAAAGCTTGGGCTTTCAATCATTTCATTGGCTAGAGTATTAATTTGTTCTGGCCATTGAAATAAATAAAAGCTCCTATTGCTTGAGTGCCTTTAGGTGTGTTTTCACCTCTCCTGCCTCTAAAGACCTGTAAATGCCTATGTGTGCACATAGGCTAACATAGAGGTAAGAAAAAAGCCTGTAATGCGTTTTTGAGCTACAGTGTGCATGTATCCATAGAAGCATGACATTATTTTTTGGATCCTATTGGCAGTGCTGTCAAAAAAATATCAACTAATCTGGTGAAGCGTAGTGGTGTAATTGTATTTGGACAGACTTCACTCTCCAGCTACGGCCATTGGACTTCTGATGGCAAAGTGGATTTTATGTTAAGCTTTCAGACATTGGCATGTTGGCATGAGCGAGGGAGCAGAAAAAAGTTTTCTCCAGCCTATATGTAGAGACATTTTTAGATGGGATAGGATAATAAATGGAAAGGGACACTGAAGTAAAGGCAAAGCCTAACTAACTCTAAATCTACTCCCACCCCCATTCTAAGCCTAGTCTATCTAACCATGTATAGAAAAGATCACTATACTTACCTATCCTACAGCTGCACCAGTCCGGTCTCAGGCTGAGCTGTCAGCAGCAGCTTCAGTGTGTAGGAAAGACAGCCGACAACAGAAGCTCCATAGTAAGTCTATAGATGATGTCACTTACCAGATGTCGTTGGCTTTCTCCTGCACACAGAGGGCGCTGCTGGAAACTGGCCTGAAGCAGCTGCAGAATAGATAAGTATAGTGATCTTTCTTTACAGGGTGAGATAGATTAGGCTTAGAATGGGGGTCAGAGTAGGTTTAGAGTTGGGTTTTGCCTTTACTTCAACTTTTTATATTTTGCTGAAATAGCTCAGCCCGGAGTGAAGCACTTGGCAATTTTACTAGGAGATTGCAAGCCTAATGCCTGTAAGGCAAACTGTTTGCTGGGCAGTGTGCTGCACACTGTTCAAATGGGCACATGCATGAGAAACTTGCATTAGGGCAGTGATGGCGAACCTTGGCACCCCAGATGTTTTGGAACTATATTTCCCATGATTCTCATACACTCTGCAGTGTAGTGGAGCATCATGGGAAATGTAGTTCCAAAACATCTGGGGTGCCAAGGTTCGCCATCACTGCATTAGGGTTTGTGTAGATGGCCAAATGCTGCATGCTGTCAGGTGCATATAACTTGCATCTGAGATAAGCGTAACATGCTTTTGAATCCTTTCATTGATTCTTTAGACCTTCTACGGGCCTCTGTTCACAGGCTCTTTTTTCACATCAGAACTGCTTCTTCTCCCATACAAGACAATGGGGGCAATGTACGAAAGGCAAATCCACTTTGCATTACAAGTGCAAACTGCACTTAAAATTGCACTTGGAAGTGCAGTTGCTGTAAATCTGATGGGTAGATATGAAATGAGGGGAAGCTCTGCTGATTTTATCATCCAATCATGTGCAAGCTAAATGCTATTTTTTATTTTCCTTGCATGTCCCCCTTGGATCTACAGCAACTGCACTTCCAAGTGCACTTGTAGTGCAAAGTGGATTTTCCTTTAGTAAATAAACCCCAATAAGTATACAAAAGCAGCTTAAGGGCCAGTTCACACAAGATGCAGTTCTGTGCATATTTTTTCAGCACTAAAAATGCATGCACATGGTTTTTCATGTATTTTAATTTTTCATGTATTCCAATGGAACTAGCTCAAACCAATGCAGTCCGTTCCAGTCAGTTTCCGCACCAGAAACTGATCGTTCCGGATACGTTTTTGCTTACAGTTCACATCACATGCAGTTCCAGTGCATTTTTTTATACAATTTACTAGGTTCCAGTACAGTTCTGTGCAGAAAAAATGCAGCGCGCTCTACTTTTTTTTCTGCACCGGAAACTGACTGCACTGTTGTGAACTATAGCAATTGGAATACACTGCTTGCATTTTTAGTGCAGAAAAAAAGCGCACGGAACTGCATCTGGTGTGAACTAGCACTAAGCTGGTTGATGCAGCTTAGGAGGACACATGCAGGTTAAAATAATCTGTCAATAACTGTTTAGGATCCCAGAAGGTTACAAAACTGATGTCAAATGCTGGAGAAATAGGTGCATTTGCCCATAAACACAAGCTCAAAGTCTGCTGACAGACCCTTAGCTGCATCAAGCTGCCTTTAAATTCCTGTTGGCACGCAAAGCAGCTCTGACACAACCAAAAGCTTGTATACACAGATCTTTATTTGTCAAGTCTGACGGACATACATTTTGGGCAATTTTTAGGCATTTTGTCAAGGCACTACTGAAGAAACCTTAAGGCACCCAGGGTGCCTGGGCACTAGGGTTGTCACATCGTCCCTTTAATCCAGGACACACATTAATTATACAGGTTCTGTGGCTAATTAAGGTGGTAATTAAACTCACTTGGTGCCTTATCTGCATTAAATAAGCCTCAGAACCTGCATAATATGTGTCCTGGATTAAAGGGATGATATGGCAACCCTACTGGGCACTCTGGTTGAAAAAGACTGCTATAGAGGAGAGAGTGCTGCAGATAAAACTGGTACAATTTATGTCGGAGGATTTCTTACTTCTCTGTGCATCGCCTGATGCTAGTCACTTCACTGGGTAGAAGTAAGGTTTAAAACCACTTTAAGCATACCTTAGAGGTCAGGGGTTAGGGTGCTAATATTTGTATCCACCAGTGGAAGTTCCTGCATCAACTGAGCTAGGCTCCTGTGGCCAAAAAACAAAATACCAGTCTGTGCATAGCTTTTTTTTCTTACTGTTTCAAAAAACGCTTTGAAATTATTTAGTTTTGCATAGGAACAAAGTGGTAGATCTGAGGATGGGAGCCGGGTAGACGATAGGGCAAGATTTTTTTTTTATCAAAATGGGCTGGCCAATACAATAAAAATATTTGTGCTATGTATAGATTTTATATATTTTCATTATTTCAATAATAGCCTCCTTTAAATATTAACATATTTCCTGCACAGGCTGAACTACAAACATATGGCACAGCTAGGCCACACACCATCAAAGTAAATATATTTACTGAATTGGTACACCTCCCGTATTTCTGCTTTCCATTCTGGACTGAAACAATTGAAATAAATGGTCTTCTCCCTGTGATCTCTAATGTATATTACCAGGCGCAGGGTTGTTCTTGAAATTTTCTAGTGTAAACAGTTTTTAATTCAACTAATGCAATATAATTATAGATGTGATGTAAACACGCGTTGCAATGATTCTGTGGCAAATAAAGATGATTTTTCACATTTATGGGGCTGCCTTTCCATTAAATAGCTCATGCGATGTTTCCAACACCTGACTGTAATGGTGTGCACTCAGGAGAATAAGCACTATTTAGAGTCTAAATGCCACCAGCTGTTCCAGAGATGTACAAATTAATTGGGCTCAGGACACGAAAAACATCCACTATTGCATACGCTGAATCTAATAATTTAGCAATTCCGAACAGATCCTAAAAAGATAATTAAGACGAGGAAGAAAATACATCACTGTAAATTGTACATGGCAAATGCGCAAATTGCTCTGCCAACCAACAAACATACTGGAATAGTAAGATAATGATGATGATGTTTTAACACATAGAAGAGTTAAGGCCGATCGCTGCTATGTTCTAAAGAGACTGGCAATCATGATCCAAGCGGTTATTAGTGAACACGTTTTCTACTAATGTCCTGTGTAAAGGTGGTTGTAAGGACACCCCAACTTTTATAGCAGATGTTCTGATCTAACCATTAGTAGAAGATTGATGCTGAATAAATGGAAAATCACCATATTGGCGAAGAGTTATGGCTGCTTTCATTTAAAGAGCACCTGTAGTTTTAGGCAAAAAATGTAAAGGAGGAGGAGGCTAGGAAAAATATGCACGGTCATTCGTCTTCATTTATGATGGTTTTAGTGGACACTTGCCCACCGGCCCATAGTCAAAATACGTCCTGTTTTTAAAGATGGATATCTCGGTAACGGCAGCAGCTTCTGCCACAACCGACATATCCATCTCTTCAGTGGGTGGTTCTGTTAATAACAGCGGTCTCCGCGGCGGATTCGCTGCAAGATCGCCGTTATCGGTGGCGGGAGAGGGGGCCCCCCTCCCGCCGGCTTACCGGAGCAGTCGGTAGCGGCGGAGGCGATCGGGTCTGTTTGGCAGCTGTGTGGGGATTGCGAGTGAGGGAAAAAGCACCCCACCTGTCCCCATACCTCTGCTGGGCGGAAGTGACGTCAAAACGTCAGTCCCGCCCAGCGACTTAAAGAAACATTTTTTTTTTTGTCATTTGAAAAAATGACAGTTTCATTTTTTTTTCTTTTTTTGCATTTAAGTCTAAATATGACATCTGAGGTCTTTTTGACCCCAGATCTCATATTTAAGAGGACCTGTCATGCTTTTTTCTATTACAGGGGATGTTTACATTCCTTGTAATAGGAATAAAAGTGATCATTTTTTATTTCAGTGTAAAAAATGATAAACTAAATAAAAATAAATAAGAAAACCCCCAAAACATTTTTTTTAAAGCGCCCCGTCCCGACGAGCTCGCGCACAGAAGCGAACGCATACGCATGTAGCGCCCGCATATGAAAACGGTGTTCAAACCACACAAGTGAGGTATCACCGCGATCGTTAGAGCGAGAGCAATAATTCTAGCCCTAGACCTACTCTGTAACTCAAAAAATGCAACCTGTAGAATTTTTTAAACGTCGCCTATCGAGATTTTTAAGGGTAAAAGTTTGACGCCATGCCACGAGCAGGCGCAATTTTTAAGCGTGACATGTTGGGTATCATTTTACTCGGCGTAACATTATCTTTCACAATATATAAAAAAATTGGGCCAAATTTATTGTTGTCTTATTTTTTAATTCAAAAAAGTGATTTTTTTCCAAAAAAAAGTGCGCTTGTAAGACCGCTGCGCAAATACGGTGTGACAAAAAGTATTGCAATGACTGCCATTTTATTCCCTAGGATGTCTGCTAAAAAAAAAATATATAATGTTTGGGGGTTCTGATTAATTTTCTAGCAAACAAATTGTGATTTTTAGATGAAGGAGAGAAGTGCCAGAATAGGCCCGGTGGGCAAGTGGTAAAAAGGGCAATATTAAAGTGGTAATAAACCCAAAAGAAAACATTTGTTATATTACAGCTTACCAATTCTTAAGCCAGCCATACACGAGGCAAATTTCGAACTAATTTTCTTTCGAAAATTTTAACCAAGAATTTTCTTTAAAATTTCATATCATTAGTGAGCTGTAGCAACAGCTGATTTTCGTGCAGCCTTCGAATTTGAGTGATCGGGCATGTTGATAAATTTTGGAAAAGCCAACAAATTTCTAATCAATGGTGGGAAAATTACTTCTATGAGCTACTATATTCTGACAGCCCAGAGACTTCCCTGCTACCCTGTTTCCCCAAAAATAAGACCTACTCTGAAAATAAGACCTAGCATTATTTTACAGGAGGGCTGCAATATAAGCCCTACCCCTAAAATAATCCCTAGTTAAAAATGCTTGTAAAATCCTATAATCTACTATATTAAAGTAGTTTATAATGTACAATGTGTGTGTTTCTGTAATATAATTGCGGGGAAGAGAGCTCCGACGGGTAACAGAAGTGCAGAGCGGCTCTATACCAAAGGTATTTGGCACAATTATATTACAGAAACGCACACATTGTACATTATATACTACTGTAATAGAGTGTATTATAGGATTGTACAAGCATTTTAACTCGGTTTACACTGGGGATTCCTGACAGGCAGGGAGGGAGAGGGGGATTAAAGACATCACATTACATGGTAAGACCTACCCCGAAAATAAGCCCTACTGTGTCTTTTGTTGGCATAATTAATATAAGACCCGGGCTTATTTTCGGGGAAACACGGTATCAGAACACACTTATCAGCCCCCCAATAGCAATATTGAGCAGCATTGATGCGGTAGATCAACTTCTGAACGACCAGCCTGTTCATACATTCATTGAAATACGGCCGGTCCCTGCTCAACCAGCTGAAATTCAATCCATGTATGGCCGACTTTAGTTTTTATAGGACTAGACATATTCACTTCAATGTTAGATATAAACACATTGCCAAGCCAGAAAGTAGAAAGTCCTGTGGCAAGATAAATAAAGGCTAAAAGGAAATTTGAAAATTACCAGATTCTTACAATAAAATGATTAAAATGTAAAATTTAGGATGACAAGATGGTTGAATTGAAATTTTCCTTTACATTAACAGGGGTCATTTCCTCAAATTAGAAGTTCACCCTAAAACTAAAATCTGTAAATCTACTCGCATCCACATTTTAAGACTAACCTATTTAGCACTGTAAAGGAGAGATCGCTATACATACCTTTTCTAAAGCGGATCTGGTCCGTTTTCCAGCGGTGAAAGCTTTGTGCAGGAGACAGCTGACAACGGCTGGGAAATGTCTTGAAAGTGATGTTACCCATAGAGTTATTATGGGGCTTCTGTTGTCGGATGCCTTCTGTGCATCCGCCATTTACAACTCAGCATTGGACTGGACCAGAGCAGCTTCAGAAAACGTATGTATAGTGATTTCTTCTATCTTTAGATGGGTTAGTCTTAAAATATGGATGCACGTAGATTTACAGATTTTAGTTTTAGGGTGAACTTCCACTTTAACTTATTTTAATTATCTATTTGTGTGGCCAGCTATAAATTATATCAGGTTGTGCACTCCAATCCTTCGACAACATATAAAGAGATTAGATTAGGGTATGGCCATCAAAAGTCAACACATATATATATATATATATATATATATATATATATATATATATTAATATATTTATTTATTAGTTATTAATTATATATATTTATACACACACATATACACATACACACACCTATATACAGTGTTGTGAAAAAGTATTTGCCCCTTCCTAATAATTTAACCACAATTTTTTGGAAAGCCGAGTTGAATTTCACTTGCCACACTCAGGCCTGATTACTGCCAGACCTGTTGAATCAATAAATCACATAAATAGAAGCTGTCTGACAAAGTGAAGCACGCTAACAGTTTACAAAAAGTCACACATCATGTACAACAGTCTAAAAAAATTCAAGAACATAGTCAGACATGGTGGTAGTAGCATGATGATCTTGCATCTTCAGGACCTGAACGACTTACCATAAATGATGGAACCATGAATTCTAAACTCAACCAGAAAATCCTAAAGGAGAATGTCCGGCCAACAGTATGTGACCTCAAGTTCAAGTGCACTTGGGTTATGCAGCAGGACAATGATCCGAAACACAACAGCAAGTCCACCTCCAAATGGTTCAAACAAAGAAAAATGTAGGTTTTGGAGTGGCCTAGTCAAAGCCTGGACTTAAATCCAAATGAGATGCTGTACCATGACCTTACACTGGACAACCCTCCAATGTATATGAATTAAAACAATTCTGCAAGTTAGCAGTTATCGCAAACGATTGATTGCAGTTGTTGCCGCCAAGGGTGGCACAACCAGTTATTAGGTTTAGGGGGCAATTACTTTTTCACATAAAGCCAGGCAGGTTTGGACAGCTTTTTTGCCTTAAACAAATAAACCATCATTTAAAACTGCATCTTGTATTTACTTAGGTTATATTTGTGTAATAATACAATTTGTTTGATGATCCAAGTCATTTAAGTGTGACAAATATGCAAAAAAAATGTTTAAATCAGGAAGGGGCAAATTCTTTCATACAACTGTGTGTGTGTGTATATATATATACATACATATACACACACACACACATCTAGATATCTATCTCTAAATATAAAATTGTATAGTATGTGCTTCGCCTGATTGAAAAACACTGTATTGTATGAGCAAATATCAGCATACAGTAATTATTCAATGCAACCCAATTCCATATTATGACAGTGAATTTAGCTATAATAATTGTGCAATGCCACAAATACATTCTTGGCCGGATTAAAATACACCCAGCTTGTTTACAAGCATATCAAAGACAAACAGAGCGTACAATGCCAGATCTCGGGAACGTCTATCTGACATTATGTGGGTTTATCAGATGTAAAGGATAATAGCCTCATCCTCCCTGCAATCATTGTTAATACCAATCTCCAACATATGCCTATACCCATCCAATTTACTGCAAAATGTTATTCTGCAGCCCTGTCAGATGACTGCGCATCCATGGAGTAAGATTTATCAGCTCAGAAATGACAAAATCAGCTCTCTCAATATATATGGCAAATGGAAAGTTGCCTTTACCGCTCAATTCTTTTAAATTAAAAAATATTGCCTGCTCTGATAAAACAGCTTAAAATGACTACAAGTAAAGATGGAGGCTATTAAGTTTTATCGTGAGCACCTGAGGAACTGTTTGCATGCAATACAAAATGTTTCTTTATCCTCCTGAATTACTGACACTGGCAAATTAAAATGAAGTGCTTGCATATGGCAGGGACAATCTTCACATTTACAAATATCCCGGAATATCATTAAATCATAAAGGAGAAAGCTGTGGGTTATATATTATGAGTGTTGCCTAATGCATTCCCAGCTTTGTTATTTGTTAAAAATTTGTGTACCAGGGACCAAAATTGGCCATTTATTCAGCAGCAGCAGCTGGTTGGAACATTGTACATCACAGCCAAAAACGCGAGAGAAAAAGAAATGGAAAGACTCAATTAACCTTCCAAATGTCACTGAGGTGACTAGTCACATCTTGATGTTAAGAAATATGACAACTATTTATGCACTGTATATTCCATTTGTATACATAAGGATGATGTAGGCATAATCATGCATTGGATAATGGCATCGTTATTGAAGGTAAATTAGACAATGGTGAAAATTAAAACAATTAGCTGGTTCTTTTTTTCCATATCTGGTCAGCTGCACCTTAGGCCTCCATACTATAGCATATACGCATGCACAGGCTGTGTTTGACCACACAGGGATGCACAGATGTTCTGTGCAACCCCGTGCAGGCAGTCCCATTCATTTCAGTTGTGATGTAGTTACTGCATGGACACAGCCAATGCTCCCAATATGACAGCCGTGTCGGTGCAGGTTCACAGCCCTGAACTCAGACCCAACTGACATGAATGACTGCCTGCACACAAATGCACAGAACACCTATCCGAGCAAACACGGCCCTCACATGGACATACAATATAGTATGCCTGTGTGAAAAAGGCCTTAAACACAAATGTAAGTTATGATTTTTTTTTTTTTTACTGGATATCCAATTAGATAACGAACTGCAACAAAGTGAATCCAGCTGTAAACGCCTCTGAGCTGCCCAACGAATCAAAACGTATATAAAAAAAAAAAGGAATGCACCACTTAACACCACCGCAACATCACAATGCAACAGTGTGAATTAGGCTGGGTTCACACTTGTGCGATCACAGACATTGCATGTGATTTGCACTGCATTGCTGTGCAGATCACATGCAATGTGTGTGCGATGCAAACTCTGCCATTCAACTTGTGTGGCTGAAAACCGCATTGCATACGCGCCAAGATGTCGCAGGACCCTTTTTTTGGTCTGCACTGGAATTGAGTTGCATCGGTGTTCATACCTATGCGATCCGATTCCTGCACCATCTCACAGCGATCTGATCTGGAGGTGACATTAACTTTACACTGACTCCCGCAGTGGTTCAAAGATGTCACTTCCGGTGATTCAGGTGCAATGCGGGAACCCGCACAGGAATCGCACTGGTTCTCGCATTGCACCAGTGTGAATCAAGCCTAAAGAGTCTAAGAAAAAAGGTGCTCATAAGCACACAAAGGTTAGATGTGCAGATATGGACATATTGCACAGCAACAAGTCTAGCAGCTGGGTGTCCTCTAAACATGCAAGCTTGCTCAAGTATACATTATTAAGTGAACTGAGAGGGAGGTGAAAACGCACCCAAACAGCTGCATATACTGATTTATTTTTGAGTGAATAGAAATTATTGGACAAAGTGTTCAAACTTGTCATGTTCATCTTTCCTTTCCCTAATACAGTTGATGAGAACCATCATTAGGACTGGGTTATATATAAAAAACAATTTTTAATAATAGCTTGGAAAATGAATCCATTATTAAAAATGTAAAGAAAAAAAAATCTAAATATACAGCATTTACCATATAATAGAAATTATTTGTCACAATGGCAGCCCTATAATCAAAATCTAATGACTTGGCAAGGAGGACATCTTTCCAAGAGACAACTGTAAGTCAGACTTATGATAAAAAGTACATTTTTTGATGGATTTTTTTTCTTTTTTGGAAGAGTGATAAGAAGAGGGCTATTATTGAAAAAAAAACCAAAAAAAAAAACATATCAAACCCTATCTGAATATTATTAAAAGGCATGCGGCAGACACACAAAACCTACAGAAAAAAAAAAAAAACTTTCTGATCTAAAGAGGCCAAAATAAGTCTATGTGTGACAAAAAGCCAACACTGGACATAACCACGAGTACCCCCTCAAAGTGAAAAAGAGTGGTATGTTGAGGTGATGTTTTTCATTGGCAGAGACTGGGAAACTGGTCAAGATTGAGGGTAAGATGAATAAACCCAATGACATATCAATGCTGGCAATTCTAGGGCAAGCCTTTCCCAGTCTCTAATGCCGCGTACACACCATCACTTTATGTGATGAAAAAAAACGACGTTTTTAAAAACGTCACTTTAAATGACCGTGTGTCGGGGAAAACGTTGTTTTATGTCTTGTGAAAAACGACAAAAAATTATTGAAGCATGCTTCAATTTTATGTGTCGTTTTTCAAAACGTAGTTTTTTACTTCACAGAAATTGTCCGTGTAGCAAAAAACTACGTTTAAAATGACGTTTTTATACCCGCGCATGCCCAGAAGCTAGTTATGAAGCGAGCTTTAATGGAAATCAGTGGTGAACGTAACCTCGCTTTGCTAGAGCATTGTGAAAAAACGATGGTGTACACACCATCGTTTTTTCAACTTCAACTTAGTCTTTAAAAATTGAAGTTTCAAAAACGTAGTTTTTTTACTTCACAGAAAATTTCATTTTTTTTCATCACATAAAGTGATGGTGTGTATGCGGCATAAGAATTTACCTTCCAGTATCAAAGTATTGACACATGTATAAAAAGTTTAAAGTGATTGTAAACTTTATTTTTTTCAAACAATATACATCTAACTTACCTGCTCTGTGCAATGGCCTTTAAAACCACTTTAAATCTGTGCTAAGGTTTCTAAACAGCATTGCCGGATAGCTGGCCCCACCGACCTCTACTGCTTTTGAACAACACTGGACAATGGAGATGCCACCAGTTCCAAGAGAGCACACAGAGCCTGCAAAGGCCCTGCTCCCCCTCCTCTGAAAGATCCCCTTTTAAATCATACAGCCCAATCTGATCCCTTACATGTACATAATCACTAGCTTGACTGCGCCCAGACTTTCATGCCATTTCAAGAGGAGATAAAATACTAGGCTGTTGGCTTGTGAATTACAGCAGCTGCAGAGAAGCATGGCCATTCACAAAAACACAAGCCCAACAACACACATGACCTACTACACTAGTCTCTCTGAGACAATTGTAGTATCTGGCTTGTGTTGTTGCGGGCTTGTATAGTATTTTACAAGTAAGGTAGCAAAGGCGGCATAGACAGGGCAATATTACATAGAGGGCTGCAGATAGTAGAGTGTGTGGGGGCTTCAGTGCTGGTCTTCTTCCCCATAAGAACACCCACAATTTGGGCTTCAGCCTGGGAAAGAGCTACAGCCTGCTCTGACATTAAAAAAAATACCTAACCACTGCATAGATTAAAACTGCAAGAAGTGCAACGGACTCACTGGGGGATTTAACAAGCATTTTGTACCTGTGGCAATACCTTAAAAATAAATGTAAACACACAGCCAAATCTACATCAGAGTGGTTAAAAAAAAAAAAAAAACAGAATCTAGATGTCTTATTATGGTAAGACAATGTCCTTTCCAATCTAGCTGATGATCTATGGCAAGATTAAAAAAAAAAGGTGTTTATCAACAGTTCCCATCCAATCTGAATGCAAGAGAAATTTCACCAACAAAATTGTGCAAAAGCTGATTGCAAGATCCAAATGTGCAAAGCTGGGAGAAACTGAGCCCAAAATACTTGCAGCTGTAATTGCAGGCACAAGTGGTTCTACCATATCTTAAACTATCTGGGTAAATGCTTTTCAAATTTAACTTGTATCAAATTAAAATATTTTCAAAATGTTTAAATGTTAAAAGCGCAACTAAAAAGCAAACGTGTATTTTTTTCCATTTTGAATAGAGTAAGGGAGGGTTATATTAACCCCTATCATTTTTTTTTGTCATCTGTGTCCCATTGGGGACTTCCTGTCCCATAGCCAAAACAGAAAGTGGGAGGAAATCCCTTAAAAAGTGAGGGAATACCAGGGTGTCACCAGGGTCACCAAAACTAGTGTCCCCAATGGAAGATTTCCCTCTAATAGTGTTCTGGTGTCAACCCAAAATTTGAGATTTTCTTCTACTTTCACTTTTCGATGATGGTAAACTACTACTTTTGCAAGCTAGCGTATTTATACCCCATTCAACAATATTGAACTAGTTAATTGCTCAGTATGACCTGGTTGCTCTTTTCTAGCCAGACAACTGGTGACAGAGAGGGCTCCCAGTACCAGAAAAGCAGGCGTGGAGGAAGTCCAGGTGTTCTTTGGCAGTCCCTATTTATTTAAAAGAGACATTTGGGTATTTTTTCTTTTAATCATACTCCGCTACAGTAAGTGGATGCAGCATCGGAACGATGCAGCATCTGCCCCCTGCTGGCTTTAAAACCCCTTTCACACTGGGGCATTTTTCAGGCGCTTTAGCGTTAAAAAAGCGCCTGTAAAGCACATAAAAGAAGCTGCATCTGCAATCCCAATGTGAAAGCCTGAGTGCTTTTACACTAAAGCGCTTGAAAAACGCCCCAGTGTGAAAGGGATCTTAGCGTTAAAAAAAGCGCCTGTAAAGCGCCTGAAAGAAGCCTCATCTGCAATCCCAATGTGAAAGCCCGAATGCTTTCACACTGAGGCGCTGCACTGGCAGGGCGTCAAAAAAAAGTCCTGCAAGCAGCTTCTTTACAGCACTTTTGGAGCATTGAATACACCGCTCCTAAAGCGCCTTTTCCCACTGAGTCCCTTTTTTAATGCCAAATCGCCTTTAAAACCCCCCAGTGTGAAAGGGGTCTTAGCAGAGCTTTACCAGCGTTTTTTGGGCGCTGGCAGTATGAAAGGGCTCTGAAAGCACTCGGGCTTTCACATTGGGATTGCAGATGAAGCTTCTTTCAGGCGTTTTACAGGCGCTTTCTTTAAGCGCCTAAAAAAACGCCTCAGTGTGAAAAGGGTCTTAGACTAAGAACCGAGCAATCAAAGACCACTGATCACTTGGTTCTCAGTGCTCTGTGAGCAGAGAGCTGGTGACTGTCAGTCACTGCCTCTATGCTCTGCCCCCCTGTACTCACTGGAGCGCTGGGCTGTTGAGGAGGCGGGAGTGGCTGGCTCAGGCTCTCAGTGGATTGCTGAGAATCTGAGCCGGTTCAGGCTTCTGGGTGGATCTTGACCATATGGTTTGCCATCTTTCTCCAGCCTGAACCGTCTCTGATGTCAGAAAGAACTGAATGCCTGTGATCCACAAACAAGCTTAGACTGTACTTCTCCTTTAAGGAAAATATTTTAGGAACCTATTTACTATTTTGTTCTTATGCAGGCAGCCACAGCTTAAGAAATACTCTTATCCATCAAAACCCAACAATGCCTATATTTGGGCTACACTTTAACACTTTTCTGTAGGAAGCAAAAATTAAAACATTTGTAAGCTATGACATCAGTTACCTCCAAAGCAGCCATACATCAAAATTCTGTACATGTAGAACTAAAATATTACATTTTTAATTCAAGGCGTGGGAATAAATTCCAGGTTCAGGCAGCATGAATCCCAGCATGAAAATAAACTGTCAAAATCCACATTCATATATTTTTATGCATCATTCTCCACACTAGAGGGGCTTTTGAGTGTGTTCTGCATATGTTAATCATACTCTACACCCCAAAGCTGAAATACAATAGCTTAAGGGATTGTCCACATACAATACTAATTAAACAGCATTCATTGAAAAAAATGTTTAAAGTGCTAGAGACATACAGTGGAGTTAATCAAGTGCAGCAAAAAAATATTACTCAGAGGAGAGTGGAAATGAATTCTGTTTAAACAGCATCTAAATGTAGCGAGCAATAACCTTCCCCTATTTTCAATATTTAATGTTAAACACTAGAAGTGTATGTGCACCTCCCTGTATTAATAGAAGCGTGGTTCATTTTGGCAGTATTTCACCGACGTAGCCCAAGGCCATGGGTAATGGAACATTACTCACTATGATAGCCAGATTTCTTCTGCATGGCGGTTACAGGGCAATCTTTATGAGCCAGAAGAAGCTGTTTCAGCTGTGCCACTTCATTTCTCAGCAGGGTGACTTCATTCTAGAGGTAAAGGGGAAAACTTTCTCTTTAGAAACGAATGGAAGAAGTTCTCAAAGTTCACAGAAAAGTGCTAACATCCATACAGCGAGCTGATGCTTTTCAGAAGAACTTTGCAGTGTTCAATATAACTTTATTAGCGCATTTACAGAATATGACTTCACAAAATGTATATATTTCTTTACAAACAGAAAGTCAATCTACACTTACACTGAATCATCTTCTACTCATGAGAAACTAGGTGCCAAAACTGCTGCAACTCCACCCACCTGCCAAAGCATTTTCGAGGGGGAATTGCTGTCCCTGGCAATTTACTTTTACTTTAATGTGGTTTTAATGGGATCCTTTTTTTTTTAAATAACATATTATACTTACCTGCTCTGTACAGTGGTTTTGCACAGATCAGCCCAGCTCCTCCTTTTCTCAGGTCCCTGTTCTGTGCTCCTGGCCCCTCCCTCCTGCTGAGTGCCCCCACAGCAAGCAGCTAGCTATGGGGGCACCCAAGCTGAGCCGCAGCTCCGTGTATTGATTCAGACAGAGAGCTGCGGCCACGGCCCTGCCCCCCCTCTCTCCTCATTGGTTCACTGACTTTGATCGACAGCAGCAGGAGCCAATGGTGCTTTGCTGCTGTCTCAGCCAATGAGGAGAGAGAGTCCGGACAGCCAAGTCGCTCATGCAACAAGACTAATTGATGTTGGCAGCTTATACACATTAGTAGCACAATTTTTTCCCTCATTAATATACTCTCATGCAACAACACTGGATCTAGATGGGGCTCAGGCAAGTATTAGAGGGGCTGCTGCAGACAGGGGGCCAGATCCTCAAAAGGGATACGCCGGCGTATCTACTGATACGCCGTCGTATCCCTGTTTCTATCTTTGGAACTGATCCACAGAATCAGTTTCCAAGAGATAGACAGAAGATCCGACATGTGTAAGGGACTTACACTGCCGGATCTTAGGATGCAGTACCGCATCCGCCGCTGGGGGCATTTCGTGTCGAAATGCCGCTTCGGATATGCAAATTAGCACTTACGGAGATCCACAAAGCTTTTCAGCTTCGTTTTTTCTCCGCAAGTATTAAGTTGCATGTGTAAAATTAGGGCTGCTTTTACAAAGTGTAAACTGTTTACACCTTGTAAAAGTAGACCCTTCTTACCCGCGACGCTGTTATTTTTTTTTTCCCGCCGTATCTTTTTTTTTTTTCCGATGCAATTTTTTTGACCCGGTGCGATTCACGAAGCTCGGCGTAACGTAATTTCGCGCTATGCCCGTCGGGAAAATGACGTCACGAGCATGCGCAGTACGTCCGGCGCGGGAGCGCACCTAATTTAAATGGGACTCGCCCCATTTGAATTGGGAACGCCTTGCGCCGGCCGGATTTAAGTTACACAGCCGAAAATGTCTAGGTAAGTGCTTTGTGGATCGGGCACTTAGGTAGAAATTTTGCGGCAGTGTAACTTAAATCAGAATATTTAAGTTACGGCGGCTCTTTGTGGATCTGGCCCAGGATTTTTATCTTAAAGCATAGAATGAATTAAGATGAAAAAAAAAAAAAACCTTCTGCCTTAACAACTACTTTAGAGCCTCGTACACAGGACCGTTTTTCACAGCGAGAAAACTGCCATTTTTTATATTGGTCGAGAAAACCGGTCGTGTGTATGCACCCTAGCAGTTTTCTCGACTAAAAAAGGGGCCGCAATTTTTTTTTAAACCAGCTCTTTTTTTTCTCGTCGTGTTTTTTAAAGTCAGTCTTTTTCTCGTCGCGCAAAACGGTTGAGTGTATGCTTTTCTAAAGGGGTAAAAAAACATGCATGCTCAGAATCAAGTTTTAGATGGGAACGCTCGTTCTGGTAAAACTAGCGTTCAGAATGGAGATAGCACATTCGACATGCTGTAACGGACTGAAAAGCACAAAGCTTTGGTCGGATGTTTTTTTGCATTAACGTGTGCATGCAAGTCAGGCTGGAGAGGAATCACCGGTCTGGTGTCCCGCGATCGATCACAGGAGCTGAAGAAACACACTTTCCCTGTTCTTCACTGTGGCAATGTCGGTGATCGTCGGTTCCCTGATATAGGGAACGACGATCACTGACGTCACACGTCCAGCCCTGCCCCTACAGTTAGAAACACACATGAGGTCACACTTAACCCCTTCAGCGCCCCCTAGTGGTTAACTCCTAAACTGCCATTGTCATTTTCACAGTAAACAGTGCATTTTTATAGCACTTTTCGCTGTGAAAATGACAATGGTCCCAAAAATGTGTCAAAAATGTCCGATGTGTCCGCCATAATGTCGAAGTCACAAAAAAATCAATGATCGCCGCCATTACTAGTAAAAAAAAAAATATATATTAATAGAAATGCCATAAAACTATCCCCTATTTTGTAAACGCTATAAATTTTGTGCAAACCAATCGATAAACGCTTATTGCGATTTTTTTTTACCAAAAATCGGTAGAAGAATAGGTATCGGTCTAAACTGAGGAAAAAAATGTTTTTATATATTTTTTGGGGATATTTATTATAGCAAAAAGTAAAAAATATTGCATTTTTTCAAAATTGTCGCTCTATTTTTGTTTATGGCGCAAAAAATAAAAACCGCAGAGGTGATCAAATACCACCGAAAGAAAGCTCTATTTGTGGGGAAAAAAGGACGTCAATTTTGTTTGGGAGCCACATCGCACGACCACGCAATTGTCAGTTAAAACGACGAGGTGCCGAATCGCAAAAACTAGCCAGGTCCTTTACCTGCATAATGGTCCGGGTCTTAAGTGGTTAAAAAGTAAATTGTTATCTCCTAGATTAGACAAATAGACCCCTGTAATCTATATTTGTTTTTTCAACCCTGTAGCAAGGCACATTTCTTAGTATCACCTGAAATGAAAGCATAAGTAAAACACGATGCAATGCAAAATTACCTTACCATTCACAATCATTTCACATAGTACTAAACTGATTTACAGTATACCGTGTGTTCTGGAAGCTAGTGACATCAAATATAACAATGAATAAAAAGAAAGAAAAAAAACAATAGTAATTTTATCATTGATAAAAAGAATAAAATAGAAAAAGGGTGTTTTATACCTGCAGTAAAAAAAAAGTCAACACTTTCACTTTCTTTAAAAATAAAAAATTCCAGCCCTATGGAAACACACATTTGAAGTGGTTGTAAACCTCAGACATGAAATATGAACAAAGTATATCACTCTATAGTGTGTACTTGTGTCAAGTAATCGCACCAAGTGTCATTTCCGTGTGCTGCTTCGTTCCTCTGCTATCAGCATTAATAACTTCTGATAAGTTTTCCTGACACCAAGAGAAAAAAAGGTGACAGGGAAGGGAGTTCCATAATGCAACCCGTAATTGACAGCCTCATCTCTGTTTCTGTGTGAAGGGGCGTATCTCTACCCACCAATCAGCTCTCCTCACTGAGCATTGCAGTGAGTAACTTCAGCACTCTGCCCTCTGTTTTCTGAAAGGTCAGACAAGCTTTATAATTTTTGTACTTTGAACGGCTGCAGAGAAGAGAAGACTGCAGATAAACAGGTATAGCTTAAGTAGGAGGATTTTTTTCATCTCCATCACCCAAGCCCAGTTTTCCCTATGATTCAATAAAATAAACAGTAAAACAATGACATCTGAATACAAAAGAACACCAAAATTAGAAGACAATTGGCAAGCATTTTCATTTTCAGTAAAGAGATAAGCCAAGTTTAGAAACAAGCCCAGTCATTTACACTTCCCACCATAAAATATTTGAGGAATGTTTATGTGCATAGAGAATCAAAGTTTATAACAGATGTCTTCTGATTTTTATTAAAGGGGAGTTCCACCCACAATTTCACTTTTTAAATATAAATACCCCTGTAATACACAAGCTTAATGTATTCTAGTAAAGTTAGTCTGTAAACTAAGGTCCGTTTTGTTAGGTTGTTACAGCATTTAAATAGTTTATAATCTAGAAATAGACCGTGGCCATCTTAAGTGTGGGCATCATGAAGCCAGACTGTATGACTTCCTGGATTTCAGCCTTGAATATCTCGCACATGCTCAGTGCACAAGCAATATAATAGGTTTCAGTCAGGTTGGCAAGGACTACTGGGAAACATGATGCCTATCCCAGAAACCCTTGCAAATAGCCTAGGCAAATAAGGAGGAGGAAGTAATGAAGGACTACAAAATAAAGGTATTTACAAGCAACAAATTAAATAAAAATTGTCCATTCTGAACACTATGAGATTAGAGCATGCAGCACAGACAAACATAAAAAAATGGGTGGAACTCCACTTTAAATATCCTTACCCAGGAATTCCAACATAATGCCTAAAAAATGGATGTTGCATAGAAAAAGTATTTTTCAATGCCATACTAGCTCATTATGAATTACTTACCTTACATTGAAGCCCCCGCAGAGGTCCTCGTACACCACTCTGGCCGGCGACATCACCCCCGATGTTACTTCCGGGTATCGCGGGCTCCGGTGCTGTGATTGGCCGGAGCTGCCGTGACATCACTCCCGTGCATGCGCGCTTGGAGCCCCCGGTAACGGCACATTCACTGATGCAACGGCATGTACATGCCATTGCTCCAGTGCGTATGTGCCGATCACATAGGCACATGCAGGGGACAGGGGATATCTCCTAAAGCGTGCAGGTTTAGGAGATATCCGGGGTAGCTACAGGTAAGCCTTATTATAGACCTACCTGTAGCAAAAATTGGTTATAAAGGGTTTACAACCACTTTAAAGAAATTGTGAACATACAATGTAATAGACTCTTTCTAATAAAGTTATAACTATGCAGGCACCGTAACTGCTAATCTTTTGGACCTTTTTTTACACGGTTAAAAAGTTATGGCATGAAACCATGCATCTCTTCTTCTTGATAGTAGGGGGTGGGGTTACAGGACATGGTGCAGACACACAGTGCGCCTGTATTCCACAGTCTGTACAGCCTGAAGCAGGCTGTGCGTGTGGAGGGGGTGTGTTCAAGAGGCAGGCTGTGATTGGTCGGCGGGCGTAGTGGCTGAAACAACATACCTAATACAGGCGTGTCCTGTAACTCTGAAGGACCAGCTGAAGGAAGAAAGCCGACCATGCAGATTGCCTTCTGTGCTTTGTGCAATTCGTTTTTTGTTTGTTTTTTAAATCAGAAAAGAGTTTTATTGAAAGCAAAAAAACTTCCAGTGTACATACATTTCATAAACGAGTATGTGATCAGTTTAGAACAATAAAGAATGGTGACTGGCAGGATCAACCAGGTACTTCAGCTGGAATAAGTACATGAAAGTGACAGAGACCGATTTATAAAATACACATATGTGAGTGAGAAACTTATATAGCGCAACACATGCGAACTGAATCGCCTCTGGGCGCTTATTATCCTTTCCCTACTGTACTTTTGCCCTCAGAAAAGATGGGTTTTGAGTTTTTTTCTGAAGGTCAGGTGATTCACCTCCAACCGGATGCTGGTTGGTAGAGCGTTCCATAGTCTGGGTCCTTGGATTCCAAATCTTCGTTCTCCTTTGGACTTGTATCTGGCTTTGGGTATCTGGAGTCGATTTTGGTTGGTGGATCGCAGAACGCTATTGGGGTTGTGACATTTTAATTTTTCGCATAGATATTGGGGGGCATTTCCTTGAATACACTTGTGTGTCAGACAGAGTGCCTTAAAAGTGATTCTGTCTTTTACTGGCAACCAATGAAGGGATCTCAGTGAAGGTGAGTCGATCGGCTGTATTTTGAACAACTTGCAGAGGAGTGATTTGGTATTTTGGGAGTCCGAGGTAGAGGGCATTTGCATAGTTGAGTCTGGAGTTGATAATTGTACCCACCACGACTGCTATGTCTTCTTTCGGGATAAAGGGAATGAGTCTATGTAGCAGGCGCAGCAGATGGTGCGATCCGCTGACTACTGACCCCATTTGTGCATCCATTGTCATGTGGGTGTCAAAAATGACTCAGAGACTTTTGACTTTGGTGCTAGGGGTGATGGCTTGCCCCAGAATGGGCAGCGGTGTCCATATTGGTGTGGGAAGTCTCTTTCGGTTGGCGTGAAACAGGAGAAGTTCTGTTTTTGAGCCGTTGAGTCCAAGGTAACTCTCCGTCATCCAATTTTCTATCAAAGTAAGGCATTTCTCTAGTCCGAGATAATGATCCTTATCGTTGCAGATGCGAACACACACACACACACACACACACACACATACAAAAGAATGTATTATAAGTATATAACATATACTTTAAACCACACATACATTTGCTTTTATCACATGGTTCATACATAGTCTTAGGCCTCGTACACACGGCCGAGGAACTCGACGTGCCAAACACGTCGAGTTCCTCGGCCAGTTCAGCCCTGAAGCCGCCGAGGACCTCGGCGGGAGGAGAGCTCCCATAGAACAACGAGGAAATAGAGAACATGTTCTCTATTTCCTCGCCGAGGTCCTCGTCGGCTTCCTCGGCCGAAAGTGTACACACGACCAGTTTCCTCGGCAGAATTCAGCCAGAAACTCGGTCGGAAGCTGAATTCTGCCGAGGAAACTGGTCGTGTGTACGGGGCCTCTGGCCTTTTGGGCTTCAAACTTTTATAAGAGCAGTTTGTACAATAAGTATTTGCAATGCTTTCCACAAGCCTCAGTAGCTTTGTTCAAGAAGCAACCTTCAGCTCCTGTCTGAGGTTGTTAAACACAGATTTGAATAGGTAAGCTGGCTGTCACTTTAAAGTGATTGTAAATCTATGTAATTTTTTCGTTTTTTAAAACATATTATTTTTTCCAAACTTTACAACATATTATTTTTTCCAATTTATTTTTTTCCAAATTTTATTTTTTCCAATTTATTTTTTTCCAAATTTTATTTTTTCCAATTTATTTATTTTTCATTTTTTTTAGGAGCCCCGTTGGGGGGCTTTGGTGGCATATCAAGGGTCTAAACAGACCTCTGATGTCTCATAAACATAGTTTACTAGGCTTCAGTTAAGAATGAACACAGGCACGATCCGTACAGATCACTCACTGTGTTCATCCAGAAAAGGAAGGGGTAAATTGAATATTTACAAGCCCTTTCCCCTGCTCTTCATCCTGAAACATCCACCGCAGCAGCTGGTGGGACAGGTGAGGAGGGAAGCTGGCAGCACTGCCGGAAGGAGACAGGGGGCGCCAGGAAGCAGGGAGAATCAGCACTGCATGGGGTGATTAGGGTGTGCCCTGGTACACCCGGAATATCCTATGTGCACGGCTATGAAACCTGGCCTGAGGCTAGATTCACAATGGTACAATCTGATTTTTGAATGTCATTTGTATATTCTATGGAGCCAAAATTGTGCTGGAATTGCACTAAAGTAGTATAGGAACCCTTTCCAAAATGATTCCATACTGAGATGCATTGATGTGATTAGACACCATTGAAAACAATGTGATTTCCATTGTAATGCGATTCTGTGCGACTCAAGTCATATTTGAAATCACACTAGTGTAAAAACCAGGCCTGAGGGACCTTACAAAAAAAAAGAGCACGGAGTTGGTTTTTAAGTAGGATTTAGTTTTAAATGTTTAAAATGAAGAAAAAATACATAAAGTAAATGTATTTTCCTTTAATTGCCTGTACTGGAGAAAACCCATACAAAAATACAGTAAAATACTTTAAAAGTGTATTTATGGCCTAAATGACAAGCACACAATGAGGTTACTGCCTTCAGTCTGACTAAATTTGTACTAAACATAGCCATATAGCCACTACTTTCAATGCATACTTTAGTTTTTTCTAAGTAGTAATTTTAACTAAGAATCCTGAACTGAAGATCACCCATAAATTCCAAGTTGGTTAACACCTTCTGAGCCTGCACAGCACACATTGCAATGCAATTAATACACTGGATTTCAAAGAATATAGATTTTTAATAGGCTTAGCTCCAATGGGTTAACTTTCACATAAAATCTTTATGAGCTGTTGAGAACTGGCTGCAAAGTGAAGGTAAATCATTGCAGAGGATGGCAAATGCATTGAAAGTGGAATAGACTGTATAGGCTGAGCAGTAAAAACTAATGCATTAAATAATTCAGTTTAGGCATGGACAGAAACTATTGAATTTAAATGATTTTTTATTTTTTGCATACATTTTAAAATCCAGCTATTTGCACCTTTCTGGTACTACTTCCAATTTGTTTTTAAAAGTTGGTGGTTGCAAGGGCTCTTGATCACTGTGACCAATGAAAATATTAATATTTTGCTTGGGACCATGTGCTAATTGTAGAATCGATGGAAAGGTTAGTGTACTCCTCAATTAAATGTAGGCAACTGGAAACCTTAAAGTGATACTAAAGTCTTGTTTTTTTTTTGTTTTTTTTAAATAACAAACATGTTATGCAGTACTTACCTGCTTTGTGCAGTGGTTTTGCATACAGCAGCCCAGATCTTCCTTTTCTTGGGCCCCTCTTTGGTGCTCCTGGTCCCCTTCCTCCTGTTGAGTGCCCACATAGCAAACAACTTGCTATGGGGGCAACCGAGCTGAGCCGCAGCTCCCTGTGTCCATTCAGGTAAGTTTTAGGAGGGCTGAGGGGGGCTGCTGCACACAGAAGGCTCATCATCTTAATGCATAGAATGCAACAAGATAAAAAAAAAAAACCTTCTACCCTTACAACCACTTTAACCTCCCCAGCCCCCTCCAACTGCTGGTATGAAAAAAATATACAAATGCGCAATTTACTTACCTGAAGCCGTAGTCACTTGAAAATCCTCCTCTCTTCTTTAGTTGACTTCTTGGGGTCCTTCTTTGTGATGCAAAACCCCCTATTGGAAGAGGCAACCAGATTCTCTCTCATAGGCTTCAGAGGCAGGAAAACGCAAAGGGTCGGTGAGTAGTCCGGTGCCCAAAAAGATAATAAGTGGAGAAAAATGCCCAGTCCCCTGGGCAGGAAAATAGCTTGGCTCACATAGGAAACCGTGACTTTGATTAATTTCACTGTGGGATGCTTGGGATAAGGTGTTTCGAATTAAGATGGATTGATGCACAATTCACCAATTAAATTTCATTGTCGTTTGGAATTCGGCTTTAGGTGCGGTTCAAACACTGCCGCGTCTTGGGATCCGACTTGTGAGACCCCAAGTTGCATGACATGAAAGATCCCATGTTAGTCAATGAGAGCTATCCTAATTAGCACTACTGAAATCGCTCTGACTTTAGAAAAGTTTCCTGTACTACTTCAAGGCAACTTCTAACTGACTTGTGCCTCCAACTCGGATCCTCATCTTAACTGATGTGATTTGGATCCGACTTTGCAGGAAGATTACACAGGCAATCCTGCAGTGTAGCCCCTCCCTTGCTTCAAAGTTGCATCAAAATAGTGCTCAAGTTGCCAGCAAATCGTTAGGAAGTGGCCTGGCAAAATCACACCGTAGGTCGCAGTGGTGTGAACCGAGCCTTAAACG
Organism: Rana temporaria; assembly: GCF_905171775.1. NCBI lineage: Eukaryota > Metazoa > Chordata > Amphibia > Anura > Ranidae > Rana > Rana temporaria. Next base: position 163,014,335 of record NC_053494.1, on the reverse strand, counting down.
TTGCCTATTTGTTACAATAAACAGTAAATTAGAGGTTGTAGTTGTTGGATTCATCTATGGTCCACATCGCAGAGTACAGTGACTCTGGTTAGGCACCTCTCGCACACGCAAGGGCATTAAAAAGACACTTCAGATTAAATTTAGTGTCTACCGAGAAAAATAATTGACCACCATTCCAATATAGTGAAATTGGGACCTTTCACTTCTGAAAAACGCACGGTGTCATGCGGAGTCCCTCAAGGATCCCCTCTGTCGCCGGTTCTGTTCAATATCTATCTCCGCCCTCTCTTTGAAATTTTTAGTAGCCAAAAGCTACTTTACCACTCTTATGCAGATGACACACAACTGTACTTTCGCATCTGCAACAAAGTACATGATCATCTCGGTCTAGAGAAATGCCTCTCTTTGATTGAAAATTGGATGACAAAGAGTTATCTTAAACTCAACGGTTCGAAAACAGAACTTCTCCTGGTTCACACTAATCAAAAGAATCAACCTGCAACAACATGGATACCCCCGCCCATTCTGGGCAAAATCATCACCCCTAGCACCAAAGTCAAAAGTCTGGGAGTCATCTTTGACACCTACATGACAATGGATGCGCAAATAGGGTCAGTAGTCAGCGGATCGCACCATCTGCTGCGCCTACTATGCAGACTTATTCCCTTTATCCCAAAAGAAGACATAGCAGTCGTGGTGGGAACAATTGTTAACTCCAGACTCGACTATGCAAATGCCCTCTATCTTGGACTCCCAAAGTACCAAATCACTCGTCTGCAAGTGGTTCAAAATACGGCCGCTAGGCTTGTGACTGGGAAAAAACCCTGGGAATCAATCTCACCTTCACTGAGATCCCTTCACTGGTTGCCAGTAAAAGACAGAATTACTTTCAAAGCACTCTGTCTGACGCATAAATGTGTTCAAGGAAATGCCCCCCAATATCTATGCGAAAAACTAAAAGCTCACAACCCCAATCGCATTCTGCGATCCACCAACCAAAATCTACTGCAGATACCCAAAGCCAGATACAAGTCCAAAGGAGAAAGAAGATTTGTGGTCCAAGGCCCCAAACTATGGAACGCTTTACCAACCAGCATTCGGTTGGAGAACCACTTGGCCTTTAGGAGAAAGATCAAAACCCATCTCTTTTGAGGACAAAGGAGAAAATGGACAACAAGCGCCCAGAGGCGATTCAGTTCGCATGTGCTGCACTATATAAGTTTCTCACTCACTCACTCACTCACCATTCCAATAGCAGATAGTCCAGAAGTATTTATTAAGCTTCAATCTGTAGTTTGAACTAATTAAAAATTAGGACTAGCTTTGGAAAAAATGTTTTAACAGCTATTTTCTTCTATACCTCCTGGACATACACAATACATAACAGATATTTACCCTCCGCAACATTTTGCTGTTTACCCTATCCTAAAAACAGTTGTCTTTTGTTTGATTTTTGCTTATCTGAAGAAAGCCAAAAAGCACAGAACTTTTGGTTGCCAGAGCAGGGCCATCCTATTTATACAGAACTTGAGTTGTGTTCTGCTTGTTCAATATGTAAATCTTGCCTATGAGTGCACCTTTAGCATACTGACCAATACAAGCAACAATGGGATTTAAGTCCCACAAAGGGACCTTTTCATCTTGTCAAGTACTATAGTCATGAGGAAATAAAGTCTTTTAAATGGGATTTATTCCTGCTTTTTCTTAGACTGTGGGTAGCAGATCTGCTTTTTTCACCACGGTTTCTGAAATTCCTCCCACGAGGTCCAAAGTTCCTCACATTGCTTGGGGCAGGGGGCTAGTAACAAAGTATATATGACATTATAGGGTTGATTTACTAAACGCAAATAGACTGTGCATTTTGCAAATTGCAGTTGCACTCTAGTTGCTCCAGAGCTTAGTAAATGAGCAGAAGCTCTGCTGACTTTCATCATCCAATCATATGCAAACAAACATGCAGTTTTTTATTTTCCTTGTACGTGATTGGGTATTCTTTGCAACGTGAAGGTTTGCCTCATTTACTAAGCTCTGGAGCAACTGCACTTTGCAAAGTGCACATTCTATTTTTAGTAAGTCCACCCCTATGTCATCATTGGCATGGCTATTTGACTAGTGAAATGAAATGTGGTAGAGTGAGGTAGAGCAAAACAAGATGGTTACACACTCATAGAGTAAACCTATGCTTTGGCCATGCTGGGCAAAACAGCAAACTCACTTTAACCTAGACATCTTCAGCAGTAAATACTTGAGTTTCTTTTGCTACCCCACCATCAAAAAGGGACGAGTGGAAAGTCACTAAAGCTATGAGTCACTAAAATTATAAAAACTTTCCTAGGGCTATGGACTCCCCATGGGATAGTACTGACTGGTCCAGCACGATTACATGGAGTGGGCCACATTATCTGCCATATCTAGAAGTACCAGATATTTCCTTCAGCTCCTAGCACTGGGTGTAATAACGGGAGAGCAAAGTCAAATAGGTATATGCTGGGGAGGGATAGGCAATTAAAGCAAACCTGTTGCTTTTCCCTGACTGAGCAAAGTACAGGTTTTTTAAGCCCCCAAACCATAAACAGAGGGAATTTAAAACTATATCCACCTTTAAACATTAATCTGTACTTAGCACTGTTAGACAAAGAATAACAACATTGAAGATACTGTATCTTTAAATCGGTAGTAAACCCCACTTTGATATTTTTACCTACAGGTAAGCCTATAATAAGGCTTACGTGTGGATAAAATGAATATCTCCTAAATGTGCACTGTTTAGGAAATATTCACCTTGCATGCAGCTACTGACGTCATCGTGGCTCCAGTTACTCACAGCGCTGGAGCCTGCAATCCCGAAAGAAAGGACGGGAGATGATGTCAGCCCTTTCCGCAGTGACCAGGCGTTGCTGGAAGGGCTTCCTTCTAAGGTGAGTATTTCATAATGTGTTAGTATGCGATGCATACTAACACATTATGCCATTGTCTTGCAGACTATTTTTTTCCAGCAGTTTACTAGCGCTTTAAGATAGAGAACCTCTACAAAAATATAAAAGACTGCTAAAACCTAAAACTCCCACTCCTTCAACAAGATCAAGCCACCAAGCTAATAATATTAAGCCTATACTTTTTTTTTTGTTTCCACCTGGTAACGTGTGGCATAGATGAACTGCCTTTCACCCACGCCAGGCACAATTATAACATTAAGCGCAATGTGAGCCAGTCGAAAACTGTTTGTGGTCTCAACTGGCACACGAAAGGCAGACCTCCAAACGTATTACTTTTACTATCAGATGCAACGTAAAAGTAATCATGGGTCATTACTGCCCACTATGCTGATCAGCTCTGCCAGCATGTCAAGTGAAGAGTTATTAAGGAAAGCACAGGATTGATTAATGTGCGCACATAAAGAACGCTTTAATTATTTCTGTGACATTCAATTTTCTTTACAAGTCATTCTGTTCTTCACAGCCGACGGTTTTGCTGTTGGCAGACAAAGACTTTGTTCTCTTGAAATCACCGCCAACGTGGGCATTTTAACCCTTGGTAGCTTGCTAGTTAAGAGACAAATGCTAGGAAATGCTTCTTATTCTACAGCCAGTGATATGTAGCACAGGTTTAGGCAGTATGCATGTAGAATAGAATTGAATCTATTCATGAAAGCTGGAAAATAGAAATAATAGGCCTAATGGGCCAGATTCACAAAAGAGATACGACGGCGTATCTCCTGATACGCCGTCGTATCTCTGTTTCTATCTATGCGACTGATTCATAGAATCAGTTACACATAGATATCCATAAGATCCGACAGGTGTAATTGTTTTACACTGTCGGATCTTAGGATGCAGTACCGCGGCCGCCGCTGGGGGGAGTTCGCGTCGTAAACCAGCGTCGGGTATGCAAATTAGGAGTTACGGCGATCCACGATGGATTTTCGCGTTCGCTACGTCGCCGCTAGTCTAGTTTCCCGTCGCAAAGTTAGTCGTCATTTTTGGTGCCTTAACTTTACATAGCAATCGTATTGCTGTATAGTAAGTATGGTCGTCGTTCCCGCGTCGAAATTTAAAAATGAACGTCGTTTGCGTAAGCCGTCCGGGAATACGGAATTACGCTACGCGCGTTGCCGTTCAAAAAAAAGACGTCACTGCGCGCAAAGCACGACGGGAATTGCAAAACGGAGCATGCGCAGTAGGTCCGGCGCGGGAGCGCGCCTAATTTAAATGGCACACGCCCATTTGAATTGGCCCGCCTTGCGCCGGACGTCTTTACGATACACCGCCGCAAGTTTCCAGGTAAGTGCTTTGTGGATCGGGCACTAAAACTGAAAACTTGCGGCGGTGTAACGTAAACGGCTTACGTTACACCGGCGCTATTGTACGTGAATCTGGCCCAATGTTCCTGGGAACCAGTCACATGTCTGCTTTCTTTTTCTAACCTAATGAAAGTATCTGATTGGTTGCTTTCCATTGCACAGGTTTTAAAGAATCAAGCATTCATGGATGTAGGGCACCGAACAAACATATGCTGAAGTAGCACCAGTTCTAGCCGTAGATGACCATATATAAGGACCTCAAAGTCATTGGTTTTGCTCTTCTTGCTTACTTTCCCACAAGCTCTGCTGTGAAGGGGATGACAGAAGGTGGACATCAAGACACATTGAGGAATGGTTTTATGCAGGTTTTCATGTAAAAATAAATGTAATTTGCAAAAGCAATATTCAGCTGCACATATTTTAAATATCTACATGGAATTCAGCTTTAAAAGAGCTAACGGGTCTTAAAAAGTAAAGTAACCTTTAAAAAATACAGTTGGCTAGGCACAATATTATTCTAGTCTATTACTAGCAGAAGGCATTGGAGACCATGAGGCAAAATAAATACTTCACACACTTCTCAACACTGCTCCTGAAAACACTTCCCTTTCCTTCCTTTACTCTTTTTTCTTGACTGAATAAAAGCACCAGGAAAAAATGGCACTCAGAACCCACCGCTGTGTACGCATAGGGGTCTATGTATAAAAATGTACTGTGTAGATGTCCTGAACATTTGCATAGGCAAAACCAATGGTAACCGTATTATCTGTATTATGATTATCTCCTATTATCATCTGCGCCATCTAGTGGCCATAATATATTTTCTAAAATACCCCAATCAAAAAAACACCATATTATGGCCACTAGAAGGAGCTGACTTAGATAAGAGATAATCATAATAAAGACAATTAGCTTTTATTATGCCTGTACGAATGCGGAAGGCATTCACTTGCCAATTTTTGCTAGGAGCATTTTTCATTATTTCAACGGAACTCTAGCTACTGTGGTTATGCAGTGGGTGCACTGTTGTAATAGAAAGGAGTTTCCTTTCCTATAGCAATGTTGTGCAATCTTTCAGATATGCAGATATTTCTGCATCCAATTCACAAGATAGGAGAGTGTGCCCGGCTTGCAATGGACCCGGTTCATACCCCTCCAGGGTGGCCAAGATCCATATCTGGAAAGGTTCCTGTGCGTTCTTGGCTCTAAATCGGGTGAGAATTCAGATTCAAATATTGACCTAATTCGCACCTGAATTGGAAAACAGGGATGAACTTACATGAAAAAAAAAAAACCTTGATATTGTGCTGTATAAAATACCTCTATTATCCTAGAGGTTCTCATGCCCTTTGAATTAATTATCTTCATTGGGCATACCCCTTGTTTAGGGTAAAATGCTGTGTGGCTGCATCTTGTAATTATCGAGCATGTCAATGTGTTTGGAGCCATTGGAATGATAATTCATGTGTGCTATGTTAGATTGACTGGCTGTGGTTTGAAATAGTTAATTTCTCACTCATGAACTGAATGGCAGACTTCTAGATGGCTATTTCCCCAAGGTGATATGAGACGGCCAACTGTATATGTGGATATCTATTGCACCATTTCCAATATCTCGTGATTTAGCTTCCTTCTGTTGGGAAGCTCCTAGTAGGGCCACTGAAACTTAGTGTAGTCCTTACTCTTGTTGTTTTCTCCCCAGTAGGTTATCCGGAGTAAAATATAGGACACTGGGATTTCCAGATGGCAGTGATGTGGCGTCAGTGGAGTTCTTATGTTCTTATAGGCCTTCCCTTAGGCATACACCAATTTTGACCCTAGACCTCATGCCTGGTCCCTTGGCCCGGTACCAGGGAGAATTCACCAGAGGATTTTCTGCAGTAGGCATGAATGTGAGCGTGGGGCCCTGTCTTGTTGCTTGTGTGTGACAACATTGTCCACTGTTTTTAATTGTTGTGTTTGGACGTATTCGGTCTATAAAGTTTTGAAATCTGGTCAATTTCTTCAAAGTATTTTTTCTAGATAATAAATATCGTGTTTTTTTCTCCGTATGCAACTTCTGTTTCTTGGGATGACCCGCCTGGTTCTCCTAAATTTTGGTTAGTGGATTGTTAAACAGTTGCGGAGGTACCCCAACCAAGGGGACAAATCGATCTAGCACAATATAGATTAAATTAGACTATATATATGGGTTGAGGTCTCCTTTCTAAGTTTTATGTTGGTATGCTGGGTAAATACTGTAGTTTGTTTAAGGAGACAGAATTTTTTGAGATGTCATAAATTATATAGATCACATTTTAGAAGATTTTCATACAGAAATGTCTTAAGGGTTCACAAACTTTTTTCCTTAATAAACTGTACTCTAAAAAAGTGGCACTTAGGTATTCAACATCTTGTAACACATATATTATTATGCAGTGTTTATTTTGTATTAGAAGATAGAACGGGAGAATTACCTTAATTGGACATTTGTTTATAGATCTCGGCTCATTAAATATTCTGCTCGTCAGAACCCCCCACCCCCCCAAAAAAAGTGAAACAAAACTCTTACACAGCTGCAAAAAAAATAACGTATTTATAGATGCAAGCCAAACTTGTATGCAAGACAAATCTTAATAGAAACATGTCAGCATATGTTAGAAGGGGGGGATTTTTGGTAAACAGAACCCTTCTGGCATCCATGTAAAAAGAAAGACATACCAGTTCACTGCCTATTACAACACATTAAGAATACTTTTTCCAGCTTTAGTTCCAGTAAGCGATTTCTCACACATAAGGTGAGCATTGTTTAAACGTGAACACCTGTAGAAATACACACTATACTCAAAAGGGTACATCGGTGTATGGTTTTCATAAGGGCTCTCCAATAAATAAATATCTGGAATGCATACGCCATTACAGCAATTCCACCTAAGTGACCTTGGTATAAGACGATCCCTACAAATCAAACTAATACAAATTCTTAATTGATGCATCTTGTGTCAAATATAATTACACTTTAACTGCTGATTATGTAAAATGAACCAATGAGTCATATAACTTGCTTCACTATAAAAAAAAAAAAAAAAAAGACTATATAAAGCATATATGCAGAATTAGGAATGACAGGGTTAATATAAGGCAGTCTCTTAAGTAACCATATGGCTCTTACATGATTTTCACATTGTGCTAGAATTTTTATTGGCAACAGCTTGTCTGTGTTTCTCCTTAAGGTTTGTTCTGCCTGAAAACCGCAAGGTTTAAATTAAAAGTCCTAAGTTCTCTTAAGAATTTACCAGCCTCCCAAGATGATCATGTGCTATGAGAACAGATTTCTATGTCTCCTGACTAACTGTATACCCTTATGCCCCGTACACACGATCAGAAATTCCGATGGAAAAAGTCAGACTGACTTTTTCCATCGGAAATTCCGACCGTGTGTATGCCCCATCGGAGTAATTCCGATGAATTCCATCAGAGTATAGATAGAGAACATGTTCTCTTTTACTCTGATGGAATGCCTTTGGAATTCCGATGTGATTTTGATTGGACAAAGGTCCGATCGTGTGTACGGGGCTTTACAGGCCGATACTCAAGGTCTGGTATATACGGTCTTAATGTCCCTACAATGAGCGATGGGGCTGTGGCACTATTGATTATTTATATTTAGGCCTCACTGACATGGATGTACCGTATAACCGTGCAAAAGGCCATCTTTACCTGCATGGGAAGCACGGGTGTTCTGTGCGTCAGCTGTCGGTAGCCTGTACAAATCGTACAAATCAATGACAGGCAAACGGCTACGTGGATCTCCAAATGCATTCCCAAGTATACACTATATTGTCAAAAGTATTGGGTCGTCTGCCTTTACATGCACATGAACTTTAATGGCATCCCAGTCTTAGTCCTTGGGTTCAAGATGGAATTGACCCACCCTTTGCAGCTATAACAGCTTCAACTCTTCTCGGAAAGCCATCCACAAGGTTTAGGAGTGTGTCTTTGGGAATGTGTAACCATTCTTCCAAAAGCGCATTTGTGAGGTCAGGCACTGATGATGGACGAGAAGGCCTGGCTCACAGTCTCCACTCAAATTCATCAGGTTGAGGTCAGGACTTTGTGCAGGCCAGTCAAGTTCCTCCACTCCAAACTCGTCATTCATGTCTTTATGGACCTTGATTTGTGCACTGGTCCAAATCATTTGGAGGAATTATGGTGTGGGGTTATTTTTCAGGGGTTGGGCTTGGCCCCTTAGTTCCAGTAAAAGGAACTCTTAAGGTGTCAGCATATCAAGACATTTTGGACAATTTCATGCTCCCAACTCTGTGGGAACAGTTTGTTTGGGGATGGCCCCTTCCTGTTCCAACATGACAGAACACTATTCCTCCCACTGACACTAACAATGGGGTGCTATTCTTCCCATTGACACCAGAGTTAGGGAACGAATTCGCCCACTGACACCAATGACGAGGCACGATTCCTACCACTGACACCAATGATGTAACTTTTTTTTTTACTCCCACTGACCATCAAGCCTATAGCATTATTTACTTTTATCAATGCCGCTGCATTTTCTACTCCCACAAGCCACAGTCTGGCTCCCCTCAAGTTTGAAGGGCAGAAAACTGGCCCTTTGTTTTAAAAGTTTGGAGACACCTGGCCATAGCTGGACTCCAGACAATATCAAAGGCACAAATGAAAATGCTGCAGTGCCTGTACAGCAAAACTCAGAAAGCTGGAGAGCAAAGCACTAAAAGAGGCTAATTCAATGTGTGCAGTGTAAGGAGAATGCTGACAGGAGCATAAACCAGAGTAACAAGGACAATAGTTTATCAGTGTGCTGCTTCTCCTTTTCCTGTCCAGTCACAAGGTGGGAAAGGAGACATTTAAGTGACAGTAAATATTTAGCAGAAAAAGAGAAGGTCTCTTCTGACAGGCAGGGCTGTGCTTTGTAGGAGAGCTATGTAATACTCAGGACTGGATGGGCAAAAATATAAATCTTTTGGCAGGTAAAATCTTTTGACAACTCTCGTACTGTATACTGTATGTGTTTCATGTGTATTTTAGCTGTTGGCCTGGAGTTCTGTTTTAATACAATCACTTGTGGATCTTACATTTAAATCAAACAATTGTGAACATGGTTGGATATTATACAAATGATTATTTTTTCTCAACTCAGCTCAAGTTCCTCTTTAATGTTTTAGAAGATTTTTCTCTGTTAGCTGTCAAAACTATATATAAAGTTTGTTGATGCACGACCACGTTAAAAGAGAAAAAGACTGTTTAATGAAACAAAGATGTCTTTGATTATAAATCTGGCTATCGTAACTTCAGAAATGTTCAATTATATTTATCTGCACAAGAAACAATAGAATAAAAGTGTAAATTATTCAAATAAAATTCATACAAAAACAAATTGGTATATTTCCCCTCTTTACGTCCAAAAGTCTGCGATAACACAGCAGCATGACGGCACAATGAATTCCATGAAATGATTAAAGCATCAGTGTTTTATAGCATCCCTAAGAGGCATCTCTCTGTTTGCTTTCAGAATCGGAATATGTTTCATTTAATGAATGGAATAAACTACGCAGGTTTTAATTGCCTTGAAAAATCCTTTCAAGCACACTTGTCACTATCTGTGTGTGAAGATGTTGTTTCTTCTTTGGCAGTGCCCCAAAATAAGTTGCAGCTGGTTATGGCTTGAATTAACATAATGATCCCCTATCCAAACTACAGCCTGGGGAACACAGAAGGCTACAAATACACATACAGCTGAAATGACAACTGTCATCGGCACTGCCGTCTAATTGTAAGATTCATCATGTAAGGCATTTCATGAAACCGCAGACCATTTATGTAATGCAAACTTTAGCAATAAAGCTTTTTGTTACAAAATGTCACTAGATAACGATACATCTGTTTTTTCTTCTTTTTCATTGTATCTGGTGATTTTACAGCTTACCTTAAAAGATGGGAATTTTTAAAATACAATATTATAGAGCTACTTCACATAAATGACATAGGAGATGATTTACTAAAACTGAAGAGTGCAAACTCTGGTGCAGCTGTGCATGGCAGCCAATCAGCTTCTTACTTCAGCTTGTTCAGTTGAGACCCCATACACACTATTCGATTTTCTGCAGATTTTTGTCTTCAGATTTACCAAAACAATACAATATTAGGTCTAATCTTAACCGGTTAAGACCCGGACCAATATGCAGGTTAACCACTTAACCCCCGGACCATATTGCTGCCCAAAGACCAGAGCACTTTTTGCGATTCGGCACTGCGTGGCTTTTTACTGACAATTGCGCGGTCGTGCGACGTGCCTCCCAAACAAAATTGGCGTCCTTTTTTTCCCATAAATAGAGCTTTCTTTTGGTGGTATTTGATCACCTCTGCGGTTTTTAGTTTTTGCGTTATAAACAAAAATAGAGCGACAATTTTGAAAAAAAATTCCCTTTTTTTATACTTTTGTACTTTAAATATATATATATATAAAAAAAAAAATTTCTTCAGTTTAGGCCGATAAGTATTCTCCTACATATTTTTCGTAAAAAAAAAATCGCAATTAGCGTTTATTGATTGGTTTGCGCAAAAGTTATAGCGTTTACAAAATAGGGGGTATTTTTATGGCATTTTTATTGATATTTTTTTTTACTAGTAATGGCGGCGATCAGCGTTTTTTTTTTCGGTACTGCGACATTATGGCGGACACTTTTGACACATTTTTGGGACCATTGGCATTTTTATAGTGATCAGTGCTATAAAAATGCACTGGCAGTAAAGGGGTTAACACTAGGGGGCGGGGAAGGGGTTGAGTATGTCCCTGGGGGTGTTCTAACTGTAGGGGGGATGGCCTCACTAGGGGAAATCACTGATCTTCTGTATGTATGAACAGAAGATCAGCATTTCCCCCCCTGACAGGACCGGGAGCTGTGTGTTTACACACACAGCTCCCGATCCCCGCTCTGTAACGAGCGATCTCGTGTGCCCGGCGCCGACGTAGAGCTACGGGCTCTCGCGCAGGGGAGCCGACTTGCGGCCGTAAAACGACGGTGGGCAGTCGGCAAGCAGTTAAGGACCTTGCCTCTTTTTGCGATTCGGCACTGCGTCGCTTTAACTGACAATTGCACTGTCGTGCGACATGGCTCCCAAACTAAATTGGCGTCCTTTTTTTCCCACAAATAGAGCTTTCTTTTGGTGGTATTTGATCACCTCTGCGGTTTTTATTTTTTGCGCTATAAACAAAAATAGAGCGTCACTTTTGAAAAAATTTCAATATTTTTTACTTTTTGCGATAATAAATATCCCTAAAAAATATATAATTTTTTTTTTCTCAGGTTAGGCCAATACGTATTATTCTACCTATTTTTGGTAAAAAAAAAATTGCAATAAGCGTTTATCGATTGGTTTGCGAAAAATGTATAGCGTTTACAAAATAGGGGATAGTTTAATGACATTTTTAGTAATATTTTTTTTTACTACTAATGGAGGCGATCAGCGATTTTTCTCGTGACTGCGACATTATGGCGGACACATCGGACACTTTTGACACCATTGTCATTTTCACAGCGAAAAGTGCTATAAAAATGCACCGATTACTGTGAAAATGACAATGGCAGTGAAGGGGTTAACAACTAGGGGGCGCTGTAGGGGTTAAGTGTGACCTCATGTGTGTTTCTAGCTGTAGGGGGGCGGGGCTGGACATGTGATGTTAGTGATCGTCATTCCCTATATCAGGGAATAGACGATCACTGACATTGCCACAGAGAAGAACGGGGAAGGTTTGTTTACACTCAGCTCTCCCCGTTCTTCAGCTCCTGTGACCCGATCGCAGGACACCCGTGGCCATCTGGTCTGCGGGTCTCGGAGCTTTGGACCGGGTCGTGAGCGCGCCACTGGCAGCGCACTCACGATCCATGGCTGGGCTCCTAAAGGGGACGTATATATACGTCCATGTGCCCAGCTGTGCCATTCTGCCGTTGTATTTAGTCGTGCGGCGGTCCTTAAGTGCTTAAAATGGGAGTTCACCTGAAAAAACAAATTTAACATTAGATTGAGGCTCATTTTGTCAAGGGGAATCGGGTGTTTTTTTTTAAATCGAAGCAGTACTTACCGTTTTAGAGATAGATCTTTTCCGCCGCTTCCGGGTATGGTCTTCGGGACGCGATGTATGCGACCGTCGGAAGCCTGTCAATCAAATAGGAACGCCCAGTCCCGCAGCCCATACCCGGAAGCGGCGGAGAAGATCTATCTCTAAAACGGTAAGTACAGCTTCGATTTAAAAAAAACACCCGATTCCCCTTGACAAAACGAGCCTCAATCTAATGTTAAAAATTAACTTTTTGGGTGAACCTCCATTTTAAGGGAGGTACATGGGTCGAATGTCGAAAGAATTTTCTTTCGAAAATCTCTCATAATTCGCACCATTAGTGATCCCGACAATGACACTACCTGCCTGGAGTTTGCATGTTCTCCCTGTGCCTGCGTGGGTTTCCTCCGGGTACTCCGGTTTCCTCCCATACTCCAAAGACATGCTGGTAGGTTAATTGGCTTCAGCCTAAATTGGCCCTAGTATATGAATGTGAGTTAGGGATCTTATATTGTAAGCTCCTTGAGGGTAGGGACTGATGTGAATGTACATTGTATATGTAAAGCGCTGCGTAAATTGACAGCGCTATATAAGTACCTAAATAATAATAATTAGTGGGCTGCAGCAACAGACAATATTCGTGCGACTATTGAATTTCAGTAATCAGACAATTTTTTGAAAGATGAACGATTTTCTAATCAATGATAGGAGAATCATGCAAGAAATGTAATCAAAAAAGAAATGCGCATGTGCAAGAAAAGAAAATTCCTGGAAAGAAAAGAAGATTCCCAGCTACGAAAATTCTTTTCTGTAGCATCATGAGGTGAAATTGAAGGCTTGGTTGGTCGAATTTCGAAATCAGTGGTGGCATCATCGGATCACAAAACGCACACAATTTCTGATTTTCAAAAGAAAATTCTTTCGAAATTCGACCATGTATGGCCAGCCTAAAGGCCCGTACACGAGAGGATATTCCGACAACAATTGTGTGATGGAAGGGTGTTGTCGGATAATCCGACCATCTGTATTGCTCCATCGGACAATTTTTGTCGGAATTTCCGACAACAAATGTTGTATAGCCATGCTCTCAAATTGTCCGACAACAAATGTATTCCGTCGGATTATCCCATCGCGTGTACACAAGTCCATTGGACTGAAATCCAAAGTACAAACACGCATGCTCAGAACCAATGCAAACCATCAGACAACATTAGCAGAAGTTGCCCGAAAGGTGGCGCTACAGAGCTGAAAAAACACGTAGTTCTGTGTATGTTGGCTGAAAAAATTCTGCCATCTGTATGCAGAACAAGTTCACGGCCAATGCCAATGCCCTTTGTCCGATGGAAACCTGATCGTGTGTATGAGGCTTTAGAGTTTCAATTTGTATGCAGTCAGGCAGGCCCTTGCACTACATGTTTTGGTAAATCTGAAGACAAAAATCTGCAGAAAATCTAATAGTGTGTATGGGGTCTTAAGCTTCGACAAAAAAACTAAAACAAAACACAAAAAAAATGAAAACCGATTGGCTTCTATGCTGCACCAGATTTAGCACTCTCTGTTTTTTTAGTAAATCAACTCCATAATATTCATACACTGGTTTGCATAAATACATTTTAAGTTATCTAAAGTTAATGGAAACCCATACTCAAAAGTCAATATAAAGCTGTGATAGATAAAAAGTAATAAAAGGGTTAAAGTACTTCTGTTTCTTAGCAATATGTGTCTCAAGGCTCACCTGGAACTTAGAATTGAATTGATCCCTGCGTAATGCCGCGTACACACCATCACTTTATGTGATGGAAAAAAACGACATTTTCTGTGAAGTAAAAAACTACGTTTTTGAAACTTCAATTTTAAAAAACGACGTTGCCTACACACCATTGTTTTTTCACAATGCTCTAGCAAAGCGAGGTTACGTTCACCACTTTTTTCCATTGAAGCTCGCTTCATAACTAGCTTCTGGGCATGCGCGGGTTTAAAAACGTTGTTTTAAACGTAGTTTTTTGCTAAACACGGTCAATTTTTGTGAAACAAAAAACGACGTTTTGAAAAACGACACAAAAAATTTAAGCATGCTTCAATTTTTTTTTGTCGTTTTTCACAAGACATAAAACGACGTTTTCCCCCACACACGGTCATTTAAATTGACGTTTTTAAAAACTTTGTTTTTTTTTCATCACATAAAGTGATGGTGTGTACGCGGCATAAGAGGGGGATTGCCAGTCTAAATATTGACCATTTATTTTAACAGAGATCACATGACGTAGGTCTAAGGCCTCGTACACACGATAGGATAGCCAGAGGACCATTTTCATCGGTCAAAACCGGTCGTGTGTGGGCCCCATAGGTTATTTAACCTATGGAACTTGCTTTAAAATTTAACCGATGGACGCCTAACCAATAGGTCAAAACCGATCGTTAGTATGCAAAAGCATCGGTTAAAAACCCGCGCATGCTCAGAATCAAGTCGACGCATGCTTGGAAGCATTGAACTTCGTTTTTTTCAGCACGTCGTTGTGTTTTACGTCACCGCGTTCTGACACGATCGGTTATTTAACCTATGGTGTGTAGGCGTGGCGGACCATCAGTCAGCTTCATCGGATAACCTAAAACAGTCCTTCAGACCGTTGTCCTCTGGCTATCCTATCGTGTGTATGAGGCCTTAGCCTTTTTGTCATTTGTACAACACTTTTCTCCAGGAAAAGTATTTCAGCCCTTCTATCATTATTTGGGTATCTCTTCCAGCTAGCTGTTAAAAAGACTATTTTTGGGCAAAAAAAAATCACCCCCAATCCATCCCACTTTTACCCATTCATATAAAAAAGCCCCTTCCTGAGTCCATTTAACCTTACCTAAACCCACAGTCATATGACCCTCTGCTGAAGACCAGCGATCTACCACTGCAGTTTGGCTCCGCAGCTGACTGCGTTTAATGTTGGCTCCCTTTGTGACATCAGCAACCTGCCACTAAACTCTTCAGGACCTTGTGAATTCCAAGCCAATAGATTTAAAGCTGAACTCCGGGCGCTTTTTTTCCCATGCAGTGGGTCTCTGCCCGCACTGCATGGGTTAACTGCTCGTTTTTGTCTAGGCCATTGGAAAGCCGAGATATACTCCCCTAATTCTGCGATCCTCCTAGTGCAAGACCAGTCCCTGCGACTCCTGCTCCCTGCGGTCTAGCAGTCTTGTGCGGTGGAATGTACCTGGCGTCATCATGCCCATAGGCTGACGTCTGGAACACAGTCTACTGCTGGATGTGGGTGAGTGCTGTTTTCCGGAGGATCAAAAGATCGGGTGAGTATAGGCTCTGTGTTCACCTCTAAACCAAACGAGCGATTAACCCATGGAGTACGGCACAGCCCAACTACATGGGGAGAAACATTTTTTTTTTACTAGACTTGGGATTTATTGGGAAATGTCCTCCTTCCTCATCAATATGCTAATGAAATAAATAAATTAAACCCTTATTACATACTGTACCTAACTTCAGAATCAGTGATCCTCATTAGGTCCTCATGCGTCTCTTTGCAACATAAGCAGCTAATGGCTGGTAGAAGGGGGCAACAGGGAGCTATACATACCTTCCTTAAAAAAGGAAGCTGTGGTAGCGCCCATATGTGATGCTGAACCTCCATTGTTAAAGGAAGTGAAATCCAATAAATGATAGACGGTGGGCCAGGAACAGTCTGGTTGAGAAGAATAGGGTCAGATGATGCTGGACGTTCTCCAGTCAGGAAATGAAGAAGACTCAGACGTGCTGCAGCTTCTAATTTGCACTATTAGAAGTTCACAGCGGTATTAAACCAAAACCAGAAATTTTACAGTATATATTGCAGCTTATCATTAAATATGGTGGCTGCATTGTTTTTATGGTGAAAATTAAAGAAAGTCTAAAAAAAAAATGAATGCAGTCATCACATATAAGAATTGGTAAGTTGCAATATAATAAATGTTTGCTTTTGGAATTAATACAGCTTTGAGCAATTTCAGTAAAAGAGAGGTGCAAGGTCAAAAGTAAGGTTGAAGTTCAGCTTTACGTTTTAACTTCCGGGCATAGATCGCCGCAGTACTCACAGTGATCTACGCCATGTCTGGCCCCTCCTCCACCCCCCCCACTGTCTTCTGGGAGACACACATGTCCCAAAAGACAGCAGGGACCAGTGAGGACGCGCAGCGCGACTCACGCATGCGCAGTAGGGAAGCAGAAAGTGAAGCCACAAGGCGCTTCACTTCCTGATTACTTACCGAAGATGGCGGCAGCAGCACCCGAGAGCCGAGGGACTTATTGGCTTTAGGTGCGTACATCGCGGGCACCCTGGGCAGGTAAGTGTCCATATATTAAAAGTCAGCAGCTGCTGTATTTGTAGCTGCTGACTTTTATTTTTTTGTTTTTGGCGGAACTCTGCTTTAAGTCAACTATTGAGAACAGGTAGAGATTTCCAACCACTTTTTTATCCCTTTGACACAAGAACAAGAGGGTCAATAGGACAAGACTAGGTGGACAGTAGAGATGAGCTCAGGCGTCCCCAAACTCAACTCTACCTGAACTTGCTCACTCTTTTTACTCCAATGAGGTGCGGGACAGGTTATTTCTGCCTAATGCCGGGTACACACGAGAGGATTTATCCGCGGAAACGGTCCTCCGGACCGTATTCGCGGATAAATCCTCTGGCGGATTTTGATCTCCTGGTTGTACTAACCAGGAGATCAAAATCCCAGCGGAATTCCGTCCGCGGTGACGTGTCGCGCCGTCGCCGCGATGATGACGCGGCGACGTGCGCGACGCTGTCATATAAGGATATCCACTAATGCGTCAAATCATTACGACGCATGCGAGGGATGTGTTCGGACGGATCGATCCGGTGAGTCTGTACAGACCACCGGATCGATCCGCTGGAGCCGATTCCAGCGGATAGATTTCTTAGCATGCTAAGAAATTTTTATCCGCTGGAAATCGGTCGGCCCGAAATATATCCGCGGATAAATATCCGCTGGATCATACACACCAGCGGATCTATCCGCTGAAACCGATCCGCGGATCAATTTCAGCGGATCGATCCTCTCGTGTGTACGGGGCCTAAGGCAGGGTACACACAATTTTTTTTTTCGCTCAATCCAGCTGGCTGAATTAAAAAAAAAAAAAAACGGAGAGATCGCCGTACTAACTAAGCACTGTTAGTGCGGCAATCTCCACTATAACCTTCTCAAACTGAACTATAAAAAAGTATTTTTGTTGCTGCTTCTGTCCCCAATGGATTAGGGAGGATTAGGGAGCATGGAACTAGGGAATTTATTACTACTGTGTTTTCCCGAAAATAAGCCCGGGTCGTATATTAATTTTGGCAACAAAAGACACAGTAGGGCTTGTTTTCAGGGAAGGTCTTGCCATGTAATGAATGTACTTCTCTCCCCCTCTCTCTACCTGCCTGGCAGGAATCCCCAGTGTGAACCGAGTTAAAATGCTTGTAAAATCCTATAATCTACTCTGTTACAGTATTATATAATGTACAATGTGTGTATTTCTGTAATATAATCATGCCAAATACCTCCGTTATAGTGCTGCTCTGCACTTCTGTGACCCGCCGGAGCTCTCTTCCCTTCAATTATATTACAGAAACACGCACATTGTACATTAGATACTACTGTAATAGAGTGTATTATAGGATTTTACACGCATTTTAAACTAGGGCTTATTTTTGGGGGCAGGGCTTATATCGCAGCCCTCCTGGACATAGCGCTAGGTCTTATTTTTGGGGTAGGTCTTATTTTCAGGGAAACACGGTAGTGCCTACACTGATCAGCCATAACTTTATGACCACGGACAGGAGATGTAAATACCATTGATTATCTTGTTACAATGACATGTGAAATATGGTGGGATATATAAGGTTGCAAGTAAACATGTTGTCCCTGAAGTGGATGTGTTAAATGCAGAAAAAAAATGGGTATCACAGTCTGTTGTGTATGGGGCTGCATAGCTGGAGCTGGACCACAGAGCAATGTAAGGAGCTTCTCTGGTCTGGTGAATCTTTTTTTTTTTTACATTAGGAGGATAGCCGGGTGCATATGAATTGTTTACTTGTGGAAGAGAAGAAGGCAAGCTGATGGAGGCAGTGTGATGCTTTGGGCAATGTTCTCTTGATACGTACCACCTACCTAAATATTGTTGCTGACCAAGTACACCCCATTCATGGAAATGGTATTCCCCGATTGCAGCATCCACTTTCAACAGGATAATGCGGCCTGCCACACTGCAAAAATGGTTCAACAATGGTTTGAGGAACATGAGTTTGAGATGTTGACTAGGTTTCCTAAAGTCTCCAGATCTCAATCCAATCGAGCATCAGTGGTATACACTGGAAAAACAAGTCCGATCCCTGGATCCATCTCTTAACTTACTGGATTTAAAGGATCTGCTACTCACAGCTTGGTGCCAGATACCACAGCATACCTTCAAAGGTCTAGTGGAATCCATGTCTTGATAGGTCAGAGCTGTTTTGGCAGCAATAGGGGACCTACTCCTTTTTAGGTGGGTGGTCATAAAGTTATGGCTGATCGGTCTATTTTTACATATCTGACCATAATTTAGAAACTTGCAGGTCGTATAAGATTAAGAAAACAGCCAAGCAATCGAAATATTTCACCTTACAAGATCTTTGAATGTCACTGTTCCTACTATTACTATACATTGTCCATCATAGCTGCATGCCATAGACCAGTGGTCATCAACCCTGTCCTCAGGGCCCACTAACAGGCCAGGTTTGCAAGATAACTGAAATACATCACAGGTGAGATAATTTGCTGCTCAGTGAATGCAGTATTTTAGTCTGCATCTCACCAAGGTAATCCATAAAACCTGGCCTGTTAGTGGGCCCTGAGAACAGGGTTGATGACCACTGCCATAGACAACCGGTGTGGAAATATTAGTCACTCTCATCACACTGCATAAATCAGGGGTCGACAAATCCCGGTCGCCAGGGCGACTAGAAATAGCACCCTGGTGACTTGGCATGGAAGGTGGGCAAAAAATAATAATAATATATATATATATTTTTTTGTGAAGTCCCCAGCTCTTCCTTGTGTGAGCTGGCACCATCTGGTGGTGGCCGTTGGTATTACAAGTTAAAGGATCACTAAAGGAAACATTTTTTTTTTTGCTGAAATGACTGTTTACAGGGTATAGAGACATAAAAGTTAACTGATTCCTTTTAAAAATTATTACAAATTGAATTAAATCTATCATATAATGTGCCTAGTTTCACTTTCGGTTTTAATGGTACATACATGAAGTTCCGGGTGAGAGGTGAGTCGGGAAGACTCACAGAACAAAAACAAACAAATCCAGGGCAGTGTTTTGTTTTTAAAATGAATCTGATTGGTTCTGAGGAGTTTTAGACACACAGTAATGACAGCTTAGACCACCGTGAAAATCTCCCAGTACCATGGTTATAAGGAGCCAGACAAGCAGGAAGTGTGGAGATCACAGCAGAATTACAGCTACTTCAAAGCAAAAACGAACAATGAGGACATGAAACCAGGACTGCATTAGGGTAAAGGAAGCTATTTAGCTAAAAAAAAAAAAAAATCCTTTAGTGACCCTTTAAGCATTACAAGTTAAACAGCAATTCTAATGTCATTTTTCACTGCCATCTTCTTCCCTCTAATTAGAACCCCCAAACATTATATATATTTTTTATCCCAACACCCTAGAGAATAAAATGGCGATCGTTGCAATACTTTCTGTCACGCCATATTTGCGCAGCGATCGTACAAGCGCACTTTTTTGGGGAAAAAAATACACTTTTTTTAATAAAAAAATAAGACAACAGTAAAGTTATCCCCATTTTTTTTAATATTATGAAAGATAATGTTACGCCGAGTAAATTCATACCCAACATAGCTTCAAAATTGCGTCCGCTCGTGGAATGCCGACAAACTTTTACCCTTTAAAATCTTCATAGGCGACGTTTAAAAAAATCTACAGGTTGCATGTTTTGAGTTACAGAGGAGGTCTAGGGCTAGAATTATTGCTCTCGCTCTACCAATCGCGGCGATACCTCACATGTGTGGTTTGAACACCGTTTACATATGAGGGCGCTGCTCACGTATGTGTTCGCTTCTGCGCGCAAGCTCGTCGGGACGGGGTGTGTTTTCTGGCTCCTAACTTTTTTAGCTGGCTCCTAGATTCCAAGCAAATTTGTCAAACCCTGGCAAAAATGATCTTGTCTCATCATTGGGGCTCACAAGTTATGCTACTGCCTGAAGCCCTTTTATAGAAGTCGGTTACCTGTAGCTGTGAATTAAATGAACCTAGGTCCTCTGCTTTCTTTTCCAAGGACTGCACCCACACTTTCCTCTTCTGCCTGCACCTGGAAGCGGCTGCGCGGTTCCGTTCTAGAAATTTCCTCCTCTTCTCATCTGGGTCATCACTTGCTGCTTTTCTCCGGCGCCCCCCTGTGCTTTGTGTTTGTGGTGCAGGGGGAGCTGGAGAAGCCTAGAAAAACAAGGGCAAAGTAGTTGATCTCTCGCTGATCTGTATCGAAAACTTATCCAAACAGCAAACTGACTGAGACGCTGTAAAGAGAGAAGGAAACTTTAAACAAGTCCTACAACAGCTGGTGAAGTAATCTCCCAGAACAGCCTTCTGTTCAGTAAACGCAGAGGAAGTACACGGAACAGAAGTATACGATCGCTTTTTCATTGCTGAAAAGCAGCATGTGCCATTTCAGACACCATAAAGCAACAACAACACATACCAATCACAATTGTTCCAATGCCTCTGAACAACATGTACTGTAACTACTTAAAAAAAAGAATTTAGAAACTCTCAAAGGATATCCGATATCCATATAAACTAAAAATCAAAACCCAGATATTAAAGGAATGCATAGACTTTTCAATTTATTTTAGACATAAAGGGTAAAGTAATGGATATCCAGCTGAGATAAATAGTCTTATAAATGTATATTGTTTTATTAACCACTTCAATACCAGGCACTTACACCCCCTTCCTGCCCAAGCCAATTTTCAGCGCTGCCGCGTTTAAATGACAATTGGGCAGTCATGATACACTGTACCCAAACAGAATTTTTATAATTTTGTTCCCACAAAGAGAGCTTTCTTTTGGTGGTATTTGATCACCACTGCAGTTTTTATTTTTTGCTAAACAAACAAAAAAAAGACCGAAATTTTTTAAAGAAATTTAAGTTTTTCTTTTGTTTCCGTTATAAAATCTTGTAAATAAGTACGTTTTCTCCTTCACTGATGGGCACTGATAAGGCGGCACCAGTGAGGTGGCACAGACGATGGGCACTGGTAGGCGACAATGATGGGCACTCATGGGTAGCACTGAAAGGCTGCACTGATGGGTACTTATGGGTGAGAATGATAGGTGGCACTGCTGGGTACCGATACGTGGCACTGATATTGGGCACTGATAGGCATCCCTGGTGGCACTGGCAGGCATTGTGGATGGGCACTGATTGGCAGCTGCCTGGGCACTGATTTGGCATATCCCTGGTGGTCTAGGGCGACATACATGGTGGTCCAGTGTGGGTGGGCATCTCTGGTGGTCATGGGCGGGCATCCGAGGGGGGACTGCGCTGATAAACAATCGGCACAGACCCCCCCTGTCAGGAGAGCAGCTGATGGGCTCTCCTCTACTCGCATCGATCAACAGCTCTTCCTGTTTACATCATGATCAGCCGTGATTGGACACGGCTAATCATGTGGTAAAGAGCCTCTGTCAGAGGCTCTTTACCGAGATTGGTGAATCGGTGTATCAGACCGACATGCCGCACCACCGATCGATCGGGCGACAGCTGTTAATCTGCTGGATGCCCAGTCAGGATAACTGAACCACCGCCCGGCCGTCATCCTGCTATAGGCCGGGCGGGAAGTGGTTAAAGCTCAACTACGAGCTAAACAAATATAGTCCAAATTGACGTCATCCCCTGGATCCCTGTTGCCGTTTCAGACCCAGGAAGCGTCGGCAACCACTAGTGCGGCCCTCTCAGAGCCATCAGAGAAAAGCCTCATGGATGTACCCTCTCCACTAACACCCTGCCATTTGTACCTTATGCTTGTGATTACTTCACTCTTGTGAGTACCGATATTCATTTGTGCAAAAAATTCACTTTTATACTACACTTGGATTGGCTTTATCCCCACCTACCTTAAGTCAGAACATCTATAATAAGACTACAGTTTATAGCTCATAAAACAATTGCTATGAAATTGTTATCTCCTGGTCCCCCCACATTTGATGACTGGCGAACACAAGTTAATACTACTCTACTAAAAGAAGTGGCAGATCAATCAGTGTAGGGGTAACCCAAATACGTTCTGTAAACTGTGAGAGCCATGGTTAACAGTACTGGGCTTAGCCTCACTATCTCTTGTCTCGCTTAGGTTATTATAATGTTGATCTGTTAGGTGCTGGACGATTTTCTGGGGAATACATGGGTTCATTGCTATTAGTACATCAACCACACAGGACTGTGTGAAGTGGTATAGGCTAGTAGAGGAGTATAATATATTGTCGATTATGTACCTTTATGTGCAGTTGGAGAATTGTATATTTTTTCTTCTTCTTTACAGTTGATTGACTGTCTACATGTCATAGGCCTTTACACTGCTGAAGTCTTCCATACCCATATATCATGTCAGTGTGAAGCAGGTGTACTTTATTATGTCTGTTTTTCTGCTTCATATGGATACCTTGGGCCAGATTCAGGTACAAATGCGGCAGCGTAACGTATGTCATTTACGTTACACCGCCGCAAGTTTTCAGCGCAAGTGCTTGATTCACAAAGCACTTGCCTGTAAACTTGCGGCGGCGTAGCGTAAAGGCGTCCGGCGCAAGCCCGCCTAATTCAAATGGGGCGTGTATCATTTAAATTAGGCGCGTTCCCACGCCGAACGTACTGCGCATGCTCCGTTTTGAAATTTCCCGCCGTGCTTTGCGCGAAATGACGTCGCACCGACGTAATTTTTTGAACGGCTAAGTGCGTTACGTCCTTTCCTATTCCCAGACGTCTTACGCAAAAAAAAATAAAAAAAATTAAATTTGAGGCGGGAACGACGGCCATACCTTAACATGGGCTGTCTATTTTTACACCACCTAAATAGCAATCGCAACTTCACGGCGGGAAAAGCCGACTAGCGACCATGTAAGAGAATGCGACGAACGCGCGTACCTTCGTGGATCGCCGTAAACAGCTAATTAGCATACCCGACGCGGAAAACGACGCAAACTCCACCCAGCGGGCGCCGAAGTATTGCATCCTAAGATCCGAAGGCGTACGAAGCCGTACGCCTGTCGGATCTTAGCCAAATGCCGTTGTATCTTTGTTTGAGAATTACAAATAAAGATACGACGCGGCAAATTTGAAAGTACGCCGTAGTATCAGCAGATACTCCGGCGTACTTTTTCTGTGAATCTGGCCCCTTGTGAATATACATATTGTTGCAGCAGGAAGTCTTTATGTACCTGGATTTACATGTGCACATTTTGGGGCGTTTTTTGTAAACTTTCAAAAAGTTTTCAATAAAAATAAAAAAATTCTTTGGAAAAAAAATGTGAAGCCGTGTCAAAAATATTTTTAATAAACCTATAACTTACAATTAAATGTTACTGAAGATATACATTGTTTTACTGATAATCTGTATGAGGAAATACAAGCTGAATAAGCTAGTCTAAAATGCTGCTCACCCCATTATACATCCACACAGTACAATAACACTCACACTTACCGGTGTTTCAGTAGTTGATGTGGCAGGCTGCTGTAAGGACTGTGGATGGGCTTCTTCTGCCTGAATTTTTGCTACTCCGCTACTCTGTCCCTTGGTGGTTTCACCATTCGTTACCTGAGGATGCTGCTGGGTTAAAGCAGCTTTTAATCTCTGAAAAGAAGAAAAGCAGAAATGAATTACCAATGGAACACAAACTCAATCATATTTTAAATACAGCATTTTAATCAAATATAATAAAACTGCACTTAGACCCCTTGCACACTGGGGCATTTTTCAGGAGCTTTAGTGTTAAAAAAAAAAAAAGCGCCTGAAAGAAGCCATCCCAATGTGAAAGCCCGAGTGCTTTCACAATGAGGCGCTGCGCTGGCAGGACATCAAAAAAAGTCCTGAAAGCAGCTTCTTTGCAGCGCTTTAGGAGCATTGAATACACCGCTTCTAAGGCACCCCTTCCCATTGAGGTGCTTTTTTAACGCCAACGCGACTGAAAAACGCCCCAGTGTGAAAGGGGTCTTAGCGGAGCTTTACCAGTGTTTTTCGGGCGCTCGCAGTGTGAAAGGGCTCTGAAAGCACTCAGGCTTTCACATTGGGATTGCAGATGCAGATTCTTTCAGGCGCTTTTTTTAATGCCAAAGCGCCTGAAAAACGCCCCAGTGTGAAAGGAGTCTAATGCCGCATACACACCATCACTTTATGTGTATTTGTGATGAAAAAAAACGAAATTTTCTGTGAAGTAAAAAATGACGTTTTTGAAACTTCAATTTTCAAAGACAAAGTTGCCTACACACCATCGTTTTTCTCACAATGTTCTAGCAAAGCGAGGTTACGTTCACCACGTTTCTCCATTGAACCTCGCTTCATAACTAGCTTCTGGGCATGCGCGGGTGTAAATACGTTGTTTTAAACGTCGTTTTTTGCTACACACGGTCAATTTCTGTGAAGTAAAAAACGACGTTTTGAAAAACGACACATAAAATTTCACAAGACATAAAACAACATTTTACCCCACACACGGTCATTTAATGTGACGTTTTTAAAAACGTCGTTTTTTTTCATCACATAAAGTGATGGTGCGTACGCGGCATTAGAATTGTTGGAAGGGGAGGGCAGTATTACAGTATTACACTGCCTGCCACTAGTACAGAGGCTGATAAGTTCTGACCAGTGTGTCACTAGCTCTCTGCATTTAAAGTGGTTGTAAACCCTCATGTAGAACTTTCACCTATAGGTAAGCCTAGATTAAGGCTTACCTGTAAGTGCTTGCAATATCTCCTTAACCTGCACGGTTTGGGAGATATTTGCAAAAAAGCCTGTACCGATGTCTACAACGGCGCAGGCGCACTGAGCATGCCGTTTTATGAATGGGGTCATGCAGTGATGGCTCCCGTGCGCATGCACGGCAGTGACGTCACACGACTCTGGCCAGTCACAGAGCCGGAGTTCTCGGACCCCGGAAGAAGAGGGGTGAACAATGGCCACTCGCTACTAGCAAGGAAGACCAGGACATCGCGGGCTTCTCCTGCAGGTAAGTGACACATAATATTATGCTTTACCTTTGAAGGGAAACAAAGAGGAAGTAAAACCCATCAGGGTTTACTTTCTCTTTGAGCCCTGGTTCACACTGGGCTGCGCGAGTGAAGCCGTGCGAGTTCAGCTGAACTCGCACGATTTCACTCCCGCCGGCA
Organism: Rana temporaria; assembly: GCF_905171775.1. Taxonomy (NCBI): domain Eukaryota; kingdom Metazoa; phylum Chordata; class Amphibia; order Anura; family Ranidae; genus Rana; species Rana temporaria. Next base: position 162,988,525 of record NC_053494.1, on the reverse strand, counting down.
GTCCCGATTTCGGCCGCGATTTAAGAGACATCTGTGCAGGTTTCTGCACAGATGTCTATGTAAATCGCGGCGCGAAATCGCAAAAAGTAGTGCAGGAACTACTTTTTGAAATCGGTGCAGCGCCGCAGATGCGGCGTCGCACCGATTAGGACAGTGTCATTGCCGACAATCGGCGGCAAATGTGAAATCGCATCTCAAATCGAAGGAAATCGTACCCAGTGTGAACCTGGGCTAAGAGATAGTTGGAAGATTGTCATTATAGAACTCTATGAGTGCCCAATGCATACCAAAAACAATTTTTTTTTTTATGAATTTCTGCATTTACAGTTTTTAAATAATTTAACAACAACATTGAATTATTTACAGTTTTTTTTTTCAATTGTGATTACAATGTATGGCTCTTGTTAATGTTTATTTATTTTTTATAAAAAGATTCTATAAAATAAAAAAATTGAAAATACTCAGCAAATGGACCAAACACAAGTCAATGAGGGCATGCATTTAAAACAGTCACTATTTGTATATGGATAATACATATAACGTTCATACTGTGCTGATGTCAAGGTTTAAGAAAGGCTGGGAAAAATGTTTCCACCATAAGCCAGAGGTCTTCTTTTTATTAAGACACTCTCACTAGAGATATGGGGTTATTTCTCTGTGACCTTTATCTCATTATTCCTATTAGCTGACATGTAGGTTTTCCTGAGTTAGGAAGACACATTAATCTTATAAATGGTCATTAAGTTCAAGTTATGCTAGTACAGGTACGTGTACAATGAACAACTTCCCACAGGATCTCTAATGTCCATCATACAATGGCAATTAGGACAACCACATCTTTCTACAATACCAGAAACTGAAGGCCGAGTGAATAATGGCCATACACACACACAATCACAATACACCATCTCCTACATTTAGTATATGCAGCTCTACAAAGCATTTTAAGGAGGGCAGGACTGCTGATGGCTGCCTGGAAAAAATGTAGTATGCATTAAGATTAGTACATCTTATTATGGGGAGATAAAATATATACCAAACCTAAGGGTGAAAAAAAAAAATCAGTTTGTCCATGCGGTCCCTTCTCTTGATTTGTATATGTAATATGAAAAATTGTTGTAAACTCTTAGGGCCGTACACACGGCCGAGAAACTCGACGAGCAAAACACATCGTTTTGCTCGTCGAGTTCCTTGTGAAGCCGCCGAGGATCTCGGCGAGCCAAGTTTCCCCATTGACCAACGAGGAAGTAGAGAACATGTTCTCTATTTGGCCCGATGAGATCCTCGTCGGTTTCCTCGGCCGAAAGTGTACACACGGCCGGGTTTCTCGGCAGAATACAGCTCCCATCGAGTTTCTGGCTGAATTCTGCCGAGAAACTCGGTCGTGTGTACGGGGCCATACATATACCCACTCAAGTGACTAACCTCAGGTGATACACAAAGATGAAAAAAAAAAATCATACTAAAAAAAAAAATTGTACCTCGTTTATTTGCAGCACAGTGGCCAAGCAGTTATCACTTATGCTTAGCAGAACTATGGCCGCCGGTTTGAATCCCAACCATAGCACTACACGATGCCTGGAGTTTGCATATTCTCCCTGTGCCTGTGTGGATTTCCTCCGGTTTACCCCAACACTCCAAAGACATGCTGGTAGGTTAATTGGCTCCTGTCTAAATTGGCCCTAGTATGTGTACATATGAATGTGAATTAGGGACCTTAGATTGTAAGCTCCTTGAGGGAAGGGACTGATGTGAATGTACAATATACATGTAAAGCACTGTGTAAATTGATGGCACTAAAAAAGTACCTGTAATAAATAAATACAAAAACAAACCTGCAGTCCTTTCTTCTCTACAGCTCTTCAAAGTACACATATCAAAAGCTATTTCGGAGCTGGCAGGGGGTGGAGATTTAATGTCACACAGTGTATAGCACAGAGCTGAGTGTAATCTAAGACCTGAGTGGAGGGATTGGACTCACTAGCCACTGCACATAGGGAAACATGAACAGCTAAGGCTGTCAATTGCATGCTGAGGGGATGGGGAGAGGGGGCATTTGCTGGGGTCTGCCTGGTGTCCAAAATGTTCAATTGACAAAGAAGTTTTAAATCTTGTGATTCAACACCACGTAGTTAAAGTGTTACTAAACCCACAACAGTAAAATCTGTCTGTATATTCAGAGTAGCATGCTTTTTATACTCACTGTGGAACTTAAGGGGTTAATCATCTGAATTGTGTAAAAAAGCTCTTTGATCCTATAAGCACAGATCCTCCCCCTCATGCAGGGTCTCTCTGGGCAAGGCCAGATAATACACAGTCAGAGTGGTCCCCCTGCACATGCTCAGTTAGGCCTCTATTGCTGGAGAGAATATTTCCTTGTTGAACTGAGCTTTTCAGGTCACATGATATCGATATCACACATGTGGGCGTGTACACAGATCCTAAATGACAGCCCAGTCCCTCCCCCCTCCTCCATGCCCAGTAACTAAAAGAGAACACAGTGGGTGGGATATCACATCTTGATTGATATCTCATAACAGCATGAGAACACAGACTGTAGTAGAACTCTCCTCCTACCTGAACACTCAGCACTCTGGCAAACCCTGCAGTATATCACGTGACCACTGTATACAGCCAAAAAGGTATATAGTGGCAGTATTTTAATGTAAAAAGATTTATAAGCTGTGGGGACGGATTAACGATTTTCATATTACTGGGTTTAATAACACTTTAAGGGCTCTAACACTTACTATGTTCCCTCCTACTTATAGAATGGTTACTGTTGCACATGTGCACTGCTTCTGAGTACAGAATCCACAGAGAGACAAGGATATAATTTTCCAGTAAAATTAAAAAAAATCTCTTTGTTGACACCAAAATTGTAGGACTGTATATTCTAATTAGATCCCTGTATACAGATACAAGAAAATGCCATAAATATCCCCTTCTGCATGTCAGGAACATGCAAAATAGTCAGGGTACCGACAAGTGACACTGTGGGTCCAGGACTGAAGTGTTACAATCCTATGTCCAGAATTAGTCGCCATGTGATGCTGGCTACTTTAAAGCGGAGGTTCGGCTGTTTTATTTTTTTAAAAGCCAGCAGCTACAAATACGGCAGCTGCTGACTTTTAAAAAATGGACACTTACCTGTCCAGCGTGCCCGCGATGTCAGCAGCCGAGGCTGAGCAATCGCTCGGTCCTCAGGTGCTTCCGCCACCATCCTCGGTGAGGGAATCAGGAAGTGAAGCCTTGCGGCTTCACTGCCCGATTCCCTACTGCGCATGCGCGAGGATCGCGGTGCCCCGTCACTGGTCCGTGCTCTCTCCTGGGAACAGTGTTTCCCAGAAGACAGGGGGGGGTTTTGGTGACATCACAGGCTGGATTCCCCGCGGGGATCCGAACCCGGAAGTGGTACAAATACCTGTCTCAGACAGGTATCTGAACCCCCCTCCCCCCTGAAAGGTGCCAAATGTGACACCGGAGGGAGGGAAGGATCCAAAAAGCGGAGGTTCACGTTTTGTGTGAACCTCCACTTTAAGACTATTTGGCCCCACCTTGCCTAATGTGCAGGGCCTCAGCATTTTGGCTGTGTGCATGAACTACTCCATCTTTATGAATTTGAACCCTTTCTGGATCAGCTCCTACTAGCTCTGCTACCCACCTCTCTGCTCGACCTGATATCCCTTATTCCACTTCCCTCCTGTCCTGCCATATACATAGTTATTTTTTTGGTTAGTTTTCACTGCTGCACATGTGTTTTCAAAAGCTTCCCTATAGTCATCATTATTTTTTTATATCACATTTTCTGTTCTTTTGACTAAACTATCTTATTTTCACTAAAACTGGAATGTGCATCTCAAACCCCAATTTAAAGTAAATACGTATGTGCTGTTGGCAGCCAAACAAACCATTGCTAAAGCATGGAAGGAAGCAATTTGTACTCTTTACTGAGGTCAAGCAACACATGTATCTGTTCTTTATGAATCAGAAACTCTCAAGCATACTCATGCATACCCATATGAAATGTCTTAATATATGGTCCAAATGGATCCAATAGGCCAGGGGTGTCAAACTCCATTTACTTGCGGGCTACAGCAGCATTATGGTTGCTCTCAAAGGGCCGGTTGTATCAGCACCCCACCCCCCTTACATTGGTAGTCAAGAACCCCCCCCCCCCACCATCAGAAGTTGAGCACCCCCCACTATTCCTAACATCAGTGCACCCCCTTGCCATGTGCTGCTGCCAGGAGGGCTGGACAAAGAAGTGCAGGATCTGGTGGAGTCCTGTCTTCTCTGCTGCTGACTGTTGAGACCAGGTGGGGGCGGAGAGAAGGGGGGGGTGAGGGCCACATGAAATAGCCTGGAGGGCCAGATTCGGCTCGCGGGCCTTGTGTTTGACACCTGTGCAATAGACCGATGTGTCACTTCCGACTATAGCTATACTTCTTTATAAGGAAAGAGAGAGATACCCCCCAGATGGGACTTTAAAGGCCAAACCACAGTATAGGTATAAAAAATATATGTTTTATTCGGACAAAGTGAACCTGTTGACATTGGCTCAGAACGCACATAGAGCACCTAAGTACATAAAAAGCATATTCCATAGCCATATGGAATCACCAAGAAATATCTCTGTATAAGGAGTGATTAATTGCAAAGATAAAACAAAAGCGAAACTACTCACAAAGATGGCACTCAGACGCGAGTGCTTACAAACAGCAAAGAAAACAATTGCAACAGCGATGGCTGTGGGTGACGTCTGTTTTTGCAATTAAACACTCCTTATACAGAGAGCACTAGATTGTCTTCATTTATGTTTCATATGCACGTTGGAGACAAAGCTCAGGACCTTGATCGACACCTTTGGTATGCTGATCGATTGGATGTTCTAAGTAGTTATACTTGGAATGAGTTACATGCCATGTGACCTATTATAGGTCGAATCAGTGAGGTGAGAGGCCACTCTGTGTGCGGTGGAGGGATTTCTGGCCACGTTTGATCCACATTGCATGCCGTCATTTTCATTGTGCCTTTTCACAATCACTTGTGGACTGTTTCTTCTCATGGACATTATTTATTAGTGTTTATATTAACATTTTAGGTTGTGCTACACTGCTTTTATTGTTATATTTCTTGAGGGATTTTATATGAATTTACCTTGAGTGCTGGCTTGCAACCATTATTTACTGTTACATATTTTTCAGCGCTGAATTTGTTTCCTATTCACTATTAATAAAGACAAGTATCTGGTCTTCTATGAACATTTAATTTTTTTTTCAAACCAATCAAAAGTGAATGATATTAAAATATGACTCTCTGGGGGTTATTTACTAAAGGCAAATCCACTTTGCACTACAAGTGCAAAGTGCACTTGAAATTACACTAAAAGTGCACTTGGAAATGCAGTCGCTGTAAATCCGAGGGGGACATGCAAGGAAAAGAAAAACCAGCATTTTAGCTTGCACATGATTGGATAATAAAATCAGCTGAGCTTCCCCTCAGATTTACAGCAAAAGCACTTCCAAGTGCGCTTTCAGTGCAATTTCAAGTGCAGGTTGCACTTGTAGTTTGCACATGTAGCGCAAAGTGGATTTGCCTTTCGTAAATAACCCCCTATGTAATCCTATTGAAAGGAGTCTACCGTGTTTCCCTAAAGTAAGCCCTACCCCGAAAAGAAGACCTATCTGGATTATCAGGGTAAGCTGCAATATAAGCCCTACCCGAAAATAAGCCCTAGTAAATCTCATTAAAACCCTGTAATGCTTTTGTAAATATTGGCCAGTGTCTCCGTTTACAGCTGTATTTAAAAAAAACATGTTTACACCCACCGCTGACCTGCCGGAGGTCCTCCTCTCTCCTCCCGTATGATGTCTGTGCCCCTTCCTCTTCTGCGCATGGAGTGGGCTGACGTCAGCCGATATCTCGGCTGTTCTCTTTCCTCCACTCCTCCCACCTAGCGGCGGCCCCCCTGTCTTCAGTGCACAGACGTCAGCGGCAATTGTGGCTCTTATTTTTCCTCCTCTCCTCCCGCTGACGTCTTCGCCCTCTCCCTCTTTACTGTAGTGCACGGAGCGCGCTGACGTCACATTCTCTTTCCTCATCTCAGAGAAGAGCAGTATACGGTACCATAAAAGTTGTTAAAAAGGTACTTTTATACCGTATAAAACGGGACTGACTGAACTGTAATAGAACTGATTACTTTACAATCAATTCAGAATGATGTAAAAAACAGACTCCTGACCTGACAATGTTGTGGTGGGGGGGGGGGGGTGAGGGGAAGACAGAGGACACAGAATGGAAGAGGACAATTCAGATGGATAGATGACTCCGCACAAACACTGTTGTCTATCATTCTTTAAAGAAACAGGATTTTTTTAAAAGCAACAACCAGCCAGACAGGCCATAAATAAATAAGCCCTACCCTGAAAATAAGCCCTAGTGTGTTTTTTGTGACCAAAATTAATATAAGACCCGGGTTTATTTTCGGGGAAACACGGTAGTATCCTTTTGTGTAGTTGCATATTTCTGGTCACACCAGCTTGCAGGATACCAACCACCGGTATCCAGAAACTGGTCTACATTGTAGTTTACACTTTGTTGGCCCTGGAAAAGGCAGGGGCATGTCCATAAGGGTGCCATCATTCCTGTCTATCTGCAGCAGGCCCATTTCTACATAAACATTCGTTCAGTAGTAGTTTATGAGCAAGATCAAAAAAATATATATCTATGCTATGCTATACATACAAGGCAGTCTAAAATACATAAATATCATTATTGTGAAGAATGACTGCAGAGTGAGACAGCAATCTCATGCAAGGCAAGCAGAGCCATGATATCTCATCATCTCCTCATGTGCCCAGAACACACAGCATATACCTTATGGTCTCACAGACATGAGCAATATGTCACAGTCTCACACAGTTTAAACTAACTGATTAGGTGTGACTTAGCACTGTAGGGCAAAAACAAGGATACTGTTTATTCCCCTCTAGATTTGTTAAATGAAATAAATGTACACAATGCGATTTGCTTAATCTTTACACCCCTCTAGAGCAATATGTTGCTGGTTCTTTTGGGAGCAGTTGAGGGTTAATGGTGCTTACCAAACTGTATGTACAGTTTAATACAAAACAAAAAGCTGCCAGAAGAGAACAATGGCTAGATTAGTCTAAAGAATGGCACTTATTTTCCTTATTCTCCATTTACAAAATTATACTGCCACAAACACATCTGGTGGGACTGACATAAATCAGCATGACACAAATAAATATAAACCTGTATAAGTGAACTGTACATTGACAACATACAGTTCTGCTCAACTAGATCTACATGGTTGGAAAAAAAAGTTGAATAAAAAAAAATAACGAAAAAATATTCCTCCATCCACACTATACAGCACGATAGGACGAATCTCCAGCTGCTACTATTAGTTCTGAGAGCTGGCACCAGAATACTTGAAAAGTGACTGCATTTAATTGGACACAGTCACTGTTTAGACCAGCCTTTTTCAACCAGGGTTCCCAGGCACCCTGGGGTGCCTTGAGGTTTCTTCAAGGGTGCCTTGCCCAAAAACTGTATACAAGCCAACGTGCGGATAAAGCTGGCTTTTAGTTACACAAAGCCACAGGTTGTGCACCATTATAAAGTTCTAGCCGTCAGTGTCCTAACGACCAATGGCATCACCAGTTGATGAGGATGTCAGTTGCCTGCATAGAATCCTTGTTTGACCCTCCCCTGCCCCTCTCCATCAACATTGAGGACACCTTAGCTAAGTGATGGAGAAAAACTGAGGGAGAAGGGAAACATTGGAATACTAGTCGTACCAGTTTGTAAAAAAAATGTGTATTTGCTTTGGAAGAATACATCACCCCTAACGTTGGGTGTCCTGGATTTTTCTGCGTTATGCAAAACTATTAGAATCAATTTTACATTTTAGAATGAGGTGTCCCAAGACCGTCTATAATATTTAAAGGGTGCCTTGACTGAAAAAAAGGTTGAGAAACACTGGTTTAGACCTTTAATTTTCAGTCCAGCTCCTTTGACTTTTCAAATGAAGAATGTCAGGTGGGAGAGTGGTGGCAGAACCACCCACAGAGCAAACTTTGCCAGGTTCTTCAAGAACTGGACCAAAGCTGGTCAAGACAGCATAACACCAGAATCCTAATGCAGATACCACCAGCCTAACAACCCATGGGGGCACAACACGACTGTTATATGCCAAATTATCTGTGTGGTTATCTTTACAGAAGGTGGAAGCTCGCCTACCTGCTCTTTACTTCAAACCCATCTCAAGCCAAAAATTTTGGGTGTGAGGGTTAAACTGGCCATACACTGAACTGGCAGAACTTTGTGGGTGTCCCTGTTGGCACGCTCCTGCATGACAGCCTAGGACTGAAAGAAAAGCAGCTGGGCAGAATTTGTTAAGTCTTCAGGCTGAGCAATAAAAAATTAACAAAAACATCTATCAGTGGACGCTCAGCTTTATAGCTTCAGCCAATTTTTTTATTACATATTGTGTCCCTACGGGGGAAATTTGCCTTCACTTCCGTTAGGACAGGAAAAGTGATAGAAAACAATGGGGGCACAAAAACACATTTTCAATACACTGTGGAAAGGACTGAACTCCTTACAAGGTTTTTTATTGGTGTCTATGTCAACCTGTCCTAATGGCAACCACAACCCCCATTTGTTATATGAACATCACAGGGGGAGCTTGTAAGGAATAATCTTCTCAACTGAGACAAAAATAAACACTGACAGCAATGTTAACACAGAAATATACTGCATCTGGGCACCACAAACAAAAAACACAATTTAATAAATTTTTTAAAGAGGAGCTTCAGGTTACCACCCAAAAATTGTAAGTCACCCGCTACAAATACTGTAGCAGTTGACTCTAAATATAAGGACACTTACCTGTCCTGAGCCGATTCTTTAATGGGCTTTGGATGCATGCATCTTAAAGTAGTTGTATAAAGTCTACATTTTGTTTACCTTAATGCATTCCTTGCATTAAGGTAAAAAAAAGTTTAGGTGTCAGCATCACCCCCTCACCCACCCCCTTTTACTTACCTGAGACCTCATTCAATCCAGCGCCATTTACATCTGCAGATCTTTTCTCCCCTCACTTCTGGGTCCTGCTGGCTTTGCTGAGGCACCGGGAGCCATTTGCTCTCAGTGCTGTCAATCAAAGCCAATGACTAGGGATCGGGGGGCGGGGCTGTCTGTGTCAATGGATGCAGCAGCGGGATTCCCATGGAGGCACTGGCCAGAGAGGAGGGGCCAGGAGCGCCAGCGGGGGACCCGAAAAGGAGGTTCCCGGTTGCTCTGAGCGATTCTATTGCTTCTATGCTTGTTATTTATTTATTTTTTAAATGTACCTTTACAATCTCCTTAAATAAGGTAAACTGGCATTGCAGCTTTGCGGCTTCACAGCCAGGTTCCTACTGCACATGGGCAAGCCGTACTTTGTGAATTGTCTGTGACGTGTCTCAGAAGGCTGCGGGGGAAGGAGGGGGGCTGAACTTCCGGCTCAGACTGCCACAGCGCACCTGACAGGAAGTGGGAGGTGGTACCTGTCAAAACCAGGTACCCCCCCCACCTTCAAAAAAACATGTGGCAGGGGAAGGGGGGAGGATGCAAACAAGCACAAGTTCCCCCTAGAGCATAGGGAGAGCTCTGTCCTGTCAGCAGGGATGTGCTGGATTTTGTTTGCCTGCAAAAGGAATACAAATCCAGCACAAAAACACTGGTTAGGCACACATTAAATCTTTGATCGCCCTAGATGTTTACCCCCTCACAGCCAGTGTCATCAGTACAGTGACAGTGCATGTTTTTAGCACTGGTCACTGTATTAGTGTCACTGGTTCCCACAAAGTGGCAAAAGTGTCAGTTCGTCCGCCACAATATTGCAGTCCTGCTATAAGTTGCCGATCGCTGCCATCACTAGCAAAAAGATACAAATAGAAAATTCCAGTATAAATACCATAGTTTGTAGACACAATTAGCCAGATTCAGAGAGGTTTACGCCGGCGTATCAGTAGATACGCTGTCGTAACTCTGAATCTGCGCCGTTGTACATTTAAGTGTATTCTCAAATTGAGATACACTTAAATGTAGCCAAGATACGACCTCCTACACCGTTGTATCTTAGCTGACTATTTACGCCGGCCGCTAGGGGTGTGTACGCTGATTTACGCCTAGAATGCGTAAATCAGCGAGATAAGCCTATTCACGAACAGACGCTTGCCCGTCGCAGTAAAGATACGCCGTTTACGTAAGGCGTTTTCAGGCGTAAAGTTAGTCTACCAAAAAGCTGGCCAAGCCAATGTTAAGTATGGAAGTCGGACCCGCGTCGAATTAAATTTTTTTTTATGTCGTTTGCATAAGTCGTCTGTGAATGGGGCTGGGCGTTTACGTCTAAACCAATAAGTCTTTGCGGCGTAATTTGGAGCATGCGCACTGGGATATGTCCACGGACGGCGCATGTGCCATTCGTAAAAAACGTCAAGCATGTCGGGTCATGATTCATTAGCATAAAACACGCCCACCTCTTCACAATTTGAATTAGGCACGCTTAGGCCGGCACATTTACGCTACGCCGCCGTAACTTAGGACACAAGTGCTTTGTGAATACAGCACTTGCCTCTCTAACTTACGGCGGCGTATCGTATATGCGATACGCTACGCCTGCCTAACGTTAGGCTCTCCTACCTGAATCTAGCTATATATCTTTTGCGCAAACCAATCAATAAACACTTATTGAGTTTGTTTACCAAAAATTTGTAGCAGACTACATATTGGCCTAAATGTATGAAGAAATTCGATTTTTTAAAATTGTTATGGGATAGGTTTTATAACCAAAAGTAAAAAAACAACAACCCAGTGGTGATCAAATACCACAAAAAGAAAGCTTTAGTTGTAGGAAAAATATGACATAAATGTAATTTATGTATAGCGTTGCATGACTGCACAATTGTCAGTTAAGGTAACGCAGTTCCATACAGCAAAAAATAGCCTAATCGTGAAGGGGGTAAATTTTTCAGAGATCAAGTGGATAATAATTCAAAAAAGTAAATGTTAATTGAGAGAGTGAAATTCCACTTTAACTTTATTGGGATGGGTGCGACGTATATGATCCCCCTGAGGAAGATACGTCACACGCATCCCTGTATCGACACGCATTGGGGAGGGGACAGGACAGCATGGAAGGCAGCTGGTCTGTCCAGGAGAAGGCACACATTATCTCAAGCGATTCCGGCATACTTGTATTTGATTTAGAGAGTGGTGCACTAATGCACCTTGTCAATGTGAGTACCCCGGTCGGGGGCTTTTTGTCTAATAAATAGTTTTTTATTAAAGCAATATCACACTATCCAGCGTTTTTTGTTATCCCACTTACACATGGAAACTACGTAATTGGGAGCCAGGACTTCCAGCCTTTTTTGTTATCCCACTTGCACATGGAAATTACATTATTGGGAAGCTACAGCGGCAGAGCCCAGGCGTGATTTGACCAAACTTAATTGCAAGGTCACACTTTCTGAGGTGAGCGTTCATTACCCAGAATGTGAACACACCAGCATGTTTGGATCACCACACTAAGCATTTATTGATTTATGGACTTTAAGAGTTTTTTTGGCACCAAGAACCATGACTTCTGGTTATTGGTGGCACTATAACAGTTGTTGGGAAGTTAGCACTTCTGAATCAGATACACTTTTGGTTCCTTCTTCTGGCCCCTATGTCGCTATGATGTCTTCTTTTGATGTCAGGGGTCAGTAGATGGAACCACAGAACACAGAGGCAGTTCAGATATCAGACACTCCTGGAAGTGTCGGATGTTGAACATTTTTTTCAGCTTGAGTAGTGCTTGTGGTTAGTGGAGCTCAGCTTTTATTAAATTTTTTTGCAACAAAATCGTTTTATGCACAGGAATTACTCAATGTTTCTTGTGTCTTTAAAAACTTTCTACTAAAAAGGTAAAAAAAAAAACAAAAAAAACAAAAACAAACATGTCATGCTTACCTACTCTAATGGTTTTGCACAAAGCAGCCCAATGCTCCTTTTCTCAGGTCCCTCCCTGGTGCTCCTGTCTCCCCCCCCATCCCCACTGAGTGGCTCCATAATAAGCAGGTTGCCGGGTCGCTCCCAAGTTCCGATCTGTGTGCCCACGCGGAGAGAGAAAACATGCATACAAGTAGTGGCGGGGGGTGGGTGATGCTGCATACTGAAAATGTTGTTACCTTTCTGCACAAAGGTAAAAAACCTTCAGCCTTTGGAATCACTTTAAGGTCTTATCATAATTCCTGTCTGGTGGGAAGGGGGGGGGGGGGGGGGGTGATGCTGCATACTGAAGATTTCTTTACCTTTGTGTACAAAGTTAAAAAACCTTCAACCTTTAGAATCACTTTAAGATCTTATCATCATAATTCATGTCTTCCCCCTTGTCACACCTTTTACAAAGATAATGTTCCATAATTTTTTTATGCAAGAATTTGCAGGATCAGTTTACTGGATTCCCAGCGGCTGGGTAGAACTTCAGCAGGCAAATATCATTTACATGGCCCCCCGAGAAACAATAAAAACCTGAGAGGGATTTAGCAAGTGAGCATCCACCCATATCAGAAACACCGATTCCAAAATGTCTTGGGAGCCTTTATTTTTGCCATCACCATAATATATACATATTGTAGATATTGACACTATTAAAGAATATAGCACACGCATGCATTTCCATTAACGTCTATCCACCCAGACTTCTGTTAGTTGTGTATTTTGTACCCTTGAAAACAATCCCCTCAGACATCCGTCAAAATTTGGTAGGAATAGGTCGCTCCATCATCAGCTTCTAGAAACCAGGTACTAGTCTCTAGGAAGAACTTATGAAAAAGTCAGATCCATATTTCATATCTGCCACAAAAGCTCATCAGAGTAATAACCCTCCTTCTCCTGGGTGTTATCCGACCATCTGCTACTCTATTACTTATCTTTATTTTGCAACTAATTAACAGCATAATCTTCTAAATTCAGCAAGTTAATTATCATTATTGTGGTCTTTGCAGCATCATCAGTCCTCATGAAGTCTTGTCTCTCCTCCCCCAGAGGACACGGGGAAATGAAGAAGGCTTGGAAAGGGTCTGTTTAGAGGGGGGCTCATTAGGTGCTTGCTGATGAGCTTGGCATGCAGAGAGGCAGGTCAGGAGAATTCTGCTGAACACAAGGTTCCATGCCGGGCTCAACCAAGTTAATGTAGCTTTCTGAATAGTTGCCAGCCTGCCCTCTGTCAGCTCTCAATAGAAACCTCCCGCAGTAAACCTACTGGCTTCATACCGTGCAGAAAGATAACTCACAGTTTGTCACAAAAGTCTTTACATGGCGGATCCCACAGGGTAGAACTTGCTTTAATGTTCTCTTGATTGTGCTTCCCTCCCCTCCAGCTCTTTCAGTTAGTTTAACTAGAGCACTCCAATATAAAGTAGACGTGTGCTGAAATGCATTACACAGGAAGGGACGTGTACAGAACTATTAAAATGCCCTGTAGTTACATAGATACTCTTAGGAGTAATGATTAAGACATAATAAGCTCATGAACAGCATTTAATAAAAAGGTAATTGATCCAAAACTGGAATTTCAGTTATGGGTGGACACAGATATCACCACTTGGCTACTTCTATCTTTGTGGGAATCCAGCAGTCGGCATTCCTGACTATGACCTTGCTTAAAGCCACTGCGAAGGAACAGAGTCTAACTTCTGCTGCTATATTCCCTATAATGTTAAACAAGTTACGCATTAAGCAGAAAAACCTAGATATCTTGGTAACTGCCAAAGCAGACGGGTGTTGATAGTAATTTAGGTAGAGAGATTTACCCAAGAAGCTAGCAAGTGATTCAGCAATCTGACATCAACCCAAAACTGAAATGAATTTTGTGCGGACAAGCAGGCTAAAAGCATCAGAAAAATAATAATAATAATAATAATAATAATAATAATAATAATAATAATAATAAATATATATATATATATATATATATATATATATATATATATATATATATATATATATATATATATATATATATATATATATATATATACATACATATATATACATACATACACACACACACACACATTGTCCCGTTAAAATAAATTTCTATAGCATTATGTGCCTATATTTTTTTATAAATTGATTTATAACCATTTATCCTGCCAGTGACCTACTCTTGTTGTTGGTGATGGCAACAATCTACTGTACAGGGCCATGTACCCTCTGCAACATTACCATGGTTTGTGCAAAAGAGCCACATCTACTTCTTTCTATACCTTGCTCTTTTTGGAGCCAAACAGATGGTGTTCTGATCCATGCATCAAACCCGTACACTCCAGGATGAACTTGCAGATCAATGCAGCTGGTCGCCTGTTATATATATGAACAGGCTGCCTGCAAACGGCTGTATAAAACACCTGTGCATTACGCATGCAAGAAGATGTCCTTTGGATCGGTTTGCCCATGTGAACGAGGCCTAAGGACTTGTATAGACAACCTTTGGCCTTTTGTTGATGGCGCGATTTAGAGACGCTTCCGAAATCATTCAGTATTTATCAACAGATGCATTTGACCTGTAGTTGACCTCCTTCGGACCTGCTTTCAGTAAGTTTAGCATTTTTATAGACTTATACAGGAATGCAAACAACTGCTTGAAGCAAACATATGCCTGTCGGCCCAAAGACATCCTGTAACAAATTTTGTTGACAGAAAACTGTTGGTGGCAAGTTGTATTGATGTGTTGTTCTAAAGCCCAAGGGCTCTTTCACACTGCCGACAACCGCCAGCAGATCTACCTGCTCAGCGGGGGACCTGTCTGCTGATCCTCGCTGAGCAGGTGGATGACAGGTCCGTGTCCGCGCCACTTATGTAGAGCGGACACAGCCAGCATTCCTCTATGGACTATCAGATGGAAAAGGACTGTCTGTCCATTTAGATCCGACTGTCATCCAATTTTATCAACAGATGGGAAACGGATACACCATCCGCCTGTTTTTAGCAGATAGGATCGGATTTCGGAGGGTGTCAATGGACACAAGTCCGTTTGCATCCACAGCTTCATAGAGGGCAATGGATGGTTCGATCAGGTCCGCCTAAAAAACTGACAGGTGGACCTGAACGCATTAAGGTAAAAAATCTTCTGTGTAACAGAATCCCCCTCTGCCATCCCTTCTACTAAGCTGAGCCAATTCATGATCCAATGCTGTGCACGAGAGCCGAGTACTCCCCCCTTTTGGGTCCACACTCAACAAATGGTTGCACCCTTGCTGGAGCAAAAGTAAGCCCACTGCAAAAGTATATTCCCATGGGCAATACGTTTAAAAGGCTAAAAATAAAATCTATGTGGCTCACGGTCAAAGTTAAAATGGCTATAAATATAAAAAAAAGAGCTTTTAAAAAGTATAAAAATGAAGGTACGCCATCATCGTTTAAATGTTACAAAGAATATAACAGAATATGTAAAAAGGAAATCAAGGATGCAAAAATTCAAAACGAACGACAGATTGCAAAAAGATAGTAGACAAACCCCCAAAAAATCTTCAAGATATTATAATAGTAAAAAGGTCAGGTCTGAGCATGTAGACCCTTTACAAAATAATCTAGAGTGAGTGACTGGGGACAAAGAGAAGGCACATTTATTAAATACTTTCTTCAGCTCTGTGTATACAAAGGAGCATGGGGGAGCTCATGTCCAATATGTGGGTGGTTGTGACACAGCCCCAAATGATCCACAATGGCTTAAACAGGATATGGTCCAGAAATATTTAGACAGAATAAAAGGTGGATAAAGCACCTGGACCAGGCATCCACCCACTGATTCTAAAAGAATTGAGCTCTGTAATTTCAAGGCCATTGTTTCTAATATTTAGGGACTCATTAATGACTGGAAAGATACCACTAGATTGGCGCAGGGCCAATGTAGTGCCCATATTCTATCCATTATAAATGGATAGAAAACTGGCAAAAAGACAGAATTTAGAAAGTAGTGGTTAATGACTCTTAAGCCTCGTACACACGATCAGTCCATCCAATGAGAACGGTCTGAAGGACCGTTGTCATAGGTTAACCGATGAAGCTGACTGATGGTCCGTCTTGCCTACACACCATCAGTTAAAAAAACGATCGTGTCAAAACGCGGTGACGTAAAACACAACGACGTGCTGAAAAAAACGAAGTTCAATGCTTCCAAGCATGCGTCGACTTGATTCTGAGCATGCGTGGATTTTTAACCGATGGTTGTGCCTACTAACGATCGTTTTTTTCCCATCGGTTAGGAATCCATAGGATAAATTTAAATCAAGTTTTTTTTTTTTTAACCTATGGGGCCCACACACAATCGGTTTGGACCGATGAAAACGGTCCATCAGACCGTTGTCCTCTGGTTAACCTATCGTGTGTACGAGGCCTAACTCTGAATGGCCCAAGGTGATCAGTGGTATATCCCAAGGTTCAGTATTGGGACTCTTACTTTCTAATATCTTTATAAATATAGGGTCTGGGATTAAAAGTAAAATTTCTGTCTTTGCAGATGACACCAAGCTATGGCGTGGAATAAAGTCCTTACAGGGTGTCTCCAATATACAAGCCGACATCAATGCTCTGTCTAATTAGGGAACTAAGTGGCAAATGAGGTTTAATGTTGATAAATGTAAAGTTATGCACTTGGGGGCTAAGAATATGCATGCATCATACATACTAGGGGGACTACAACTGGGGGAATCAATGGTGGAGAAGGATCTGGGGGTTTTGGTAGATCATAAGTTCAATAATAGCCTGCAATGCCAAGCTGCGGTTTCCAAAGCGAGCAAAGTCCTTTCTTGTATTAAGAGAGGTATGGACTCCAGAGAGAAAGAGAGAAATATAATTTTACCCCTGTACAAATCATTAGTAAGACCTAATTTGGAATATGCTGTTCAGTTTTGGGCATAAGTTCTCAAAAAGGAAATCGGGGAACTAGAGAAAGTGCAGAGAAGAGCAACCAAACTGATAAGAGGCACAAAGAAGCTCAGCTATGAGGAAAGATTAGAGGAACTGAATTTATTCCCTCTTGAGAAAAGGAGATTAAGGGGGTATATGATCAACATGTATAAATACATACAGTAAGTGGTCTATATAGTGAACTTGGTGTTGAATTATTCACTTTAAGGTCATCACAGAGAACAAGGGGGCACTCTTTACGTCTAGAGGAAAAAAAAGATTTTAATCTCCAAATACAGAAAGGTTTCTTCACAGTAAGAGCTGTGAAATGTGGAATAGACTCCCTCCAGCGGTGGTTCTGGCCAGCTCAATAGATTGCTTTAAAAAATTCTTTCCTAAATGTACATAATATAACTGGGTACTGACATTTATAAGTAAAGTTGATCCAGGGAAAATGCGAATGCCTCATGGAGGATCAGGAAGAAATTTTTTCCTCTGCTGTAGCAAAATGGAGCATGCTTTGCTGAGGTTTTTCCGCCTTCCTCGGGATCAACGGTGTGTGAAGGATTGTGTATATGGGCCAGATCCTCAAAAGAGATACGACGGAGTAACTGCTGTTACTCCATCGTATCCCTTGTCCTAACTATGGAACTGATCCACAGAATCAGTTTTCCATAGTTAGGGCGAAGATCCGGCATGTGTAATTGAATTACACTGCCGGATCTTAGGATGCAGTACCGCATCCGCCGATGGGGGCATTTCGCGTCGAAATGCCGCTTCGGGTATGCAAATTAGGACTTACGGCGATCCACGAAGCTATTATGCTTCGTTTTGTCGCCGTAAGTTTTATTTTGCAAGTGCAAAATTAGGGCTGCTTTTACAAAGTGTAAACTGTTTACACCATGTAAAAGCAGACCCTTCTTCCTCGCGCCGCGCTTTTTTTTCGATTTTGAATTTTTTTTTTGCCGCCGTATCTTTTTTTTTTCACGACGCAACTTTATTGACCCGTCGCGATCCACAAAGCCCGACGTAACGTAATTTCGCGCTATGCCCGTCGGGAAAATGACGTCACGAGCATGCGCAGTACGGCCGGCGCGGGAGCGCGCCTCATTTAAATGGGATTCGCCCCCTGATGATGAGGAACGCCTTGCGCCGGCCCGATTTAAGTTACTCCACTCAAAATTTCTAGGTAAGTGCTTTGTGGATCGGGCACTTAGGTAGAAATTTTGCGGCGGTGTAACTTAAATCGGCATATTTAAGTTAAGCCCGTTTTTTGAGGATCTGGCCCATGATTTTTTTTTTTTTGGTTGAACTAGATGGTCTTTTTTCAACTTGACTAACTATGCAACTATGTAAAAGGCACAGGCCCAGATTCACAAAGGAGATACGACGGAGTATCTCAGATACTCCGTCGTATCTCTCAGAGTATCGATGCGACTGATTCATAGAATCAGTTACGCATAGATATCCCTAAGATCCGACAGGTGTAATTGTTTTACACTGTCGGATCTTAGGATGCAGTACCGTGGCTGCCGCTGGGGGGGAGTTTGCGTCGTAAATCAGCGTTGGGTATGCAAATTAGGAGTTACGGCGATCCACGACGGATTTTCGCGTTCGCTACGTCGCCGCTAGTCTAGTTTCCCGTTGCAAAGTTAGTCGTCGTTTTGGGTGCCTTAACTTTACACAGCACACGTATGTGCTGTATAAAGTATGGCCGTCGTTCCCGCGTCGAAATTTAAAAATTAACGTCGTTTGCGTAAGCCGTCCGGGAATACGGAATTACGGTACGCGCGTCGCCGTTCGAAAAAATTACGTCACGTCGCGCAAAGCACGGCGGGTAATTAAAAAGGGAGCATGCGCAGTAGGTCCGGCGCGGGAGCGCGCCTAATTTAACCACTTAACCACCAGCCGCCGTCATATAACGGCGGCAAGGTGGTTGCTTAACTGGGGGTTGCCGTTAATTAACGGCGCCCCGCAGAAGCAGCAATGCGCGCCGCCTCGGGCGCGCACACAGAAGATTCTGTGCGCGCCGGGTCTATGAGACCCAGCGCTACACAGATCAGGGAAATTGACCAGTAACAGTGGTCTTTTTCCATGTGATCGTGCCGTCCAATGACGGCGCGATCACAATGTAAACACAGCAAGGTCAGGGAAAGTTTATCTCCTCTCCTCTCCTCACACAGTATCAGCGAGAGAGAAGAGGAGATAAACTGTGAGTTTTGCAAGCCATACCAGTGCCCCATAGTGCCCATCTGTGCCCATATTGCCCCATAGTGCCAAATCTGTGCCCATATTGCCACATCAGTGCCAAATCTGTGCCCATAGTGCCACATCAGTGCCACATCTGTGCCTAAAGTGCCACATCAGTGCCACATCTGTGTCCATAGTGCCACATCTGTGCCCAGTAGTGCCACATCTGTGCCACCTGTGCCACACCAGAGCCGCACCAGTGTCACCGGAGCCGCACCAGTGTCACCAGAGCCGCACCAGTGCCACCAGAGCCACAACAGTCCTATACCAGTGCCAAAACAGTGCCGTACCAGTGCCGCCTGCGCCCACCAGTGCCGCCTGCGCCCACCAGTGCCGCCTGCGCCCACCAGTGCCGCCTGCGGCCACCAGTGCCACCAGGGCCGCCTGTGCCCACCAGTGCCGCCTGTGCCCACCAGTGCTGCCTGTGCCCACCAGTGCTGCCTGTGCCCACCAGAGCCACCTGTGCCCACCAGAGCCACACCCGTGCCACTATAGTGCACATAAGTGCCGCCTTCTGCTAATCAGAGCCACCAGAGCCACCTGTGCCCACCAGAGCCACCTGTGCCCACCAGAGCCACCTGTGCCCACCAGAGCCACACCCGTGCCACTAAAGTGCACATAAGTGCCGCCTTCTGCTAATCAGTGCACACCAGAGCCCCACCAGAGCCACCAGAGCCACCTGTGCCCACCAGAGCCACCTGTGCCCACCAGAGCCACCTGTGCCCACCAGAGCCACACCCGTGCCACTACAGTGCACATAAGTGCCGCCTTCTGCTAATCAGTGCACACCAGAGCCCCACCAGAGCCACCTGTGCCCACCAGAGCCACCTGTGCCCACCAGAGCCACCTGTGCCCACCAGAGCCACACCCGTGCCACTACAGTGCACATAAGTGCCCACCTGTGTCCATCAGTGCCACCACAGTGCTCTGCAGTACAGCCTCACCAGCCACCAGTATGGCAAAAAAATTCTTTACCGGTGAGCAGGCCGTACATCTTCTACTTGCCATGAGCGATGAGAGCAGCGAGGAGTCTCTGTCCGATTCGGATTCGGCCTATGAACCCGTTATAGACAGTGGGTCGGATTCAGAATCTGAAGAGGAACGTGGGCCCAGGAAAAGAAGGGGTGCTGGCGTGGAGAAGCGGCCTACTCCCAGACGCGCAGGGCCGTCCACCTCAAGCGATGTGCCGTCCGCCTCAAGCGATGTGCCGTCCGCCTCAAGCGCTGTGCCGTCCGCCTCAAGCGCTGTGCCGTCCGCCTCAAGCGCTGTGCCGTCCGCCTCAAGCGCTGTGCCGTCCGCCTCAAGCGCTGTGCCGTCTGCCTCAAGCGCTGTGCCACTGCAACAAAGGGGCCATGCCAGCCTTCCCTATGGCCTTCAAAACCCCCTGTGGCTTCCCCCTAATTCCGGAGCAGCAAATATCCCCCCTTTCACTGCCCAGCCAGGTGTCCAGGTGAACACCGAAAACTTTTCAATGCTTAATTTTTTTAATTTACTTTTCACCGAAGATTTGCTATCCTTCATTGTGGCCCAGTGCAATCTCTACGCACAACAGTACATAAGAAGTAACCCTGGTTCCAGATATGCCCGCCCCTTTGAGTGGAGAGAACTAACCGTGGACGAATTTAAAATGTTCTTAGGCCTAACCTTTACTATGGCACTTTCAAAAAAAAAACAATTGTACTCCTACTGGTCCACCAAACCCATTCACCACATGCCACTCTTCTCCTCCCTTATGCCAAGATCCCGATATTTAATAATTATGCGGTTCCTCCACTTTAACGATAACGCCCAGTGCCCTCCCCGAAATGACCCTGCTTTTGACAAGCTATATAAAATTAGGCCACTTCTAAATTTTTTCGCTCAACGATTTCCCCAATTATATACCCCTGACCAGAACATATCCGTGGATGAGTCCCTTGTCAAATTCTCAGGCAGGCTGGGCATCAAGCAGTTCATCCCCAGCAAAAGGGCCCGATATGGGATCAAAATGTACAAACTTTGCGACAGAGCCACAGGGTACCTCTACTCATTCATGGTGTATGAAGGGAAGGACTCCCAACTGCATCCCCCTGAATGTCCAGAGTATATGGGAGTCAGCGGAAAAGTGGTCTGGAATCTGATGTATCCACTCTTTGGAAAGGGATACCACCTTTATGTGGATAATTTCTACACCAGCTTGCCCCTGTTTCGCTGTCTTTACCTCCGGAATACCCCAGCATGTGGCACAATAAGACCCAACAGGAAAGGCTTCCCGCAAAAACTGGTGGATCAAAAGCTCAGACGAGGGGAGTCTGCAGCATTGAGGAACCAGGAGATATTGGCTGTCAGGTGGAGGGACAAACGGAACGTCCACATGCTTACATCAATCCACGACGACACCTGCGTGGAAGTCCCCCAAAGAACCGGCCCAATCCAAAAACCAAAGTGCATCTATGACTATAATTTGTTCATGGGGGGAGTGGACTTCAATGACCAGATGATAGAACCCTACCTGCCCACAAGAAAATCCCGCCACTGGTACAAGAAAGTGTCCATTTATTTTTTTAGTTTGGCCTTTTATAACTCCTATGTAATCTACAAAAAGTCATCAGAGAACCCCGTATCATATCTGGACTATCAAGAAGAAGTCATCACCGCCCTTTTGTACCCTGAAAACCCACCGGAAAATATTCGCTCTGATTCTGTGAGCAGACTCCACGAGCGTCACTTTCCTGAGAAAACCCCCTCCCCTGAAACAGGCCACAGAAATCAGAAGAGGTGCCGGGTGTGCTCCAGAAGAGGAATTCGAAAAGACACTGTGTATTACTGTCCCGATTGTCCTTCCCAACCAGGCCTCTGTATTGGAACATGTTTCCACCGTTACCATACGTTTCTTCATTATTAGGGACGTATGGTAAACGCAATTCTAATTTCCTGTAATTTCCCCCCACACCCCTTATGCCACTGCACTCATACCTCTGCCTTCTCCGGAATCGACCATGGCCTGTTATACGACCACTCTTTTGCCTAACCCTAAACATACCTCTGCCTTCTCTGGAACTGACCCTGGCTTGTTATACGACCACTCTTTTGCCTAACCCTAAACTGTACCTACATCTGCCTGCTCTGGAACTGACCCTGGACTGTTTGACCACGTTTTTTGCCTGCCCCTTGGATTGATCTTTTACCCTGCTATACTAGTGGGAACACAGGGGTCTCACATATGTGAGGGGCTCCAGAATTGTTTTTCTGGATGAAAAAACTAATTTTTTAGTTTTCTCATTCCCGGATTAGGGTCTGGTTGCCCGGAGGCTTCAAAGAGATTTGGGTGGGAGAAGCCTCTACCCCTGTCCCCATTCCCCTACCCATGGCCCGCTACTTGGACCATGTTCCTACCAGGACGAATATTTTGCCTGACTATGGACAATATTCCTGCCTGCTGCCTGGACAATTCCATTCACTGTCGCTGACCAGTGACCACGTCCCTGCCTGCTGCCTGGATCGGGGCTCTCCTTCTGTGGACAATTGCACTACTAAAACCACAGGTAATCTTCTTTTTTTTTTTACCCATTACTCAGCAGAATGTATTTTAGGGTGTAATTCTTGGTATGTACATGCTGTGTTAGAAATATGAAGGCCCTTCAAAAATGTGATAGATTGTAAGGAAATTGGATGTGTAATTTATGTCCCTAGAACACCTGATGGTGCTTCTTGGATGTTGGGCCTCTGTATGTGGCCACGCTGTGTAAAAGTCTCACACATGTGGTATCGCCATACTCAGGAGGAGCAGCAGAATATATTTTGGGGTGTAATTTTTTCTATGTACATGCTATGTGTTGGAAATATCCTATAAATGGACAACTTTCTGTAAAAAAAATGCATTTTTATTTTTTTCCACATTTTCCAAGAACATCTGGAAAAAAATGAACTGTTCAAAAGACTCACTATGCCTCATAGATTATACGTTGGGGTGTTAGCTTTCCAAAATGGGGTCACTTTGTGGGCGTTTCCATTGTCCTGGTGCTCCAGGGCCTTCAAAAGTGTAATAGGTGGTTGAGAGATTAGATGTGTAATTTATGCTCCTAGAATGCTTGAAGTTGCTACTTCGGTGTTGGGCCTCTGTATGTGGCCACGCTGTGTAAAAGTCTCACACATGTGGTATCGCCATACTCAGGAGGAGCAGCAGAATATATTTTGGGGTGTAATTTTTTCTATGTACATGCTATGTGTTGGAAATATCCTATTAATGGACAACTTTCTGTAAAAAAAAATGCGTTTTTATTTTTTTCCACATTTTCCAAGAACATCTGGAAAAAAATGAACTGTTCAAAAGACTCACTATGCCTCATAGATTATACGTTGGGGTGTTAGCTTTCCAAAATGGGGTCACTTTGTGGGCGTTTCTATTGTCCTGGTGCTCCAGGGCCTTCAAAAGTGTAATAGGTGGGTGAGAGATTAGATGTGTAATTTATGCTCCTAGAATGCTTGAAGTTGCTACTTCGGTGTTGGGCCTCTGTATGTGGCCACGCTGTGTAAAAGTCTCACACATGTGGTATCGCCATACTCAGGAGGAGCAGCAGAATATATTTTGGGGTGTCATTTGTGGAATTTACATGCCATGTGAGAGAAATAACCTGTTATAATGACAATATTGGTATGAAAAAAAAAAAAATCTTAATTTTGCAAAGAATTGTGGGAACAAATGACAACTTCAAAAAACTAACTATGACTCTTACTAACTACCTTGGAATGTCTACTTTCCAAAAAGGGGTCATTTGGGGGGTATTTGTACTTTATTGGCTTGTTAGGGTCTCAAGAAATGAGAGAAGCTGTCAGTACTTCAGGTGTGATCAAATTGTTCAATTTTCAGAAATTGGTACCATAGCTTGTAGACCCTATAACTTTCACCCAGACTAAATAATATCCAAATTTTTTTTTTTTTTTACCAAAAATATGTAGCAGTATGCATTTTAGGCCAAATGTATGAGGAAAAATTACTTTTTTACAAAATGATATGATAGAAATGAAGAAAAATTCATTTTTTTACAACATTTTCGTTCTTTTTTCATTAAAGTGGTTGTAAACCCACTATTTGGACTTTTACCTACAGGTAAGCCTACAACAAGGCTTACCTGTAGGTAAGGAGAATATCTCCTAAACCTGCACGGTTTAGGAGATATTACCCCCGCAATGCGGGCGGCGCATGCGCAGGGGGGACTCCACGGCTGAAGGACCGGCATCGCCGGACCCTGCCGATTTTAAATCTCCCGCGCGCACGCGCGGGAGTGACGTCATCGCCGCTCCAGCCAATCACAGCGCTGGAGCGGCGATACCCGGAAGACACGCCGGAGCAAGATGACATCCTGCTCGGCGTGGACCAGGTAAGTGGTACACACCTCGTTCCGAGGTAAGTATTTCATAATAGGCTAGTATGCGGTGCATACTAGCCTATTATGCCTTTTGCATTGCAGGTTTGGGGGAAAAAAAAAAAAGTTTATGCGGTTTACAACCGCTTTAATAGCGAAAAAAAACAAAAAACGCAGAGGTGATCAAATACCACCAAAAGAAAGCTCTATTTGTGGGAAAAAAAGGACAAAAATTTCATTTGGTTACAATGTTGTATGACTGAGTTATTGTCATTCAAAACGTGAGAGCACCAAAAGCTGAAAATTGGTCTGGTTATTAAGGGTGTTTAAGTGCCCAGTTGTCAAGTGGTTAAATGGCACACGCCCCTTTGAATTACGCGGGCTTATGCCGGAGGCCGCCGGCGTAGTTTTCATCGCAAGTTGCTTTGTGAATCAGGCACTTGCGATGAAAACTTGCGGCGGTGTAACGTATCTACGATACGTTACGCCGCCGCACTTCTACCTGAATCTGGCCCACAGTGTGTAAGAGATTCATTTGAAAAGTACATCTGGTCTCTCCTCCTCCTTTACTCTGTGTAGTTAGTGGATAGACTCATGCAGGAAGAGACATCTCCAAAGAGACATCTCTTTGTCCATCCACTTCCTGCATGAGTATATCCACTAACTACACCAAGTAAGGAGGAGAAGGAGGAGGAGGAGGAGGAGGAGGAGGAGGAGAGACCAGATGTACTTTTCAAATGAATCACTTACACAAAGTGTCTTTTGCCTCTGCAGGGGTGTAACCATTTGGCGAGTGTGAACCCAAAAGGGGGGAGCAAGAGTGATTCACCCACTTACTGTCTGGATATTATAGCACAGGCATTTAAAGCACAAAGACACTTGGGACTGGGACAGTTTATTCTGGACTCATATTATCAAAGTTTTTTTTTTCTGGCAGAGTTTTTTGCACTTATGCACTTCAGCACGTTTCAATATATTAGATATTAAAGCAACACTTTAGAGGGATAGTGCATATTTTTAAATAGTTGTATGTTGTTGCACAGTGCTTTTAGCACATATGATTTCTTCCACTGGACACTATTGCACTTTAAATCTCATTGGATGAATCCAGGCTGTATAAGTGACGCGATTCAATTTATCACTGTGAGTGAGTGAGTGAGAAACTTATATAGCGCAACACATGCGAACTGAATCGCCTCTGGGCGCTTGGTATCCATTTCCTGGGCTCTCAGAAGAGATGGGTTTTGATCTTTCTCCTGAAGGCTAAGTGGTTTTCCTCCAACCGGATGCTGGTTGGTAGAGCGTTCCATAGTCTGGGTCCTTGGACCGCAAATCTTCGTTCTCCTTTGGACTTGTATCTGGCTTTGGGTATCTGGAGTAGATTTTGGTTGGTGGATCACAGAACGCGATTGGTGTTGTGAGCTTTTAGTTTTTCGCACAGATATTGGGGGGCATTTCCCAGAATACACTTATGCGTAAGACAGAGCGCCTTGAAAGTGATTCTGTCTTTTACTGGCAACTAATGAAGGGATCTCAGTGAAGGTGAGATTGATTCCCATGTTTTTTTCCCAGTCACAAGTCGTGCGGCCATATTTTGAACGACTTGCAGACAAGTGATTTGGTACTTTGGGAGTCTGAGATAGAGGGCATTTGCATAGTCAAGTCTGGAGTTGATAATTGTTCCCACCACGACTGCTATGTCTTCTTTTGGAATGAAGGGAGTGAGTCTGCGTAGTAGGGGCAGCAGATGGTGCGATCCGCTAACTACTGACCCTATTTGTGCATCCATTGTCATGTAGGTGTCAAAAATGACTCAGAGACTTTTGACTTTTTGTTGCTAGGGGCGATGGTTTGACCCAGAATGGACGGGGTCGTCCATGTTGTTGCGAGATGATTCTTTCGATTAGCGTGAAACAGGAGAAGTTCTGTTTTTGAGCCTCTGAGTTTAAGATAACTCTTAGGCCCCATACTCACGAGCAAACATGTCTGCTGAAACTGGCCCGCAGGCCAGTTTCAGCAGACATGTTTGGTCGTGTGTGGGCGCGAGCGGGCCGAATTCCAGCAAACATTTGCCCGCCGGGCCTTTTCCCAGCAGACAAATATTCCTGGACTTGTTTTAAAACAGTCCGCTGGAATTCTGCCCGCTCGGACATGTACGGTCGTCAGTACAGACCTACCGTACATGTCCAGGCGCCCGCCGTCCCTCGCATGCGTCGAATGACTTCGACGCATGCGTGGAAGCATTTTAAAGGCGGGCCGCCCACGTCGCCGCGTCATTGTCGCGGCGACACCGCGTCATCGACGCGGCGACACCGCGGACACGCCCCGCGTATTGTTTACGCGCGGACTTCTGTACGATGGTGTGTACAACCATCGTACAGAAGCCCTCTGGCAGACATGTATGGTGAAAACGGTCCGACGGACCGCTTTCACCATACATGTTTGGTCGTGAGTACCCGGCCTTAGTCATCCAATTTTCTATCACAGAAAGGCATTTCTCTAGTCCGAGATAATGATCCTTTTTGTTGCAGATGCAAAAATACAGTTGTGTGTCATCTGCATAAGAATGGTAAAGTAACTTCTGGTTACTAATGATTTCAAAAAGAGGGCGGAGATAGATATTGAACAGAACAGGAGACAGAGGGGATCCCTGAGGAACTCCGCAAGACACTGTGCGTTTTTCTGAAGTGAAAAGGCCCAGTTTTACTATTTGTGATCGGTTTTCCAAGAAGGAGGAGAACCAAGCTAAATCACATTCCGTGACTCTGGCTACTTCCACTAGCCACGTCAGCAATAATTTGTGGTCTACCGTATCAAAAGCTGCGCTTAGGTCCAACAGAAGGCAAGATTCTCCTTCGTCTGCAGCCTCGAGAGCGTCATCCCATATTTTGAGCAGTGCTGTTTCTTTATTTATTTTTTCATACATATTTATTGTGTTCCGATTCATATGGTAGTATCATCCTTTTATGTAACACAGCATTTAAAGGGATGGTACATGACAATAAGCACATTTGTTATATTTTTATACACTTAAATTGGGGCAGCGCCACCCATACCTCTTTCTAGAATACCATTTTATAATGGTTTATGTAGTTTATTTTTACTATGGTTAGGACTAAAAATGCATGCATAATAATATTAAAGGGGAACTTCACCCAAAAGGGAAAGTTCCATTCTTCCTCCTCTGCCATATTTGATTGAATTCAGAGACCGACAGATTGAATTCATTATTTAACCCAAGAGGCTGTAAGGCTTACAGCCTCTAGGATTAAAAAATGAATTCAATCTGCCTGTATTTTTGGAACCATAGTCCTGTTGAATCCTCAACATTTTCTGGTAATTTACCTTTAAGAAATAGGGCCCTATATATTCCAAGAGGGGTAAGGGTATGCCTTTTCCCTCCCTCTTGATTTTCTGATGGTTTATTTTGGAATATGTAAATATGTTTGGTTTCTATATATATATCTTCTTTAACCACTTAAGGACCTTGGCTGTTTTTCAGATTTGGTGTTTACAAAATTAAAACTGTTTTTTTTTGCTAGAAAATTACTTAAAACCCCCAAACATTATATATTTTTTTCTAACACCCTAGAGAATAAAATGGCGGTCATTGCAATACTTTTTGTCACACCGTATTTGCGCAGCGGTCTTACAAGCGCACTTTTTTTGAAAAAAAAATCACTTTTTTGAATAAAAAAAAAAAATAAGACAACAGTAAAGTTAGCCCAATGTTTTTTTATATTGTGAAAGATACGGTTATGCCGAGTAAAATGATACCCAACATGTCACGCTTCAAAATTGCGCCCGCTCGTTTAATGGCGTCAAACTTTTAACCTTAAAAATCTCCATAGGCGACGTTTAAAAAATTCTAGAGGTTGCATCTTTTGAGTTACAGAGGAGGTCTAGGGCTAGAATTATTGCTCTCGCTCTAACGATCGCGGTGATACCTCACTTGTGTAGTTTGAACACTGTTTTCAAATGCGGGCGCTACTCACGTATGCGTTCGCTTCTACACGCGAGCTTGTCGGGACGGAGCGTTTTAAAAAAATTTTGGGGGGGTTTTCTTATTTATTTTTATTTATTTTATAAATTTTTACACACAAAAAAATAAATAAAAATGGGTCACTTTTATTCCTATTACAAGGAAAGTAAACATCCCTTGTAATAGAAAAAAGCATGACAGGTCCTCTTAAATATGAGATCTGGGGTCAAAAAGACCGCAGATCCCATATTTAGACTTAAATGCAAAAAATAAATAAAATGTTGTCATTTGAAAAAATGACAAGAAAATTTTGCTTTAAGAAGTGTTATAGAAATGTTGAATTTCATATTTGTACCAGGGGAACCATTGGGAAAAATATTAATGTATAAGTTGTATTGGAATAATTATGACAGGGCCACTACTGTACATGCATTTGCTGTCTTGAGAACCAGTTACCGGTGTCAGGTTTTAATTCAATTAGTCACATTGTCCTATTGTTCTGAAGGGAGGCCAGAAACAGCAGGGGCCCTTAGCATACTGGTATGACTACTCTGTCCAAGAATAGCTGCATACCATTTTTATTTACAGCACAATATATTGTCTGATAAGAAGTATCCCCTCATTGAATTACAAGAATTTCCGGTCATCTCCTGTTTTAGGACCAAATTTAGGACGGTGTTAATCAGATAATAATACCAGGTGTGGGTGTGTATATTAAAAGAGATTCCTTTCATCCTTTGTCTAATTACAAGCCACAATAGGACATGACCTATAGGGCGATACTGGGTGGGTCGGGGGTCTTTAATTGCCATCCTGAAAAGGACACATATTCCACCAATCATAGCAGAGGGGTTTATTTTTTCTTAATTCTTAGAGGGTATAAAAAAACAGTGCTAGCTTGACTGAGGGACAGACTGGATCATGAGCTGATTGGGAAAACTTGGTGAAGTACTCTGTAAATATATTTTCTCTTTTTCTCTCTCTCTCTCTTTCTCTCTCTCTCTCTCTCTCTCTCTCTCTCTCTGTCTCTCTCTCTGTCTCTCTCTCTGTCTCTCTCTCTGTCTCTCTCTCTGTCTCTCTCTCTGTCTCTCTGTCTGTCTCTCTGTCTGTCTCTCTGTCTGTCTCTCTGTCTCTCTGTCTCTCTGTCTCTCTGTCTCTCTCCCCCTTAGCTTAATCTCTGTAACTTTTCCTTTCCTATGAATTGTCTTGAGATACTGATTTAGCCATCTTATTGTTTGTATAATTGTGTGATGTTATAGTTGTAAATATTAGAGTAATACAAGTTTCTTCTCTGTAACAATAAATGTAATACTTTTCCCTTTTCCGCAGCGCTATTCTTTGCTTTAATTTTTATATAGACAAAAAGGTTTTCATAGCTTACTTTAATTAGTTACGTGCGATATTAATATTTTTATGAATCGCTGATTAATAATTATGTACGTGCGTTATTAATTTTTCTATGACAAGAAGTATGGGCGAAAGTGACGTTTTGACGTCACTTCCGCCCTGCTATGCTATGGGGACGGGTGGGGGCCATCTTGCCCTCACTCGTATCCCAGCTGAGGAGAGGAAAGGACCCGATCGCCTCCTCCACTGCCGACGGCTCCGGTAAGCGGCGGGAGGGGGGTGCCCTCTCCCGCCGCCGATAACAGTGATCTCGCGGCGAATCTGCCGCAGAGACCACCGTTATCGTTTACAGGACCGCTCAAAGAAAAGATGGATATCTCGGTTGTGGCAGTAGCTGCTGCCGTTACCGAGATATCCATCTTTAAAGTAGCGACGTATATGTACATGAGCGGGTCCTTAAGTGGTTAAATATAGCTGCCATTTTATTGCTACTGTACACTTTAGAGCACTGCACTTTGATCTGGATATCTCCACAGTTTCCATGTTGTTGGTTTGTTTGAAAGGAGTGAGCATGTGATTAATGAGATTTGGCATTTTCAATTAAACTAATTAGAATACTATTTAAGCTCTGAAGAAACTAGATTTTCTAGTGAAACGCGTCAGGATGACGCCACCACACTACCTGTAACTTTTACACAGATTGGCCGCAACACAAATCCCCCCTCCACACAATTGCAGAGGCCGGCTGGGCAACCGCTGTGTGGAAGTGCTTCATTGATCCGAGGCGGTGCCTTGCAGTGAAACAACGCTAGCAAGCCAACACGCTGACACGCCGACTCGCTTATTAGCGGTGGATATCTACTCTTCTCACCCTATCACCACCTGACAAGAGTCTATCCCTACTAGGCATTACTGCCTGGGCTACTGGACACCGAGCGTCTGTCATCAGGTTGGGTAAGTGATGAGACAACACTCCCCTACATCTCACCCCTTTTCATCTGGTTCAATGCATTGCCCTGAATAGAGAATGGTGAGTAATGGGAGAAGAACTTTCAATTGGTGAACTAGACTTTGTATTGTTGGTAGTGATCAGCTTTTGAACTGAAGTTTTTTTTCTGTGCTTTAAGACTGAACTTTGGCTTGTTTAATCTCCTGTGACTTGCTGTGCTTATGCCATACTACACAGACGTCAACCCTCCTCTGTCCTAGACCTTCATTCTAAGCCCCAACTTGGTAGAGTTTTTTGTGATCCTTTGGGACTGTCTGCAATTATTCCATATACACAATTTCAGTGTTCCCAGCAATGACATGTTGAAATGCCTATGGACTATCTCCCCCCTCTAGGAATTCATATATTGATTAACTAGTCTGTGATTTGAATGAGGGTGAATGACTGTTGTGCCCACCTGTGTCATGATAACGTCATCATGTTTTATAATCTAGTGGTGGAGGTATTTTCTGAATAATATTTTGGTGGAATTTTTTCATAATAAAATATATTTTTTGCTATTACACCTGTTTCTTTTTAGAGAATCCTTTCTGGACTCTCTAGTCCTTCCCCTCTTTTTCTAGGTGCAGATTTAACCTGCCTGGAAAAGTTGGTCAAGAACAAATACCTGCTCTTGGCCATGTGGCTGTGGCTGGCATCATATTCAAATTTTGGAATGTGGGATTGTGGTTAGGCACTTGGGACCATTTAATAACTGTTGACCAAGGTCCCAGTGTTGTTTTCATGGGTAAAGTGACCTCTGATGAAAAAAAGCCAACTTTGACATACTGGAGACTGTAAAGTTTGTAGGGAACCCACTACAATTGTCTCCAAATTCAAAGCTGGATTTCAAGAATGGAGAGTAAACCACCAACTAATAGTGACTATAAGGGATGCCAAACGGTAAAATTGCATATTAGGCAAGGCGAGACCTGCCCTATTTGTAGGGAGTTGTAGAGTAGTAAGTGCTATTCTAGAGGGCCTACCTGGCAATATTAAAGCCGAGAGTATTACACCTATCTTCCAAATAATTTGTTGGAGGATCCAGATGTGAGATTGTCTGAAAACAGACAAGTTTAGGTAGGAAGTTCATTTTTTTTAAAGACTTGTTCTACTTACTAAAGGACAGATAAGGATTTAAACTTGGAAATCAGCTGGGAAATAATCGGGGTGATATTAAGTTCCAACAGAAGTTGAGATCAAGTAAGATTTAATTTCTAAATATTTAATCAACCAACAAATAAAATTCAAAATACTAACAACATCATACAAAGCCATCCTCAACTCTGACCCATGCTACATCACCAATCTTGTCTCACTATACCACCCAAACCATTCTCTCTGCTCTTCGCCTCTGAGACTTCTCCAGAACCTCTCCCATTCCCTGGAACTTCCTACCCCAATCTGTTCAACTATCTCCTATTCTGTCAACCTTTAGGCGATCTTTGAAAACTCACCTCTTCAGGGAAGCCTATCCTGCGTCTACCTGACTACTGAACATATATTTCTTCCATCAGTTCGTCATTCACAGTTGTTACCTTTTGTACCACTTGCCCCACACTATACGATTGTAAGCTCTCACAGGTAGGGCTCTCCTAACTGTCTTGTAATGAAATGGATTGTAACCGTACTGTCTTCCTTATATTCTAAAGTGCAGCGCAAACGGTTGGCATTCTACAAATCCTGTATAATAATATTTAAACTGTCAGACCCGCTGCAAAGGGGTAGGATTTGCTAGCAGTGGTGCACTGTTATCTAAATGGAAAAGTGAAGATTTAGACCAGTTTATCATACTACTTGAGAAATGTCCAAAACTGTAAAAGGTCTATAGGGTGGTAGCGGAAGATTGAGCATCATTCATGTATAGCAATGAACCATCAGCATATAAGGATAACTTATGCTCCAATGCCACTTGCAGAATGTGACTTAATGGATTAGTGTGAATAAACATTGCTAGAAGCTCCACAGCTAAAGTGAAAAGACCTGGAAAGAGCCAATCCTTTGACGGAATATCAATTCTATCATATAATGGACGGAGATTGTGTAGGCACCTAAGGAAGGGTGCACTTAGCCTTAGGCCTCGTACACACGATAGGTTAACCAGAGGACAACGGTCTGATGGACCGTTTTCATCGGTCCAAACCAATCGTGTGTAGGCCCCATAGGTTATTTAACCATAGGTTAAAGAAAAAAACAACTTGCTTTAAAATGTAACCTATGGATTCCTAACCGATGGGAAAAAAACGATCGTTAGTAGGCACAACCATCGGTTAAAAATCCATGCATGCTCAGAATCAAATCGACGCATGCTTGGAAGCATTGAACTTCATTTTTTTTCAGCACGTCTTTGTGTTTTACATCACCACGTTCTGACACAATCGTTTTTTTAACCGATGGTATGTAGGCACGAGGGACCATCAGTCAGCTTCATCGGTTAACCTAGGACAACGGTCCTTCAGACCGTTCTCATTGGATGGACTGATCGTGTGTACAGGGCATTAATCTGCACTTAGCAACAAATTTCTGTACATTACTGTGATATAAGGTAAACTGGATAACCCCACACTGCAGAGTGCCATGTGTACTGGTTTGCATATACTGGCATGGCCTGTGTTTGACCATCATGGCCATTCTTTAATAATAATGATGTCTTGAATATTGGGGCGGACCACACATAGCCTAATTATTGACAGATTTGGTCAATAATGATCGAATGTGCTGTATGTATGGACATATGCACCTTTAGTGCATCATGTTGAGGTCTGACTGCAGGAATGAGATTTGCCATCAGATGGGGATTTCACAGTGATCGCAATGATTCAGCGATCCGCATCCATTATCTTCTGTGCTTTGGGAATTGTGACTGACAACATCAAAATGAAAGCTCAGCAAAAGCCAGCTGATGTAGGGTCAGCATGCATAATACATATTCATATTTTCCCCTGAAACATCCCTTCTCATGTCACCATCATAGAGCACACTGAGCTATGTCAATTTATACCTCAGGTGGCCAAGCATTAGTTACCATGGTTACTCATTTGCATTACATATGGTCACAGGAATAAACTACGCTACAGTTCTGTCTTTTGCAGTTTTCCCCTAGTCAGCAGGATACTGAAAATATAAATATATATAACCAAATAATTATGATTTACAGGCAATAACTTAAAATGTGATATGACAAAAAGGATAACCACTTTTATAAGTGTATTTGCATTATAACACCAGGGGGCACTGTGGCAGCTTATATACAGTATATTTTCACGCTAAATACAACAAAAAATATTTACAAAAGGGGGAAAGTAGAATAATTCTTATGTGGCTAGAATGAAAAATTATCTATATATAGCGCCAAAGCACTCTATATTTAAAGTAAATGCCCAGGGTGCTCACCCACAAAGAAACTCATATAAATCCAAAACTGGTTTAGAGGCACTCACGGGTCTTGCGGAGGCGGAAGATCAAAAATAGCAGTGTTTTTATTGTCACTGTTTCCATGAAGCGCAGTCCATTTTTCTCAAGCCGTCTTTATCGAAACGCTGACAATAAAAATACTGCTGTCTTTGAATTTCCACCTCTGCGAGACCTGCGAGTGCCTCTAAACCAGTTTTAGATATATCCACCTAAGATTGAGTAGGTCACCTTTTGCCCACAAAACAGCTCTGACCATTTTGGGGCATGGACACCACTAGACCTTTGAAGGTATGCTGTGGTATCTGGCACCAAGCTGTCAATAGCAGATCCTTTAAGTCCTGTAAGTTGTGAGGTGGGGCCTCTATGGATCAGACTTGCTTTACTGCGTATTAAGGTGCATGCAGTAATGCACTGCAAAAGTCTGAAGTTAACTTTAAAATAAATCTGACGTGATACAAGCATGGGGGCTGCAAATGTGCGCCTTCAGAAAATGCGTTTTTCTGTATTTTTCTGGCTTCAATATCTTCAGATTCTCTGTCCTGAGAATGCGGCCAGTCAAGGCAGTTGTAAACCTTTAACATGAAAAATGAATACTCTTCTATAATGTGCACTTGCTTCATCCAAACCAGTGTGATTTCTGTCTGTAGTTTGGTTCTCCTGCCATCTGCACAAACTCCAAGGGATGCAGAGGGACGGGGTGGGGAGTTCCAGCACACAGCCTGCGATTGACAACCTGTACATGTTTCTCTATGAGATTGTGTAGAGTGTCCCCACCCCTGCCTCTGGAAGCCCAGAAAAGCGGTGTTAGTTCTGGACTATAAAGTGGATGTAAACTCACTCTCATCATTTCTAAATTACTTCCACAGTGCTGTTCTATAAGGATATACATGCCTCCTGCATGTATCCTTACCTGTCAAATATCTGATCTTTAGCTGTTTGGAGCCCTGAAATACTCCGGATTTTGTGGGCAGGTCTGTTGTCCAGGGCTCGGTGGGTGGAGTCATAATGTCAGTAGAGTCACCTCCCACCTCTACACTCCCCTTGGCCAGGCATCGATATTTCTTTCACAGAACTTCTGCTGGTCTTGTGTATTATGCCCCATGATTACTAACATCCAGTAAAAACCCAGGAAAGTCACCACATGACTTCAGCACCTATTTCTCTGTGTCTGTTTTTATCTTACTGAAGAAAGATAAGAGGATTGCTCAGGGCTGGATTAACTCTTCGTGGCAAGACTGGGCACAGATGAAATTACATCCTTTGCTGTAACAGATATGAGTCTTAACTAAATAAATAAAAATTGGGGTTTACATTCATGGATGTAAAAAGATGGCTACAGAAAAAAACAGGTACAACTTATGTAGGAGGATTTGTTTAACCTCTGTGTAATACCTGAGATTATTCACTTGGGTATATAGAAGGGTTTACAACCACTTTAAAATGAGTGAGATCTTAAATGCTTTTTCTTCCAGGTCAGTGACAAGAAAGCACCAAAACTATAGCATAAGCACAGTGGCCAGGCAGCTAGAATTTCCAGGGGCACATAAGTAACAACAATCCCTATGTTTTTTATGACAGGATTCCTTGAACGAAACATACCAATTAGCCATGAACTTACTGTAGCTGCTGACTTTTAACATTACGTTAGGACACGTACCTATCCTGAAGTCCAGCGATGTCGGCACTGCAGCCAATGTTTACATCGGCTGGTCAGGTGCTGCCACCGCCATTGTGGGTAAGGGAACCCAGCAGTGTAGCCTTTCGGTCCCTGCTGCGGATGTGTGTAGTGCGCTGCACTCTCTCACTATCCCGGCAGAAGGGGAGGGAGGAGGGGGGAGTCGAGATGCTGACGTAATTCACTGCGGCCCTGTCTCCTGGAAGTGGGGATAGGGGACCTGGAAAAAACAGGTACCTGCCTCCCCCCCCAAAAGGTGCCAAATGTGGCATTGGAGGGGCGAGGAATCACATAAGTGGAAGTTCCACTTTTGGATGGAACTCCCCTTTAAGGGCTATAAGGAGTTACTGGGTGATTCAACTGGTCAGCTTTCATTCAAACCCAAAATCAAATTTTTAAGTGGACTGACCGCTCAAAGAAGTTACTCGTGTAATAAAGTTACACCCTGTCATCATTAGTAAAATACAACATTAAAAAAAATGCGTTACCAGCTTTGCCTCTGACTGGACAGGTTGTGGCGATGAAGGGCCTGGAATCCCTGGGATAGTAGGCACCACGGTGACGGGTCTGACAATCTGTAAATGTAGAAAACATATTTTATCCACATGCCAATTATCTATTTATTAAAAAAAAAAAAAAAAATGCTTTTTTTTTTTCTAAATTTACAAGTATAGTTTACTAGATGATGTTCAATGTGTATCCAAGATAAAGCTGCAACAAAAAAAAATACACTTCCAATGTGGTCTGCCCACTGTGCAGCAAAGATTGACAGGCCAAGTACAATTGATAACCTCTGCTGGGATATTTAAAGGCAACCAAAGTACCTAGCTTTGAATGTTTTGTTTACACCATTTCAGCTTACTCTCGAACCAACGATGGGCGAATATATGTGGACAAATTATTATCTTCGTTTGTTTGTTTTTTTATGCTCCTTTTCATGTCTCTATCCATATATTCATTAAACTTGGCTCCTGGGCATTGGCATCACCCTCGCTTGTTGCAGATCTACACTCACCGAACACTTTATTAGGTACACCTTGCTAGTACAGGGTTGGACCCCCTTTTTCCTATAAGAACTGCCTTAATTCTTTGTGACATAGCTTCAACAAGGTGTTGGAAACATTCCTCAAAGATTTTGGTCCATATTGACATGATAGCATCACGCAGTTGCTGCAGATTTTTCATGTGC
This sequence comes from Rana temporaria, assembly GCF_905171775.1. Classification (NCBI taxonomy): domain Eukaryota; kingdom Metazoa; phylum Chordata; class Amphibia; order Anura; family Ranidae; genus Rana; species Rana temporaria. Next base: position 162,951,364 of record NC_053494.1, on the reverse strand, counting down.
AAATCCATTATGCAAATTTCCTGTTCCACCACATCCCAAAAGGTGCTCCATTGAATTGATATCTGGTGACTGTGGAGGCCACTGGAGTACAGTAAACTCATTGTCATGTTCAAGAAACCAGTTTGAGATGATTTGAGCTTTGTGACGTGGTGCATTATCCTGCTGGAAGTAGGCATCAGAAGATGGGTACACTGGGGTGGCTCCCAAATTAAATTGATATCCTTTTTTTCCCCACAAATAGAGCTTTCTTTTGATCAGCAAAAATAGAGCAAAAATTTTGAAAAACAATTCAATATTTTTTTACTTTTTTCTATAATAAATATCCTCAAAAAAACCTCAGTTTAGGCTGAAATGTATTCTTCTACATATTTTTGGCAAAAAAAAATAAAAAAAATCGCAATAAGCATATATTGATTGGTTTGCGCAAAAGTCATAGCGTCTACAAAATAGGGCATAGTTTCATTGTATTTTTTTTTTTTTTACTAGTAATGGCGGTGATCAGCGATTTTTATTGTGGCCGTGACATTGCGACGGACATATCGGACACTTTTGACACATTTTTGGGACCATTCACATTTTTACAGCTATTAGTGCTATAAAACTGCACTGATTACTGTATAAATGTGACGGGCAGGGAAGGGGTTAACACTAGGGGGCGCTGAAGGGGTAAAATATGTTCCCTAGTGTGTGATTCTAACTGTAGGGGGAGGGGACTCACAAGGGGAGGAGACCAATGTGTTTTCCTCTGTAATGGGAACACAACATCGGTCTCCTTACCTCTGACAGGACGTGGATCTGCGTAGGGCAAGCGCGAGTGTCCGGGAGACATCGCGCGCGATGCCGCAGCGTGCGTGCGCACCCTAGATGGCCGGGAAGCCCAGGACGTCATATGATGTCCACCCAGGATGGGAGATCCCATCTGTGGACGTCATATGACCATGGGCGGGTAGGGAAGTGGTTAAATCCCTTTTCCTCCCCATTCTGATGCTCGGCTTGAACTTCAGCAAGTCAGCTTTAAACAATTATATATAAATTAATAAAACTGGACATGTGGATAATGAAGATAATGCTGGTAATAGCCATCTGCTGAAAAGGTTATTGAGATCACACTCAAGTAGATGCACAATTCTCAGCTACACATTCCTTTCATGGAGATACACTCCTCTGACATTCCCCTTTACTAAGTGAAATGAAAACTCTACTAAACAGCCATTGTTCTGTTGTTGAACTGCACAGCTAGTCAGGTGTATACACTAAGGACCCTTTCACACCGGGGCGGGAGGTGTGGTGGCGGTATAGCGTCGCTATTTTTTGCGGCCATATACCGGAATTGCGGCGGTATTCGGCCGCTAGCGGTGTGGTTTTAACCCCTCTGCAGAGGCGCATTGCCGGCGATATTACCGCGGTGTCCCATTGTTTTCACACCGCTCCTCTCACCGCTCCAAAGATGCTGCTAGCAGGACTTTTGAAGCGGTCCCGCCAGCGCATCGCCTCAGTGTGAAAGCCCACGGGTAAATCCACCCATGGGTCACTTCTTTTATCTGCCTCTCAGGCTCCCCTACACTGCTCACACCCGTTCTCAGCTCCATTCTGCAACAATCTGAGCATGTTGACCTTTCCTTGTTATACAGTGCATCCAGGAAGTATTCACAGCACTTCACTTTTTCCACATTTTGTTATGTTACAGCCTTATTCCAAAATGGATTCAATTCCTTATTTTCCTCAAAATTCTACAAGCATTACCCCATAATGACAATGTGAAAGAAGTTTGTTTGAAATATTTGCAAATTTATAAAGAAATAAAAAATAAACCCCATGTACATAAGTATTCACAGGCTTTGCTCAATACTTTGTTGAAGCACCTTTGGCACCAATTACAGCCTTTCAAGTCTTTGAGTATGATGCTACAAGCTTTGCGCACATTCTTTTGAGCAGTTTCTCCCATTCTTCTTGGCAGGACCTCTCAAGCTTCATCAGGTTGGATGGGGAATGTCAGTGCACAGCTATTTTCAGATCTCTGCAGAGATGTTCAATCAGGTAAAAATTTTGGGCTCTTACTGGGCCACTCAAGAACATTCACAGAGTTGTCCCATAGCCACCCATTTGTTATCTTGGCTGTGTGCTTAGGGTCGTTGTCCTGTTGGAAGATAAACCTTCGCCCCAGTCTGATGTCCAGAGTAGTTTTTTTATCATGGATGTCTCTGTACATTGCTGCATTCATCTTTCCCTCGATCCTGACTAGTCTCCCAGTTTCTGCCACTGGAAAACATCCCCACAGCATAATGCTGCCACTGCCATGTTTCACTGTAGGGATGGTATTGATGAGCAGGGCCTAGTTCCTCCAAACACAATGCTTGCAATTCAGGCCAAAGAGTTTAATCTTTGTTTCATCAGATCAGAGAATTTTGTTTCTCATAGTCTTAGAGTCCTTCGGGTGCCCTTTGGCAAACTCCAGGTGGGCCGTCATGTGCCTTTTACTGAGAGGGTGGCTTCTGTCTGGCCATTCTACCATACAGACCTGATTTATGGAGTGCTGCATAAATGGTTGTTGACTGGAGCTCTGTCAGAGTGACAATCGGGTTCTTGGTCACCTCCCTAAGGCCCTTCTACCCCGATCGCTCAGTTTGGCTGGGTGGCCCGCTCTAAGAAGAGTCTTGGTGGTTTCAAACTTTTTCCATTTACAGATGATGGAGGCCACTGTGCTCATTGGGACTTTCAATCAGGGCTGTGGAGTCGGTAGATAAATGTTCCGACTCCGACTCCTCAGTTTTATGTACTTCCGACTCCCCGACTCCGACTCCTCTGTATTAATATGCGAATGTATTTTATACATTCCTTGAGGGAAAGAAACGCAACCTACCACAGGACTACTGGCTGGGAAGCCAACAGTCTACTGTATTGCACAGTTTAAGCAAAAGACAAACACAATGAAAACAACGTTTTATAAAAAAAAATGTATTAATGAATCAAGTGGCTGGATAGTAGCAGCAGGCATAAACATCAGGAACAGGATCTTTACCAGTTCAAAAATACAAACCACATTATTTGGTTGTTTTAGAACAAAAACAAAGCTTATCTATAATGAACCAAAAACAAAATCTGGAAAACCTAAAAATGGTTTATATTAATCTTGAAATGTAGTTCTAGGCTTAGCAAATGCAAATCAATTCAATGTAGAGTTCTAAGGAAGAGAATTGCCTCTGCCAGATCCTCTTTCATAGAGGCTCTTAAGTCAGACTTTATTATTTTTAGGGCTGAAAATAATCTTTCGACACCGACTTGGGTGGGTGGCATTGCAGTAACTATTCTGGCCACATCACTAACGATCTCTGGATAAACAAGGATGGCTTCTTCAACAGTAAGTTTTGATGAGCGATCATACTTTTCAACTTCTTTTAGTGCTTTCTAAAACTCCTGTTGGAATTTTTTTATTTGGACACTTACTGGTTCTCTAACATGCGTTCCCTGTAAAAGCAAAACACAACACTATGGAAAGTATAAGTATTGTAGCTCCTAATTGTGCGTTGCGTGCCATATAGTGAAGCACATGAAAAGCATGCTTCTTCACGGTCACTTAACGTGTTCGTTTTGCGGTTACGTGAGGCACTGCATGCATTGGTCTTTATTCTTACAGTAGAGAAGTCATTAATTATAACTTTTTGTGAATTGGGACATTTAAACTTGCTTTTTTTTTTTAGTAGGAGTAGGAGTCGGTGCATTGTTTGCCGACTCCGAGTACCCAAAATTTCCCCCGACTCCGACTCCTCGACTCCGACTCCACAGCCCTGCTTTCAATGCTGCAGAAATTTTTCTGTACCCTTACCCAGATTTGTGACTCAATACAATCCTGTCTCGGAGGTCTACAGACAATTCTTTGGACTTCATGGCTTGGTTTGTGCTCTGACATGCACTGTTAACTGCGGGACCTTATATAGACAGGTGTGTGCCTTTCCAAATCATGTCCAATCAACTGAATTTACCACAGGCGGGACTCCAATCAAGTTGCAGAAAAATCTCAAGGACGACCAGTGGAAGCAGGATGCACCTGAGCTCAATTTCGAGAGTCATGGTAAAGGCTTTGAATACTTATGTACATTTTTAAGGAATTTGCAAAGATTTCAAACAAACTTCTTTCACGTTGTCATTATGTGAAATTGTTTGTAGAATTTTGAGGAAAATAATGAACTAAATCCATTTTGGAATAAGGCTGTAACATAACAAAATGTGGAAAAAGTGAAGCACTGTGAATACTTTCCGGATGCACGAACTGGACTTCCCCCTTCTCCTCTGGGACTCTCATAGCTGAAGATGGCCCTCTGGAATATATCCGTTTGTCATGACTGGATCATTTTTCTCAATCTGATCATAGTTATTGTATGTTATCAGATAAATTTGATTACTTTTTCTAATTTCTCATCTTATGAGGCATGAAACATTCAAGTTCTTCTATAGGGGTATTTCCTCTTGCACTAAACTGTGACTTGGATGTTTTAATAGCTGTGGGTGACCCGTGTCTAAGCGACAGACACACACACACACACAATATATATATATATATATATATATATATATACACATACACACACACACACACACACACATATACACATACACACACACACACACACACACACATACATATAGTCTTGAAAAAGTATTCATACCCATTTACATTTTACAATTTTTTTTCCCCATGTCACAACCAAAAGCATAAATGTATCTTATTGGGATTTTATGTGATAAACCAACACAAAGTGGCACATCATTGTGAAGTGGAAGGAAAATGATAAATGGTTTTCAAAACTTTACAAATAAATATGTGAAAAGTGTGGTGTGCATTTGTATTCAGCCCCCCGGAGTCAATACTTTGTAGAACTGCCTTTCACTGCAATTACAGCTGCAAGTCTTTTTGGGGATGCCTCTACCAGCTTTGCACATCTAGAGAGTGAAATCTTTGCCCATTCTTCTTTTATCATTTATCATTTTCTTCCCACTTCACAATTACGTGTCACTTTGTGTTATTATAATGTCTATCACATAAAATCCCAATAAAATACATTTACCTTTTTGGTTGTAACATGACAAAATATGGAAAATGTTAAGGGGTATGAATACTTTTTCAAGGCACTGTATATACAGTATCTCACATAAGTGAGTACATTCCTCAAATTTTTGTAAAAAAAATATATCTTTTTATGTTTCAACACTGAAGAAATGACACTTTGCTACAATGTAATGTAGGGAGTGTACAGCTTGTATAACAATATACATTTGCTGTCCCCTCAAAATAACTCACACAGCCATTAATGTCTAAACCGCTGGCAACAAAACTAAGTACACCCCTAAGTGAAAATGTCCAAATTGAGCCCAAAGTGTCAATATTTTGTGTGGCCACCATTCTTTTGCAGCACTGCCTTAACCCTCTTGGGCATGGAGTTCACCAGAGCGTCACAGGTTGTCACTGGAGTCCTCTTCCACCCCTCCATGATGACATCACAGAGCTGGTGGATGTTAAAGACCTTTCGTTGGAGGATGCCCCACAGATGCTCAATAGGGTTTAGGTCTGGAGACATGCTTGGCCAGTCCATCACCTTTACCCTCAGCTTCTTTAGCAAGGCAATGGTCGTCTTGGAGGTGTGTTTGGGTTCATTATTATGTTGGAATACTGCCCTGCAGCGCAGTCTCCGAAGGGAGGGGATCATGCTTTGCTTCAGTATGTCACAGTACTTGTTAGCATTCATGGTTCCCTCAATGAACTGTAGCTCCCCAGTGGCGACAGCACTCATGCAGCCCCAGAACATGACACTCCCACCACCATGCTTGACTGTAGGCAAGACACACTTGTCTTTGTACTCCTCACCTGGTTGCCGCCACACACGCTTGACACCATCTGAACCAAATAAGTTTATCTTGGTCTCATCAGACCACAGGACATTGTTCCAGTAATCCACGTCCTTAGTCTGCTTGTGTTCAGCAAACGGTTTGTGGGCTTTCTTGTGCATCATCTTTAGAAGAGGCTTCCTTCTGGGACGACAGCCATGCAGACCAATTTGTTGCAGTGTGCGGCATATGGTCTGAGCACCAACAGGCTGACCCCCCACCCCTTCAACCTCTGCAGCAATGCTGGCAGCACTCATACGTCTATTTCCCAAAGACAACCTCTGGATATGATGCCCAGCACCTGCACTCAACTTCTTTGGTCGACCATGGCGAGGCCTGTTCTGAGTGGAACCTGTCCTGTTAAACTTCTATATGATTTTGTTCACCGTGCTGCAGCTCAGTTTCAACGTCTTGGCAATCTTCTTATAGCCTAGGCCATCTTTATGTAGAGCAACAATTTTTTTTTTTCAGATCCTCTGAGAGTTATTTGCCATGAGGTGTCATGCTGAACTTCCAGTGACCAGTATGAGAGAGTGAGAGCGATAACACCAAATTTAACACACCTGCTCCCCATTCGCACCTGAGACCTTGTAACACAAATGAGTCACATGACCCCGGAAGTGAAAATTGCTAATTGGGCCCAATTTGGACATTTTCACTTAGGGATGTACTCACTTTTGTTGCCAGCGGTTTAGACATTAATGGCTGTGTTTTGAGTTCTTTTGAGGAGACAGAAAATGTACACTGTTATACAAGCTGTACACTCACTACTTTACATTGTAGCAAAATGGCATTTATTCAGTTTTGTCACATGAAAAGATATAATAAAATATTTACAAAACGTGGGGGGGGTGTACACACTTTTGTGAGATACTATATATTAGGCTGCAATATATTACATTTTTTGTTTTGGGTTAAGTACCGCTTTAAAAATGCAATCATTTAAACAATCATTTTATTCACAGTTAATGAGGCATTTAAATAAAGCACAACAAATTATCTAAGTCAAAGCCAAGAGGGAACAAATTTGTTCTGAATATCAGTTGAAACTGCAGTGATTTAAAAAAAAAAAAAAAAAAACACAAGGACATACCACTAGAGGGCGAGCTTTACAAAGAAGAAAAAAGGATTGCAATGCATTGCCTCCAGATGAGGAAAATAAACACCTATTGCTGCTTCTGTAATCCAACTCAACAATATTGGATTTAATGAAACCAGCAAAGAAACATAAAAATAAAATTAGCACTAGGGTTAAACAAATTCAGGATAAAGCAGGTAGCACCCAATTTGTAATACCAATTCACCAAAACAAATAAATATACAGTGCAGCGTTGGATCCCTCTCAACAAATAAATATTCAAATAAAAAAAAAAGAAAATAGATTTGGCGATATTTCATAATAATAAAAAAAAAGCAACCATACAATTAATAACTTAAAAAAATGTGCTAAGTGCAATAATCCATAAGGTCCTTAATAAATAATGTAAGAAAAAGTCTAATTTCATAACAAAGGAAATATAGTAAGAATTCCCAGAAAGAAATCAGCATTTAGTGCCAACAGAAGTAGAATTCCGTGCTTATATACGGTAAGTGAAATTATAGCCTCTTACCAAATAATGTGGACAATGTATAAAAAAAAAACAATAGTCAACAGCGCTTGTAAAATAAATTCAGCCTATACAGGTGTCTTCACCACCCAGTGCACATCACCAGCGTGTTCACACTTCATGCCAAGTAAGACAATCAGCCTCTTACCACACAGTATGGACCCATTAGGAGTTAAATGGTCATAAACGCTTCAGATGCAATGGGATCTCCCCAAACCGCAGCTCATCTGACCATCCATGGCAGCAGTTAACAGCACCAAGTGGGAAAGCAATAAAACACATATCATAGTATAATATGTTACAAACGTAACTTCTTTATTCCAGAAAACATGTACACTTAGACCCCTTTCACAATGAGGTGTTTTTCAGGTGCCTTTGGGCTAAAAATAACGCCTGTAAAATGGCTGCCCTGCAGTCTCAGTGTGAAAGCTCTGCTCGTGTGTACAAGGCCCCTGGGTTTCATGCACACAAGTTGCAAAGTGAGCTCTTGGCACGATTTAGTGTTTCATTGAGTAGGTAAGTTTAATACTGATGATCTCTTAGCAAAGCATTTGCTTACCATGACACTGCTCAAAAAACACACTGTTATGCTGCGTACACACGATCATTTTTCGGCATGTAAAAAATGAAGTTTTTCAGCATCTAGAAAAAAACATAGTTTTTTCCAACTTCATCATTAAAACGACGTTGCCCACACACGATCGTTAAAAAAAAATGCTCTAGCAAAGCGCGGTGACGTACAACACATACAACGGCACTATAAAGGGGAAGTTCTATGCGGATGACGCCACCCTTGGGGCTGCTTTAGCTGATTCCGTGTTAGTAAAAGACGATTCACGCTTTTTTGTCTGTTACAGCGTTATGAATGTGCTTACTCTATTATGAACGGTAGTTTTACCAGAACGAGCGCTCCCATCTCATAACTTGCTTGTGAGCATGCGCAGGTTTTTCACGTCGTTTTAGCCCACACACAATAATTTTTTACAACCCGAAAAACGACATTGTTTAAAACGTCGTTAAAAAATGCAGCATGTTCGAATTTTTTTTTTTATGTTTTTCAGAACCCGAAAAATTATGTGAAGCCCACACACGATCATTTTAAATGACATTTTTATAAAACGTTGTTTTTTTAATCCCGAAAAATGATTGTGTGTATGCGACATTAGAACCTGGGCCTGCATGCAGCCCTCTCCATCCTAAACAGCAGCCAAGAGTCATTGAAATATCAGGTGTACCTTTACAGACTGAGCTGCTCAAGCTTGAAAGAATAGCGCTTTTAGCCCCGAGCTGTGAGGATTTAGCATTGCTATTCCCAGTACAGGACACATTCCCCCACCCGGCCATGTCTGCTCCCCATTTGTGCTCTGTTGGGTTTGTTTTTTCCTCTACCTCCTCAGTTCCCGAGCCGGACGCTCATTACTGCTGCCTCTGGGTATCCAGCAATGAGTAGTCTGAACCAACCTTTGGTGTGTATAGGGCCATGCGTTTTGGACCCTCTTGACCAATTGTCACAATACGATCTCTGTGTTGATACTTTTTTGGTTCATTATACTCCCTACAGATGTACTACACACGCACCTACCCCATATGGAGCGAACATGGTATTGCCAAACACGTTGGGATATTTTAATGCCTGTGTACATTGCCATTTACATTTTATACCACGATACACGTAATGAATTTTTTTTTGCTGTATATATCATTTCAGTGGTTTGGCTACGATTCATGTTTATGTTTGAATGACAATTTTAATACATTTTGAGACTGCATTTACTCTGTCAATTGTTGGCTAACCACATTCACCTCATTTAAAGTCCCGGGGCGATCTCCTGTTTTTTGTTCCAGTACAGAACAAGGTGAGTATACAGAACAAAGGGTTAGTATAGTGTATAGACTTAGCTTAGGGGCTGTTTGGTTAATGTTGGAGTTAGGGATTAGGGAGTATAGGCTACATTTTATTGTTAGGGTTAAAGGCAAAGTTTATTTAAAAAATAATAAATGCATATTTTTTGTAGGGAAAATGTGCATTTATTAATATTATTTTTCACACAGGAGCCAGCAAAGTATTGCACCTGCGATCAGTGAATCGCTGGTGCAATGCCAGGCTTGTGCATACTCTCCCTCCAGCTCCCTGCCTGTAGAGGTACAGGGGTTGGGTTTTGGGCAACAACATGTTACACTATAATAATACAGGTATGTAACATGCTGAAAAGGTGGTGTTAGCTTTTAAAGAAGAACGATCATGTGCATGTAAAAAAATTAATATAGGTCTATACATTCATCCCTAAACCCCTGTATTATCATCTTCAATGAAACCGCCTTGAAATATGAGAAAAATTGGATTTTTGACTTACCGGTAAAATTCCTTTCTTGAAGTACATCACCAGGCACAGGAGAGTAAATTCTCACACCATTGGGTTATGCTGCACCTCCATATGACTGGATATTAGCAAATAGCAAAAGTTTGACTTTACCCCACCTGCATACCCCCTCCCACTCTCGGCATTGCCTCCATTTTGTCAGCAAGCAGGATCAGAGTGAAAACAGAGGAGAGGGACATGTGTCTTGTGATGTACTCCAAGAAAGGGTCAAAAATCTTTTTTCCTAAATGTACATCACAGGATACAGAAGAGTTAATTCTTAGACCATTGGGACATCCAAAAGCAATCCCATGAGGAGCAGACAACAGCAAACAAAGTTGACAAGTCCACCAAGAAAAACAAGAGTCTGGTGTCCGTTAAGGAACATCCACCAAGTGAAACTTGGCAAATATCAAAGTAAAAGGCCAGGTGGCAGCCTTACAGGCTTGGAAAACAAGGGCCTGATGCTGAAAAGCCCATGAAGCACGAACAATACTTCTGATGGAGTCAGCCTTTACAGGAAACGAGGAACCTTCTTGTTCGGGTCGCATGCCTGAATAATAATCTGCCAAATCCATCTCGCAATTGTGGATTGATAGGAAGTCTGTCCCTCCTGGGAACCCCCAGGCAATAAAAACAGCGTTAGATTGACAAATCGAGGACATGGGCGTGAGACAAACTCACACAGCCCTAACCACATCCAGACAGTGAAGAGCAAGCTTAGGAGCTGGCCAAAAGGATGGCAAAATGTTGTGCTGATTTAAATGCCGAAACCACCTTGGACAAAAAGGAGATTCCAGGTCTCAAAACAACCCTGTCTCTGTGAAGTGCAAGAAAGTTCCTTAGAGGAAAAGGGTGCAAGTTCAGACACCCTGCAAATTGAGGTGATAGCACCAAGAAAGGCAAAGAATGGGAAGTCAGCTCTATCTGTAAAAGTTTTTTCAAGTTTTTTCAAGGCAGCAACCTGACCTTCAACAGGGCCATGGAATTACCCAAGTCCAACTGAAGATAATAGACTCTGGAAGTCCCCTGTGCTTTTGAATTAGCCATCTACAGCCAAGCCATTGAAGCCAGCAATGAAACAGGTCCCCAAGAAAGAAGGTCCGGACAATCCGGTAGGGCCCACGGAGGATCTGCTAGGAGTCAAACAACACTATATTACCAAAGGTATTGGGATGCCTGCCTTTGAACACACACACATGAACTTTAATGGCATTCCAGTCTTAGTCCGTAGGGTTCAATATTGAGTTGGCCCACCCTTTGCAGCTATAATCGTTTCAACTCTTCTGGGAAGGCTGTCCACAAGGTTTAGGAGTGTGTCAATGGGAATGTTTGACCATTCTTTCAGAAGTACATTTGTGAGGTCAGGCACTGATGTGGACGAGAAGGCCTGGCTCAGTCTCTGCTCTAATTCATCCCAAAGGTGTACCATCGGGTTGAAGTCAGGACTCTGTTGCAGGCCAGTCAAGTTCCTCCACCCCAAACTCGCTTATCCATGCCTTTATGAACCTTACTTTGTGCACTGGAACAAATCAATTGGTGGAGGGGGGATTATGGTGTGGGGTAGTTTTTCAGGGGTTGGGCTTGGCCCCATAGTTTCAGTGAAGGGAGCTCTTAAGATGTTTTGGACAATTTCATGCTCCCAACTTTGTAGGAACAGTTTGGGGATGTTCCCTTCCCGTTCCAATATGACTGCGTACCAGTGCACAAACAAGGCAAATAAAAACAAGGATGAGCGAGTTTAGAATGGAGGAACTGGACACAGTCCTGACCTCAAGCCGAAAGTACACCTTTGGGATGAATGGGAGCAGAGACTAGGAGCCAGGCCTTCTCATTCAACATCAGTGCCTGACCTCACAAATGTGCTTCTGGAAACATTCCCATAGACACACTCCTAAACCTTGTGGAAGCTATTATAGCTGCAAAGGGTGGGCCAAATCAATGTTGAACCCTACGGACTAAGACTGAAATGCTATTAAAATTCATGTGCGTGTACAGGCAGGTGTCCCAATGCTTTTGGTAATATAGTGTACGTCCAAGTAATTGAGTCCAAAATGTAGGTCACCACAGTTACTGTGAAAGAGCCTCCCTATAACCAGGGTGGGGACAGTAGCTGCATTTTATACTTAATATACAAACAATACAATATACAAGTCATACAATTAAGACATACAGTAAAGAACAATAATAACAACAACAACAACATGTGAGGATAGCTGTATTTAACTACCCATTTCTCAATTATACAAACAGCTGTCCCTGCATATTCACTTTTTTTAAATCATTGGTTGAGAGTTGTCTTCATGTGTCATACACCAATATATGTACTTTAAGTACTGTATATTTTGCATTGTAACATAAGTTGCTCTGGAGAATATAAATGTTAACATGGACAACACAAACTTCAAATAGCTTCCCTTTTTTCTTTGTGGCACATGAGCCGGTTATGCAGATGTAAGAGGATACATTAACAGCAATGCCATGTTCACTTGCTATAAGACACCTTTCACACTAAAGCGTTTTTACAGCGTTTTAGCGTTAAAAATAGCGCTATTAAAATGCTCTCCATGCATCTCAATGGACCCTTTTACACTGAGTCCTGCAAGCAGCATCTTTGGAGCAGCTTTTGGGCGCTGAAAAAAACGCTCCAAAAACGCCACTCTCCATTGAAATGAATTGAAAGCGCTGTAAAAACGCCTTACCCTTTCACAGAGGCACTTTAAAAATGCCCTAAAATGTTAGGGTCTTACCGGTGCTTTACCAGCACATTGGGATTGCAGATGAGGCTTCGCTCGAATAACGCTCGAAAAACGCCCCAGTGTGAAAGGGGCCTAAAGGTAAAATGTGAAAATATGACTCTCATAACACCGTGGGCAACTCCATCCATGTTGAAATATTCGCAAGGTGCGGGATCTGAAGGAGTCAACTTTATAATTACAGAAAACTCACAACACAATATACAGTATTATCAATTATGCCAACTTTGAGTGGTTTTCCAATTTCAACAATGGGAAACACCTTTGTTTTAGGAATTCTGGTCAAAGGCAGAGTCGTGACCCTTGGACCTCCACTAGTTCAGCTGGGTTTTGAGCAACAAAGAGAGAATTTAGTGGCTTTTGCGATGAAAGTTGCAATATACAGAAAAAAAACCTGAGCAGTTCTAAAACATTTTAGTCCCTACAAGTTGTTTTACATCGTTAAAGTCCAAGGGCGGTCACTCCTGCCTTTCAGAACGTCCTCCAACAATGAGCTTTCACCCTTACGTGATGCAATGTAAAGCCCCTTTAAGAAAGAAAATTTATTAGGCTGGAGAAGGTGTTCAAGTATACTTATACACAAAAATATATTTTCTAATCTTAAATACGTAGAAAAGAAAGTAATGGTAACATGAGATGAACACAAGGGAAATTAAAAAGTATACAATGAATAGTCCACTACACATATCTACACATCAACACTACTAGGAGAATCCACACACATGCAGACTTACTGGGACTGAAGCAGGTATGTGTACATTGGAATTGGTGATTGAGGCAGGAATAGCAACAGGCATGGTTTGTCCATTAGGTAGATGTAACAAGAGAGGAAAAGGACCTGGAACTGGTCTGAGGATAGAAAAAAAGCAGGGTTCTCACCTTAAAAACAAGCTAACCACAGGCATGAGATATAAGGGAAAAATAGAAACGTGTTGTGGCCATTTATGCAAGGCAAAAAAAAAAAGGGGGTGTTAATCAAAAGGTAACTATTAGATATATGTTTCTAATGTAAAGCTGATAATAAAACAAAACTCCCCTTCATTTCCAATTCATTTGTTTTCATAAAATAGAAACAATTAGAATGCTATGTTGCTCAAATTCTATGTACATAAATCACCTATGTGTGAGTTTTAAATTACAAATTCAAAGAAAGCTATTCTTTTATTGCCAATACAAATAATATATATATATTTTTTAAATACAGTAATCTTTTTGCATCGCACGTTGGAACAGCTTTTTAAAATTTAAAAACACCTTTTTTACGTCTGTTCACAGTGCGATTGATTTATTAAAAGCGTATAGGCTTTACCTAACATGGTGAATTAGGTGAAGTGGTCCAGTCTTCAATCATCAAATCATGTAAGAGCAAAAACACTGTTTTTATTACTTTTCTTAGGCCCTGGTTCACACTGGTGTGATCTGACATGCGATTTGACATTTCAATCAGCGGCATTTTCCGGCAATGGCACCATCCTAAATCGGTGCAATGCCACATCTGCTGGGCTGCACCGATTTCAAAAAGTAGTTTCTGTACTACTTTTTGCGATTTCGGCCCGCGATTTACATTGACATCTGTGCAGAAACCTGCACAGAGGTCTCTATCATCGCGGCTGAAATCGGGACTGACAGGCGGGAGTGAAATTGTGAGAGTTCAGCTGAGCTCGCACGGCTTCACTCCCGCAGCCCAGTGTGAACCTAGGCTAAATGTGATTGGGCAGTCTTTTGCAAAGTACATTTTTACGTGGCTTCACCTCATTCACTGACCTAAGTAAATATTCATGTTGCAAAGTGGACATGCTCTTTGTGCCTTTAGTAAATCAACCTCAAAGTCTCTGAAATCACAACCTTTGCCTTTATGATGTACAGTCTCCACCGTCTACAGAGGTCTGTGTTGTATTTTAATGCTAGAGCCCAGCACAATCATTTTCAGTGTGGAGCTTTTAATGCCAAACACTGGAAAAAACTTGAACGCTAAAAGATTTACATCTGTTGTGCGTTATTACATGCACTTTAATTAACATTATTTCCAGTGTCGCCATGAGGTAGTCCATTCATTTTGAATTGGATTTCATGGACACTACAATGCAGGTTTCTATTGCACCTGTTATGGCACGCTTAAATGCATAGGCATTGTACTGCGCTTGCTAGGTATGTTTGGGTGCCATTCAAGAACCGCACTGTATTTTATGCAATACTGTGACACACAGATCTGATTTCAGCCAATGCCTTGAAAAAAAACCTAACATTATACCTTAAAGTTGGAGTTTACCTTTTTTTGGGGTGATACAGCACAATACATACTAGTCATACTAGAAGTCTAATGCAGTCATCACATCCAAGAATAGGCAAGCTGCAATTATAAATGTTTGCTTTTAAATGTCAGGGTCAAATTAAAGTAGAAGTTCAGCCAAAAACGAACTCCAAGACCCCTTTTTCACAGTGGGCCACGTTAGCGGTAAAGCACCGCTAGTTAGTTTTAGTGTCACGTTACGGTAATTTTAGAGGCGCTTTTCGACCGATAGCGGGGTGCTTTTAACCCACACTAGCGGCCAAAGAAAGGGTTAAATGCATCCGAAAAGGGCTGCTGTTTATAAATTTCAATGGACAGGGGCGGTGGAGGAGCGGTGTATGCAGAGGAGGCAGCCGACAACGGAAGCCCCATAGTAACTCTATGGGTGATGTCACTTCCCAGCCATTGTCGGCTGTCTCTTGCATGCACCATCCACCACTGGAGACTGGACCGGATCTGCTTCAGAAAAGTATAGCCATTTTTTTTAAATAACTTTTTATTTAGATTCACAAAGAAAAAACATACATCTTGCATAACCAAAAATACCATTCAGACATCAGGGAAAGATACAGTGTAAAAAGGAACATAAATACATAACACTGTAAACAAAAAAAATAATTAAAAGTCCTGTCACCAGCAAATGTGCAAAACAATGGACAGGGCAGGGGGGTCTACCCATCCACCAGGGGGTGTACTATTCGAGGAACCTGGTGAAGATTTGTGGAATATGTAATATAGCACAAGACAGCAGCAATGTATAGCAATTTTTGCTTTACGGGGTTAGATAGATTTGTTTTAGAATGTGGCTGCAAGTAGATTTAGTTTTTGACTGAACATCTACTTTAAGTAATCTTATTGCAAAAAAAAAAAAAATTCCATTCTGATAACATGGTAATGATAATTCAGTTTTTATTTCACATTTCTTTGTGTTTTTTTTGCTTATATTAACATGCAGACCAAGCCCCTCATAAAACATTACAGTGCCAGGGCATCGTGAGCAGTTGCAACTACAGTTAAAAAAAAAATTAAAGCAATTAAATAAAAGATGATCTCTAAAAGGGAACCTCAGCAGGTTATAGGTTGTCCCCAATGCAGTCACAATCCCTTTTGTTGGACAGCTCATCTGTAGCACCCTGGAGTTTAGGCAGGGATTCTCCTCGCAAATGTACTTGCCAGGAGAAGTTATCTTGGTTGATTTCTCCCTAAGTTTGGCCTTGTTACATTTTTCTCTTCTACCACTACTGGGTACTTGGTGGTATTAGATATGAGAAGGGTCAGCTTAAGGGTATATGGGGCATCCCAGCCAATGGGCAGGGGTTTTCTTGGATCCCTTATCCTGCTGGGAGAACCTATATATTCGGGTGGAGTCAGGTGATCTATGTTCTGTGCCACCTGGACGGCTGTCCAGGTGGACGTGTGTCGTGCCCGAGCTGCTAGGCTGGAGATTGAGCCTATCCCGGGCACGTCTGGCTGCTAGGCTGTCTGAGGGCCTATCCAGAAGCAAGAGAGCAGCGCAGGGTTGGGATTTCGGCTTGCAGTCCAACCAAAAAAGTGCTGGTTCTGCCGGCCAGCGAACCTGCTGTGGTCGGAGGTAGAGGGGAAGCTGCCTTATTACCAGGGACCACAGTAACTGAAGCAAGTACCGGAGCAGCATTCTCACCAGACAAGGATGGTGAAGAATCGGAAAACTTCAGTGGGAATCAAGCCAGAGACCCAGCCAGGGGAGCAGCCTTGTGTGTCAAGCTAGGAATCGAGCAGGCCAGCATGGGTGAAGCTTGAGAGGTATCTAGTGTGCCAAGCTAGGGACCCAGCAGAGAAGCAGGGGTGACACTTGAGGAAGATACCACTGTGAAAATTGGAGGAGCTGAATGGATTCAGTGACAGTGAATCAGTGGGTCTAGTGAGAGACCAGGAGCTCAGTGTATGGAAGAACTACAAGGAGAAGTTGTAGTGAAGATGAAAGAACTGTTAATCTTTGTGTTAGGAACTGTTAAAGACTGTTGCCATAAGAGACAGCATTCCTGCATTTGCAGATGTGGCTTCTTGTTGGGGGGCCTTTCCCTGCATGGCTGTCCTCTTATTGAAGACTGTCCGTCTGCTAATTGAACTAGCAACTGTCCTGGCCCTAACCCTCTCTCCCTCCAAAAAATACAAAAAGGACTGTTAAGAGAAATAAAACCTCTTTTACATCCAAGAAGTATCTGGCGCCCAATGACTTTCACCATCTTTGTACCCACTATGCCTCACAACCCACTACATACAGAAGGATGTCAGCTATCTCTGGCCCTGGAGGTCCTCATTAGACCAAAAGAGGCCTGGGACCTTGCTACATATCCTTCATGTAAATATAATATATTGTAAATAAAGACATAGGAAAGAAGAAGAAAAAAAAATCAAATCTTAAAACTGTAATTTCACCCATATGCTCTTACTTTTCCTTCACTCACATGTGCACGTGCGACAGCTGGTTGAGCACCAGTATGAGAGAGAGTTCTAAGCTTTGTGTAGTTCTAAGCCTTGTGTAAGCTCTGAAGCTTTCACAGGGTTATTATCTTCACTATGATGGACAATCAGAGGAGCAGGAGAGTGAAGGGAAGGTTAGTATTACCCCCCAGGGAGGTAAGCTCTTATGGTAATCTATTGTTTTACCTTGCAAGAAAAGAGCTCAAGTTCACTTTAACCCCATATAATCTAAACCCTTGACACTAAACTAACATAACCTAACTGACTCCATAACACTGAATTATTATGTAAGTAGAGATAATAGACAAAGGATTGTAAAGTTTACCTGAAAGTAATTTTTTCATGTGACTTTCACATTTTTACTTTCCTGCTTTTTCATATTTTCATGATGGTATTTCATATGCAGAGTTGTAGATTCTCCCTCTAGTGGCTATTTGTATATCAGGCAGTGAAATAATCATCTTTGCTGGGTGACTGCTGAGACAAAATCAGTTACAAGATAAGCTATCTAGATTGTATTGTGTTTAGCAAGTCATCAGAGGTCTGAGCAGACACACTGACTTTCTTTAAGAAAAAAGTTGCAATTACTATGTTGGGTTACTAAGTGGGAAGTACATCATACAGTATATAGGTAACAAGCAAATATGGCTGCCTTCATGTATAATTAAAAGCTCACTGATTTTGTGATTATTTAGGCCTCATATACACAAGAGCTGAAACCCATACAACATTCTTTCTCAACCTTTCCAACACAAAGGAACCCTTGAGATACCTTTCCAATCTCAGGCACCCATTGCTAAAAATGACTATATCTACAGTTCATGATACATTAGAGTAGGGATCTCCAAGCTTTTCCAAACTCTCCAAACAGGGGGTCAGTTTACTGTCCTTCAGACTTTAGGGGGGCTGGACTCTGGCCATTGGGAACAGAAAAGGTCCCGACATCAGTGGGAAAAAACAATACCCTACCTTTTATGTCCGTGGGAGTAATTGTCCCCCATCGTTGGTGTAATTGGGCCAAATTGTTGGTATCATTGGGAGGAATTGTGCCCATCTTTGGGGTCATAGGGGAGGAATTGTTCCCTTTTGCTGGTCCCAGTGTGGGGGGAATTATGCCCCATTGTTGGTATCAGTGGATGAACTAGTGCCCCAAGGGCCGGATAAAAGCAAGCAAAGAGTGGCATCTGGCCTACTGGCCACAGTCTGGAGACCACTGCATGTGATGGTCAGTGGGAAGAATGCTCCTTACACTTGTTGTCATTGGGAAGAATTACCCCCTTACAGATAGCTAAAAGATGGATAGTGTCAGTGGGTACTTATCTGAGAGGCAGAAATTGCAAAAGGGAACACCTAGCAACCTCTGGAGGAACCCTAGGGATCCACGAAACCCTGGCTGAGAAACCCTGCCTTACAACATAAATGAGGCAGTTGCTTGTGTGGCTAGAGCTGTGATGCGGGTAGCCTATGTGAGTGAATGCAGAGACTTTCGTGACACAGCTGCCATCCTAATTTGACAGATGTGCAAGGGTGGGGAAGCAGCCCCGAATGCACACGGTGTGCATTTAGGGCCATGCAACGCTTCGTGCATTCCTGTCAAATTAGGATGTGTGGCTGTATCAGTACAAGTGCTGCATCTGCATTCACTCACATAAGACCTCCTGCTCTCTAGCTCCCTCGTCACCTCCTCCCATGCTTGCTTCCAGAACTTTTCCTGATCCTTTCCCATCCTATGGAACTCCCTACACAAACCTGTCCAACTATCTCCTACTCAGTATGATTTTAGACAATCCCTGAAAACCCATCTCTTCAGAGAAGCCTATTCTGCCTCCGCCTAACAACTGTACTTTTATTTTCTCCATCAGCTCATTCCCCACAGCTATTATCTTTTGTAACACTTGACCCTCCCACTTAGATTGTAAGCGCTGATGAGCAGGGCCCTCTGATTTCTCCTGTATTGATTGTATTGTAACTGTACTGTCTGCCCTTATGTTATAAAGCACTGTGCAAACTGTTGGCGCTATATAAATCCTGTATAATAATAATAAGAATAATAATATGCTGCCTGCACACAGCTCCAGGCATATAAACAAACACCTCATTCATACTGTACAGGTCTTAGTGTCCGTCTGAATGAGGCCTAGCATTCAAATAAACTTCCAAGAAAAATTTAAAGTGCATAAGTGTGCTGGTACTAGTTTACATGTCATAGGATCTGAAATTCTCTAAAGCCAGTCTTGCAATTCCCATGCATTTTTTAAACTGCACAGCGAGACGGGTGACACATAGCTCTAGATTATAGATAAATAAATAAATAAATAAATAAATAAATAAATAAATATAGAGCAAGCACTGTTATTTGAAAGTTTCAACACCTACATCCCTAAAAAAGGTTGTATATAGAGACCCCAAACGGGGAGGTGTATGGGATTTTTAGGGTGCTTATACATATTGTTATAAAGACATTCAAAAGGAAGAAAATATTCATAAAAACTATATTTTATTCATGTATACACATGGCATTAAAAGAATATGGGAAGAGATGCAATGCAGTGCACTTCCTCCGTGAAAAGTCACAAACTTGCTGTCCTACATGTTTCGCCTAAAATAGGCTTCTTCAAGGACGCGTGAGGACTTTAATTATCTTGGATTCAATGGGAAACACCCAAAGAGTCAGAATGTGCTCCTAAATCCCATGTGGGATAAATTAGGGACACTGTAAAATTATAGACAGGGCATCAGAGTTCACATGTATCAGCACTCGACAGAGCATGCATGGAATACCAAAGGGGCCAAGTGAAGATATCTGAAACTTAATCCTAGTGATATTATGCTGACATAGCAAAAACTTTGGGAGCTTTTAGAGCACCAAGCAGCAAACATGAAGCCCATATAGGGCCTATTAAAAATGTTATAATCTGAGAGTGACGTTTATAATGTTTTGAGTGCTTTCAAGTAAAGTAAGCTGGAGTAGCTATAGAACGATACCAGGCCCGTCAGATCTATTCGCTGCTGTGCGAGTGTTTGGCTCCCAGACAGAGCTAGGAGCCAAACACTCGCACAGCAGCAAATAGATCTGATGGGCCTGGTAACGTTATATACCTCTAGACTTTTTAGTAGATTAAGTATTAATATAATCAACAAAGTGAATATTGGCCAAAAATATTTTTTGGATAATGTACGTAAGGATTAAATCTTGTGTCGGCTTTTATTTATTGTGTCCCTGTTTGAAATATTTCCCTTATAGAATTAAGAGAAATTCTACCCAGAAGAGCGAACTGAAGGAATTATAAACCTGGCAGTGGATTTCACTCTTCCCCACTCAACTAAAAGCTAGATTAGCCATCTTTGTCCCCGATGGAGATATTTGTCCTTACCTCACATAGGAAGTAAGGGAAGAAAGCAATACCCTTTCCTCAAAGTTTTATCTTACATTCCCCTGTAATGTAAATGTAAGTAAGCCTACAAGTGTGTCTTAATGCTATTATATATATATACACACATTCTTATGAACACGAGGGCAACCACACTTACCGGTCCCATACTCTGGCTGTTATTACTACATAGCAGGGATTTACGGTGTTTCTCACTTACTCTTCTCCTCTCTCTCTCAATGCAAGCCTGTGGGAGATTTAACACTGGTGCATACAGTATCTGGTGCAGCTGTGCATAGTAATCAATCAGCTTTATACATATTTTTTCATGCACACTGAAGCTGATAAACTGAAATTTTTGGGAGTTTGGGTTTTAACAGGCCTTAAACTTCCCTCTATGCTATCCTATGTGTTCATGCACACATGGACGCTTATTGAAGTTAATCAGCAGGGAAATTTATGGGCTGCTATCTGAACGCCCTAAAATTGCATTCAAGAGCAGGTCTTTTGACCACAAAAAACGATGAAAAATGCGCATACACACTCAAACGCGAAATGTAAACTGTGTATCAGTTGAAAAAAACGCCCAAAAACGCTGAAAAACGTGTATAAACGCATGTTTTTAAAGCAGCATTTTCCTGCCAGCAATCCAAGGTCTATAAAGACTATTTTTGAACGTCCTGTGTGCATGGAGCCTTAAGCTTTAACAATAAAGCCGAGAAGCTGATTGTTTACTATGCACAGTTGCAGCAGATTCTGTGTGCCCTGATTTGAGTAAATCTCCCCCTATGAGTCTGCATGGATTGGCTAATAATCTCTTAACTCACCAGATCTTCAGCAAGGATACAGACAGCCACTAGAAGGAGAACTTAAAAAGCTGTGTATAAAATACCACCATGAATAAACTAAGTAGCAAGTACGTACAAATGTGAAAGTCACCTCAAGAATTACTTTCAGGTAAACAAGTCAAAATGTGATAATATTCAAAGCAGCTCCCCCTTAAAAAGGGGATCGTCTTTTAGTGAAGTTGGACCCCCTTCCGGTTTAGACATATTGAGAGGCAGGGCTTTGTAGCAAACCACCAATCATCAGAATGTATAATGTTTGGGTTTTGCGACACTCAGGCATAAAATTCTGTGCAACACCTAATTTATGCCCTACTGATACAGCTGCACATACAGTAAAGTTTGGTGTTGCATAACCTGTTTTTTCTCATATACAAGAAAAATTCACTGTAGCAATGAAAAGTAATTCAGTGATAGCTCCATTACCATATTCAGCTGATAGAGACTCTATCTCTGGATCCGGATAGTGCTGGCATTGCTGGTGGTCCTCTGAAAAATCACTTGTGCTAGGCCTGGCCACGGAATGGCAGTCATACTAGACACATGCGCCAAGCTCTGTTCTATGGCCGGACCAAGGGCATTCATGACATTTCAGAACACAGCAGGCTGTGGCAATGACAAGGTACATTTTCCCAGATCAGTAGTCATCAGTGCAAGAGTATTTCTGGCCTCTTTTGCTTTTTGGATTGAACTGTATATTTTGGCCCTTAACCATTTGAAAGAGCAATTAGCCCATATAAGAGGTAAAGCCAGTGTATAAGGTAGGAGTTAAGTGTTAAGTCAAACTGGAGCTTAAACATGCCGAAGTCCAGCAGCATCTGTTTTTTTTAATTGCCTTACATAAATGATTAGGATAGATTTTGTTCAAAACCATGATTATTCTTAAAACAGTCTAATGACACAAAACATTACTACTAAAATTGGAATGTTCAGTTTACCTTCCCAAGTGCAGCAGAAACTTTTTTTTTGTTTTAAATTTTAATGAAAGAACCAATTCCAACTTTTTAATGTTGTCTGCGTCCCCCCGTGGGAGTTTTCTCCCTACTTCTCGTCAATACGACAGAACAGGAAGTAAAGGAAAAAAATCAGGTGTCAGAACAAGAAGTATTGGAAATTGCCCCCAATGGGGACACAGACAGCTGGAGAGATTCACTCTCACTTCCTGCTCAGGAGATGGGTGTCAGGACAGGGAGAGATACAGAATTTCCTCAACATTTACCAGTGAAAAAAGGACAAAACTCTCTGTAAGATATAGCACGTTTTACTGCAAACAACAACCACTGATGCATGTTTCTTTGGCACACAGGTCCACTTTTCCAAGGTATGCCGTTACAAAGTGGACCTGTGTGCCTTCAAAACATGAGTTGGTAATTGATGATTGCAGTAAAACAGAAGTTGTAACCCTTTCTCTGCCAGATAGGTTCATTATGCTTCTGGGGAATCCTCGTATCTCAGGATTCTCTTCTGTTTTAGCCCCTTCTCAGGCTGTTTCTCTGCATTTTTGAAAGGCACATTTACATTCAATTTCCTTTTACTAACAATTAAGACAACATGCTGTTGCAGATTACTTACACTATGGGCCGGTTAGAAGGCGGCGCTTGGGTAATTACGGAGCTGGATGTTGGGGAAGGTACCGCTGGTTGAATAATAACACTTGACTCTGAATTTGTAAGCAGCACATTTGGAACCTGAAGAGATGGAGATCGAACGATGGTAGATGTGGGCTGTGCGGTTGGCAATGGCACTTCCTAGCAATAAAATACGAGAAAAACCATTATGAACATAAACATTGCCCATGGTACAATAAAATAAATCTTATTCATTATCAGAATCACTTTAATAAAGTAAACCTCAGCCTGAGCACACATAAGCAGAGGGTATTCTCAGGGAAAACTGTTAATAGGCAAATACAGAGATAAAGGTTACTGAAATTATGGGCACATTTTAGCTTCTCTTAAAAGCTAAGCTTGACCTCATCTTCCTACTGGTTAATAAAGGCATGTCTCAGGATGTGAGAATCATCCCACAGAATTGTTCAAATGAATTTATGTATAGCTTATAAGAAATTATATTATTTAATTATAATACAATTCCAGTAGCAGGTCCCTGCAATACAATAGGTATTATACAGTGCCTTGAAAAAATATTCATACCCCTTGAAATTTTTCACATTTTGTCATATCACAACCAAACACGTAAATGTATTTAGTATGGCATGCATTTGTATTCAGCCCCCTTCAGTCAATACTTTGTAGAACCACCATTCACTGCAATTACAACTGCAAGTCTTTTTGGGGATGTCTTTACCAGCTTTGCACATCTAGAGTGTGAAATTCTTGCCCATTCTTCTTTGCAAAATAGCTCAAGCTCTGTCAGATTGGATGGAGAGCTTCTGTGAACAGCAATTATCAAGTATTGCCACAGATTCTCAATTGGATTTAGATCTCGACTTTGACTGGGCCATACTAACACATGAATATGCTTTTGATCTAAACCATTCCATTGTAGCTCTGGCTGTATGTTTAGGGTCGTTGTCCTGCTGGAAGGTGAACCTCCGCCCCAGTCTCAAGTCTTTTGCAGACTCTGACAGGTTTTCTTCTAAGATTGCCCTGTATTTGGCTCCATCAATCTTCCCATTAACTCTGACCAGCTTCCCTGTCCCTGCTGAAGAAAAGTATCCCCACAACATGATGCTGCCACCACCATGTTTCACGTGGGGATGATGTGTTCAGGGTGATGTGTAGTGTTAGTTTTCTGTTTACTTTTTACTTATAGGCCAAAAAATTAAGATTTTGGTCTCATCTGACCAGAGCAACTTCTTCCACGTTTGCTGTGTCCAACACATGGCTTCTCGCAAACTGCAAAACGGCAGTTTAATCCTTTGGATTTCTTTCAACTATGGCTTTCTTCTTGCCACTCTTCCATAGAGGCCAGATTTGTGGATTACACGACTAATAGTTTTCCTGTGGACAGATTCTCCCAACTGAGCTGTGGATCTCTGCAGCTCCTCCAGAGTTACCATGGGCCTCTTGGCTGCTTCTCTGATTGATGCTCTCCTTGCCCGGCCTGTCAGGTTAGGTGGAAAGGCCATATCTTAGTAGGTTTGTAGTTGTGCCAAATAGAAAACAAAGGAAGGAGAGAGAAGCACAAAGCCAATCCTTTAAACAGTATAGGAATTTATTCAGTATATAGGTATAAAACAACACTAAAAACGTGCGTGAACAATGTTGGAGCACTTGCAGAGTGCTAGAACAGGTGGGAGCTTCCACGTGCAGTGTCACAGGAGGACCGCCAGGAGGTCTCTATGGAGGGATCCACGAGCAGCATGTGTTAACCGCAGCTGGAGCATCGGTAAGCCTCGTAGAGACGCTGGCTGTATGTCTCGGGGTGGGAGTGGTTCCAAGGCTGTCAAACTGGAGAGCCGCCCAGACGCTGTCTGGCCAATTAGCAGTTGTGCCATGCGCTTTCCATTTTCAGATGATAGATTGAACAGTGCTCTGTGAGATGTTCAAAGCTTGGGATATTATTTTAGAACCTAACCCACTTTAAATTTCTCCACTTCTCCCTGACCTGTCTGGTGTGTTCTTTGGCCTTCATGATACGGTTTGTTCACTAATGTTCTCTAAAAAACCTCTGAGGGCTTCACAGAACAGCTGTATTTATACTGAGATTAAATTACACACAGGTGGACTCTATTTACCAGTTAGGTGACTTCTGAAGGCAATTGGTTCCACTAGATTTTAATTAGTGGTATCAGAGTAAAGGGGGCTGAATACAAATACACGTCACACTTTTCATATATTTATTGTATAAAAAAAATGAAAAACATTTATAATTTTCCTTTCACGACACAATTATGTGCCACGTTATGTTGGTCCATCACATTAAAAATACCAATAAAATACATTTACATTTTTGGTTGCAACATAACAGAATGTGGAAAATTTCAGGGGGTATGAATACTTTTTCAAGGCACTGTACTATCTGGCAGCCCATGTTGCCTTTTTTCCCTCTGTGCACGTTCTGCAGCCTCCTCCATACTCTTCAGCACTGCACATTTCCACAGATGCCTGCATCCTCCACCACAAGGTGCAGTTCTTTCCACTGAGCCCTATGTCAATGCAGGACTGAGCAGTCACATAAGGGTCAAAAGAAGAAATCTCAGAGTGTGGCAGGGGACACAAGCAATTAGCACTGAGGAAGTACTTAAAGTGGAAGTAAACCCTCCCTTTGTTTTCAGCCAAGGAAGCTGCCATCTTAGCCTCTGTTTACTCTGCAACTGCTATGATGCTGCACATGTGACATTTATGACCCCAGCCATTGGATGGTTTGACTGTTTGGTTGAGAGCACAACACATGTGAACAGCTAGCATTTCCGGCATGCCGGGAATGTTAACTGTTTTTTGAAACTATCAAATTGATAGGTTTACTTCCGCTTTAAAGTGACACCAAATTCCGTAAAAAATAAATAAATAAATAAATAAATCTATTCAGATATGTATTCTCAACTCCAAAAAGTACATTCTATTGCTCTCAGTCTATATATGGCTATGTTTATTCTCCATTATCCCACTGCATGTAAGGATGTAGATAACCTCTCTTGGTCACTCACGAGATGGAATAGGAACTATAGACTATGGGATTTGTAGAGTGTATCGAGCAGCGCACACGACCGCAACAAATCACTCCAAACAAACAAGTAAGGTGGGGTTGGGAGCTCACATGGACATTTACATAGATTATATGGCCATTAATTAGTGGATATGTATGATTTATTTTTAAAGAATAAAGATGGTATCACCTTAATGGAAGAGTCTAAAGCAACTGAGGAAAAGTAGGAAACACGGGCTGTGTATTATTATACCCATTTCATCTTATCTACTCATGTTAAATGCTAAATCAGCTGAGCGTATATTTCAATCGAGATCACTCAATCTATCACATCAGTATGGTGGATGATAACCACAACCACAAATACATATATGTAACCTCTGCTGAGCTGTCGTTGCATTTACCAGCTCTGAAAAGTGCAAAATACATTGAATTTCTCAATTTAAAAAGCTGCATTGTCCTCAGGATTACCTTAGGATGAGGGTCTTCCGTTTTTGATATTCCATTTCCATGGTTCCTCTTGGTATCCTTAAATAAGGAATAAACCTCTTATTTTTTGCATTTGTGATGTATTACATGTAATTACCTTCTGTTTTATAGTAATCCTCTTCTAGCTGTCCTAGATAAACTAATGCCACAGGTATTCATATGCTGTGGTGATTCCCCAAACTTCACCATTAGTTGTCATCCATTTGCAATATACTTAACAGTATTTGCTCTACGTGGATACAGTTAGAACCAAAGTTAGCTATATTGGGTATTATTCGGGAGGACACACTTCCTGCAGAGGTCAGTTTGCACTAGACTTTGTTTTTAGCCCATAATTAATACTTCAGAAATGGCTATTGCCCACATCCCCTACCGTCTCTTAGTGGTGGGATGCAGTTCATTTTAACCTACAAAGGGAAGAACTGACCTATAAAAATAGGGATTGTCCCAAGAAGCATCATAAGACATGATCACCATGAATAAACTCACACCTCCTCGCTTGTAGATGTTGATTTAAAAGAATAGGAAGTGGTTCTGCCTGTACTATTAGAAATGTTGACCTTATATTAGTACTGGTGCCTATATATTGATATTCAGTGCCCCAAGTGTGCATCAGTTTTTTAGTGGTGGGTCTCGGAATCGATTTCGCTTTGATGTGTTTATCTGCTTTAACACTTTGTACTACTCTGGATTGCACAATGTCCTCTCTTACACACACACACCTTTGTTTTCTATCTTGTTTGTTCCTCTTGACTCTTATTTTGTTTTGATTTGGTGAAACATGGCACTTTGTTTGTGTGTAAACCACGGAAAAATGTTTTCAATAAAGAATACCAGATTTAAAAAAAAAAGTGATCCTAAAGCCTGAGTATTTTTTTACCTTAAAGGGGTTGTACTTACCTCCACTGTGCAGTTCGTTTTGCACAGAATGGCCTAGATCCACGTCTTCTGGGGTCTCTCGGCTCCTACCCACAAGAGCTAACCCCCCCCTCTGGGAAGCACTCTCCCAAGGGGGTTAGCTTGTGTGCACGCTCCCGTGTGATACAGTCGGCAGCCATAGCCGCCAACTGTATCACTCAGCCCCGCCCCCCAGCGCACTGCGTCATTGATTTGATTGACAGCAGCGGGAGCCAATGGCTGCGCTGCTATCAATTATCCAATGAAGAGCTGGGGGAAAGCAACGTGGGATCACGCCCATAGAGATTCGGGGCTCAGGTACGTAAAACGGGAACTCGGGGGGGCCGGAGAGTGCAAGGTGTTTTTTCACCTTAATGCATAGGATGCATTAAGGTGAAAAAACACAAAGCTTTACAACCTCTTTAACCGCCCTGGCGGTCCAATTATGTCAGTATTTTTGAATTTCAAAGCAGTACATTGTTTTTCATGGAAAATTTGTTGTTTTAGATTGTAGGCCTGCAATTCTTAGGAATAACTAACTTAAGTCTAGTAGACATCCCGGGTATGATAAAGTTTGAAACACAAAAACATAAATGATAGTATAATAAATAATAATACATTTTATTTTATTCAATAATGTAACGAAACCAAAAACACTGAAATTAGTCCAAACAAGGGTGCAATATTACTAGTCA